>NC_053138.1:1370114-2029047 GCF_016808335.1 Panicum virgatum | reverse complement strand
TCGGATCTGTATCCTTTTGCATCATCGTGTGTGAGTCATATTCTGCAGGGCATGCAGAACTCGGGAGTGGGAGCACGAGCGGATAGCTAAAACTAATAAAATAACAAAGCGTGCATTGATGAGTCGCGTTTACTTTTAGGGCTTGAGATTAAAATAACTTGATGGGAGGATGTATATTTGCTTGGAGAGAGAGAACAAAGATACGGTAATTGTTTACATCGATATAGGATAATTTCTTGTTTTCATGATGACAACCTGAAAATAAACACATCCTAAAAGAATATCTACACATCGAGTCGACTATACGATACATCAGATCAAAGCTAAGTTGAAAAGCAAGTAAGCACGGTGGAGTTGCAGTCCGCTAGCTAGCAGGCAGCGCGTGGCGGCAACAAGGGCAGAAACGGCTGCACGCCAACCACTTTGCGATGCAACCCTCGTGGAAGCTGTGCGAGCACGGCATGACGCCGAGGTCGTCCCCGTCCTCAAAATTCTCGATGCAGATGGCGCATCCCGCGGCGGCGGCGGCGGCGGCGTCACCACCACCTGCTGCGCCGCCGCCTGTGGAGCTCTCATCTCCCGACGACGACCTGCTAACGTACTTCCGCTTTCCGAGACGGGCGACCGCGGCGGCCGACGCAGGCGTGGCTCTGCACCCACCACCGCCATCGAGGTCGCCGTACGCTTGGCCGAGCTCCGGTGCCACGATGGTGTCCTCCGTCTGCGTGGCCATGTCGCGGCGAGCCTGCTGGTGCGCGGCCTGCACCATGCGGTTGTGGTAGAGAACCTCGAAGCCCGCCAGCGAGTCGTCGTCGGCATTACTGAAGTAAGGGCAGCGGGCGTTAGGGCGGCGGATCACCACTGTTTGATGAATGGGCGAAACAACATCGCTGTGCCATGCCGGTGGCTCCTCGACACGACGGCTGCCGCCTTCGTCGGCGAGCCGGGGAGCGGTGCCGGCGGGGCAAGAGGAACGAACCGTGTCAGGCCCCATCGATCTGTTGCTGCAATCCGCGCACAGCCTGATCGATGAAGATGTCTGTGTGACCAAATTTTCAAGAGATCAAGGCGTAGGGATTGCTTTCCTAGCTAGCTCATAATATCCCTGGTACAACTTCACGCACAGATCGTCGCGTACGTAATGATACGTGCATACGGCGGCCGGTACACCTACAATAAATAGACGTGTTGTTTGGTGTGTAACGTGTCCGAGCCGGAAACATGCCAACCACCGCTCAGGAAAGATGTTAAAAAGGGAAGCCAATCTTTAACAGATTTACTCCTTGACTTAGATCTTGTATGTGCTTAAGTCATCACTGTTGGACTGCCTATACTGTGTCTACCGGTCTTTCTTTTTTCTTTTTTCTATTATTTTCCTTTTTTATTTTTGCAATGTAGATACATTTTTTCGTGTGTAACTAACTTGTTCGGAATATCAAATCATTTGTTCATTTTGTAGATTAAATTGTTTTGTGATGTTAATTTATTTTTCGTGATATTCATGTTTTTTTATTTATCCTATACAGTTAAATGTTCGCGATGTGTAATATAATATTTTGTTCGTTGCATTATTATTTGTTCATCATGTTTTATTATTTGATCGTGTTGTTAAAATATTTGTTCCTGTAAGTCAAACAAGTGACTTACAGGAATGCAGTATCTAAGTCACCTGATGAGAAGATAGATCAATAGATTAAACAAATAAGGAGTCCGACAAGAACATCAATAATAAGCAATTTAAAAAAACCAATCTCTAGTCTAGCAACGGTGTCAGATGCCGTCGCCGCCACCGCCGATGGCGACATCATGTGGGCATCCGTGGATACCTCCCTGGAGAAAAATGGCCTATCCTTCCACCGCAGCACCCACACTGGTGTTGCGAGACGACGTCTACGAGCAGAAATAGACAAGGCCATTGTTCCGAAACATAATTAACGGCCTCGTGGCGCTCCGCATGTTCATCGGGCTGGACAGCATGTTCAGCCACCATAGTCACCGGGAAACAGAAACGCGCCTGCGTTCCACATTCCGAAAACCCTATTCCGGGATGGGAACGCGAGAACATTTTCGTTCCCACAATATAAAAATACATCTCAAGTGTCATTCACCGCTCCTTGTTTCTTGATCCGTCGTTCCAAGAACTTCGGTTACTATGAGATGAACACCGTCATCCGCGCCATTGCGCTCCATATTGGCGGCTCCCACATGCTTCTGTACCAGCCCTCTGGAGTGCTCAGGGCGTAGGGTAGTGGAGAGCTGGATGGGTTCTACGCTTCCGGCGAGGATGGAAGGCGAGGCCAGAGATGACGAGGGAGACTGGGACAGCTAGGGGCACTTTGATAAATTTCAGTCCAAACTAGAGGTTATTTTTATATCTATATATCTATTTATAAAAAGCGGACCGATTCTGCGGTAGTTTGATTTTCAGTGTGTTATCGGTGATTGATAGGTGGGCCCGAATGCTGTCTTCGACTCTTCCTGCTCGCGCGGTGCTGATCCGAGTCCAAGGCGACGTGGATGAGAACACGACCCTCCCATCGACGTCCGCTTCCAACCCCGTTGCGCCAATCACCGTCCACTTCCCTTCGCTCTTCTACATCTTCGTCGCCTTGCTGAAGCATGGAATGCGTGGCGGGTCTGGGTTGCAGTGGGGAGGACGCCGGACGGGGCGCGGCCGTTGCTGCCAACTGCAGCGAGGAGGGGGCGCAATTGCCGGCCCGCGGCGCTGGGACAAGGTAAAAGGACGCGACCGTCGGGGCAGCGGGGAGGAAGAGGGTGCGGCTGCCGGAACTTGCACGCCGGTGCAAGGAGGTCAGACCATGCGGAGGATCTCCGCGGCCGCCGGCGCGAAGAGCTCGGATAGCGCGCGGAGGACGACCGCAACCGCCAGAGCTTGCACGCCGGCGCGAAGACCTTGGAGCGCATGGTGGACGTCCGCGGCCGTCGAAGCTTGTATGATGGCGCGAGGAGGCTGGAGAACGCGAAGAACAGGAGCAGCTGCAATGCAACACGGGACGCCAGAGCTTGCGGGGGACAAGCGCGACCGCTGCCTGCTCCCTGCTGGGGCGCGCGGAGCGAATCCTGCCGCCGCCGGGGCTAGCGGACCCGCGAGAAGCTCGCGGTCTCGTGGAATAGATGAGATTGGGAAAGAAAATTAAACAAATACTATGCGGATCCAATGTAATCTCACCCCTAGCTAGCTTCTGGCTTTTATCCTCCTGCAGTAATACACTGCTGTAACAGTGCCTAATGTAACCTTTCATCACCGGATTCCCGGCATCTATGCAAGCTAATTCAGGTGGGGACTCTTTGTCCCCCCGGTGTTTTCCGTCCAAAAAAAAAAAGAAATGGTGCAGGGAAGATTAATGGACAGCCTATTTATAATCTTAATTATGCTTTATATATGGACACTCTTATAGAGAATGTACTATCTTTGTTGTTGCGGGTGCCCTAACGGTGGCCTGCTGTTGGCTGCATCACAGGCTCGTAATAAAAATTAATGAGCCGAGTTGTGCCGAGTTAAATCATCTACGAGCTAACAAGCTACGAGTGTTTGTCACGCCCTATTGATAATCAAGTTTATACAGAACTAATTGGATTGGTACCACCTGAATTTTATTGGCAAAAGATGCCAAAAACAGTTGCTATTGGTGTGGAGTAGAAGTGTGCGAGGTTTATTTTCTTTTCCGATGCAATGTACATGCATATTTGCTATATATATTTAGACTATATTTTTTATATAATGATGGTAGTTTATTGGGGAAGTGAGAACTGCTGGAGATGTTCTTTATATCCATCTCAGGATGCCTGATAGAATACGGCTGTAACTATTTTTATACGTTCTAGGAACTTTCTTGCCAAATACAAATGGCGGAAATGTAATGAGTAAAGGGATAAAGGGAATATGAAGAACGTATAAAGATTCATTAAGTGCAACAAAAAAGTAAGTAACAAGAAATGAAAAAATGTTTTGGGATTCAAACAATAACATCGTAAGCATTAAAACTGTAGCAACGCACGGGTATTTTCCTAGTATTTCGTAATCACGGTCCCAATAAGAGATAATTGAGAATATATTTCAGATCAGGATTATTAATCACAATCGGAATTAGAAGGGTAATTGAAAATTTCAAATCCAAACTGGGGGTTTGCAAATATATTCCGAACCGGCGACCACCGCCGTGGGATTAATAGCTAGGGGAGAGATCAGATTGGAAAACTGGAAGCAGGATCAGACATGGCGCACAGGCGACCACAAGACACACGCTACCTTCAGGGCAGCAGCTAGCGCCGCCGTAGGTTTTCATTCTTCTTCAATAAGTTGATCAGACAGACCATCGCATCGATGCAGCAGGAGGGCCGGGCTGGGCTGCTAACAAGCAAGTCCATGGCGGCAGAGAGGGCACGTGCTGCTGATCCCCAACCACTTGGTGATGCACTCGGGGTGGAACTCGTGCCCGCGCAGAGGACACGGCATCACGCTGACCTCCTCGCCGTCCACGAAATCCCCGAAGCAGATGCAACACTCTGTGATGCCGCCACCGTTTCCTCCGGCGAGGAACGTTCGCTTCTCCAGGCGAGCCACCGCGGCAACAGGCGCCGGGACCGCTCCGAAGCCGCTGTCGGGCTCCGACCCCACCGCCTCCTCGTAGTCGTGAAAGCCCGCCACCTCCCGTGCGGCCGCGAGCACCAGCAGATGGAGGACCTGGAAAGTGACGTGCTCGTCGTAGCCGCAGTCCCACAACCCAAAGACACATCCAGTGAGCAGGCGACAAAACTCGTGGAGCACCCAGTCAGCCAGGCCGTCCTCGTGCTCTTCGTCGTCGTCGTCGGTTAAAACCCGCATGGCTTCATCCAACTGGCGCTGCTCGAGGATCAGGAACACCCGGTGTACCAGGCCATGGTGCCCTTGCTGGTCCAACACCCGCAGCGCTTCATCGAACTGGTCCTGATGCTCGGGATCCTGGAACAACCGTTGTTGAGCGCCGCCGCCCGCCGCCGCGCTGTTGGCGATCGAGGTGGAGATCAGACCGTCTTCCATGCTCCCGTCGGCCATGGTTCGTTGTTGTTCGTGATGCACGCGACCGGAGTGACCCAGAGACGACGAGGCGTGTGGAGAATGATCGTGGTGTGCTGGTGCTGCAGTAACTTATATAGGGCCGGCCGGCCGTAAGGATGTCGAGTTCGTTTAGGAAAAGGAAATTAACCCGTTCCTATACGGTTCGGATTCGGACGCGATTGCTTCTGCATCCGATCGGAAATAAACCGACATGATTCATTCTTAGCAAATCGGAGTGCGCGCGACACGACACACGTATCTAGTGAAGCGTTGTGACGAGCGCGTAGGCGATCCCCTGCCGCCGCCTTCGCGCCGGCGCGGACGCCACCGTCTCCTCCACGGCCGACGACTTGCCAGCTGCCACTACGGTGGAGTCGACCTCCGCCCTCGAGCCGCCGCCGCCGTCTCCTCCGCGGCCGACGACCTGCCAGCAGCTGCGGAAACGAAGGATCGAGCTCGCGTGGAGCAAGTCAACGACGAGCGCTAGCCCCGCACGGACCAAATTTCAGGCCGGACGCGGGCCCAACGAAACAATGATGGGCTCAAACTAACTGGGCCTCCCCGCTTGGCCCAGCAACGCTGTGGCTTCACTTCAACATATCGAATCGCAGCCGCAGAATTCCAATCCAACGGTTCCTAGTACCCCAGGGGTGGACGGTAAATGAAATACCGTCCACCCCGAGCGTCCCCTCCCCCCGCGCACGCGCGGCGCCGCGCTCTCGTGCCCGGAGCGCCGTCGCGCTCGGCATCGCCGGCGGTGGCGATGTCACAGCACACTCCCCTAATGTTACACCCGCGGCTGCCTCCTCCCTGACTGCGTACCTCCTGTTGCCGCGCTGCGCTCCGTGGCGGTGACCAACATGCATCTTCCATTCTTCCTGCCGTCGTCCTTCGTGTCCGCGGCCAGCGCCATCCGGGGCGACACCGCCAGCCCCGCCGCGCGCATTCCCAACGCCGGCAGCCCTTCCGCGTACGTTGACATGGTGTAGCTCCCTTGCTTGTACATGGAGGGCCTCTCGCCGATGCTGACCACCACATCGTCCGTAACCTGCTGCACCGACACAACGCAATGCAGTCTGCCAAAGTGGATGCCATGCTGCAGGCTGTTGGCCTGTTGAATGTTGATGTACCCTTGAAGTCGGGTACTAATAAGTTGTCACTTTAGGTTCTCGATCCATCATAACATCGGCACCGAAATGTGGCGATAACAATTGTCTACTGTCAAACATCCAATCAGAAATGCAGGGAGAGATGATGTCTTCATCTCTATATTCAGAATCCACAAAATGTTCAAAAATTGTTTGCTAAGACGTATCTTCAGTTCAGTAGGTCATCACTGCACTGTCATGAAGGGGCAAAACAAACTGCGAGTCTGCAACCCCAAGTCCTCGTTCTCTCTCCGAAATAGAATCACGAACGAAATAGAGTCTGCACTGTTCGGAGTTCGGATACGAGTTCATCGGAAGGCGACGTTTAATTTAGCAAACCTGCATAGATGGTGTGCATAACCACGTAACGCAGCAGAGGTGAGAGCGATGATTTTTTAGAACGATAGGTGCAACACGCACCCTGCCCCATTTTTCTTCAGAAAAGCAGAGCAATCTGTTTTTAACAGCTTATAGAGGTGAGACGTGAGAGCGATGATATCCATCTCCACATAAGAGGAGACGAGACGGAATGAAGTTTGGTGCAGGGGGACTCTACTCTGAGACCCAGGCTGAAAGGGAAGCCAAGCTGGGCAGAAGCAGGACGACACACGGATTTAGTGAAGCGCGCAACTGGTGGCGACGAGCGCGGCGGCCATGGGCGCGTATGCAACGCCTCGGTCGACGGCCTGCCGGTCGATCCCCTGACGCCCTCTATCTGACGCCGACGGCGACGCGGCGACTGCCTACGTCTCCTCCGGCCGCCGACTTGCCAGCCGCTGCGGACGCGAAGCAAGAGGATCGACCTCCCGTGGAGTCGACGACGAGCGCGAGGGCGACGCGGACCAAAAATCCAAGAACGATGGGCTCAAAGCAAATGGGCCTCCGCTTGGCCCAGCAACGCTGCCGTTTCATTACGATAGATTGAATCGTAGCCGCAGAATCCGATCCAACGGTCCAGAATACCCCAGACCGGGACGGTAAACGAAATACCGTCCGGGTGGACGGTAGATGAAATACCGTCCACGCGAGCTTCCCCGTCGCGCGCCCAGCGCCGCTCTCGTGCCGGCAGCACCGTCGCGCTCGGCATCGCCGGCGCCGGAGACGTCACAGAACACTCCCCTAATGCCGTATCCGCGGCCGCCAGCGCCGCATCCTCCCTTGACCGCGCACCCCCGATCCTCTTGCCGCGTTGCGCTCCGTGGCGACGGCCGGCCAACATCTTTCCGGCCGTCGTCCGTGCCCGCGGCCAGCGCCATGCGGGGCGACACAGCCAGCCCCACCTCGCGCATTCCCGGCGCCCGCCGGCAGCCCTTCCGCGTACGTCTACATGGTCCAGCTCCCCTGCTTGGACGTGGAGGAACTCTCGCCGACGCTGACCAGTGATCCCAGAGAGGGAGAGCCATGGCGCCGGCCAACCGGGGTTCGGTTCACCCAAGTCGTCGTGCTCTTCGTCATTGTTTAAAACCCGCATCGCATCGCGCCCGCTGCTCTGTTACATGCCCTCGTCGGCTATGGTTGAAGAAGATACAGTCATACATAAATAATCTGATAGTGATTTATCTGTATATTCACAATTTAAATCTGATAATCAATAGGAAAGTTGCTTAATTAACCGGAACAGAAAAGAAGCAAACATAGAACATTATCAGAGATTACAATGTTCTCTGACAGAGATATGTACGCATGGCCGGCCTTTTCTATACCTTCTGAGTTCTGATAATACAGTAGCAAATGGGCTCTATGTTCATCTCAATTCTCATTATTAGTTACCGAATTACAATGTCTAAAAACCACACTACTACCAGAAAAGTATGGATTGAACACCTATTATACCGCGTTAAAACAACTACTACTATCAGTACTTCCCTCAACTGAAAGGGTTGCACACATGACCAAAACGAGGCTACTACCAAAAGACCTGAACTGACAGGTAACGTTAACGCTCCAGCTTTCTCATCCCGTTCCCTGCGTCTGATGCCCTGAACTTGTCAGATTTTTGTTAGGAGTAGCGGCGACGTCCCATCCGCTTGTGGATGCATCCGATGCGTGGACGAAATCTTAGGGCCGGCGCCTGTGATGCAGCAGCGCCGTCTTGCTGCTGCACTTGCTATATATACGAGGCGCCTGCATGCCGCATTGCTGCTACAACAACGCACGCAAAGGCTTTGGGTGGATTCAGTGGCCATGCACGCGGCCTGTTGGCAGTTGATGGCGGCAGAGAGGGCACATGTTGCTGCGCCCCAGCCACTTGGTGATGCAGATCGTGTGGAACTCGTGGCCGTGTGCGCACGGCATCACGCTCACCTCCTCGCCGTCCTCAAAGTCCTCCAAGCAGATTGCACACTCCGACTCGCCGCCGCACCCTTCCGTGCCGTGAAACGTCTGCTTCTCCAGGCCGGCCACGGCGGCGGCGGACGCGGGGACCGCACCGAAC
The DNA here is from genome assembly GCF_016808335.1 of Panicum virgatum. Lineage (NCBI taxonomy): Eukaryota > Viridiplantae > Streptophyta > Magnoliopsida > Poales > Poaceae > Panicum > Panicum virgatum. Next base: position 2,020,406 of record NC_053138.1, on the reverse strand, counting down.
CCGCCGCCGCCGCGCGCTTCTTCTTGGAGACAGGCTATAATAGTTTCGATGTCGAGCCCCAGCGCCCGTGCCAGGAGATGCAGCAACATCGCCTCTTGGACCTGGCGGTGAAGGATCTGCTCGACGAGGTCGCCGTCGTCACTCCCTTGGTCGAAGAGGCCTGTCGTCTCGTGCGACTCTCGCTGCAGCCAGACCAGGCGGCGGCGGCGGCCATGGGCAGTGCGTGCTCCATGGCTGCCGAGCCGCACAGGCATGGTGGTCTAGGAGACTAGGATGGACCGTGATGCGCGGAGGAGGTGGTTTTAATTTAATTGATTTTATTTACGTGCCCTAGTACTAAGAATCGGTGTCCGACTGCACAGGTCCAATCGGACTCGGTTAGCAGCGAGATTATAATAATGTCACGTTTAATCGCTCGTTAAGAGTAATTAATGGATCGGGCCGTCGCGCGATCGATCGAGTTTAGGAATGGGCCGCCGAAGCCCATGAAGTCAATCCGAACCCTCTCTCAGTTTCCAGGCAGCCCACGTACGCGGGCTGTAGCAGCTGCTCCCGTGGCCACAGGCCCACAGTCCAGCTGTTTGCCTGTTACAGCAGCTGTGGACATGTATAGCAATAAACATACTCCAGGTCTACTGAACCAATTTGAAGTCTCGGCAGGGTCTTCTTTTTACTGTTTCAGAGAAGGGAAATCCTCTTTGAAATTCCTCTTTGGATTTCTGTAGAAACCCAAACTGCTTGCAAGTTCAGAAAAGACACCGGAGTTTCCACTTTCCAAGTAAATTAGATATGGGGAATTTCTCATGGTCATGGGAATTGAACTCGAATCAAAGCACTAACTACTTCAAAAGAAGAGCAAAATCAATGCAGATTGACCCGAGTTTATTTTATTTTATTTATTTGCTACGCAGCAGATCAACTTACAATAATCATGCATCATGACGTCATCCGCGGCGAGCGAAATCTTTGCACCTCCCCAGCCGCCCTCCTCGGGCACTTGAGGCGCCTCCCTCCCTGGCGCCACCGGCGTTCCACTTGGTAATGATGCATGCGATCCGGGAATGCGCGCAGGAACCCCGGCTTCTTGGCCAGCGCCTCGAGCTCGGCGTCGGTGAGCCTGGCGGCGAAGCCATTGAACACGCTCCTGTACGAGCAGAGGAGGCGTGGCTCGCCAGAGTCGGTGTGGGTGCTCGGCAGGAAAGACTTGCGCCAGCGACGATGCGCGTCTCTGTCCATGGCGTCGGCGCCCGATGGCCGCCAGAGGAGCACAATATAGGTTTGTTACCTAGAACTGGAAGATTCTCCGGCATGTCGATGGAAGCTTGCAAGACGATTGCTGCCCATGCAGGAATACGTGGGTGCAGCAGAGAAGAGGATGGCAAGGAGAGCTGCTAGTAACATATTCTTGACAGGCGCCATGGGGACGAAGCGATGTGGAGAATAAGCTCTGCTTATTCATCCTTTTGGATCTGGATGCTTGTTGGAATTAGTCCCACATTGGTTGTGGGGGGAGAATTGAACCAACTTAAAAGTGGGGGGAGTCACTCACCTCTTGGGCTAGCTTTTGGGGTGTAGCAAGACTTCATCCGGGTGTGCGCCCCGTTGGGCCGACTCTCCTGGTTTTTGGGCCGACAATTGGTATCAAGAGCAAGGTTAGGGCCACGAGGTAGGCACCGGAGACGTGCTGGTGGTGGCCGGCTCGTGACGGTGTCGAGGTTGGGGGCGGAGTCGATCGTAGAAAGGCATCGTCGCTGGAACTGCGATCCGGCGATTCGCTGGGCGTTTGAGATGGCCGGCGAGAAGACTCCTCCAGGCTCTCCCAAGAAGCCGCTCGGCGGCTATGGCGCTGGGAGCAGCGGCAAGGGGGAAGTTGTGCGCGTTGTCCGGGAGTTCAGCGGGACGACAAGCTGGCCCATGCTGACCAAGACCAACTACACCCAGTGGTTGTTGGTCATGAAGGTGAAGATGCAGGCCCACCATATGTGGGAGGCGATCGACCCCAGCGGCATGTCATTCCATGAGGACCGGATGGCACTTGACGCCATCACGAGTGTCGTGCCGCTGGAGATGGTTGCGTCGCTGGCGGCAAAGGAGTCGGCGTGGCATGCGGTGAAGGACCGGCGCGTCGACAGCGAGCAGGTGCAGAAGACGGAGGCGCAATGTCTTCTCCGGCAGTTCGAGAACATCCACTTCAACGACAGCGAGGGTGTGGACGACTTCACACTCCGGCTATAGAACATCGTCGCCGCGTTGGAGACGGTGGGGGAGACGATCCCACCGTGGAGGGTGGTGGAGAAGCTCCTGCGCATCGTCCCCAAGTCGCTCCGGCAGGTGGCCGTGGTGATCCAAGTGATGGCATACCTCGCCACGCTATCGCTGGAGGATGCCAGTGGGCGGCTGCGCGCGGCGCAGGAAGCTGAGGCCGAGGACGACGGGCCGCCACCTCCGGGCACCGACAGCAAGCTCTACCTCACCATGGATCAGTGGGACGCGCGCCGGCGGGAACGCCGCGAGAAGGAGCGTGCGCGCGGTGGTGGCGGGCGTGACAAGAAGGGAGGCCGTAGCGGCGGTCGTGAGGATGACAGCGACGATGACGACGACGGGGCGAGCAACATTCATTCCGGTGCAAGCGGGTGCCGTCGCGGCTCTGGCAAGGGGCGATGCTTCAACTGTGGCGTTCACGGCCACTTCTCTAGGGAGTGCCCTAAGCCGATGAAGGAAGAGGCGCTGTTCGTCGGCGGCGACGATGAGCCGATGCTCCTGTAGGGCAGGACGTACGGCGATGTCGTGGTTTAGGGGGAGATTGTTGGAATAAACCACACCATGGTGTGGCTGTGGTGTGTCCGTGTCATGTCTGTGTCGAGGACGCTGCGTGTGTGTGCGCGGGGAGGCGTTCGCGTTCGAGTCTGTTTAGGTTTTAGGGTTCGATCGAGTCAGTAGCTAGGGGATTCGCTGGTGCACGAGTTCGGGCTTGTGTTCGGGTCCAGCGGGAGGAAGAACGGCGCACCAGGTTGGATGCCGGTGCGGCCGCGTTCCAGGGCATGGCGAGCTCGTGTGCGTCGCGTGCTTGTCCGTCTGGCGGAACCAAGGAGGACCGAGCCAGGAGGATCGCAGAGGCAGCGTGAAGGGCGCCGCTTGGCTAACGGATGAGGATGGAGACCGGGTCTTGCGTGGAGTTGGTTGCTCAGAATGTGGAGAAGGCCAGGACACTAAGAACGTGTGTGCGTGGGCGACGAGCTCGTCTGAGTAAGGTGGCATGGGCGCTGTGATGCCAAGGCCTACAAATAGTCATGTAATCCTTGTGTTCTAGGTTGAGTCGAGTCCATTTTATCAATCAAAGTGCCAACATACAAGCCGTGTGGCGGCCGGGGCGTTCGTCGCCATTGTTGTGCAAGTCCACTGTTCATCGTGTTCAACCTCCATCCGGCGCAAGTGTGTGGAGTGGTAGGGCTAGATTCCCAACATCTGGTATCAGAGCTGGATCCGCAATCTCATATTCCCATGCACACTCGGATGGTGTAGGTCCGAAACCCAGTGGACCGTGGGTGTGTGAGGCCCGTGCGTGCTCGTGTGTCGAGCCGGTCAGTGGTGAACCTACGGGTGTGAGGCCCCCCGTGCGTCAGGCCGGTCACTGGTGGATTGTGTAGGTGTGGGACCCCGGTCAGTGCTGAGGGGGGCACCGATGTGTGATAGGGGAGATTGTTGGGATTAGTCCCACATTGGTTGTGGGGGGAGAGTTGAACCAACTTAAAAGTGAGGGGAGTCACTCATCTCTTGGGCTTGCTTTTGGGGTGTAGCAGGACTTCCTCCAGGTGTGCGCCCCGTTGGGCCGACTCTCCTGGTTTTTGGGCCGACAATGCTGTGGTGTTGTTATATATAGAGAGAAGAGAACAAGGCAGGCACCAAATCAAATTACGTGTCAATGCAATCAAATTTATTTTGAGGTTGTCTACAATAATGACCGGCCTGCCATGAGTTAATAAGGACAGAGAGAAACGGGCGATGCATAGCTCTTCGGGTAGTGACCTAGTCAACTAGGGCTTTGGCGACTCTAGCGGCGATCGACGTCGACGGAGGATTGGGACTGGCCAGGGTTATCGTCACGATCTGTTTTGGTTGTTCCTCTGTTCGGGCTGACTAAGGGATTGGCTTTGCCCGTTACCCGGCCTTGGTGGAGCACAATCAAGCGCGCGACCAAGATTGACCTAGGGCCAGGAGGATGGTGGAATCGACGAACACGAAGGCAAAGAAGGTTGGGGGAGATCTTGATGCTCTCCTGCGGAATCTGCATCTCACGGATGCCGAGCGCGAAGGAGTTTTCTTGGCGAAGGAAGAGAGGGAAGGCCTCCCAAAGGTCAAGTGGATGGCTGTGGCGAAGCTGCTAACTGTTAAAGATTTCAGTGATGCCTCGCTATCGTCCACGATGCAGGCGGCCTGGAACACGGCGAGGGAAGTGATATTTCGCCCAATCCAGAAGAATTTGTTCATCGTCCAGGTGTTTTGTTTGGGTGACTGGAAGCGGATAATGGAGGATGGTCCATGGATGTTTTGTGACTGTGCTTTAATGCTGGAGGAATTCGACGGATCGACTACAATACCAAAGGTGCTGCCACACAAAGTACCTGCATGGATTCAACTGCACAAAATCCCGCTACTGTACCGCTCAGAACCCATACTGAAGCAGCTAGCAGGTAGAGTAGGAAGTCTGATTACTTTGGAGATGAAGGCAGTTGCATCAGACAAAGGTGACTTCTTCCGAGCAAGGGTGGAACTCGAGGCCGAGAGACCTCTGGTAAGGCTCGTAACACTTACACCAGAGGGTTGTGAGAGCTTATTTTTCCCTATTAAGTATGAGAAGATCACTCGCTTCTGTGCATGCTGTGGTTTGATGGGCCATGTCCACCTTGAGTGTGGCAGAGGAAGAGTTGCAGTTTGGGGATTGGATGAAAGCAAATGAAGCACTCTGGCAACCAGGTACCCCTCGGGTCAGATACACACCTTTTGCTGATCGTGAGGTGCCTAGAGGGAGGCCCTACGGATATGACTGTGGTGTGCGTTCGGCTGGTCGTTTTGCAAGGGGCGTGCTCATTTCCCCAGCGGCTATGCTGGCCGAACATCCCAGTGGAAGGAAAAGGAGCCGAAGGAAGCAACAAGCCAGGAATCACGCAAGAGAAATTCAAAAGAGGCTGGTTTTGGGTATGAAAAAGAGGATGAGCTGGGTGATACAGCAACCAACCCAACTAAACCTACTGTGACAGGGAGGGTTGAAGAGGGCAAGGAGAAGCCGGATGCTCAAAAGAAATTGGCAATGGGTGATGTTCTCTTTGAGAAGCAGACACCTAGTATGGTGCCGCCTCCACCGCCAAAGTATATCTCACCGCAGGAACAGAAGAGGTCCAAGAGGGAAGGCAAAGGAAAACAAGTGCAAGAAGACGAGGCGGGCTCCCTGGAGGAGTGCCGCCAAGCACAATGAGTTGTCTTAGCTGGAACTGTCGCGGACTTGGCAATGCTGCGACAGTTAAGGAACTTCGTGAGTTCGCGAAGAAGTTTGCCCCATCAGTGTTGCGTGTGCTTGAGACTCAAGTACATAAATCACGAGTGGAAGGTTTGAAGAGGAGCTTAGGTTTTGATAATTCTTTTGTTGTAAGCAATAGTGGTCGCAGTGGCGGCCTAGGGATATTTTGGAACAATGAAATAAAGTTGGATTTATTACCGTACTCACAGTATCATATTGATTGCATCATTACCAAGGGAAGCAATGACCCTTGGAGATTAACATGTGTGTATGGGGAGGCACAGACTAACGAAAGGCACAAGATGTGGAATATGCTGAAATTTATCAAGTCATCTTCGCACTTACCTTGGGTGTGTGTTGGTCATTTCAATGAAGTTTTACATCAATTGGAACATGTGGGGGTGCAGGAAAGAAGCTCCTCGCAGATCGCAGGGTTCCAAGAGATGGTTGATGTTTGTGGTTTCCGTGATCTCAGTTTCGAGGGGCGCAGTTGGACGTTTGAGAAGAAGGTGGCTGGTGGTTCATATTGCCGAGTACGCCTTGATCGTGCATTGGCATCGCCAGAGTGGAGCTCCAGGTTCCCTGCAGCATCAGCGCACCATTTGTCTATAGTGGCGTCAGACCACATACCGATCCTAATGCAGTGGCACCGTAAGCGGTCACAGCAGCGGAGGAAGGGGAGGCTCAGGTACGAGATTATGTGGGAGACTCATCAAGAGTTTTCAGATATGCTAGAACAGACATGGAAGAGTGGAGAGAACGTGATGTTGTTGTGCGACCTTGTAAGGATCGATGGACCAAGAGGGGGGTAAATTGGGCCTTTTTCAAATTTCTAAACAATTAAAACCACATTAACCTATGCAAAGCTAGTAAGGCTCAATTCACCAACCGGCTAACTAAGCAAACTATACAAGCTATCAAAGATACAACAAGATATGAAATTAAGCAAGGTAGAGCTAAGTTATGATCTCTAAGGTCAAGCACATGAATAATTGCATGAAAGTAAGTGCTTGAAATGAAAGAGTGGGCAAGAGACAACCGGATGTGTTGGCACACACCCCTAATCCATGTTGTGACACTCACTAAGAGTCTTGTCATCTCCCATGTCACCGAGACTTGGGTGCTCACTAAGAGTCTCCGTCCACCATCCCGGCGTGGTGGAGCTCAAGCCACGTACAAACTTCTTCGGGCTCCCACAATCCTTGGCAAGCTCCGGAAGAAACACCTTCAATCACCAAGATCGCCTAGGTGCTACCAATCACCAAGAGTAACAAGCTAGGGCCTTCACTTGAGCAAGAACCGATCACCAAGAACGGATGCACACAAGCTTCTCTCTACTCAAGTCCTTAGTCTTGCTTCTTGAATGATTGAATGAACAAATGTGTGGAAGATGAAGCTCAAGGTGGCTCTCAACAATATATGAGTGTATGAATGTTGCCTGGTGTCAAGAGAGCTCAAAATGACCCATTGGAGGGGTATATATAGGCAGCTCACACGAATAGAGCCGTTGGAGAAAAGCTGCCAGAAAACTGCTTAGCGCCGGTTAATCCGACGAACCTCCAATAGCCAGCGTCGGTTTAACCGATGAATGTAAACTGCCCATTTGGAAAACTAGCCGTTACAACTTGGGCAGATTAACCGACGTATCATCGGTTTAACCGGTGAGTGTAGTTGTCCACTGATCAACTGAAAAACCAACCCTCTGGACAACTGCACCAACGTTAACTCAAATCCATCGTCGGTTTAACCGGTGAGTATAACTTCTGAAATTCCTGGGAAAACCAACTCACTGGACTAATGCACCGACATTAATTTCAAACATTATCGGTTTAACCGGTGTATAGACCTTGAGATCCCTGGAAAAACCAACTCACTGGACAATTGCACCGACGTTAATTCAAACATCGTCAGTTTAACCGGTGTATGTATTTGTCCAGACTCTGCTAACTGCGTTTAACCGATGTATAGAAAAATGGAGTCGTCGGTTAAACCGGTGTATATACTTTTTCTGATTTTTGCCTTTTCTGATTTGAGTCTTGAATGAAATCCAAATATTCTTGAGATATAAGTTGAAAACCACTTATTTGAACTTCTTAGAACCTGAGTGACCATAGTGTGCATCCATTTTTAATTGACCATGTCCATGCTCAAGTTACTTGGCCTTAACTCCTCTTAATAGTGAGATCACTACAAAACTATAAAACCTATACTAACCCAAGTGTCCTTCTCAACCTTACGACACTTAGGACTAGAAAGATCCTTAGTCTTGATATATATTTGAGTTGAATACCAAGATCGCCTTTTTGAATAATGAAATTGAGGGGCCTCTTTAACATATGACCAAATGAGCGATAATGATTCATTAAGCTGCACGAACTCATTAGTCACAATAACGGTTGTCATTAATCACCGAAACATACCTAGAGGGCCTAGATGCTTACAATCTCCCCCTTTTTGGTGATTGATGACAACATAAACATAATAACTTAAACGAGAGAGCGAGAAAGGTAAACAGGATAAACTCAAGCACACTCGAAAAAGAACCAAAGAGCTCAACAGCTCAAACGGAATCCATAAATATGTCTCAACACACAGCATACACAAGAGTCAAATGTACATATCCATGAACTAACATCAAATGAGATACAAAAACATCAAAGTCCTGTAACTACGAGCTCTCTCTAGCTCTATCCTCCCCCTGACTCCAACTCCCCCTAACTCTCTCCCTCTTTGGCATCAAAGCACCAAAAAGACGAGCTACTGATCCGGCTGTCGTGGTACGGCGAGGAAGCGGTCCGGGTCGTCGTCGTCGTCGTCGTCGGACGGTGAACCCTCGGTGATGGACGGGAGCTGCTGGTCTGAGCTGACTGGGGTGTAGCTGTCGTGGAGGCTCTCGTGCTAGCACTGCCTAGAAGAGGGTCCGTAGAAGTGGTAACCGGCTCAGCAGAAGAAGTGTCAATATCTGAAGTCGTGAGTGCTGAAGCTGCCGGCTGTGTCGTCTGTGGAAGTATAGACTCCTCTCCTCCTCCCCCTGAAGGTAGTGTCTGTGGTACAACGGGGAGGGCGACTATTTGAACTGCCGATGGTGAGTCCTGAAAGAGCGTAGTCGCTGGCAGTGGTGAGAAGAGCGGACGACCGGCAGACGGGGAGGGATTTATGTGGCGATGAGGTGACCTCGGCAGTGCTGAGGGTTTTGAGTGGAGAAGATGACCCAGTACACATTAACAATACTTTCATCGTTCTGATTCCTAAGGTCAAAAGCCCGGAGGAGCTGGGTCAATTCAGACCGATCAGTTTATGCAACGTAATATACAAGATCGCGTCAAAAGTACTAGCAAATAGACTAAAGATGCTGCTGCCAGAAATTATCTCCGAGGAGCAATCAACATTTGTTCTGAGGCGATTAATCACAGATAATATCATAGCAGCCTATGAATGCTTGCACTTCATGAAGCAAAAACGTTCCAGTGATCAACAATACTGTGCACTGAAATTGGATATGAAAAAAGCTTATGACAGAGTTGAATGGAACTATCTACGTGCGATCATGCTGAAGCTGGGTTTTCATCAGTTATGGGTGGACATGATCATGCGGCTAGTTTCGTCCGTTTCTTTTGCGGTGTTATTTAATGGTGAGTGCCTTGAAACTTTTAATCCATCTAGGGGCATTCGTCAGGGTGATCCTATTTCTCCCTACCTCTTTGTTTTAGTGGCAGAGGGCCTTTCGTGCCTGCTGAAGTCGAGAATGCAGTCATCAGTCCTCAAAGGAATTAAGGTGGCGCCGTCGGCCCCGATGGTCAGTCACCTACTCTTCGCAGATGATAGCCTGCTGCTTTTCAAGGCGAATAGGGAGAATGCAATGGAGATCAAAGATGTTTTACAACTCTATTGTCGAGCATCAGGTCAGCAAGTAAATTTGGATAAATCTTCAATTCACTTTGCAAAGGGATGCCGACAAGTGACAAGGGTATAGACGAAAGGTATTCTGGATGTTCATAATGAATCTCTTAGCGAGAAATACTTGGGCATGCCGTCGGATGTCGGGAACTCGTCCAATGGTGCCTTCAAGTATCTAAAAGACCGTGTATGGAAGAGAGTACAGGGTTGGATGGAAAAATGCCTATCAGCAGGAGGTAAAGAGGTGCTGATTAAATTAGTTGCTCAGGCAATCCCAACCTACTCGATGTCTTGCTTTAAATTACCAAGAGGTCTATGCCTTCATATCAACAGTCTTCTTCGGAATTTCTGGTGGGGTAGTACTGAAGGAAAGAGGAAAACCTGTTGGGTCTCTTGGGATGACATGGTGAAACCAAAATTTTTTGGAGGTCTTGGTTTCAGAGATATAGAGCTTTTCAATCTAGCTCTGTTGGCAAAACAAGCATGGAGAATTCTTCAGGATGACAGCACCTTGAGTGCTCGTATTTTGAGAGCTGTGTACTTTCTTTCAGGTGAATTCTTGGTAGCACAATTGGGGTCACGACCATCTCGTGTTTGGCGCTCCATTTTGGATGGAAGGGAAGTGCTGACACAAGGGCTGATTCGCCGGATAGGGACAGGCGAAACTACTGAAATTTAGAACATGAATTGGCTTCCTAGGGAAGGATCACTTAGGCCGCTTAGATCTTCAGCTGCAATGGCCCCTCATTTGGTCAGTGAGCTGATAGATGCTACGACAGCAACATGGGAAATGCAAATGTTGCAAACTTATTTCACACCAGCTGATGTGGAAGCAATACTTAACATCCCTCTATGTACCAGAAGACAAGCCGATTTCTGGGCATGGCACCATGAAAAGAAAGGTGTTTTTTTCAGTGAGATCAGCTTATAGGATGCTGGTTATTAACAAGCATCATGCTACAGAATATATGGAGAATATTGCTGGGCGATCAGATACTAAAGCTGAGGAGAAGGAATGGTTGGGGATCTGGAAATTAGATGTCCCTTCCAAAATACGTGTATTCCTATGGAGACTTGCTCGTCATTCTCTACCATCGGGGGACATTCTCTTTTGTCGACACATGGCCCAACAGAGTTCATGTGGCATCTGCGGAGCACAGGATTCCTGGAAACACTCCTTGATTGAGTGTAACTTGGCAAGATGTGTTTGGGCTTTGGAGCGTGCAGAAGTGACTGATTTTTTGTACAGCATTCAGGAGACAAATGCTCACGCATGGTGGGTTGAAGCAGCAGAAAAATTGATGAAAGCTGATTTGATCAGGGTCGCAGTCACCCTGTGGGCGATCTGGTTCGTGCGGAGGAAAGCTATCCATGAGCATTCATTCCAGAGCCCATTGTCCACACACTGTTTCATCGATAGGTACATAGCTGATCTTAATCTCATCAAGCCTGAACAAGGTGGAGGAATGAGGACCCAGCAGCGAGAGTGCCTAGGTGGATCCCTCCTCCAGCAGACACATTAAAGATTAATGTGGACGCGGCAATATCTAAGAACATGGGCAGAGCAGCGGCAGCGGCAGTAGCAAGGGATGGAACGGGAGCTTTCCAGGGAGCTTCAGTTCTTATTACCCAAGGGGTTACTGACCCGGAATCGATGGAAGCAATCGCTTGCCGAGAGGGGCTTGCCCTTGCCAGCGATCTCGTAATCAGGAAGGTCAGGATTGCAAGTGATAACATAAATGTTGCGAAGAACATCAGAGGCGACAGCAAAGGTATCTATGGGCATATCGTCCAGGAGATCAAGGCCAGGGCGGAATCCTTTGCCTCATCGGAGTTTGTTCATGAAGGCAGAGCATCTAATGAAGATGCACACAAGTTAGCTAGAAGCTCGGTTTGTTGTTTCTTAGGTAGACAAGTGTGGTTTCTTTCACCGCCTGAAGGCATTTGTATCTCTGTACCCATAAACAATTAATAAAAGGTGGTACATTCCTAAAAAAAAAAGGACAGAAAGAAAGTAACAGCTACAATTAGCTGTCATTGATCTATAACGTATTTCAGTCCACATGCAACTTATTTTACTCCATATTACATGCCGATCCTCTTTTATAGGAGTCAAATTTTGGTTAATTGCAAATATAAAGAGATCTCTTGAGCTTCCAACCAATCTTTACCTGGAACCCTACACATCGGAGGCCAGAGGCTAGATTAGCCCCCAAGCTCTTTAGAAATTAAGTGGGAAGCCAAGTTCTCTTTACGATACGCCTGGCCGGCGACGTCCTCGCTTCAAGTGAGGTACGCCGCCCGGGATTCGAACTTTGACCCTCCTTTTTTGAAGGTTGGCATCTAAGCCAGCCAGACTACCCTCCCTACTCTATGGAGCCCTACACATATATGCGCCATCAATACAAACAGCTCGTGGCAATGCAATGGGTTTGGAGGATATTTGCCGTCTCTGATATCATGTGTAGAGAGGAATACTGCATCAGATCAGACGCTTGCAAATTCAGACTATAGTCCTCCGGCTATATCTATCCGCGAGCCGAGCTAGCTAGTCACGCTGGAGCTGAGAATTCAACTTTACGTCTCGCTGACAGAACAAAACAAGAATTTCCAAATGCAGTAGAACTAGGCGTAAAGCCCGCGCATTTGCGCGGTTAATATTGAAAATTCAAAAATTTACATGTCGTTGTATCCTTACTTAAAGGTTATACTATTTTTTTATCATACATCATCCTGTTTATTATCATAAATTATGTATTATTGTTAATTAAAATAATTCAACTATGATCTACCTATAATAACAATTTGATTTGTTGAGCTTTAATAATATATGCAGATAATTATTCTTATTTTCATTTTATTTTGATTAGTATATATTTGTAATTGATACATAACTAAATGTATTTTGTATTTAATTTTTCATAATGGCTTTGGTGGGTGATTTTTAATTAGACACAGGGGTATTTTTGGCTAATTTTTATCGTAATGGCAGTGGTGGGTAATTTTTATTTTTCTATTTTTCTCCGATTAACGTGGGAATTTATAAGCTTTGAGAGCGAATGTGGAGGCTCCGTTTGTTGATCAAATAATAAGATAACTAGCAAGGTGTCCCGCGCAAATAGCGCGGGTAGCTAGTTTTTTGGTTCTATGTGTTATTATTTTTATTACTTGAAAATAGATGCAGATATTTTTTTCAGATGATCTAAACCGATATATCAATTCTGCCTTTTTCTCATTGCATATCTTGTCGACTATTTTTTTAACACTACGAAGTATTTTGGAACATGAATTCTAAGAATAGGTAATATCTTATATGCAAACATATATTTTGTATTTATGTAGCGCCTTATATTTATATTATATAGAATATTTTGAGTAAGAATTCATATTTAAATTTCTGACTGATGACACATCCTTCCTTTGGAGTTTTCAACGTTGTACATATTTAAAGATCTCCATGAGTAAATGTATACAATAGGAATAAATAATCATCTTTCTTTTCTTTCCTCTCCAATCTCCATTACCTAAACCCCTATGCATGCATGTCTCATAATGTCTTACGACTGATTCATTTTTTCCAATATGTATTGTAAACTGGGTTTTCATATTCACTATCTCAGCCAGAGGTATAGTCTTCTCCTTTGTGCTTGTGCCATCTCTCTTGATTCTGTTCTCTAACACCAGACGGTGCATGACTCTTTTTCCTTTTCAATCACTTCATGTAGCTTTCTATGGATGGGCATGGATTTCAAACATCAACTTCCAAACTTTGTTCTATATTACATCGGCGTTGCACATGACTGCATCACCTATCATTCCTTCTCTCCTTAATTTTTTGAATCACAATTGTCCACTAATCACAATGCTACACACCAAGAAATCACGATCTTGCTACTTCTAGTTGTCTCACCTTTCATTTTTATATTTTCCTTGAAATTTGTATATATTATTTTAATTTTAAATTAACCAATGTAATAGTGGTATTCAACAAACTTTTTAGATTAATTTAAACCACTAAATTATCTAAAAAATCAATGTTATCCGTCACCTTTTTATTAGTGTGGAAGTTTCAAGCCATAATTCTAAATACCACTTAAATAATTTGCATATGTAATTTGTTTCACAAACTTAATAGAATTTAGCTATTTACTAATGATATTCAGTTAATATATACACTATTGTTAAGTGCTATTTTTTATTATTTTTCAATTTTAAATTTAGTTATTTACTAATCGTATTTGAAGTGAACTCTTTGGTTATGTTCTAATTTTGTTTATTTTTTATTTTTCTAATTTATCTATTTACTAATCGTATTTGGCATGAAATTTTTTATCATGTTATAAGTATTCTTAATTTTAAATTTTAATTTAACTATTTATTAATCAAATTTTGATATGAACTCTTATGTAGTTTAGACCGTTATATCTTCATAAAATATAATTGTGTAGATCCTTCTCTTTTTAGATTAACATGAGAATTTCTAGACTCTTTGAGCAAATATAGTGGCTAACTTACGTTGCATAGTCGTAGTTTAGAACATCTGCTGTAACTTTGTTCTCTTCGCATTTGCTTTGTTTTGTTCAAACTCTGCTGGTGTTGTTTGTAGTTTGTGAACTGGTAGCGTCAAGATCTGCTATATACATAAATATCTGCTGGTTGTTCCGTGACCCTGCATGCCTGATGATTCTGATGCATTATTGCACGCTAATCATGTGGCACCACCATGCAGTTAGTGTTTATGAGTTTATCTGATAGAGAACAGTATCTTCTAAGAACCTGATTTGTAAGTTGCAGAACGCCCTAGAAACTTCTTAATTAACAGCTTGTTGGTGAGTACTTCCTCCATCTTGAAATGTAGGGTATTCTAGAGTTCAAATTTGTACTGAAATGTAAGATATTCTGGGTTGAGAGTGAACCCAACCATTTTGATTGTGCTTTGTTTTCAGATTTTTCCCGATAGAAAGACGTGCATGCGGGGAAGGTGCATGAAAAAGACACTTAAGATCAGATCATAGTTAAACGGTCCATTTGTTTAGGCCTCAACGTGTATTTGTTTAATTTTAGCTCCCTCAAAAACCCTCTAGATAAGCAATTATACGATACGTGGCCCACGTGGCGCCGAAGCTGGCTTCCATGCGCGCCGCCTTTGCTCCGTGAGACCACGACCGTGAATCATCGAGTGCCCCACCAGAGTGCCGCCGCTACTGCCCGCCTGCCCGGCCACCAGCTCCGCGCTCTCCTATCACGATAATTGAGTGCCGTGATCAGGGCTGGGCGTCCGAAAACAGGCCACGCAAGCTGATGCCATCGTTGCCGTGCACGCCGGCTGGCTCATCCATGCCATCGGCGTCGCGGCCGCGAAGGATTGCTCGAGGCATCCAAGGCTCCAAGCGCGCGGAGGGAGGCGCGTCCTGGCGGCGTGCATGGCTGCGCTACGGCGGCGTCATCAGCGGCCTGCACCACGGCTCGACAGAGTTCCGGCATGGGGAAGAGCGGGCCATAGTTTGGAATGCCGAGAGATAATGGACTGCTGGTCGGTCCCCACGTTGTCCAAGCATCTCCGCCTTCAATCTCAACATTTTTGAAATACGAATACAACAAATTAATGGTATATATGTTTTTACTTTTCCACGAACTAATGTGCTGATTTTTAAATTAGAAAAGTAATTGTATTAGATATGGACTCTCTGTTCTAGTCTAGACCATTAGATCTTCGTAAAATCCAACGGTGCATATTTCTTTCTTTTCCGGGCTAGCTAGACCGTTAGATCTTCATAAAATCCAATGGTGCAGATTTTCTCTTTTTTAGATTAACGTCGGAATTTCTAGACCCTCTCGGCGAACGTGGTGGCTTCTTTTAACACTATTGTATTAAAATAATAATAGAATAGATAGATAACCTTAACTCACTGCAGCTATATATACGACCTTGTTACAGACAAAAACTGTACGCATTGCATGAATCAATTATTCCTTGGTGAATAAACACACAAGCAAATTTCCTGATGCCATTCGCATGCATCTACTAACCAGCAGCTATGGCTAATAACAAGCAAATTTCTTGGCGTCATATTCGCATGACTCCACGAACCATTAGCCATGGCTACGAGCCGCCTGTGGGCAGCGCATGGCGGCAGAGAGGGCACATGTTGCTGTAGCGCCCCAGCCACTCGGCGATGCAGTTGGTGTGGAACCCGTGCCCGCCCGAGCACGGCATCACGCTCATCTCGTCGCCGTCCTCGAAGTCCTCCAAGCATACGCTGCAGCAGGTACATGCGACGCCGCCGCCGCAGCAGCTCTGACGATCTCCCGAGCCGCCGTCTCCTCCGGCACCGGCAGCGCGAAACGTTTGCTTCCCCAGGCTGGCCACCGCAGCGGCATCCGCGGGGACCGCGCCGAACCCGCCGTCGCGGTACGCTTCTGCTGCTTCGAGGAGCAGGCTACTGATCTGCGCGTCGACATCGACCTCCTGCTGCAAGCTCGCCATGGCCAGAAGCACCAGCCGCTGCGTCACCGGGCACTCGAGGATCCGCTCGTCGAGGTCGGAGTCACGGGGGCTAATCTCGTCGAGCAGGCTGGCCACGACGTCGCCGCCGGCGATGTCGATGTGCTCCTCGTCGTCGTCATCGTCATCGTCAGGAAGAAGCCGGGCAGCAGCAGCAGTTGCTGGTTCCTGTTCTTGGAACGAGCGGTGGTGGTGTTGGGGCGGGATCAACCAGATTAGGGTGCCGGCGGTGGCGGCCACGCTGCTCTCGATGGCGGCGGCCAAGGAGCGTTCCATGATCGCGTCGTAGGCCATGGTGTGGCCGGACCGCCGGAGCCTATAGGGATGACGACGATGTCGAAGCCGATGGCTGCTGATCAATTTTTTTGGTTTCTTGGAAAGGTCGGCGTTAACCAGAGGGGGGAGGATTAGTGCATTCGGGGACGTGTGTTAATGAGTTGGTTATATAGCTATGCATGTTGCTTGGCGTGGGTTTGGTTTCCGAATCGAGAGCTTAGTTCGACCCGGCTGCTGGTGGCGTGCTCGAGAAGCAGAGGATTACGAATTTGCGGAATCGGAGACGCGCATGAGACAGCGATCGGAGAGCCTCTCCAATTCGCCTCAGATTTTTTTTTTTTTTGAGATAGATTCGCCTCAGATTTTTAAGAGGAATCAACCTAATCCGACAAGCCCAGGATTATTTTTCAAGTGGGCCTTCATACCTCCAGCCCAGTAATGGGCTAACCAACCAGCCAGTCTATAGATCCGGCCCAAAGATTAGATACTAGCGACTCTGGCGAATTTAAGCACGGACCTGCACCTGAGTATCAAACACCCCGTTCGGTTCGCTGATGAGCCCGCGCTGGCTGATACTGTAGCTTATATCCCAGCCGAACAGGGCGAAAGCTTGTTGCAAGTTGCAAGTTTTTTCTTTTTTTTTGCCAGAAAAAGAGTGTTTATATTAATAAAACAAGCTAAGGTTGTACACAAGATGGAGACTAACCCTCCATACAGCACAACGAATACTTGCAGAGGATCAAAGCCTGTATGCATAGCAGGAGTGCAGAATGCACGCTGCAAATGCTGATGCTCGCATTGCCCGTACAACTTCCTGCGATGGATTACGAGCGGTCGTCATGCTTACTCTGTTTCTCACTAGTCACCTGCCACGTTAGGGAGCTACCTCACAGGCTGACACCTACCGAAGTGCTGCTAGGTCGGAGCCTGCCGCGACCTCCCCTTTCTGAACACCGTCACACCTGCCACTTTGCTGGATTACTTGTATTTTATTTTTTCTGCCACTACGCTTTCGTTTGGTCACTGTCACGGTCAACATATTGAAAGAGAAGATAAACCGCGTCGTCGCACCTAGTAGTACATACTAGTAATACTATACAAGCGTTGAAAGCTTGCAAAGCTGAAAGCCTGAACTTCTGGAACCCGGGCTCTGAAGTCTGAACATGTTCATACTGATGGACGATTCATGGATGGAAACCAGACACACTCAATAGCCCCTATCGTACCCACGCCACACTTGTCGCAAAACACGTACCACACGCCGACGCCCCTAGTGTGCTCTGATAACTCTGTATATATATATGCCACGCATCATGTACTTTGCGGCAGGGTGGCACTAGGTGTTGTGTGACATTTGGATGCCGACCACTATTTGGCATGACCATCGTGCTTGTTTATCGGCACGGTTTATCCTAACATCCTAGCTACTAGCTACTCTATCCTATCTATTCAAAGGCATGCTGACCAAATTAACAGTACTACGTACTTCTTCCCCTGCACTGACAGGTATCATTTGCAACCACCCACAGTGTCAGTGAGCACGATCTATACATCGATAGATCTATACTACGAGCGAGATGAATGTTTCAAAAAAAAAAACGAGCGAGATGAGTGTGCGGCCGGGCAAAAGGTGCCCACACCAATGGCAACTTTGCAAGTGGCCGGCCTCTTTGCCCGTTCACACTCACGGCCTGCCGGAAAAGAAGCAACTACAGCAAAGTGCCCGGCTTGTCTATAGCATATGCAACATCCATCTGGTGCAATGCAAATATGCAATAAGCTGGCATGCTGCTTTAACCAATAAAACCCCCCCAACCCTGCGCACTACAGCCTGCGCCGCTGCTCTAAACTAGTACCAGCAGAAACAGCAGTACAGGGGGCTAGCCGGTGAGATCACTACTGCAGCACTGAGATGGATCACTCCTCACTGTGTGCTTAGCTTATTGATCAGATAATGGGGTGGGCACTATTGCGGCATTGGCCACTCGGCCTGCACAAACCAGGCGCATGCATTTCAAGCTAGGATTTCAAGTAAACAAGTGATCGCACTCGCACTACTACTACTACTCCTCCTCCCCTTTATCAGTAGCAGAGTAGTAAGCTAGAGTGGACCGTCTGGAAATGGAACATGCACACTCAGCTGGCAACCTTGGTAAGTGCTGGCACATGCAAGGTGTTTCACTTTCATATACACTATCACTTTGACTACTAATATAGCTACTAGAGGGCTTTCACAGATACCACGGCATCTTTCTTTGTGAAGCAGAAAAAAAAAGAGATGGAGAAAAAAAGCTTCATTAGTTTGTTGATACTATTATGCAGCTTGCAATCCAGTAGCTAGCTAGTACTCCTTAGCCCGTGTGAATAGAAATTGTGAATGATTGCCATGGCTGGCATGTGGGGACTGATCTGATCTGAGGTCTGAGGAGGAGCATCTTTGCATGTCTCTCTTTGCCGGAGCAGCCCAGAGCCTCTGAGACATAAGAAAATAATGAGCTGTAGCTGCACGGCGCCATGGCCGGTGTTGACTTTTTATGAGCCAGCGCGCTCCGACCATCATGTGGAATCTCGGGGAGCAGATGCAGCCCCATAATTTAGTACTGTAGACTGTGCATAGCTACTGTAGCTGGATCAACCAGGATGATGCTTGCTTTCTTGGGCTAGTAATAATAAAATGGTTATTTTCTCGGATTAAGAAGATGATGAGGGACAGGCAGAGAGGGAGAAACTGTTTACAATGCAAGGAGACCATCAGAGAATCTGACAGCGGTCACCAACCCAGAGGCGGACAGGGAGACAGACATTCAGGCGCACACACCAGAAAACAAAGGCAAGTGTACATGTTGTAGTGTAGTATATACTCCTACTAGGGTAATTAATTAAGTACCATTTAATTTAATCGAGAACAAGAAAATCACGGCCGTGAGTTTGTTCATAACTTGAACTCCATATACACACACCAAACCGAACCAAACTACATTAGTTAGAGAACCACTCGCATGGCATGGCATGCAGTCTGGCACGTATGAACAGAGACTCATCAGCTTCACAATCTCATACCGCGGGGATACAAATTTAAAGCAAAAGCTTGAAGAAAATGGTGGTAATTAACGATGCATGTATTATACATGACCAAGAAGAGAGACGATGTACAAACGAGCGAGGTGATGACAGTCACACACATATATTAATCCTACATGGATGGATCCCCGGATACTGGTTGATCAGTGGCAGAAACTGTGAGCAGGTAGCAGAAGGTAGATATACTAGTAGACGAGATTCCCAGTGTCAACTTTGCAGCATGTACGACTTTGCCCCCCCCACACACACTCCCAACGTACGCCGGAGAAGATGGCCGGCCGGGATCCTCGCTCATGGCTTGCCCTTGTGCTGGGTGTAGATGTAGTCGAGGTGCGCGTCGCCGAGCAGCCGCCGCTGCATGCAGTCGTCGCGATCGTTCCCCTCCTCGCACGCCGGGTCCTCGGCCTCCTCCTCTGCTCCCACCATCACCTCAGCGACTGATGAGACCGAGAGCTCATGGCCACTACCCGCGGCGGCGCCTTTCTGAAGCACTGGCTCGTCGTCTGCAGCCACCATGGCTACGTCCTCTGCAAAAAGATTCAGAATACCATTAGATCGAGCAGCTAGCGCCGCTGGGAGCAGGCAGGCATGAGTGGTCAGCCAACAGGTTCCTTATGCGCATGCTGCATGATGGCATCATCAGTGAAACGCGCGCGCACCTTGGTGAACCTGAAGAGGAACAGCAGCAGCAGCCGGCAGGGGGCGAGCCGCCGCCGCGCGGTGGAAGAAGCAGATGAGGAGGAGGAGCAGGGAAACAGCCGCGAGCGGCGAAGAGAGACCGCCGCAACGCCTCATCGTCCTCTGGCTACGACCTTGAACAGTTGAAGTTTGCTGCGTTGTCGAAGGGGCAGAGGAGAAGCTGTACTAGTGCTACTGCTTGAATAGAGCTAGCAGCTATGGGAGGCCGGGCTGGTTGGCTGATGCTGGCTTTGGCCTTTGGGTTGTATTTATAATGGGGAGCGAAGCTGCGAGCGAGGAGAGGCAACTTGCAGATCATCGCAACGCGCAGGGGACGCCGAGCACGCACGCACGCACGCACAGGGCATGGTCGCACGCGCACTCGAGTCGGCAACCCGTTTGTCTACAACACGGCCGGAGACGTTGAGATTTGGCGGGATGCGGTTTCGACCTTCCACCATCCGTTTGCCAATGCCAAACAAACTAGGCCTAGCGATAAATACCTTCCATACCCACCACTTCCAGCAGACAGAACTACTAAGCATTTTTACAAGAATTTGGAAAGAGGGCCAAATGACTTCCTTCCTTTAAGTTAGGTTCAGAATAAAGGCTGTGAATTTTAACAAGGTTGGGTAGGTTGAGATTATTGCCCAATTGCCTAAAACATTCATCGTCAACATTACCAGTTGTACAGGAGTTACTAGTGTGTGAGTATGGTCGATTGGTCGTGGTGGGTAATCAGCATGCTGGAACTGAGGAGTACTACTACTGCTGTAGTGCTGTACAACTTCAAAACGCAAAGAATATCCTTTGCTTTTAATTTTGTAGCAACTCAGAGAAAAAAGAGGTCGGAGGATCAAACAGTCGGCAAAAATGGCGAAAGACGAATTAAAGGGAGGACACACTAGGCGGTTGTCAATGTTTGCTAATGGTGTTTTAGGCTCTGTTTTGGAGAAGCTAGCTAAAGTTGAGTGCTAATAAACTTCAGCATATATATATATATATATTAGCATTTATATGCGTGCTAAAGTTTTTAGTCTTAACTAAAGTTTAGCCTATCCCATTACGAGTAGTCCTTAGAACTTTCACCCACTAGTACAGGGGAACCTCACTCTGATTCTAAAGAGAACCAAACTCTTGAACCACTGAACATTCCAAAATGCTTACGTAAACACGCACAGCTGCCGTCTCATTCATAGATGGATGCATCACATTTGAGGCGGAGGAGGAGCTTGGAAAAGCAGGAAATTCCGGACCTTTCTTTTCCAAACGTTGAGGCGCTGACTCAAGCTGCGCAGGCGCGCTCTCTCTTTTCCACTTTCCTTTGCTTCCTTTGCCACTGGGAAACCCGGATTCTTTTTTTGCAACAGGAAGTTGGACCCTGATTTTATGCAATTCCTCTAGTATCTAGAGATTTGTAGATATCAAGCAATAGCAGAAATTGGAAATGCGTGGTGAAGTACAAGTAAGTTGTCCACCTCTCCTCCTCAACTTAATCTTTTGGGTTGAGTTGGTCGGTGCCCACTGCCGTGTCATGGCGACCCCGTGCGCTGGGTTTGGTATGCAACTCAATGATGCGTTCCTCTTTGAGTTTGTTTCCACGTCATCCCGTCGCCCTCGTTTCAGAACTGCAAGCGCTTCTGCGGAGCTGAATCGGTTTCAGTGTCGACATCGTGTGCCAGTGCGTGCATGTTGCATGGGTCCGCCCATGGGCCGGCCCGTGGGCCCCACCCCCACATGCACAGCACACCCCGTGTATGTATGCAAGGCAAGCAAAGTCTTTCTTTTGGAGTAAAATACATGGGCGGCCCTCGAACTTGTCTTAAGGTGTCATCTAGGTCTCTAAACTTTCAAAATGCATTTTCAAATTCTTAAACTTGTTCCAAGGTGACACATAGGTCCCTAATATCTGAAAACGCATTTTTACGTCCATAAACTTGTCTCGCGGTGTTATGCAGGTCCCTAAACTCTCAGGATGCTAGTTTTAATTTAATATAAATATTGCTTTTCTACTTTGAGTTAATGAAAAGTTCTTTTGTACTTTAAATTTAATAAAAATTTGCTATTTTAATTTTTATTGAGAATGAGAACAAAATTATCTTAATAAACTTATACAAAGCGCATGCAAAATATAAAATAGTTAATAGAAAATATTCAAAATTAGCATTGATATCTCCATGTTAAATAAAAAAACTATAATATACATTGTTGATATCGATTGATCTAGATTAACTCACGATGTATGATTAATAAACAGCTAATTCAGAGTTAAAATGGTCTTAGTGGTAAGATTTATAAATGAATTGGTGAAAAAATAGCTTAATAAACAATTCATTTTGAATACAATTAATTAATAGTAATTTTTTAGTGATTTGAAAATTTCACCTTGAGAGTTTAGGGACCGAAATGATATATCAAGACAAGTTTGTGGACCTGAAGATACATCTTGAGAGTTTAGGGACTCGAATGACACCTCCGGATAAGTTTAAGAATCTAAAAATGCATTTTGAGAGTTTATGGACCTAAATGACACTTTGAGACAAGTTTGAGGACCGGCCATGTATTTTACTCAACGCAGTGTCCACTCAGCTCAGCTGGGCCTGGGCACTAGTAGCAGCCATGCTGTAGTGTCCTGCTGCTGATGCTGCTTTCTCGCTCGTTCCAGCCTCCTCCCGTGTGTGCTCACTGCTCGGCGCGACCGATCGATCGATCGGCGGTGCCCACCCCACCCGCGCAGAATAGGAATGGATCGGAGTTGCGTGCATGAGTACTAGTGCATCAGCATTCGCATGGTGGCGTATGTGCCTTCCGTTGATTAATGTCGTGGTCGTCGTTTGTCGTCGTCCCTGAGTCCTGAGAGCCGAGCCGAGATAGGCAGCCTTGGACGTCAGTGCGCTCGCCTGCCTGCCTTCTGCTGCTGGTGGTGGTCTCACTGTACTGTATTGTTGGACGTGGTAGCGCGGCGCGTGATCGACGGACGGTGCGCTGCGCTCGATGGCTTGGCCGGTCTTTTCGCTCATCAGCGCAATCGCTTCGTCGTCTTTCATACGCGCGAGTCAACGGCTAGGTAACTGGATCCGGCCTCTGTAGCTTTCATACGGGTGCGCTGCAGCTAGCTGGCCCGTGCGTGGCCTGTAGCCAAGCTTTTTCCATTCGCTTATCTGTGGGCGGACGACGACGCCATCATCATCAGATTCAATTCGTTCTAGAAACAGTAGTATCTATCGCTAGCTAGCTGCTGGCTCCATGATCCACCGTTCAATATAATTCCGCCGCCATTGAAGAAGCGCGCGCGCGCGTGTGAGCACCAGCTAGCGATCCTCGCTCGCTCTCTCCGCCAGTGAGTAGTGATCAGGCCTGGTAGTGATGTTGGGCACCGCATGCAGCTACGAACGCATTCGCATGCGTGGATAGATGTCGGCTCGGTCGGCACGCGCCGAGGGCGTCTGTGTCACTGCTGCACACAGGCCATGCTGCCATGCATCTATCGTCTACAGTAGTCTACAATGGCGTGCGGCGAGGTCGCATGTATGATGGGATAGCTAGCTAGATTGGCGTTCCCTATCCATTATCCGAGATCCGATCCGGCCATGGAAGACGTACACGAGATGCATGAAATCGATCAGAGCCTGCTGCTTACCTTACCTGCACTCCGATCCCAAGTTGATCTCCCCGCCCGCCCATTGATAAGCTATTAAGCTGAAAGGGATGCTGTACTTATACCACGGGCACCCATGCATGCATTTCAATTCGTGGGTGCCCATGTCAGATTTATTTCCATGCATGCACGCACCAGGCTACATACGTGGAAGCAGATTACCAACTCGACGATCGTGCCATGTCACTTCCAAGGTAAACTAGTAGTAAATCAGAGAAAGGCGTCGCGTTGTAGAAAAATAAATTGAAGGATCGAGCGCACGTATATTAATTGTACGGCGGCTAGTAGCGACTAATTGCATTGCATGCTCGCCGCCGCTGCTAGCGCTAGTGGGGATCGATTAACCAATAATTGAGCGACCAAGCCTGCGATCCATCTCGGGTAGCTCATCGATCCATCCATCCATCACCTCATCTTAAACGTGCTCATGCTAATTATGCAATGTCATTTTCATCTAGTGCGTGCGTGGTTGGTATCATTCCTTTCACATCGATCCTAATTAAGCTAGCTCCATCGGTTGTGATAAAATAAAAAAAATAGCTCCAGTACTGCACGCGTCAAGATGCCACGCACGATCTTGTGACCATGACGTACGTGTGCTATCAAAAAGGGTTGAGGATATTTTCATGACCTACTAGACCTACCCCGCGCAATGCAAGCTCACCCAGACTTTCGAGTTTTGCGCCATGCCCATGGATGATCATGCATATAGCTTTCCGGCCGGTTTCCTCTCCATTCACACTTAACGGCGGCCAACCAATGACCAATCCTTTGCCATGAACATGCATGCATCCCGTTCAACCGAAAAGACGGATCGAGAAGACATAGATGATAGATATCGTAGCCGCTATATATATACCTTGCGCACACGGTTGGTGATCCAATTACGAACTCGTCAAGTTGCAGCCTACGTCTAGATTCTTTCCTTTCGTCAACTAGCTAGAAGGCCCCAAGATTAGGAGTTAACCACATACTTAATTATATCCTAAATATACACTACTACTACTACTTGATTGTTCTATAAGTAGAATATCTGTTTGGATTGCAATGATCAAGTATACACAATACTAATTATTAGAGTGAATGGGTTTGGCAATCTCTTCGTGTACTTCACCCCTAAGCACTGTCTTCCTATTACTAATAACTAGTCTACCAACTCGTGCTCCCGCACGGGCTAGTTAGAGATATCTAATAATTATCTATCTCACGCCCTCTTTAACTAATTAAATATTCTAATCCAGTACTAGATACATATTTATCATTATGTAATTGTAATAAATGTGATAGGTTTAGTTACTAATTTTTTTCCTCACTTTGCATCACACATCCATATGTGTTTGATATATATTTAATTGAACACTTTGTTTGAGCTATGTGAACAACATGAAAATTAGCATTCTTATCTCTTCTCTTATACATGAATTTATGGTGACACACACATTATTGTTAGTATTAATATATCCAAAAATTTAGGGGGTTATTTGATATTATTTTATAATAGCATAGGTGGATAATTTATATGAAGATTAGAGGGGTACTTTAGATTATTATTTTTTATAATGGCAGAAGTGGGTAATTTTGATACATGTTTAGGAGGTTATTACTTTAGTCTATTTTCATAATTCGCTGGACCATTGGACACACGCTGTATGATTGCAAATAAACATAGTGGTAACTTAGGGGGTGCGCAGCTTCATATAGGTACACAGCTAGACAAATTACACTCGATGTAAGTAGATCAAACAAGTAAACTAGCAATCTAGCATAGTGCATAGGCAGTCGCCTTTCACGCACCGTTTCATGCAGCATACTCTGCTCGACGCTAAAGAAATCGAATCTACCATGTAGGCATGGAGATGTACAGACAGACGTCACACATATGCATATATGCTGGAATTCCTAGTTGCTGGTCACTGTTGTTAAGCGACAGAATCAAGCTAGCTAGCGGCCTCCGTACGTCGACTGTCCGGCATACGTGCCCAGCCCCGACCGTAGCACCCGGCAACAGATCGACGTCCAGGTCGTCGTCGTCGTCTCCAGGCTCCTCATCATGGCTTGTTGCCCTTGTGCTGGGTGTAGATGTAGTCGAGGTGGGCGTCGCTGAGGAGCCGCCGCTGAAGGCAGTCGTCGTTCCCCTCCTCGCACTCGGTTGCCGGCTCCTCCACCTCCTCTGCTCCCATCATCATCGTCTCTTCTGCTCTCACCTCGGAGACAGACGAGAGCTCATCATCCCCAGTGCCCGCGGCGCCATCCTGAAGCACTACCAGGCCATTATCTACAGCCGCAGCAGCAGCCTTGGCACCATTCCCTGCATGCCAAAGAGTTCAGAAACATTATTAGAGCAACGCTAAGCTGCAGGCCTGCCGAGAGTGGAGGCGGAGCGCGCGCGCACCGTACCTTGGTGAACAAGAGGAGCAACGGCAGCGGGCAGGAGCCTTGCCGCTGCCGCGCAGTGGAAGAAGCAGACCATCGTCAGGAAGAGGAGCAGGACAACAGCCGCGAGCGGCGAAGAGGTATTGCTGCCGCAACGCCTCGTCATCTTCATCATCTCTGTGGGATGTGGGCTGTGGCTGTGTTGTCCAAGGGCAAGAGGAGAAGCTTTCTGCTACTACTGGACTGGAAGAGAGGTTGCTTTGGGTGTGGTGTGTTGCCTGTTTGGCGCTGTTGGAACCGTGGTGGCGTCGAGCGGGCGAGGCGCTCTATTTATAATGCGAAATCACGCCCAATTTGATGTGTTTGAAGTAGCCACGCACCCAGAGGAAAAGAGGCCGCTCGGGGAACAATAAAAATGGTGGAAGACCATGGCAGGGCACAGACGCTCAGTGCTAGTCAACGTTTACTAATGGTGCCTTATTCGTATGGAAGACCATGATTCTAGAAGACGATACTCATTCGTTTCACACTGACGGATGCCCATCGTCTGAGCATGAAAAAAAAGAGGAGCAAATTTCTGAGATTTTCCGAGCTTGGAGCCACCGAGCTTGCATACTCTCTTTCGTAGGTTGTCTTCCTTTTGAACCGGGAAACCAGCTGCACCCAGGAGCAACCGACCTTAAATTATGTTACTGCTTCTCTCAATCACTCTGTTCGCTGCATCCAGCCAACAGTGTTTTTCTCTCACACCAAACCAACAGCAGCCACCAGACAGCAGTATTTTTCTCTCACAATAAATCAGCACCAGCCACCCGCCACAGCACAGCACAGCACAGCAAACCAGCACGCATGTTTGAATTTGTCCGTCGTTCACATGCAGGAAATGTGTTTTTGTTTCGCTGCACTGCACACCTCTACGTAGTTGTTCATTTCTGGGAGCTCTAGGCCGTAGATGGAGGCAGCTGCTGTCTGAGCTGCGTCGTCTGTGGCAGGATGCACGGTGCATGGGCCCCGCGCACATTGGCCTAACATGTCCGGCTGGCTGGCCCAGTGGGCCCTCCACTTCCTCCTTGCGCGCAGCAGGGAGTTAGGAGTAGTCCTCGTCCTCCCGACCTCCCGTGTGCCTGCCTGCCTGCCTGCCTGTGCTGGGCAGCGACCTTGGGCGTGCATCACCTCCCTGGCTGCCCACTGAGAGACAGAGACGTGCATCTGCATTGCATTGGCGTCCTGGTTGTCCTTGTCGTGGCGCCGAGCCAGCTAACCTATCCCCTGCAGCCTGACGCTCTCGCTCGCTTGGTGATGGATGGACGGATCAACATCAACGCAACGGTGCTCTGCTCTGGTCTTTTCTGCCCGGTTCATCGGCTCCTATTCCTACACACCAGTCAACGGCTCCATCGATCCGCCCACTGTAGCTCTCTCTCAGGAGCAGGCACACCGCAGATGAGAGAGATGAAGCTAGTAGCTAGGGGTCGGACAGCGACGTGGGTGCGCTTCGCAGAGGAGGCCCTCCTGCATCGGCACGCACGCGGCCGGCCGGCGACCGCAGAGACAGAGGAGCCGGCGACAAACTAGCTGCCTCGCCGCTGGCGTCGTGGCGTGCGACGCGCACACGGCAAGTGCTCCGGCTATCTGCTTGCTGTGGTCGGATGCATTCTAGAAACAGCACTAGCGACTCGGCCGCCAGTGTTTTCCCATGCTTATTAATACTCCTTCCTAGCGATTCGCCGCCGGTGCAAGTCGCGCCGGAAAACGCACCCGGGCAAAGCAAATCTCGGCACGCCTGTATGTGTATGTCACTGTACTAGTACAAGTCTACGATGGCGTGCAGCCGCACGCGCCATTTTCCTTATCCGAATATCATCAATGAAAATGGATGCATAACGAAACCCAATCCTGGGATTTCAATGTCGTCGTCGGCTTTGAGATGTATGCTAGAGCTACGGATGTCAGGATATATAGATAAGAGCATTACTCCGTAGCATACGCTTGACCTAGTTGGTCTGATTTCGGCTGATCCAATAGTACTCTGTGAGATCAAATCGAAATAAGCCGTAATAAACTGGAAGCAGACAAGCTGAACAGAGAAATGCCCCATGTCACCTAACCATACTAGCACGCATGAGTTAGAGAGGTAGCTATGTGCAAACAACTTTTGCGGACTGGATCTTACCCTAACACTAGCAGGTACTCCCTCCGTTTCAAATATAGGGGGAGTAAATAAACTTACTAACCAATGCAATTATGCAAACATGGACTCGTAAAAAATGAATTTATTATACGTTCGTAAATGCTTGTTGCATTGCTAGCTGCCGGTAGTGGACGAGACGGGGCTAGTAACTCTTTTTAAAAAAAATAAAACTAAGAGAGGGGACTAGTTATAGTTATGCCCGAGGATCGGATATATGCCGTTCATTGGAGCTCGATCGTCCTGTCATTTTCACATCCTAATTTAAGCATGCGAGGACGGAGGTGCCGTAACTGCGAGCATGACGTTTGCGTGCTCGCAAGGGATCGGAGTTTGTTTGGATATTTTCTTATCGCACCTAACTAGCACGATGGATCACCTCTTTTGGTCGTTACTGTACCATGCATTCGTACTGCACCACACCACTTTGCTCAGTGAACAATCCGTCATCGTGCTACCTGCGACCTAATTAAAATTAAAACCCAATTTCACGCCTTCATGTAATCGCGGGTCACTTAAAATTAATTAAGGTCTATGTTTTATTTCATGACTGTATTAATTTGAACCAAAATTTGTAAGATGTGGGCTACAATACATCTTTGAAAATGGCGCTAGGAAAGTTAGAGCTCAGAATATACTTGGTTCTTCTACTATATATAGTGAGTTTTATACGCCAAACAAAGGTGAGCATGCAGAACTAATTAACATTCGCACTTCAAAATTGATGCTCGACATTGTATACACGCATGCCCTACCTAGATACTCAAGAGATTTACAACTTTTTACTACCGGTGATCACAACTACTAGTACTCTTTGTAAAGTTGCAGAGTCTTAAATTCTTTCTTCAATTAGAAGGCCCGGCGGCCCCTAGGTTCCTACTAGCCAAGAATGTAAATTAACATATCGTATACGTATTTCATTTGAAGTGATCCGCCGCTCAAGCACAAATGCAGCCCCAAATGCATTCCACGTGGACAATACTAAACCCTGAAGCTAGCTAGGCAAGAAGTAGGAATTCATCTGTGGATGAAAGCGACCGGGTGCTCTAGCCTAAAAGGGAGAGGGGGTGAATTAGGCATTATTAAAACCTTAACATATGGCTCCAACTAGTTTGCACAAAACTTAAACTAGATCAAGCTATCTAGATGTGCAACTACGGTTCACCTTAGTGTGAAACCCTCATCCCAAAAGATTTTTGCAATATATAGCCAATTCTAGCAAGATACTACACTAAGAAAGTAAAGACACACAAGTTGCAATATGAAATACGGAAGCTTAAATGGAGGGATAAGAGAAAGCGAACTCTCGACACCAGGATTTATCCCGTGGTTCGGATTGCCACAAAGGCGCCCCTACGTCCACGTTGTTGAAGCACTCACGAAGAGTATCGCTTCCCGGCAATCAAGTCTCTTCCGTGAACACAATCACGGTCACCTTGATCCTGATCTTCACTAAGAGAGATTGCCCATGAAGGAGGGGTCTCCGTTCCCCGCACAATGTCATCGACGCCGCTCCACACCAAGCCGGAGGGTCGTTGACTTGTCGGCGAGCCACCAATTGCTCAAAGGGGCCGGCGCACCATAATACAAGTGTGGTTCACTCTAGAACCAGCCACAAGGATCTCAACTTTGCTTGTTCACTCACTCAAGAGCTAATCTAGCACTCACACTTTACAAAGCTAGTACTAAAACCTAAGGATATGATCAATGAGCTCTTGTATGGCTTGGAGGTGTTCTTGGGTGTGTGTATGACTTCTAGCAACTGCAGCAATCTTCAAATGGCCGGGGGAGCACATATATATAGCCCTCCAAGTCGAACTAGCCGTTGGCAGAATTCTGCGTAGTCATCGGAACTTCCGGTGAAGAGGCGTCGAAACTTCCGGTCACTCCCAGCAACTGAAGTAGCCGTTGTCTTGCTGACACAGTTGCAGCGACTCCAGAGACCATCGGATGAACCGATGCTATGGGCGTCGGTTCAACCGGTCACAACAGCAACTGGACTAGCCATTGGACTTCTCTCTTCTGCTGACGTCATTACACCGGTGCTCTACTCCGATGGACCACCGGTTCAACCGGTGCTGAAGACTTGGCTCCTGCGTGCTTGAAATCGTTTCTGGAACATAGTACATCAAATGCACCGATGCCTTGCTTGACGCCGTCGGTTCAACCGGTGACTTGGCTATCTTGACTTGGTCTTCGCTTGATCTCTATTTGGTGCTCAGATTTGCACCGATGCCAGGGCGTCGGAACTTCCGACAACCATTGGATGCACCGATGCTGCATGCATCGGTTCTTCCGGTGCTCCTATTTTCTGCAGAACTCATCCAATTCAGCATTTCTTTGAGTTCTTTTTTCGTGTATTGCTTTGCGTGGCCTTTTTACTTCATCCCTGATATCTAGAAATATCCACTTAATAAAACTATTAGTCTCATTGATTGTGTTGTCATACGATCACCAAAATCATTCGAAATGGCATAAATGGTGCCATGTTCGTTACAGTGGACACGAGCAGTTGCCTACCTGCAGTTTAGCAAAGATCAGAGGACAATCGATCAGAGCACACTCCGACCAAGCGGCAATTGCGGCGAGTGATGTGTAAAGAAGAAGGCGCGCGTGCAGCAGCCAGCAAGCTAGCTAGGGGCCCTTGCCTTTTTTTCCCTACTAGATAGCACAATGGCGATAGATGGCGAGTTGATGACAGTGAAGCTCCATGCCATCCTTTTCAGAAAGATCTCAAGTCCTCCTCCATGATCTCGATCTGTGTCGCCAATGGATGGGCGCACATACGATGCTACAAAGCGAGTGGGCAAATAATGTGCTTACTTGCATGCTGCTGATTGCTGACAGAGACGCAATCGTTTATCCTCGTGGCTGTAATGCGATTGGCGTGATGAGTGCTCCGATCCTCGCTTTCTTTGAGGATTACCGAAACTGCTGCCGGAATATTTGGGACGACGTGTTGATGCCCTAGGACACTGGATGGACACAACTAGTACTCTGGTAATGTTTAACACAAGCAAAAGCATGAATATAGTGGCACTTGAAGCCGTCAGAAGTCGAGCGATGGCGTATCTACGAGTTCACTTTTTGTATAGACGTGTATTAAGAAATGCCGGCACGCCTCCAAATTGCCGGAAAAAGGAGTGGCTGCAAACTTCTCATGGAAAAAATTAACTACATGTTTTATGCTTAGCACCATAACTATTATTTAAGTCATGGAAAAGTAACCGAGCATATGCATGCGGCATGCCTGAACATGATTACTCGGCAGATTCTCTCTGACGAGCTTGGATGGACATGGCAGCCTTGCAAAGATATGCATGCTGTGCTCCTCTTCCGTACCTCAAAGTAACCTGATGCTGAAGACTTGCTTGTAATTTACAGGGAGGTGTGCTCGATCAAGAATGTGCCCCGCTAAAAGGTCCAAGATGTGCTCGCATTTGACAAAGAGTTTCATTGGCGGCGGCCAAGATCACCGAGATGCTTGTGATCTGAAAAGGAAGAGCAAATAAAGGTTAGTGTGCTGCTGAAGGCTGAACTGCTTCAATGGAGCCAAGCCGTCCATTGGAAAATATTTAGCCACGACATGCTTCAGCTGCAAGAGTGCATTCATGTTCGTGGCTAAAAGATCACAAGGAACGACATTTCGCTTCAGCATTTGGTCGCCACGACAGGCTTCCGCTGAAAGCTTGCAGTTGCAGCTCATCAAGATCAGAACGAACATTTCATCGAGCATTTACAAAAGAAAAATACGATGAAGAAGTGACCTGCTATGGTTTCACAGGAATCAAAGAAAGCAGATATCATAACTAGTCGCATATGACGCCAACTCGTGCATAGTGACTTTGTTTCCTTGCAGGACCGACAATCTGCTGCTCATGGTCCCCAGCCGAGTCACCAAGATCTTCCACTGCCGATGAGACGATCAGCATCCAGCCATAGCGCTCCGTTCGCACAGCTTTCGTGGTGCGAATGCTAGGACCAATGCGACAAGGCAAAAGTTGATGGACGGTGCACACAGCTCCCGGACCCTTTGGTTGTTGCCACCAACTCAGCAGCAGTCAGCTGAAGAACCCATTGAGCTGACAGCAAGCTGATGAGTACGGTAAAGATGAAAAAGGTGTTTGATTAAAAGAAGCCCATGTCTTTGACATTTCGATGCGCTTTAAAGATCTAGAGACCTATCCCTTTGAAAAGAGAAAGGGAGCAAATGGAGGTGACCGGCACAGCTCCTCTGACAAAATTCATAATAATAGAGGCCGGCAACCACAACTGAGCCGCTCCTTCCAGAAAATGGGCTTCAAGGCATTCACATTTCACAAGAGCTAGTAGTAGTGTAGTACATCAAGGCAGAGGCCTGAATATCATTGTAGTGCTTACAATTACAAATGAGAACTACATCCAGAAATTTCAAAATTGATTGGTGAAAAGAAGCGCCACAAATGGCAGCAACTAACCCAAATCACCACGATATAATCTGGCTACTCTGATAGGGTAATCGAGTCTGCTATGAAGACTCCATTTTTTTGAGAAATTCAGGCACCACCTGCCTGCAGTTTGCAAGAAGCTCAGCCAAAGGTTTCGCAGCTGGAGCATCAGTGCTACAGAAGATACTATGGACCTCCCCTCCAATCGTCTGAGGAGCAACCCCAGTGAGGATCTCAATGTATTCATCGACTGAAGGAGGCAAATCAACCAACAACACAGTCTCAAATTCCTCTACATCTGTCATCGCCATGTTCTCCCGGTCTTTAACATGTACATTCATTAGTCCCACACTGCACAGACACAGATACATTTAAGACCAAACTTAGGCACAGAAGTTCCTGGGTACTCTCAAGAGTCTCTGTCAAAAGATTGTCCGGATTAAATTTTTCTAAGACTGAAACTTAAATTCTTATTTGCAATATGTTTGTTAAAAGTAGCAAAGTAACTATGCATGCCGCACATGGTTTGGTTTGCACGAAGATATTAGAAATTGGCCAAAAACTACAATATTGTTAGGTTCACTGCACCTGCTGCATATGGTAAAAGAGTTGCCATGTGAGTCATCAGTCACTGTGCAATTTTCCAGTTTAAGTGATGATGATAGGTGCTGTGCATTTTTCTTGCTTGCAGCTACTAGCAGAACCTTTGATGACTTTTTAGCGTGTCTCTGCAAAATCTGCTCAAGGATTTCCTTGACCTGAAAATACGAAGTGTTCATCAGAACATCAAAGTGGCAACTGGCAACACACCAGAATCATCAAAACATTTCGAACAGCTCCTGCTCAATAAACCATCAGCCATGAATTGAATACAGACATGAGACCTATTAGATTCAATTACTAATTACTAACTAGCATCCAGGGTCCAGATGCTTGTTCAGGTATCAGTGTCAGACCACACCTACTGTCTGAGGTATGAGTATGACATCCTAAAAAGAACAATCTCCAATATGTAGGAAACACATTGTGTTACAACTATGACTGGAGGTTCTGAAGAAAATCACAGTAGCTCACTAGCTATGCATTAATGCCCTCCTGAATAAGTTGCACACACCCATGAAAGGGAACATAAGATAGGCACATGACAGATAAGAGATGCAGTTACCTTCGATGTTTTCAGCTCCACCGATGGACAGAAGTGTACTTGCTGCGTTACAAAAGCACTTCGTGAAGAAACAGAATTGTTGATAAAGAGTTTTGTAATTCTTCCGCGGAGTAGATTTTTAGCCATAGTTGCAACGCTTTTGTCAGATGGGTCAGTGAAGACTGTGATCTGAAAATTGCTTGATATGGCGTCTCTAATAGAAAATATTTTGTCACTGACACCGAGGTCCAGGAAATATTTCAATCCATCAATGACCTGTCAATTGAAGTCAATTTTTAAATGAAACTATGTAGTAAGATAGCTAACTATATGGAGAAAAAAGCAATACAGGAAACAGAATAACTAGCATGCATACTACGAGCCAAGATAAAAGAGTCGCTTATCTTATTGCAAAATTCATAGTTAGTGATGTGCAATATTTACTTACCATCATTGATACACTTGATATGTCAATCGCCTTTAAAGACACAAGTTCAAGAAGCCTCTCAGGGGTAGCTATAAGAAACTCCGGCTCACAAGTTTTTAGTCTGGTAGAGTAGTCCAAACAAAATGTATGTTACACATTTGGTATTTATACACCCTACGCAACTAGGCTGACAGCTAACACATTTCACATTTGCAATCAACACAGGATGACATGACAATAGTCTAGAACAAAACATACCCAGAGATCTGGTGTTCAATGGAAGCACCAGGATGCAAGCTCACTGAATGAATCCCAAGAGGCTTCAGGGGTTTGCATATCGATCGCACCTGACCAAAAAAACATCAAATATATAACAAAATCATTCCCATTTTGATCACTTTGACTAATACACGAACAGCATAACAGGACTAGCAAAATGGCAGTACTAACTCGCGCGGCCTTTTCCTGGGACGGGACGAGGTACAGCAGGAAGGGGCAGGAGACGACCATCCCAAGCCTCTCCTTCCTGACGACGATGTCGCAGGCGGTGGAGACGAGCCACGCTGTCTGCTCCACCGTGGCGCACGAGCCGCTAGTATCGAGAACGTCTGACGGCGCCGGCGCGGAGAAGCACCTCCAGAGCTCCACGCCCCAGTCGCCGGCGCCATGGATGCTGCCGCCGCCGTCCTCGGGCGCTACAGTATCCCGGATGGCGTTAAGGCAGACTACCAGGAACTTGGACGGCCGGTCGAAGTCCACACGGCCCTCTTCCGGTTCCGTCGCTCGCTCGCGCATGGCCTTCGACTTGGCCTTCGCCGGCGGCTGCTTTTTAGTGTTCGCGTCCTTCTTCTTGGGGCCGTCATCTTTGGCCACGACGGCGGCGTCAGGTGTGTCGTCGGTCGGCTCCTCGTCCTTGCGCTTCTTCCCGTGGCGCTCGTTGAAGGGGTCTTCGGGCGTGGGGAGCGAGAAGCACATGCCCTCGCAGCCGCGGCGCTTGCCGGACTTGCGGCGGCGCTTGGAGGCGATGATTGCCGCGACCCGCGCGGAGACGGCGTTCTCGCTGCTGCGCAGGCGCTTGCGGCGCACCCGGTTGCGCTTCCGCGCCAGCGCGTCGTCGCCCTTCGCCATCTAGGCTTCGACGGGTGGTCCGCTCCGGCGAGTCGAGCGGAAACGGCAGCCGCCGGGAGGGGAGGAGACGCGAGCGTTTGTGCGGCGGTTGTGCCAAAACCTAGCAAAAGCCTCACCGACAGGGCCGGGCCGGGCCGGTGGAGGTAGTCATGGGCTGGAATTTTTTTATGAGTAAAATGCACTGGGTTCTTGAACTAGTGAGGGTGTGTCAAAGTAGGTCCACGAACTCCGAAAATGCAGATTCGGCCCCCTAATCTAATTAAGTATGTCCCTGAAGGTCCAAAACCCCTTTGACCGGGTCTGACCGCCTACGTGGCCTGCCACGTCGGTCCTACCTGGACCAGTTGGCGAGGACGGAGCTCGGCCCGGCGGCGGCCTCTCTCTCCCTCTTGCTCCCACCTCTCCCCCTCCCGGCCACGACGGCGCCGGCGGCCGGATCCGCGCAGGTCCAGCGGTGACGGCGGCGCTCCGAGTTCGGGCCCGTGGCCATGGCACCCCGCGGCTCCGGCCCCACACACGTGGTGGACGCGCTGCACCGAGCTCGACCAGGCGGGAACCCCGGCGCAGGGGGCAGGGCCACGCCGCGCCGAGTGTTGGTGCCCCGGTGAGCTCCGCCGGCGAGCCGCGGGAGGCGTGCGCGCGGCTCCACCTCCGCGTCTGCCGCAGGATCCGGCCGCCATGCGGGACTCCGCCGCCGCGTCGCCATGGCCACGGCCCACGGCGGGCGGAGCTCGGGGAAGCCCGCGTTGGTGGGGATGGCCGCCGGGGAGGAGGATGGCCGGCGCGGGGAGGCGCCGAGGCCGCCGCGCCGCGCCCGCTCCCGCGTCGAGGTAGGGAGGGAGGAGGGGCACGCGCGCGGCCCTGCCTCCGGCCGCCGCTCATGCCCCGG
The DNA here is from genome assembly GCF_016808335.1 of Panicum virgatum. Lineage (NCBI taxonomy): Eukaryota > Viridiplantae > Streptophyta > Magnoliopsida > Poales > Poaceae > Panicum > Panicum virgatum. The sequence goes on along the minus strand of NC_053138.1, from coordinate 1,984,220 downwards.
CGCAGGGGAGGGAGGTGCGACGAGGCCGGCGGCACGGACGGGACCCGGCGGGATCCAGCGCTCCTACCTCCTCGGCGGCGGCCATGGCGGAGACTGGCGATGGCGCTCCGCGACGACGGCGCGCGGGAGGCCCGGCAGTAGCTCCGGCCTGCCTCCTCCCTCCTCGGCAGGTTCGGCCTGCGCGGTGCGGCGGACTGCTCGGCGGGGCCGGCCGGCGCGGCGGGGTGGCCTGCTGGACGCGACGGAGGTGGGGCGGGTTGGCATGCGCGGCAGGGTGGCCTGCTGGACGCGACGGAGGTGGGGCGGGCCGGCCAGCGTGGCAGGGTGGCCTGCTGGACGCGACGGCGACGGCGGCGGCGCTTCGAGCTCCGGTGCCGACGGGGCCCGCCGAAATCCGCCCCTCCTCTCTCTCTGGTCCGGCGTCCATGCACCTTCCTACGCGCAGCCATGCACCTCGGGCGAGGGAGGGGGAGGGAGCCCCGCGGGGTGCGCACGGGCGCCATGGCCACGAGCCCGAGCTCGGAGCGCCGCCGTCGCCGCTGGACCTGCGCGGATCCGGCCGCCGGTGCCGTTGTGGCCGGGAGGGGGAGAGGTGGGAGCAAGAGGGAGAGAGAGGCCGCCGCCGGGCCGAGCTCCGCCCTCGCCAACTGGTCCAAGTAGGACCGACGTGGCAGACCACGTAGGCGGTCAGACCCGGTCAAAGGGGTTTTGGACCTCCAGTGACACACTTAATTAGATTAGGGGACCGAATCTGCATTTTCACAGTTCGTGGATCTACTTGACACACCTTCACTAGTTTAAGGACCTCCAGTGCATTTTACTTTTTTTTTTATCTAGTCATGGGCTGGATTTGTGGCCCAGTAAGCAGTTCACGCTGCAACCAGCTATGGGCTTTTGCTTGGTTGCGGCCCAATTGAAAGAAGATATGGGCCTTTCCTTGGACTTGTAAGGTAATGGGCCAAGTGCGTTTTTGCCTGCGCGTCGCGCACGGTCAGGGTGGGCTGGGCTGAGTAGGCCGGCCCAAACTGAATCTGCACGTCTCTTCTCCCTCTCGAAAAAAAAAAGATCACCGTCTCTGCTTCAGAACAAGAAGAGACCGCCATTTCTGATCAAGGAGAGTTGAGAGCTCAAGAATTTGAGAAAGGTCACAAATCACGCCACAGAGATCGGATTTACAAGTAATCACGATTGGACTTGAAAGTTAGTCAGAGTTTAATTCTCACATTCGATTATTGATTGATTAGTGCACCAAATAAAACACAGTTCACATCCAAAGCTCAACAGTGAACACAGCAACAAGGATGAGGATGAGTTGCTACAGGTGAGCTCTCAGAAGAGCCTTTGTAGTAGTAGAACTGGAGCTACTGAGTGTGCTGTTCCTGGAGCAGGGGCGGCGCGACGTCGACCCTGGCGACGCCGTCCCTCTCCTCGGCCACCTTGGCGACCTCCACCTCCCCGACGACCACCTCCTTGGCCACCTCGTCCTGGGCTCCATCGTCGTCCTCGTAGTTGGGGTCGTTGGGGTCGATGGCGGGCGGCGCCGGGTCGAGCTCGTCCTCGACGAGGCCGCCGGGGCCCTCCCAGGTGTACTTGCCGCCGCGGCCGGACTTGGGCGGCGGGGTGCCGATGCCGACGCCGCGGGGCGCGTTGGCCGGGTGGCGCTCGAAGCGGTGGAAGCCCTGCTCCTCGAGCTTGCGCTCGAAGTACTTGGCGGTGTCCGGGCGGCGCGTCTCCGGGACGGGCAGCTTCTCCGTCACCTTCTTGCCCTCCTCGTCGCGGTGCGTCACGCGCATGTACGCCATGGTCGATTCGAGCTGTCGTCGTTTGATCGATGAATTGGGGGCGTTGCTCTCGGCTTGAATGAATGAATTGGGACGATTGCGGCGAGAGAGATTTATAGTGGAGCCGGAGGCGGGCGTGGGAGGAGCGAGGGGAGCGGTGGAGGAGCGGGGAGGAGTCTGGAAGGCGAGCGAAGGTGGCAGAAACACAGAGCGACATCTAGAGCCACCACCGCTCCGCTCGAAATATCCATTCGCCCCGCGTGACGTGCAGATGCTCCTGGTGTGGCGACAACTGATTGGCCATTTGGTGCGGCACTTGTACTTGTAGCCTTCCCTTCTTCTACCGTAGACAGTACGTACATACAAGCACTCCGATCGCATCCACGTCAGCAGCATGGATAGCGTCCACGTCATCAGATTAGAGGTACGTGCTGCGCCAGTGCCACAGCCCACAGCGGCAGCACGCCATGACCATCCAAAACAAAACTCCACAGTTCACCGTTCACAGATGCTTTACCGTGCTAGAATGCACTATGAAGTAAAGATTACCAATGGATAACATTCCTGATTCCTCTATTAGAGTCACCAACAACAGAACACGCTACATAGCAGTAGCACAACACAGCATGAACAGCTTGCCTGCAAGGAAGACTGATGAAAGGACTAGAGCTAAATTAAGACTGTTATTAAAAAAAAGGACTAGAGCTAAATTAACTGCCTGAGTCATGACCAAAAACAAACAGCATTAACCCAACAAATTGGCATCTCCTCTCTAAACAGACGCAGATTAGTTCATTAGAGCATCTACCACATTCTACTCATCTTGGCTAAATCAACCTTACTTCATCATTCTAGCTTAGTTTCTCCCCGCCCAATCGCACTTAGCCGATCGGCTAGTGTCACGCATGGGCAGCAATTGCCATGCCCTACAAAATGTGTCAGACAACAATGAGGCGACCAAAAAAAATGACAACCGCCATGGCCAATTCTTCTACTCCTTGGGAGTCAAGCTGACGTTGATGTCAGGTGAAGGTGAAGCCCTGTGCGCCACGGGCTGTGAGCTTGCTGCCCAGCCAACCATGGTGAAGCCCGTCGTGTTCAAGTACATGGCGCCGTGCTCCGCATTGGCATGGGGTTGTGGGGGCACGGCAGAGGCCGGCGGTGCATGGAACCCGTTGCCTGGAGCCGCCTGAGAGATTGGCATTGCCGCTGTGAGCACAGGAGGGGGAGCCACAGGTGCAGGGAGTGCCGGAACAGACGCTTGTTGCTGCAAGTTCATCCTCCTCTGATGCTGCTTCAGACTATTGGGCAGGAAGCTCCCAACAACCACCTGCCCAAATGGTTAATGTAATATAGTTACTAAATTTAACAAAATAGATACAATCTTTATGTCTTTGTCATCAAGTACACAACTCGTTACAGATTAATTGAATCAACAATATCAGTATTTCCTGTCTTATTAAGTATGACATCATTGGTAATTTGGTACAGGTTTTGCAGAGGGGTTTTACCTGTATCGGACTCGCAGCACGCAGCATCCCAGCCACTACACCGCCAACCACACGGCCATCGGGGCCAGCAAGAGAGACACTGAGCCCACCGGTTCTCCTCCTACCTTCCTCAGCCATTGTGAAAGAGCCCATCAATTGCAGAATCTCAAAACGGCCCTGATGATCAGATACACTCAGTTCGTTTAATCATGGCCAGCATAAACACAGACAGCCGTGGTGCATGAAAACTTTGCCATCCTACTGTGCCATCTCTCATGGAGACGAGAGATTTAAGAAGTCCCATGGCCATTTATAAAACATTGACAAGTTTCTGTGTATTTTAACAGAGTCTAACTTACAATATAGGAATGCTGGGAGTAAATCAAACCTGTCCGTGGGAAAAAAAAATGGAAGAGACAGAAAAAAAGTGGAAGGGGAGGACTTTCCCAACACAAAAGGACTACCAGCTGCTGAATACACCGTGTGTCTGTTCCATGAGGTATTAGCAATCAAGTTAAAGAATGGGAGATTTCAGAAGTCCCATGGCCAATTATAAAACTTTGACAAGTTTATGTGTATTTTAACAGACTCCAACTTACAATTTAGGAATGCTGGGGGTAAACAAACCTATAAAATGGCCGTGGAACAAAATGGAAGAGACAGAAAAAAGTGGAAGGGGAGGACTTTTCCGACACAAAGGCCTACCAGCTGCTGAATACAGTGTGTCTGTTTCATGAGGTATCAGCAATCAATTCAAACAATGTGACTTGCATGGCTGAATCTTTCAGCTTGGGTGGTTGAGATTTTTTTCATAACATTGCAACACACTATATTGCAAAGGAAATCATTGTAATTGATGTGAGTATAAGCAATATTTACTAATACTAAACAGACCAATTTTTTGCGGTGATCAGGGCTTCCAAGTTCTCAGAAATTCACAACAGCTAGTAGGTCCTAAGTCCTAGCTCAGAACATTACAAGAAGAATGATAAGATGCAAAGAGTCCTTACCTCATAGGTGAAGGTGCTACCAGATGAATCCGGCTGCCTCAATGTTACATTAGAGATTGTCCCATTGGCAGAGAGGATGCAGATCGAGCGTGGACCCTTCTGAGAAAATGACATTATGCGCGCCGCCACATCCTACCAACGAATTGGGCAAGAAAGCTCAGTGACACCCTCAAGACCAGCACTGCACACTAGTCAAACAATGCCAAAATAGCTGCAAAGAAACGTGATGCTGTGATGATAAGTCTTACCTCCCCAGTACCCACGATGATGACATGAGGTGTGAAACTCCCTCCAGCTGACAGCGCATACCATTCCCCTTTTGCATTTGAAGAAACCAGTCAGACAGAGAAAGAACGATTTTTAACTAAACTACTAGATGATGAAAAATAGACCTTAATCACGGCTAATCTGTAAGAAATCTAACTAGGCCATGCGAAAGGATTAGGTAATCCACCCAGTAAAAATCTCCCCAAGAAAGAATGCGCGCGCAAGATTGATAGGAAGAAAGGGGATAAAACATAACAATCGCTTCAATTATTGACGCTGAAGATGAATGGGACAACGAACAGCATAACCGTGGTAACTGGTACGGAATAAACGGATAGTGACTAGTTCAGTGTGAAAAGCGCATACACAGCAGCCAAACTGGACCCCATCCAAGCAATGTAACAGAGATCAACGAGGGAAGCAGACCTAGCAGAAAATTATAAAGCAAAAATGGGGGGGGGGGGGGGGGGGGGGAATCCTGGTTGCTCAAGAAGGAAGAGGAAGCTTTGCATTGCAGACGGTGCATACTGACCTAGAGTGGCTAGGATCTGGCGCCTGCCGGAGCCGCGCGGGCGGCCCCTGCGCCGTCCGGAGCTCAAGTTGGCATGCTCACTCTGCCCAGCCGTCTGCATGCCGTTGTCCCCTGCGGCCTCGCTCGGCTTGTCCCCGCCCAGACTCCACGCAAGTGGAGTTGCAGTGCCATCCCCTCCGTGGCCAGCTTCCGCCGGGGGCGGAGACGGCGTGGGGGATGTCGACGGCGAGGGAGAGGACTGATACCCCTTTGCTGCTGCTTCTTGCGCCTCTGCCATGGTTATGTCTGCTCTTAAGAGACCATGACCGGATTCATGGCCTCCTGCCACTGCAATGCCTTCCCTTCCCTCCATGTAGAATGTGAAGGACTCTTCTTGGTTAGAACTTGGAGCTTGCTGGGTAAATTTCTTGTTCTTGGTTTGCTAGTTTGCTTGCTTGGACTCGAACAAAGTGGATGGCAGACAAGAACAAGCACCTATTCTAGTTTGGCTTGTGTCCGGTTACTACCAGGCACCAGCATGCGGCAGCTTGGCTGTGCCAGTATTATACCGAAGTCATCAGGGATAGGAATTTTTTAATAATTGAAAAATAACAAATAAAAATGAGCGAGATTTTGGGGGCAGAAACTGCACGAGAATGGTGGGGTTTCCCGATTCTTGGCCGTGTTTGGTTCGTACCTTAAAAAATTTTCAAAAAAAACGAATGTATGTATGGAGTACTAAACGAAGTTTATTTGCGAAACTCTTTCACAGATGAGTGTAATTTTTCGAGACCAATCTAATGAGTCAAATTCCATCATGATTGGCTACAGTGATACTACAGTAACTACACCTAATCATTCTCAAATTGTACGGTCAAAGACCTCATTAGCTACAGCAACTACTACAATGCTATAGTTGTGTAGGTGGTTTCGTAATTAAATTTTATTTAATATCTCTAATTAGTGGTCAAAAGACCGAAAAAATTTCATAAAAAATTTTTAAGGCCATCCAAACACGCGCCTTGCTCTCTATGATCCTCTCTCTCCTTTGACCAACTATCTGATTGGTTGGACTGCAAAAGTGTACTGGAGTCCAACAAAACTTCAATTTTCTATTAAACAGTAAAGCAGCGAATGGGACAAACAATTTCCCCGAGAAATGGATAGGATAAATAAAAATACGCTCTAACTGATTGCAGTGTATACATTGAGTTATAAACTCTATTTTTTTTCATCATCATGGTAACTCAGATTTGAATACTCTCTGCTTTTCCTTTATAAGTTTTTTTCTTGCCTGCTGATACACTTTGAGGGAGGATCAAGCAGGTGAGGGAAAGCAATCACATTGGGGTTTGTACCATACAGTTCATTACTGCTCACTCCATCTCCAGCTCCATGTCTAAATCTACCCTGAGCCAAAGGATGTCGGACCAGTTGGTCACAGCAATCCGGCGGCACCCCGCAGGTTGTGGGTTCGATCCCTAGTGGGGACGAATTTCCGCCTACAGGTAAAAAAAATCCCTCGTCTGCCTCATGTCCAAAGCACTGTGGAGCCTGGCCTAACTCACAAGGCGACGGGCCCCCGTGTACGGGTGGGGCAGGGGTTCGGGGGTTTTCTTGGCCTGTTGTGAGAAGGTCATTCTACCTCTCAAAAAATGCCATGGGGACGGTCTTACCCCCGCAGGTCAAGTTTTTAAATCTACCCTGAACACTTTTGTTTCTCACGGTTTGCAATTAGAATGGATCGTCATCATACTAACAAATAAAACTGACATTCATAATTTGTGTAATAACATATATACATAAAAAGTGATGAAAAATATAACGATTCATTTTAATGCAATATATGATTTTGTAAACAACAGAACTAAAATTTCAAAGTTAGCATGTAAACTGATATTTGTTAAGATGCAGAAGGAGCATTCGGTTTTTTTTTCATGTAGTTGAGAGGTGATAACTCTGCTATTAGTATTATCAGTAACACTAATACCGTTAGTGAACGTAATAAAGCATTTCACTTCTCATCTTTGATCTTTCTATGCAGCTTTCCGCATGTGTCTAGCATCTGTTTGGTTGTTTTCATGTAGTTGAGAGTGATAATTCTATTAGTAGTAGTATTAAGACTACTAATACCTGTTAGTAAACCTAATAAAGCATTTCGCTTCTCATCTTTCTATGCAGCTTTCCTAACGTGTCTCTTCTTTTTGAATCTTCAAAATCACATAAAAAGTCAGATCATGTTTCCTCCCTCCTCTTTTATTTGCATGAAACCTTTAGGAGAAGATGGGAATACCTGTTCAATAAAAATATTATAACAAGCACGCGTACCCAAATTTGCAGCGCTTGCAATGTTGTGCTTGGCCAATCTGTCCTGCGCATTTCACACTTTCACAGCTGTCCAACTGAGGGGGTAAGATCGAAGCTTGGGCCTTTCGGGAAATCAGTAGCTGGAGAGTATTCAGAAGGCAAATAGAAAAGAACAGTCAAATCCATGATGTTCTGTAACTGTAAAAAACTTGAAATCCTCGTTACCATAAAACTATATGCGCCTGAATAAAGAAACAATAATTTTATGGAACCCATTTAAATTTAGTATCCCCAACAAAAAGTAATGCTTCTGCTGACAATAAGACACCAACCATAAAGAGGATGATACAGACAAAACAGTGGGGCCTTAACAGAATGCCTTAACAACACAGGAGTGCGGTATGAAGAGTTATTTTCAAATATAAATAGGAATATACACTATAAATGTTTAGGAAAGGGTACACAATACTACAGGATAAACAACTAGAGCAGGAAAGAGAGAGCTCAACTGAAACCATCCCTTAAATCTTTCGGGGGAAAAAAACCGCCCCTTGCCTTGGAAACATCAAGTTTACAGTCTGAAGTTGCACAGATGCATGGCAGCTGGAGAAAATTTCCCAAAGATCCGCTGCAAAAGATGGAAATGTGTGCGCTGCGGATCAAAAGCTGGATACACAACGTACTCCTACTCCTATAGTATCGCATTTATTGCTTCTCCGATACTGAAATGGAGAACAGCTAGCTAGCCCATAGCTCAGTGAGCACAGCTTGGTAGAAAGAGACCCTGTTTAGTTGAAACGTAATTTTTTTAAAGAATGTTACTAATTTGAAGTATTAAATGAAGTCTATTTACAAAACTTTTTACACAGATGAGTTGTAAATCGCGAAACGAATCTAATAATGCTAATTAATTTATGATTGTCGGTACCCTGTAACAGGGATACCCACTCTTACTGCAGCAAGACAGGACCCGCGTAGTTACCCGTAACTGCGCGGGAAAGATGGAGTAGCCAGGCCCCACAGGCCAGGTTTTTCCCTCACCAGGCCAACGGCCCCGGACCGTTCCCCGCCTGAGGATGGGTCCGGTGACGCCACGTGTCTACACAAAAGGGAAGCTCCGAGCTGACCGCCGAGGCCCGGACCCCCAGAGGGGTCCGGGGCCTCCTGCGCCCGTCCGGACGCCCCTCACCGTGTAGGGGTCCGGAGCCGCCGCGTGTCCCGGAGACGTGGGGTTGTGCGCGAGTCTTCCTGCGTCTTCCGCAGGAAGACTCGCCCACCTACCGCATTTAATGCGATGGACAAGGCGTGCTCTGCCGCCGCGGTACACAAGACAGCCTTTTGTCAGGCCCCACTGCACGCCGCGTATTACCAAGGAGCACAGTGGAGCCGCCTGAGCCGCGCCCGCGCAGAGCCCGTCTGCCGCGTTAAATGGATACGACGGCTCGGCACTTTTCCATCATGCCACCTACGCCGCTCCCTACACAGCCGCTCAGCTACGTAACAGGCGATGCTACTAGCTGCGTCGGGCTCCGTCTCGACAAGACAGCGCCAAGACATGATGGACGGAGGGCTCCGGGAGCAGGCGAGCGAATCCAAGAGAGAGATCTCCTTCGCCTGCAACGCCATAATGTATGAACACCCCGTTATTTTATATCACATCGTTGGACCCACCTGTCGGGGATCCAACAGCCGTGTACGCGCCCCCTTGAGATATAAAAGGGAGATGCCCGCTGTGCACAGGACAATCTCCACAATCCAGACAGGCTGAAACTCTCGCACCTTCTCACTCTCGTGGGAAGGCAATACAACACACAGTGGACGTAGGGTATTACGCTCCAGCGGCCCGAACCACTCTAAATCTTGCTGTGTTCATCGAGTTCTTGAGGAAGATTGATCTAAGACTAGCTAACCCCCGAGTACACACCCTCTGGGCTAGGGCGGGTGCCTTCCGCCACCCGGCTGTGGTTTGCAGCACCACGACATTTGGCGCGCCAGGTAGGGGAAAACAGCTGGTCGCATTCCATCATCTTCTTCGTCCCCATGGTTCGCGTAGACGACGTGGAGATGACGGAGGGGGTGGCGTCCTCCACGCCACATGCCTCTCGCGTTCCTGCTCCAGGGGCAACTGTGCCTGTGGAGCAGGCACCGTTTGCGGTGGCGCGCGCCGCCCGCCGGCAAGAGTCAGGGCGCCCGTCAAGGGTCCCCTCACAGGCTGCGAGCGGCGGAGCGCTGGCAGCGGCTAGGGAGTTGCTTCGCAACCCCCCGGCTGAGGCAGCCTCGCCAGACGCCCTGAGGCAGTGGCGGGACGACGTCAATCGTCTCCTCCATCTGGCTCAGGCCTCCCCCAGTTCTGCAAAGACTGGGCAACGACCTCCGCCTGGCAACGCGGTGGTACCTTACCACCAGCGTCAGGGCGGTGCATCGGCATCTGTGCGCTCCCCTACCGTGAGGGGTGCACGAACAGAAGACTTGCGGGCGGAGCTCAACCGCCGGCGCGCGGGGGAGGATGCCCGCATCGCTGTCGAGAGGGCGCGAGAGCGCCGCCTCAACTTTGAGGGACGCAACCTCAATGCTGATCTGGACGCGGCGGCACCCAGGCCTCCGGTGAACGCCCGGATTCAGTCGGGCGCACCGGTGGCCGGGGTGGGCTGTGCTGCGCTTGCGGAGCACCTCCGCGCCGTGGCGTGGCCACCCAAGTTCCGCCCCCACCTGCCGGAAAAGTACGACGGTACTACTAACCCGTCGGAATTCCTGCAGGTGTACGTTACCGCCATCACAGCGGCTGGTGGCAACGGCGTCGTCATGGCAAGCTACTTTCATGTAGCCTTGTCTGGGCCAGCCCGGACCTGGCTCATGAATCTCACACCCGGGACGATTCAGTCCTGGGAAGAGCTCTGTGCGAGGTTCACAGCGAACTTCGCCAGCGCCTACCAACAGCATGGTGTGGAGGCACACCTTCACGCCGTGAGGCAAAAACCCGGGGAAACGCTTCGGGCTTTCATCTCGCGCTTCACCAAGGTACGGGGTACCATTCCTCGTATCTCAGATGCATCTATTATTACCGCTTTCCGTCAGGGGGTGCGTGATGAGAAGATGCTCGAGAAGCTGGCGACGCACGAGGTGGAAAGCGTCACTACGCTTTTCTCCCTGGCAGACAAGTGTGCCAGGGCCGCTGAGGGCCGTGCATGGCACTCAGCCCCCCAAGATGGAGACACCAAAGCTGGTGGCTCCAGTGCTACCGCTCAGGGCGGTGGCAAGAAGAAGAAGAAGAACCGGGGTCGCGGGGAGCCGCATTCCGGCGGACCAGTCGTTGCAGCAGCAGCGCCAGCAGCGGCGCCGGCTGCGGCTGCAGCGGCTGGGGGCCAGAATACCCACGGCAAACGCCCTCGCCCGCAAGGTGGAAGCGGAGGTTCATGCCCAGTGCATCCCACTGCTCGCCACAGCGCCGCTGACTGCCGCGAGATCCAAAAGCTCGCGAAACGGGTCAGTGGGCGGCGTGAGCAGTCCTCTAAGGATGGCTCACCCCCTCCTCGCCAGCGGGCCGGCAAGGAGAAGGCCTCTGACAGTGGGGCCGCGGCCGGGGAGAAGGAGCTGGGGTACCAATCCCCCGCCCGAGAGCTAAAGGGCGTCTATCACAACGACGACTCCGATTCCGACAACGGCGACCGCCGCAAGAAGCTGTACGTAATGTATGGCGGGAGCTGGGAGCTTGTCTCCCGGCGGGACGTGAAGACCCTTCGCCGGGAGGTCCTTTCGGTGAAGCCGGGGGTCCCGAGGGCGGCGCCGCACCAGAGGTGGATGAACACCACCATCTCTTTCGGGCCATCCGACTGCCCGGAGAATATGGCCGGAGCTGGTGTGCTACCTTTAGTCACCGCTCCTGTCATATCCAACGTGAGGCTCTACCACGTGCTGATTGACGGTGGAGCTGGTCTCAACGTCATCAGTTATGCAGCATTTAAGCAGCTGCAGATCCCAGAGTCCAAGCTGACTCCCTCTCGCCCATTCTCCGGAGTGGGCCCACACCCGGTGTTCCCCCTGGGGAGCATCACATTGCCGGTCACGTTCGGGACCGAGGAGAACTTCCGCACAGAGAGCGTCATGTTCGATGTTGCGGAGGTGAACCTCCCGTTCAACGCCATCATTGGCCGACCGGCACTCTACCGCTTCATGGCCATTGCCCACTACGGGTATTTGGTCCTGAAGATGCCTTCCCCTGCCGGAGTCCTCACCGTGCAGGGTGACCGCACCGCTGCCGTTGCTGTAGTTGAGAGACTGCATACTCTGGCGGCAGAGGCTGCACGCTCCGAGGAGGATCCGTCCACCTCGCAACCCAGGGCGCCTGCAAAGGCTCCCAAGGTCCAACCATCTGACCCGGACCAAGTTCTCGTGAAGTCGGTACAGATTGGAACAGACTCCACCAGGACCACCCGCATCGCGGGAAACCTGGAGGAGAAATAGGAAGACGCGCTCATCGCTTTCCTCCGGGCAAATGTCGACATGTTCGCCTGGGAACCGTCACAGATGCCCGGGATCCCTAGGGAAGTGATCGAGCACAATCTGAGGATCTACCCTGACGCCACGCCGGTGCGCCAGAAGCCTCGGAAGCAGTCCGTGGAGCGGCAGAACTTCATCCGCGAAGAAGTCCACAAGCTCCTACACGCCGGCTTCATCGAGGAGGTCCACCATCCCGAGTGGTTGGCCAATCCGGTCGTCGTCCCAAAGGCCAACGGGAAGCTCCGGATGTGCATCGACTACACCAGCCTCAACAAGGCATGTCCAAGAAACCCCTATCCTCTTCCGCGTATCGATCAGATCGTGGACTCCACCTCCGGGTGTGAACTTTTGTCTTTCCTAGATGCATACTCTGGTTTCCACCAGATTCAGATGTCTAGAGAGGATAGTAAGCATACTGCCTTTGTAACAGTAGATGGGCTTTATTGCTACATTGTCATGCCGTATGGTCTAAGGAATGCCTTACCCACGTTTGTACGAGCTATGAACAAAACCTTCGGTAATCTAATTAGAAATATTGTTGAGGTTTATGTCGATGACATTGTGGTCAAGACTAAGGTAGGGTCAACACTAGTGGAGGACCTGTCCCTCGTCTTCGACCGTCTTCGCGCCACGCGCACCAAGCTGAACCCAGAGAAGTGCATCTTCGGCGTCTCAGCAGGGAAGCTGCTAGGTTTCCTGGTCTCACATCGAGGCATTGAGGCAAACCCAGCCAAGATCAAGGCGATCGAAGCAATGAGGCCTCCTGGCCGTATCAAGGACGTCCAGAAGCTTACTGGATCTCTCGCTGCTCTTAGCCCCTTCATATCGAGGCTGGCTGAGAGGGCCCTTCCCTTCTTCAAGCTGTTGAGGAGGTCCGGTCCATTTTCATGGACCGAAGAGGCTGAACAAGCCTTCCAGGAGCTGAAGCAGCGCCTCACCTCGCTGCCAGTACTGGTGGCTCCAGAACCCGATGAGCCGTTGTTTCTGTATCTTGCTGCATCTGCGGAGGCGGTCAGCATGGTGCTGGTCGCCGAAAGGATGGAGCAAACTCCCCAGGGGAGCACCAAGGACTCCTTGGCCAAGGGTGGTGAGCCGGACCCCGGACACGGGGGCCCGTCAGCCTCACCCCAGCTTGAAGGTCCGGGCCCTGCACAGGCAGGTCCGGAGGAGCCTCATCCCAGTGGGAACCCAGAACCACTGGGGGCCCAAGGGACAGATGTGATGGACAAGGGCGAGCCGGACCCAGGAACTAGGGTCCGGACCGTCCAAAAGCCAGTCTACTACGTCAGTGAAGTCCTCCACGAGGCAAAGGCCAGGTATCTTGAGACGCATAAGCTTATCTATGCAATACTTATTGCGTCCAGAAAACTGCGCCACTACTTTCAAGCACACCGAGTTGTTGTAGTGACCTCTTACCCATTAAGAGCGATCCTACACAACTCCAACGCCACAGGCAATATCGCCAAGTGGGCAGCAGAGCTGGCAGAATTCCAACTGGACTTCCAGCCACGCCACGCGGTCAAGAGCCAGATCCTGGCTGATTTCATAGCGGAGTGGACTCCTTCCCCAAGCAACCCTGGGGGTCCGGTCATAAATGCTGGACCCCCGGAGCCGGAAATCAGGACACCAGTCTTCACCGAGCCTCACTGGACACTCTTCTTTGATGGGTCCGCCCGCGAGAAGTGGTCCGGGGCTGGTGTGGTCCTCATCGACCCAAACGGAGATCAGCTGAAGTACATGGTGCACCTTGAGTTCAAGGCCACTAACAACATGGCGGAATACGAGGCTCTGATCTTCGGCCTGACGCAAGCCCTCTCATTGGGGGTCCGGCAGCTTCTGGTGAAGGGGGACTCCCAGCTGATCATCAAGCAGGTCCGAGGGGATTGCAACTGCAACAATCCCCAGCTCGCGGCATACCTCATTCACGTGAGGAAGCTCGAGAAGGACTTCGACGCCTTGGAACTGCAACACGTTCCCCGCGAGCACAACTCAGCAGCAGATGATCTCTCTGCGAGAGCATCTACCTGGGCATCTGTGCCCGAGGGTGTCTTTGAAAGACGGCTGCTGAAACCTACCGCCCAGCCTGCCGAGCCGGGTGAGGGGGACCAAGCTGGCACCTCGAAGCTAGCGGTCCCGGCAGCATTCCACCTATGGTGCCCAACCGGGGCTGTGTGTTCTGATGAGGAACCTGGTGACCTCACGGAGCCACTCCTACCTGCTTTGGGAGCTCCCGATGCATGGATCTCCGAGATCCGGGGCTACCTGAAGGATAACATCCTCCCTGATGACGATGTGTCCGCTGAGCGCATAGTCCGATTGGCTAAACGCTACGCGGTGGTAGAAGGGGATCTCTACCGCCGTGGCGCCAACGGAATCCTCATGCAATGCATTTCCCAGGGAGAGGGCCGCGAACTGCTCGCGGAGATCCATGGAGGCGAGTGCGGAAGTCATTCCTCCTCTCGCACGCTTGTTGGCAAGGCCTTTCGGCATGGCTTCTACTGGCCAACAGCACTCCAGGATGCGGCTGAGCTGGTAAGGTCCTGCAAAGCATGCCAGTTCCATGCAAAGCAAATACACACTCCAGCTCAAGCCCTGCAGATGATTCCACCCTCATGGCCATTCGCTGTGTGGGGTGTGGATATCCTGGGGCCTTTCCCCCGGGCTGTCGGCGGGTACCGGTTCCTCTATGTCGCCATCGACAAGTTCACCAAGTGGCCGGAAGTTACTCCTGTGGTGAATATTACTAAGAAATCTGCAGTCGCATTCCTCAGGTCCATTGTGTGCAGATTTGGCGTCCCAAACCGCATCATCGCGGACAACGGGACCCAATTCAAAAGCAGACTCTTCCAAGAGTACTGTGAGGACATCGGCATCCAGCTATGCTTTGCGTCCGTGGCACATCCCCGCAGCAATGGACAGGTTGAGAGAGCGAATGCAGAGATCCTCAGGGGACTCAAGACCCGCACCTACAACTGCTTGAAAAAGCATGGAGCCAAATGGGTTGACGAGCTTCCGAGTGTACTATGGGGCAACCGGACCACACCCAGCCGAGCTACCGGGGAGACTCCGTTCTTCCTGGTCTACGGGGCCGAAGCATGCCTTCCCCCAGAAATTCACCTGGGCTCCCCACGGGTCCAGGCCTTTGACGAATCCATGCAGGAGCAGCTGCGGTGCGATGACGTGGACTTCGTTGACGAGCGAAGGTGGCGAGCAGCAATCCGAAATGCACGTTACAACCAGGCGCTCCGGCGCTATCATCAACGGTTCGTGCACAGTAGGGAGCTCCGGGCTGGCGACCTCGTCCTCAGGCGGATCCTGAACCGAGCGGGGCTCCACAAACTCTCCCCCAGCTGGGAGGGGCCTTTCAAGGTTACGGAGGTATGCCGGCCCGGATGCGTTCGCCTCGCCACAGAAGACGGAGTGCCGCTGCCTAACCCGTGGAACATAGAGCATCTGCGTAAGTTTTACACCTAGGCAGAGCAGGGAAATAACTTTTCCTTCGTAATAAGATAGAGTCAGTGTGCGGCCCAGAGCGGTCGAGGGCCACCCTCGTAAACCCGACCTCTGGCATCCATCGCACCGTCGGCTAACGCGCGGCTCAGAGCGGTAGAGGTCCGACCTCGTAAACCCGGCCTCTGACATCCATCGTGCAAGCCATGTACATCGAGATTGCAAAGGAAAGAATTTCTCCTAGTTCTATCTTGTGTCAAAGCTAAATTACGCACTTCGATTTTCGGAATTTTCGCCTTTTTCTAACCCCCGCGGGACCTCCGCTCTTGTTGCTGCAACTAAGATCCGCATTGAGCTGCTGGACTACCGTACAGGTCCGGACCCTCTTGCTGCTGGAGAGGGGTCCGGACCCCTAGAGACCTACTCTGGGGAGCGGGTACTTGTTTCCTGGGGCGGTTCGGAGCCCAGTGTAGCCGCTTAGCTGGTTCCGTACCCAAAAGCCTGCACTCTCCACCACCCTGTAACGAGTGCTCTAGTACCTGGAGCCGGGTAATTAGGGGCCCAGACCTCGTCCCAACTCAAGAGCTGGCTTCCTAAGTCCAACACGGCATGTCCAGCACTATATCTCAAAGGATCGAGCACAGCAAAGTGACCTCACCCACTGCTGCGAAGGGTCTGGGACAGTGAAGCCAGGTCCGGAAAGATCGTGCTGTCTCCTGGAATGGTCCGGAGCCCTGCGTAGCGCTTTAGCCTGGTTCCGACCCTAAGCCTACGCACTCCACCACTCTGTAACAAGCACTGACCAACCTGGACCTGCGCATCTTGAGCCCCGGACCCTGTACCAGCCTGGCACTGGTCAGGGATGAGTCCCGCGGGCCTGCTACTAAGCTGTGAATTTGAAGTGGTACACAGGTTAAGCCGCCTCTAGGGTGGTAGCCAGCCTCAAACCATTGAGCCTACCTACCAGGGGGTCCTGGCATCCGCTTCAAAGCCTTCATGCAGACCAAGGTCCGGTTTCAATGGTAGACAGACTCAAAACAACTGAGTCTATCTCCCAGGGGGCCCGAGCATCCACCTTGTCCCAGACACCATGAATGGATTCTGCATGCGCCAAACAGTTAAGTTGCAGTATCATTGCTACCATATAAGCAAATTTGATTCTTCTCTCTGTAGTTCTGTATGCTACGCAGGGAACAAGACGCTTGCTCGTCTTACAAACTATGTGACACCCATGCCCAAGGAGGTCCGGAGTATCTTCTACGGCTCACGTGGCAGACAGGTCCAAACAACTGAACCTATCCGCCAGGGGGCCAGGGCGCCAGGGTGCCGCATACCGCAAATCAACAACCGACAAACAGCTAAGTTGAAGTTTCTTCTATTTCAAAAACTTTCAACTAATACAATGTTTGTTACATAATGCAAAGGAAAAAAGATACAATCCCCAGCCTAAGGGTCCGCAGGCTCTCGCTTGAAGTAGGAGGCGACGAAGTCAACGACCTCCCGCACGCTGTCCCGAGCGGCGGCCTCCGTCTCTGCTACAGGGCCATCGACCACGGGCGCCAGCGAGATGGCCGGGTCGTGGCTCCGGAGGCAGGTCAGGATGTGCTCCGCCACCATCCGGATCAGCTCGCGGCCCTCGGTTTCAAGCTGTCCAGTAAGGACCGGCCCCAGGCGCTGGAGCCTATCCGAAGCAGAGCTCAACACTGGGAGGGCGTCAGCTATCGAAGCTGGCGGCTCCGCCACCTGGATCGGGCTCATTCCAAATGGCACCAGTGCGAGGCTCGCTTCGGCCGCCCAGTCAGCGATCCGCTGGGCTCCAGCGCGCTGGTCTTCCTGCTGCTTCTGGACCGCCTCCCGGACAGCCTCCTGCACCCGGGTGTCCAAGGCCGCCTTGGCCGCCTCCACCTCGCGGGACCTCTCCTCGAGCTCGCGGGATCTCTCCTCGAGCTCGCGGGACCGCTCCTCCAGCTTGGCCTCCTTCTGCTCCGCATATCCCTTCAGCTTCTTGAGCGACTCTCGCTGGCGCCCGAGCTCCTTCTCTATGCCAGTGGCGTGGGCCTCCCGCTTGGCGAGGGACTTCCGGCCCTCCTCTAGATCCGCCTCGTCGGCAGCCAGCTGGCTGGCTCTCTCCTGCAGTTGCTCGCGCCATCCCTGCAGAGTCGCAGAGAAGACGTCGAGCTCCTGCCTCCGGAACTCGAGGTCCTCGCTGCGACTCTCCAGCTCGGACTGTTGAACTGCGAGGTGAGCCTCGAGGTCGGACCGCTGAGCAGCGAAGCCAACAACGTTCAGGGTGAAGTCCTGCTCCCGCTGCGCCAAGGATTTCTCCCGGTTCGACACTGCGAGCTCTCGGTCAAACACCTTCTTAAGGCTGGCTCGGTAGGCCTCTTGGTCCGACTTGAGCTTCGACCGAGCTTCCGCAGCGCGGGAGGCTTCTGCCTTCGTGTGCGCTTCTAGGCGGGTGTGCCAGTCGGAGAGACGCTGGCGCTCGCTCTCCAGTGCAGACCACTCCCGCCGGAAGGCCGCCTCGGCAGAGGAGGTTGCCTCCTCGATCGACCGCCGAACTCGCAACAGCACCTGAGGAAGCGGAGTCGCATCCTCCTCCGGGGATTGGAGCTGCAGGAGCCGTCTGCCAAACACCACCTCCAACTCTTCCTCCGCAACAGGACCGGAGCTGGAGGTAGGGGCTTCCGCTGCGGCACTTGTCTCCGGCGCCTCCGCCGCCGCCGAGTCGGGCGCGGCCGGACCCAGCTCCGGCGCCCCCGCTGCTGCTGAGTCGGGAGCGGCCGAGCCCAGCTCCGGCGCCCCCGCTGCGGCCGAGTCGGGAGCGGCCGAGCTCAGCTCCGGCGCCCCCGTTGCTGCCGAGTCGGGAGCGGCCGAGCTCAGCTCCGGCGCCCCCGATGCCGCCGAGTCGGGAGCGGCCGAGCCCAGCTCCGGCGCCTCCGCCGCCGCCGAGTCGGGCGCGGCCGGACCCAGCTCCGGCGCCCCCGCTGCTGCCGAGTCGGGCGCGGCCGGACCCAGCTCCGGCGCCCCCGCTGCTGCTGCCGAGTCGGGCGCGGCCGGACCCAGCTCTGGCGCCCCCGCTGCCGCCGAGTCGGGCACGGCTGGGCCCAGCTCCGGTGCCCCCGCTGCCGCCGAGTCGGGCACGGCTGGGCCCAGCTCCGGTGCCCCCGCTGCCGCCGAGTCGGGCGCGGCCGAGCCTAACTCCGGCACTCCCGCTGCCGCCGTAGCGGACGCGGCCGCATCGGGTGCCCCCTCCACCGATGCGTCAGGAGCGGCTGCGCCCTGCACTGGCACCTCCACCACCGTGTCGGGTGCGGCTGCACCCAGCACCGGCGCCACCGCCGCCGCCGCTGCTGCACTGAGCACTGCAGAGTCTGGAAATGGCATGACAGTCAGCATCGCATCATGTGCCACGGAGTAAGCAGCAGGACGCCGTACCTGAGGGTCCCGCACCTGCTGCCACCGTCGCTGTCGATGCCGAGGTAGCCGCCGCTCGGGCACCTGCTGATGTGCCAACGGTGGTAGAAGAACCGCTGGGGCGGGAAGCTCTGGTAGCAAAGCAGAAAAGCCATCAACAAAAACAAACAAACAGAACACCGGCGCAGGCAAGGAGAGCAGGATGACACTAACCCAGCAGTACCGGGTACCCAGCGTCCCCGGAGCCCGGGCCTCTTCTCTTGTGGCTGCTGCTGTTGCTGTTGCTGTTGTTGCCCGTGCAGCTGCGATGCAGGCGCAACCCGGGCCTGCACCCGTTGCTGCTGTTCCTGCGGCTGCGGCATGGGCGCAACCCGGGGTCGCACCTGTTGTTGCTG
Organism: Panicum virgatum; assembly: GCF_016808335.1. Classification (NCBI taxonomy): domain Eukaryota; kingdom Viridiplantae; phylum Streptophyta; class Magnoliopsida; order Poales; family Poaceae; genus Panicum; species Panicum virgatum. Next base: position 1,965,095 of record NC_053138.1, on the reverse strand, counting down.
CTGCCGTCCGCGTGCCTGCTGCCGCTGCTCTTGCGGCTGCTCCTGCTGCTGCTGCTCTTGCTGCCGGCGCGATGAGTTCCTCGGCGGCGATGGTGGTGGTCCAGTTGCGCCAGAGGACCCGTGGGGGCCGGCAGCCCGGGAGCTACCTTGGCCTGCGCCCTCAGAAGACCTCTGGCGCTTCGCGGCGGGCTCCGAGACCAGGGTCCCGTCGACCCGGAGTAGCCTCCGCCGGCCTGCGTCCCCCGACGACGCACCGGAGCTGCTCTGAGCCCGGCTAGAACCGGCCGCGGCCGCGCTGCTAGCCGCGGCCTGTTTCCCCTTCGTAGTGACGCCGGACCCCGCAGCGCCCAGCGTAGCCTGATCCCCGGACGTGCCAGGGATCCGGAGCCCGCGGTTCGCGTCGCCTCCGGTCTGGCGTGGGGCCAGTCCCCCGTCGTCCAGAGTCGGCAGGGTTGCCAGCACCGCCACCCTCGCGGAGTCCTCGCAGAGGGGGACTATGCCCTGCGGGAGGATCAGGTTCTCCGGGATGAAGGTGTCTCCCGTCACGTTCCGCACCAGGACCTCCAAGGCCTCCTGGGTCAGGTCGCTTCCCTCCCCGCGGTGGGTCCTGCTGCAATCGTTGAGGCCGGTGAAGCTCCACGCCGGTCGTGGCCGCTGCTTCAGGGGGCGATCCGCCGCTTCACGAAGTCGCCGAGCACGTGCCATGAGGTGAGGCCGCTCTCCGCCAGCGACCTGATCTTGTCCAGCACGGAGTCGAACTCCGGCTGCAGCGACGGCTTGGCCCTCCAGGATGCTTTGTCGGAGGCGGGCCCCGCGATCGGCAGGGCAAGGCGCTCGTTGGCTTCTGTGGTGGCGATCACCCAATCCCTGCGCCACTTCTCCCATCTTCCGCCGGCAAGGCCGGGAATGTAAGGAGTTGGCAGGTCGCTCCTTATCTGGAAGTAGTACCCTCCCACTTCGTCCCTGCTCCTTCCGGACCTCACCAGAATGAAGAAGTAGCGGAAGAGGATGACGCAGGGCCGAACTCCTACGAACATCTCACATAGGTGCACGAAGATGGACGTCAGGAGGAGGGAGTGCGGCGTCAGATGCTGAAGTTGGAGGCCGAAGTCTTCCAGCAGCAGCAGCAAGAATGAAGAAATCGGCAGTCCCACGCCGGCGGAGACATGCGAGGTGAATAGCACGAACTCCCCGGCGCTGAGGTTGCCAAGGGGAACCGAGCCTGCTCGCACCCCCCAGCCGGTCTCCTGAGCACTCCACCCAAGCAGGCGGCGCACTGTGTTCAGCTCACCCTCGGTCTGGAAGCGACGGGGATGAACAAGGGATGCCATCTCTTGGTGGGTGAGGAAGGAGCCTGTGTAAGGGGGAGAGAAGGGCGAGGAAAGCTCGGAGGCAAAGGGGCGCAAAGGCTGGAGGAAGAAGACGAATGCGGGAAAGCAACCGTGGAATGCGGTATGCCCCGTTATAAAGCCTGACTCAACCGGCGCGCCCCGGAACCGTCGCCGGAACTCAAGCGACGCCCGCACCCGGAGTTGGCCGCCCAGTCCATGACGTGGGGGCCCAGGCCCACATGTCAGGGAGGGTGGGTAATCAACGAGGGTGCGAGAAGGCGGGATCCGAACCGTCGCCTGCGCGCGTGAAGCAAGGCGAAAGCCGAGCTGACGTGCGCGCATTAATCGCAGGCGTGGCCGAGCTTTTCGGGAGCTGCGCCGGTGGTAAATGACCCGGTTACTCCGGCCGCAGCAATGCCGAACGTCGCGCGTGTGACTAGGTGAACCATTGATCGTGGGGCCCATAGTCAGTAATCCGTTGCGACGTGATGAAGCAGCAACCAACCCAATGGGCGGTCAAAGCCGGTCAAGACCCCTGCGGAAAGGAGCTTCAAGCTATACAGAGCCAAATCGCTGAAGTGGCCCCACCTGTGGGTTCGTACCTCTCCCAAGGTGGGCCCGGGGGCCACTGTCGGTACCCTGTAACAGGGATACCCACTCTTACTGCAGCAAGGCAGGACCCGCGTAGTTACCCGTAGCTGCGCGGGAAAGATGGAGTAGCCAGGCCCCACAGGCCAGGTTTTTCCCTCACCAGGCCAACGGCCCCGGACCGTTCCCCGCCTGAGGATGGGTCCGGTGACGCCACGTGTCTACACAAAAGGGAAGCTCCGAGCTGACCGCCGAGGCCTCGGACCCCCAGAGGGGTCCGGGGCCTCCTGCGCCCGTCCGGACGCCCCTCACCGTGTAGGGGTCCGGAGCCGCCGCGTGTCCCGGAGACGTGGGGTTGTGCGCGAGTCTTCCGCAGGAAGACTCGCCCACCTACCGCATTTAATGCGATGGACAAGGCGTGCTCTGCCGCCGCGGTACACAAGACAGCCTTTTGTCAGGCCCCGCTGCACGCCGCGTATTACCAAGGAGCACAGTGGAGCTGCCTGAGCCGCGCCCGCGCAGAGCCCGTCTGCCGCGTTAAATGGATACGACGGCTCGGCACTTTTCCATCATGCCACCTACGCCGCTCCCTACACAGCCGCTCAGCTACGTAACAGGCGATGCTACTAGCTGCGTCGGGCTCCGTCTCGACAAGACAGCGCCAAGACATGATGGACGGAGGGCTCCGGGAGCAGGCGAGTGAATCCAAGAGAGAGATCTCCTTCGCCTGCAACGCCATAATGTATGAACACCCCGTTATTTTATATCGCATCGTTGGACCCACCTGTCGGGGATCCAACAGCCGTGTACGCGCCCCCTTGAGATATAAAAGGGAGGTGCCCGCTGTGCACAGGACAATCTCCACAATCTAGACAGGCTGAAACTCTCGCACCTTCTCACTCTCGTGGGAAGGCAATACAACACACAGTGGACGTAGGGTATTACGCTCCGGCGGCCCGAACCACTCTAAATCTTGCTGTGTTCATCGAGTTCTTGAGGAAGATTGATCTAAGACTAGCTAACCCCCGAGTACACACCCTCTGGGCTAGGGCGGGTGCCTTCCGCTACCCGGCTGTGGTTTGCAGCACCACGACAATGATTAATTCATAATTAGCGGATTGTTACTGTAGCATCACTGTTGCAAATCATAGATTAAGGAGGCTCATTAGATTCGTGTCGCGATTTACAGCCCATCTATGCAAAAAGTTTTGTAAATAGACTTCATTTAGTACTCCATGCATGTGTCGAAACATTCGATGTGATGTTTTTTTGTGTTTACAGGATTTATGGGGTGGGAAGTAAACAAGCCAGAGTGAAAGACAGAAAACCAAATAGTGCCCTCCCAGATCACATCATCTGAGTTCTGAAAATAACCCATAACTCTGCTTTTGCCCTTTTTATTCTTAGGACTTTTTATTTCTCAAACATAAAACAGTGCTGCTCTTCCCCCTTTTTTTCCTCGAGGAGAGCTGCTTTCAACGGTTTGATAAACAAGAAGACAGTAAAAAAGACGATACTGAGAGATTTGAAGCGCAAATTCACTCTATTCGCCGTGCTGGTGCTGGTGGCTGGTGCTGGAGTGGTGTGAGAGAAAAACACTATTGGCTGGCTGGTGGCTGGAGGCTGGTGCTGGAGCTGTGTGAGATAAAAATACTGTTGGCTGGCTGGAGGAGCCAAACAACAAACAAAGTTATTTGCTACACAGGAACTTTGGGGATATCTTTTGTTTATTCAAAGGAAAACTGTGCCTTTTCAATTACTCACTCTGTTCTCTTTTATTTGACGCTGCTTAGCTCAAATTTGAGCTAACCAGCGTCATAGAAAACAGAACAGAGGGAGTATATTGTTTGTTTATTCAAAGGAAAGCCAACTTTCAATAATCCTAGTTTCAAAGTAAATTAGAACACTCACAACTAAGAAAAATGTGTTACCAAAAGGGTGTCATTTTATTACCAGGGTTAAAATAGAAGAATAATGTCATTTTTTTTACAATGGAGCCTTGTCCAACAGATACCATCACAGAAAATATGGTCAGCTAAACTGAAAGTATGGACATGTGATACTTAGTCGTGTGGTAGTGTTGATGATCATATTTGAAAGTCGTTTCTTTTTTCCCACTGAAAGTTTCTCCCTTTTTGAAAAACATATACAGTAGTCCCTCACATCGATCATTCGATTCAGAACCAGCTTTTACCACAGACATCCAATTTCAAACCACTGAACCAGAGGCCTGGTGGGACAGCATGTTCTCAATTGGTGAGCTCAAATGCAGATGGTTGATCTAGGTGAGCCATGCCAGTTTAAGCTGGATCACTAAGACGAAACATCAGGAAGAGAAAACGGTGCCCTTGTTATTAGTCCATTTTCTACAATTATGGTTATGGAATAGAAGCATGACAAAATAACAACGTACTTGAAGACGATACATTCTGAACTGTCGGACGTTCAAAATTTAAACAGATAACAACCATAAAACGACATCCTAAATATCTTGAAGAATCCATTGTTTGTACTGTGTAGATGCATTCCAGATTTTCTATGGTTTAAATTGGGAGAAAAACGAAGTTGTGGGACTTGACTGAATATATGGAAACCAAATTTGTACTGTATTTTACAGGAAACAATCGCGACAGTGATATCTCAAAGGAATTGGCAAACCTAAAGAATCTGAGCAACTTGGATTTGTATGCCAACAAGCTCACTGGGGTGCTTTCAAAAACAAGCTCACTGGAGGAATCCTCAAGACCCCAAGTTTTTTTTTCGAGCAACTTCAAGACCCCGAGTTTTTTTTTCCGAGCAACTTCAAGACCCCAAGTTGCACTCCAAGCTCAGCTCACTCAGATTCACGTATGCTGCCGTCTCGTCAACAGTTGTTTTGCTGACCTAAAAACCATGTCTCGTTTTCTCAAAAGCATAAATACTCTCAATTCATTCTGTTTTAAGATACTTAGGTAATAAACTTTAGTAAAGGATGAAAAGGAATTAGGTTTCGACGTCTAAATTCTGATGAGTATGTCAGGAATCAGGATATTTTTTCTCATCTGACAACAGAAGCTTAGTTGTATTTGTCTTGATAGGCGTTTGAATGGGAAAGACAAACAAGTTGTATTAACTTTCATTGGAGATATTGACAGATACTGAGTATGGATTATTGGGTAGCTGTACTTGCTTCAAGTGTGCCCAGAAGGAACCAAAACTCACCTCCCAAGGCAGTATAATAGAGCTCGTTACTGATGAGGCTTTGATTAAAGAGTCATGATAGTGGTGCCATGTGATTAAGCCAAAAAAAGGGGGGCATTCTTGTATCAAACGTTTTTGCAAGCTTCTTGTAAGTATAAAACAAATGGGAGAAAGGGAAAGCATGTCACGCGCGCCCTTTCTTGTGTCACAACTTTCAATATGATAAACAGGTAAAAGCAAAACAGGAACAAAAAATTAAAGCTGCCAAATTATAATTAAATTAAACAAACATAGAACAGACCTATCGAACCTTTTCTATTCTTAGACTGCAAAATAATCTGTCACCTAATCTACCCATGTACATGGTGTTGAAGCTCCCTTTCAAGGAATAGCTTCTGCGACCTAGCACACTGGACAAGAAGCTGCACCACTTAGCAGAGGTATGATAACAATGACAAAGTAATATGAGTTTGATGTGGGTCAGCATTGAGCTTCAGTGCTAAGATTTTTAAACCGATGCATGTTCACTGACAACAGATAAACATTGATGCTTTAAGATGGGAAGATGAATACCTGTTTTAATAGTGTGGTGATTGGGAAAAGTAGACAGGGAATTATTTGCATCACAACAATGGACATTGGCACAAGTAGTTAAGTCCATATGTCCAACTTCAGTTACAGCATATTCTGAACAAACACTGAAGAAAACAGCAGTAATAAACTCGGTTTCTTTTTGCAGAAGATACATAGCGATCAAGCTAATATTTTGTAACACAATTAAGTATACTATAGAAGGAAGATAGGGGGACTAGAATTCAGAAGCCAGTTGTACTTAAGTCGACCATAAATATCTAGGTTTGGTACAGAAAACCATCAAAAGTTTGCTGAAAAAACTGCTGTCAAGGTTTGTACAAGATGACATGAATGGATGAGAGAGTACACGTGATTCAAATATTGCATGTCCCTGCCCTGCAAATGCGTAACTATTTGTAACCCTACATACATTTGCTGCAGAAGCACTTACGTTCTTCTATAGTTCTATTCTTACTTAGATGTTGGTCATCAAATTACGTATATACCTATAGGGTGGCTTCAAAAGAGAAAGAGTCTATACATTCAGACTGACATCATATTAATATGACAACAATATTGAGGACCAGGATGTAGATTTTACTTTTTTTTAAAACTATGACTTTACGTAATTTATAGCTGACCGAAAAAAATTAACTAAAGAAAAATGGAGAAGGGAAATTGTATATGATGTTATCATAGAAAATAAATCTGCAGCCTAGAGAAAGAACTTCCATACAATGATCATAAGAATTTGGAAAACTGAGTTCAATCCTTTTTTCAAACCCTGACAACTAAATGTCATTGTGATGTTAGAAACACTGAGAAAAACTCTTCCGCGCAAGGACAAATTTTATAGCAACTCTGTATGAATTCTTCAGAGACGGATATCAATACTAGGGTTTTCTTAGATCTGAAGCAAAATCTGAAACTGAACTATGTGCTGTTGAGGTCTGAGGCATAAGGGTGACCACTGACCACTGAAGGTGGTACCGTAATGCACAATACAAGCAACATGGAGAAAATATAAACAAACTGAAGGCATGTGCTTATCTCATCTCTAGGTTAGTTGAAAAAAGGGAGGGGACACATGTTGCCATCATGAATTCAGTATTGGTCCATTCCCTAATTATGATTCTGGAAGCCATAACTACAGGCTAAGCCGCACATCTCGGCAGGAAGGCAGAACACATGCTGTGCAGCACGGCATGAGAAATATGAGCACATTGTGGAAGATTTCAGAAGGAAATGCTTGAATCGCATTTTTTTTTACTAGACTAGAATGCTTGAATTGCATCGATACAACAAAATTCAGATGATAAACACATACGGACAAGGGCGTACCTCCTACTGCAGTACTGAAGCACGCACCAAAAGAAAACCAGAAAACTATCAGTCTATGTTAACATCGACAGGGCATTGTGTTGTGGAGCTTTGAGATGGGATCAGGGAAGGAGTACCCGGTGGACTGGTGGAGGGATCGGGTGTTGCTGACCGAGGCGAAGAAGATGGAGCCAGTTCAGAAAACAGATGTGAGGAATCCACGAGGATTTGCCGGTGCTGGACAAGGTCGGAGAGTAGGGGTCGCCAGCGCCGAGCGCGAGGAGATCGACGTCGCCGCGGCACGTCGGCGGCTCCGTGCGGCCAGCCGTCGTCCGCAATCACACGGTTTCGATCCAGTGGCCGAGCCGACCCCGACCGGGGTGCTAAATGCAAAATCCAGGGTTGTATGGGGCTATTTGTAAATTATATGAGGGCTATATGCAAATATTCGGAACTAGCGGCAGTATGCAGATATCGCGATCCAATCCTGGGCCTCTTGCGATGCGAACGCGGCCGTCGACGATCTGCAGGTTCTGATGCCGCTCCGGCGAGCTCCGGCCGTCTCTCCCTTCCCTCCCCGTCCTCCCAGCCGCCCCAGCTTGCGCCACGCACTCCATTCTGCCTCAGATTGTCCAGTAGCTCCTCTGTAACTCGTCTGCAACTCTGATGGTAGGTACCTGCAGGCTGCAGCCGTGCGCCGGCTAGGGGCGGCTTGTAGCACCATCTCGTACCGTCGTCGTACGGCCGAGGCCATGGATCGCTCTGTGAGCTAGCGCAGCAGGGGGATTCAGGGCATGGCGCAAATGACCCAAGCGGCCAAGCCCGGCCAAGATCACATATTATTGAAAAGAAAACCCAAGCCCACACTGCAGTGGGCTGAGTTACTGTTTGGTAATTGTTTTGGTACTAAGTTGGCCCGCAAGGTACATCCCTTTTTATTTAGGTTTTCCTTCTTAATAATGTTTTAGTGGGCTTACATTTATGATTGTGAAGTGGTAGTGTTTAATGATTTGCTAGCACTCTATAGTTTAAGTTTGCTCTCGTAAGACTCGTGTGATATTTTTTTCATGCAAAAACATACTCACATAGCCACATGGGCAATTGACAGTGAATAGATGCGACGCTCTGTTCTGCTGGCTATTAGCAATAATGTTTCTTTCTCATATAAAACCAGCAACAGTTAACTAGCAGTATTTTTTTCTCACAGCAAATCAGCATAAGTCACCAGTCAGACAGTCACAGCCAGCCGAGCTCTGGCCAAGTAGGAGGGCACAAGTAAATTAACACAATGGTCCGTCCTTACGGTCAAAGATCAATCAGGCAGCTGAATTTGAAGGCATGCGCATGTTGGCAGCTAGCCTGCCGTATGGATCATGGATCATACGGGAGTAGCTGCCGGCAGCAAATCCTTTGTACGATTCAAACCCCTTTCTCCGGCCGGCGTGTGTCGCTCGCTCGGGCCTCGGGGAGTCTCTCTCTCGATCTGAGACTACGTGACACGAGACGCCTGACGTGTGTTGCTGCCCTTGTCCATCGGACAGGAGCAAATCGCCAAACGCGCTGCTGCTGCGTCCCACTCCATCGAGGCATCGAGCCGCGTGTCGCGGATCGTCGTGAACTCGCGGCGACCCATGTCAAACGGCTGCGAGGATCAGGTCAGAATACGAATATAGCCAGTTAGCCACCACAGAGAAGAGAAGAGAAGGGCCGAACGCGGCTGCTGCTGGGTGCGCTGCGCCAATCATTGGGAGTGCCGCGCCGGCGAACTTCCCGAGCCGCGACACCACCTTTCTTCTCCCGACCCGACCCAGGGAATCCCCCCCCGCGATGCCGCGGCTGTGGCTCGGTTTCAACTCCCAACGGCCACCACTGCTCACCCCGTGACAGGGGAGGTGGCACCACCGATGCCTATTTGCCAATCCGCCGCAGCTTTCCTATGCCCACCACCAAAGCCGTTGGCGCGCAGATGCCTTTTGACCCCCTCACGGCTCACGCTCGCCGCGTACAAATTAAAACCCAGCTGCCGCCCGGCCGCTCTCCGCGTCGTCCGGTCTCGTGCCGCCGCCAGCGACGGGCGCCATGCGGAAGCTGAGCGCGCCCAGGGGCGGCGGGGAGAAGCTGGGCGTGCTGGCCTTGGAGGTCGCCGCGCTCATGTCGCGGGCCGCGGGGCTCTGGCGCGCGCTCGGGGACGCCCAGCTCGCGCGCCTCCGCGCCGAGGCCATCCGCCTCGAGGGCGTGCGCCGCCTCGTCGCCGACGACGACGCCGCGCTCCTCGCGCTCGCGCTCGCCGAGGTGGCCGCCGCCTGCCGGGACCTCTCCCGCGCCGTCGCGCGCCTCTCGCCCCGCTGCGCCGACCCGCTGCTCCGCCGCTTCGACGCCCTCTTCGCCGCCCTCCTCAAGGCCGGCGCCGACCCGCACGGGCTCCGCTACGCCGCCGACAAGAAGATGGACCGCAAGGCGCGCAAGATGCAGCGCCTCGTCGCGGCCACGGCGCACCTGTGCCACGAGCTCGACGTGCTCGCCGAGCTCGAACAGGCCCTGCGCCGCGACGGCCGCGCCAGGCACCGCTCCGCCAACGGAGGGGACTGCGCGCGCCAGAGGCAGGAGGTCGAGGGCCTCCGCGGGGCATCGCTCTGGAACCGGAGCTTCGACTACGCCGTCCGGCTGCTCGCCAGGTCGCTCTTCACCATCGTGACCAGAGTCATGGAGGTGTTCGACCTGGAGCCCACGAGCATCTCCATCATCTCTTCCTCCTCCATGGATGATGACTCCAAGGTCTCGCGCCTCTCATGGAGCAGTTCCTTCGTGAGCACCAGCATGCAGTCCATGGTGTACCCTTGGGACGTCGTCGAGGCGGACGCTCCTCGAAGGATGCCGCGTGCGAGATCCGGCAAGGCTACCGTTGGCGACGCCCGTCGGTTTCTCATGTCCAGGAGCAAGAGCTTGAAGCAGCTCAGGTGGCCGGCGGCCGGCAGGCACCTCATGGGCTGCGTTGTCATGACGGGGAGCGATTCCCATTCCCCTGTGAGAGGCGGGTGGATCAATGGCGACACCGACCGTCCACTGAGTTTCAGCTACATATCTGCAGCCAGCAACGACGATTACAGCAGCGTCACCTTCCAGTTCCAGTCCCAAGAGGCGGATCGCACGAACGCCAAGCCTTCGACGGCCGTGTTCGAGTCGTCGGGCAACGTGCTGACCAACGCGCCGGAGACGTCCCTCGGCGGCGCCGCCCTGGCGCTGCACTACGCGAACCTCATCATGCTCATCGAGAAGCTCGCCATCTCACCTCTCCACATTAGCTCCGACGAGAGGGACGACCTCTACGGCATGCTGACGAACAGCGTCCGGGCGTCTCTCAGGGCGCGCCTCAAGCCGTTCGCCAAGAACCCGCCGCCCGGCGATCCTATCCTGGCCGCCGAGTGGTCGGACACGGTGCAGAGGATTCTGGGATGGCTGGCTCCGCTCGCCCACAACATGATCCGCTGGCAGGCCGAGAGGAACTTCGAGCAGCGGAACGTCGCGTCGAGCGCCAGCGTCCTGCTTCTGCAGACGCTGCATTTTGCAGATCGGAGGAAAACTGAAGCTGCGGTGACTGAGCTGCTCGTTGGTCTGAATTACCTCTGGAGATTTGGGAGGGAGCTTGATGCGAAGGCCAAATTAGAGTCAGCAGGTTAGCGGCAACTACGATGCTAGTGCAGATTACGTCGGGCGACATGTGTCAGTATCATATCTGAAAATTGCAGCTGTCTGGCGAAGTGAAAACTGAACTCGAGGAGTTGGGGTCTTGGGATAGAGATAGCATACTTCAGACAAAAACAATCCCTTGCTAATTTTGCTCCGTCAGCGATAATCCTTAGAAACAGGCATCAATCAACGAGTGCGTCAGCTTGTAATGGATGCTACTGTTTTTGTCAACTTCTGTAATTCGGATCTATATGCATCTCCCTGTAAAGATCTGTAGTTATGGACTACTAATAAATATGGAGGCACGTCTGATTTACGGATTATCTGAAACATTTTCTGAGGTCACCCAACCGAAACTGAAAAAATACTCCCTCCGTCCCAGGATACAAGGCGCGCACGTAATTCAAGATTCAAATTTTACGAACTTTAACATTGTATAATTCTGCAGTCTACTTCATTTGTCAAGTTAAGTTACTTCGTGTTTAGCTAATTCATATTACGACTAACCAAATAGTTTTGTCTAATAACTGGTGCTTCCGCAAAATGTTTAGTTCTTTTTAGGCAGCTGATCTTATAAGTACTTAAATGAATATAATTCAGATTTTTTTAACGAAAATAGACTTCAGTTTCCTCTGCATTCAAAGAGTAGAAAAGTTCGGCCTGGTCTGGTCCAATTAGCATTTCGTTTCAGTCTGAAATGAACCAGCCCAACTTGATATCACTGTAAAACTCGGTTGGTCTAGGCACTATAGGCCTTTTCCGTAGCCCGGTCCATGAAACGAACTGGGCTGTTAGGACTCATGGCTCCACGGCCACCGCTGCCGTGGCCCGTTGGCTCTTCCGGCCCACAAAGCGGCTTTTTGCGCGATTTTTTTATTTTTTATTTTCGTTTTTTTACAAAAATATTTTTTCGTTTTCGAAATTTACAGGAATACAGTCTGGCCGCCCCGCGGCCGGGCGGCCGGTCCTCCAGGGGTTTTTCTGTAAAAAATTTCGCGAATTTTTTCAGAAAAACCCATGCCGCCCCGTAGCGGGGCGACCAGGTCCCGGCCGCCCGGCAGCCGGCCTATATTCCTGTAAATTTCCAAAACAAAAATATATTTTTATAAAAAATGAAAATAAAAAATAAAAAATAAAAAAAACCGCGGCTTTTTGCTCCGGGCTCCCGGCGGACCTTTCCCTAATTCAATCCCCAAATTTTTCCCATAGGCCTAGCTGGCTATGGCTAGCTGCTAATTCTAAAAAAAAAAGCTGGCTAGCTGCTTAGGCAGCTATAAACTATACGTAGGGGCTGTTCGGCTGATCCAGTGAATAGTATTCGGCTGGTAGAATGAATAGTATTATGTGAGAGGAGATAAGCCGATACAAGCTGAAACAAGCCAAGATTGGATCAGCCGAACAGGGCCGTAAAGGTAGAATAAGATGCACGGATGAACATAAAATAAGGATGAGCTGAAAAAATTCATTTAAAAATAAGCTTGTTGCGCTTCGGCTTGGTTCTGTTATGATATTTAAGTAGTCTCCAATTATATTTCTCAAGTTAAACAAAATTATTACCGTAGGAAGAATGTAGAGGAAACACACATTCTTAACTCATCATATACAACCTTGGTGATTATGGATTAAGATATATATATATATATAAATTTGGACTCACCTTCATATATTTTTGTGTGATTAAAGTTTTACTATTTTTTTCTTTCAAAAAAGTTTTAATATTTTTCCCCGAACAAGTGTGCTTTGTATCCACATATTCTAATTTACAGTAGCTCCATAGAATTTCTCATCAATTATTTACAAATTCTTGTGGGACTTGAGAAAATGTGACATTTTATATCTTGTTGTATGCAATAAAAAATCTGAACGACAAGAAAAACACTTACAATATATGACGAGGAAGAGGAATGAATGATTGTCCGAGACCTTAACCTTTTTTGTCTTGTAATTTGGAAATACTTCAAATAGTTTTTATGCAGAACTTTTGCACTAGTTTCTACTATCATGCATATCTTGCTATCTCATAAAAATTCACAGAAAATATTAGAGAGTAATGTAGGATATGAAAATTCCTCACGGCAAACAACACGCCTTGGTCTCTTTAATAATTATTCTATGAGCTACTAGGAGGCAGCAGAGCGTGACAAAATAAAACACATACACACTTGATGATTGTTTGAGAACAAACTTTTTGTATCATTTCAAGTATAACAGGTAGTTTGTGTACAGCCTTTGCACTATATGCTTTCATCCAGGCAGGGGCGGATCCAGTGTGGGGGCAAGGGGGGCTCAAGCTCCCCCTACCCCATGAACTCCATGGAAATTAGAGGAGAGGAGGAGGGAGAAGAAGAAGAAAGAAGGGAGAGAAGAAGAAGAAGAAAGGGGGGGAGGAAGAAGAGGAGGAAGCAGCCCCCTGCCGGTGATTCTAGCCTCCGCCACTGCATCCAGGGTCTCACCTAGCTTGTATAGAACTAAAGTATAACAGGTAGTCATGAACTAGAAAAAGATCACCAGTACATGGAGCTTGAGGAGCTGGTACGCTATAACATAGCATTCCCTTGGGCTTACGATTTAGCATCAAGGTGGCATACACATAGACACATAGTATAACAATTAATGTTGTTATACACCACCTCATGGGGAAAAAAAAGAAAAAAAAAGGAGAAACCATGTTCGATTCACTCCCATTCTCCCAACTATGCAGGGCTATATTATCTCTAAAGGAACCATGGAGACAAGAAATTCGAGAGAGCCAACAATGTTGCAACCAGTGTGCAATTCACTTATGGAGTTATGGGTGTAGATATTCATGATAGTTCAAGTACCAAGAGCGAAGGTGGAGCTAGAAGCATCGAAAGGGGTCACAAGAGGAAGCACAGCCACACCTGCGCACCCCCACACCAGGCGATGGCGCCGCTGCCTAGTCCACCAGTGGGCGAGCACCGGTGCCTGGGGGCAGCACGGGCAAGTGTCCGGCACTTGGCGCGAACCGTTGCCCCCCTGGACCTACCTGAGCCAGCAAGCTGACCGGCCCGGCACACACTCCCTCCACAGTTTTGAATTTGAAAAACTCGGAGCAGCTCCCTCCCTCCCTCCTTTCCCTCCGTCGACCAGCGGCCGTCGTACGTGCTGGACCTGGTGGTGGAACGCGCGCACCCTCCTGACCCGGTTCAGCCAGCTCGGACACGACGAGGCTGCACACGCTTGCGCAAACCGCACCGGGTCCGCGCCCCCGCCCGCATCCGCCCACCAACAACTCTCCCGAACGAGCCAAGCCAACGTGCGGGTCCGTCCGCACCCACCAAGCCCGAACCCGCATCCGGAAAGAAAAAGGCGACGCGAGCCAGGCTGGTGCGAGTCGGGGCGGTGCGGTGCGGCTCGGCCCTTGCCGTGTGTGCTCGCTCGCTCGCTCGTGCTCCAGTTCCTTTTCCCCTTCCCCTCCTCGATCCCCCATCATCTCCACTTCGCCCCCCACAAACTCCCCCCCCCCCCCCCCCCCCCCCCCGCCGCCTCGCGTCCCACCGCCGCCGCCGTAGGGTTGCGAGCCCGGCGCCACATCCCCTCCCCACCGCCCCGTCCCATTCTTCCGCGCGGGCCTCCTGCCACCGCCTCCGCCGCCAAAGGGCGCGGCGAGATCCCGCAACCCCAAGATTCGTATCCGGCCACATCCACCCCACCATCGGCGCCGGGGCCGCCTGGCTCTCTACTCCCGCCTCACCAATCCCTGCCGGAATCCGTCCCGGATTCGATGGTTCTATAGGGCGCACTCGCTAGGGTTTTCGCGCCCGCTACCATGGACGCCGCGGAGCCCCGGGAGGGTTCTGATCGGACGCTGGACGCCTCCCCTGCAACGGCCCCTGCTGCCGACGAGGTCGAGGTGGAGGCCGCCGATAGCGGCGCTGCGGTGGAACAACCTGCTGCGGCCAGCGAGGTGGAGGCGGGTGAAGGCACCACGGCGGTGCGTGCGCGCGATGTGGGGGCCTCGGTGAAGGTAGGTGAGGGCGGCGCCACGGGCGACGAGCACTCCGCGAAGCCTGAAGAAAACGTGGTGGATGGGCGTGGCACTGAGGGCGAAGGGCGCTCTGCTGTGTCTGCAACCAAGGAGGGCAGCGTTTCGGGGCAAGTGCAAGCTGCGGATCCTGTGGTGTCTGAAGCCAAGATGGAGGTGGATGAGACAGGTGCTGCAAGCAAGGAGAACTCTCCAGCTTCTACAGTCAGCGAATGCGAGGCAAATGGGGGGAGTGCTCCAGGGGCACCACAAGATTTGGCTCCTGTGGTGTCTGAAGCGAAGATGGAGGTGGATGGCGGCTGTATTTGGGAACAAGAGTGCACTGCAGCGGCTGTGGCAGGCGAGGTTAAGATGGAGGAAGGTGATGGCAGAGTGGTGAATCAAGGGCCTGCCCCGCCTACTGCTGGCCTTCAGGTGAAAGAGGAGGTGGGGGAGTGCTTCGTGGGCCGCTACATTGGCTGGAGTGCTCCAGGGCATGCAAGGGTTCTTATTGGGAAGGTTGCATCCTACAATAGCACAACTGGGGTCTACAGTGTGGTGTTTGAGGATGGACATGGTGAGGATTTGGGCCTTCCTCAGCTCCAGGAGCTTCTCATGTCTGATGAGAATGGTGCATTAGGCATGAAGGTGAGCTGCAGGAAGAGGAAGCTAGACTTGCTGGTTTCATCGGGGAGTGCCTCGGAGGTGAAAGAGCCACCAAGTACTAGGCAGAAGGTTGATGGATGCGAGACATCTGCCAGGCCTGATGCACCACAGCATAGTGGGTCTGGCTCAGATATGTCTGAGGATGTTGAATCTTCGAGTAATTCATCAGATTTCACTAAAGAAGAACCATCTGAGCCATGCCCTCCTGTACAGGCTGTGGAGTTGCCTCCATCGTCGGGAGACATTCCTGTGCCAGAAGAGTCCATAAGTTATCTATTTTCTGTTTATAACTTCCTGCGATCGTTCAGCGTGCAGCTGTTCCTGAGTCCATTTGGGCTGGATGATTTTGTTGCAGCCATTAATTGCACTGCGCAGAATAACTTGTTGGATGCTGTACATGTCTCGCTACTGCGTGCACTGAGGCGGCTTCTTGAATCTAAATCTGCCGAAGGATCTCAGCTCGCTTCAAATTGCTTGAAGTACATACTCTATCTATCCCTCTTAACTACACTAACTATTTCGCAACCGATGTGTTTCCTTACTTAATTTTTTTGAAAATATTTTCACTTTCCTTGAACTGTGTACAGGTATCTGGATTGGACATTACTGGATGCTTTGACTTGGCCAACTTTCTTACTAGAGTACCTGTATGTGATGAGTTGCATTAAGAATCTAGGGGGGCGGAGTTTTGGTAGAAGCCTCCTAGCCACTGAATACTATAAACTTCCTGTTCCCATGAAGCTGAGGATGCTGCAAATACTCTGTGATCATGTCATTGAATCAAATGAACTCAAAACTGAACTGGAGGACCGAGAAGGATACAATGAGGAGATGGAATATGAGATGGATTCTAGCGCCTCTTTGGAGGCTGGTTCAAGAGCAGTCTCGACTAGAGCCTCAAAGGCCTCTGCTTACAAAAAGATGAATGATTTGCAGAACCTGGAAAGTGCTCCGAATGTAACAAATCCAGAAGATACTGCAGCGAATGCTTCTCAGGATGGCAACAGTGATGATTGCCGAATATGTGGCATGGATGGGACTTTGGTATGCTGCGATGGCTGCCCATGGGCATATCATTCAAGATGTATTGGTCAAAACAAAGCTTTCCTTCCCCAGGGAGAATGGTTTTGTCCAGAATGTGTGGTTAACAAGCTTGGACCAACTTCATCAAGAATTGAGCGTGGTGCAAGAGGAGCTCAAGTGCTTGGCATTGATTTGTGTGGGAGGCTTTTCTTAGGAACCTGCGACTATTTGCTGGTGTAAGTTCTTGCAAATTAGTCGTGCAATACTTTTGGCTTTACTAATGATTTGTTCTGCATGACCTGCTATGGTATGTCCTATATTTCCTTTAATCTTTGCTCCATGAAATACTGCAGGATCGGAACATCTTCAGATGCAGAGTCTTATGCAAGATATTACAATCGTCATGATGTTGTCAAGGTCCTCCAAATATTTGCTCTTTCAGATACATATGGGGATATATGCAGGCAAATAGAGGAATACTGGAAGCATTTACTTGGTATAGTTCAGAGTGAGAAATCAAAAGTAGGTAAAGAAATTGGTGTGAGCCATACTCCACAATCCAGCATGTTGAGTTTTACTCCAACAAAAGCAGGAGATGGAAGTGGCTGGACAACATTAAAAGATGGTGGGAGCTGTAAAACAGTAGCACTTCCCCAAACAAATGTTCAGCAGAAATTTGTGGCTAGCGAGGAACAAAAATGCATGTCCAGCTTAGGTGCTGTCGCCAAGAATAATGCTGGAGTTTGCAATCGTACTCTATCAGCTCAGTACAACACACATAATGCACCCAGAAATGGAGTTTTTGCACCATCTGTGGTATCGTCAATTTCTCATCAGAACGGATCGGTTGTAACAGGCGTGTATAACATACCACAAGCACAGCCAGCTCAGAGTATATCCCGTCCAGACTTATCGACCTATGTTGGAACTAATAGCTTGCCCAGGGAAGGTACCGTGAGCACCATTTCTGCAAAGGCAGAATCATTTTGTCCCTCTTATCAAGGTAAACAGCACCTTCAGCTGTTTGCTGAAAGATCTGGAAACATGAGTGGTGGCAAGGCAGCAAAATTGATGTCTTTTAAACCACAGGCTTACATGAACCTCTACAATCATGGCAACATTGCAGCATCTGCTGCTGCCAATCTTGCTGTTATTACATCTGATGAAGGTAAGATTTCAGCATCCAAACTGACTGCAAACCCAAGGAAAAGAATGGCCGCAGACAATTCTCTACAATTGAAAGCATTTTCCTCAGCAGCCGCGCAATTTGTTTGGCCTAGTACCGAAAAGAAGCTTATGGAAGTCCCAAGAGATAGGTGTGGTTGGTGCCTTGCTTGTAGAAGTTCAGCAATTGGAAATAAAAAGGCTTGTTTTCTTAACATGGCCACTGCAAATGCTGCTAAAGGGTCTGCTCGAATTCTTAGTGCCATGCATGTAATAAAAAATTCTGATAGTCATTTCCCCAGTATTGTTGCTTATTTAGTCAACATGGAGGAAAGTTTGCGTGGCCTATTAGTTGGTTCACTACAGGACGTGCAGCAGAAAGAACGGTGGCATCAACAACTACAAGAAGCTTCCAACTGCAGAACTGTAATACCCCTATTGCTTGAGGTAAGTTATAGGATTCAGTTAATAATTTTTCTGTTCTACAAGATTCTGTAACTAAGTCATGATATAATATATGCCCCTGAATGCTGGCAGCAAGCAGTGGCATTAAATAGAATAATTATTTCAGATTTCTTATGCAGCTTGAGCTAGATACGTAATAGTCCTGCATGTATGTTTTTAATAAAGGAAATTTACTCTACATACGATGTTACGGACTAATAAAAATTTGGATATGCAATACATGGTGTTGAAAGAAAGTTATTGCCATAAATGGCGGGGAAGGAAGATAAAGAAAGTTATTGTCTGCCTCAACTAGTTTTTTTTTTTGGGGGGGGGGGGGGGGGGCTCTTCAACTTAAATTCGGGTGTCTATTTCTTCTTCTTAATGAAAAACCACCTAATTTCCTCCAAGGTTGGATCTCTTCTTTTAATGAATGGAAGTGAAAATGAACACAATTGTTATGGCATTAAAAATTGTTACATATTCTGTGCAGTTGGAAAGCAACATCCGTGGAGTGGCATTTTCTGCAAGCTGGTTAAAGCCAATAGATGACTGGCCTGTGGAATCTCCTGGTCTATTAGCGGGATCATCTCGTCCTGCACCTTACCATAAACGTGGGGCTGGTGGAAGGCGTGGCAGAAGGCGTTCGTTGGCATTGGAATCTGGTGCTGCTACTGCTACTGATGATGACAACAGCTGGACTTGGTGGACCGGAGGAGATATTTCAAAACGTACTCTGCAGAGGGGGGCTCTTCTATGTTCAACCATAAGAAAAGCTGCTCGCCAAGGTATTGCACATTTTAACTGTTACTAGTTTTATTTCATCCTTTATCAGTCTCCAGAGCATGAGCAAGTTGGTGTGTTTTGTCTCCCACTAGGTGGCAAAAAAAGGATAGCGGGTTTATCTTACTATGAAGGTTCCAATTTTCCAAGACGATCTCGGCAATTTGCTTGGAGAACATGTGTTGGACTAAGCCAGACTTCATCTCAACTTGCTCTGCAGGTTAGCACTTCTGTCCTGATGTTGCAAACAGTACTATCAAATTCAAACCTACTTTAGCAATGATCCTAATATTCCTGTGTTCAGGTTAGATATCTTGATGCCCACATTAGATGGAAGGAATTCATCCCTCCAGATCAAATTCCTTCAGATGGAAAAAGTTCTGATGCTGATCTTTCTTCCTTCAGAAATGCTGTAATCTGTGATAAAAAAATAATTGACAATAAGATAAGATATGCACTTAAGTTTCCCAACCAGAAGCATCTTCCTGTGCGCGTGACAAAAAATATCTTGGAAGCAGAAGGTGATCAGGATGAAAAAAGAAAATTATGGTTTTCTGAGAACCATGTGCCACTGTACATGTTACGTGAATTTGAGCAGAATGCGGGGATTAGCTCCTTGCCTACTCCAGAAGTTTTGGACTCCAAGTGTTTCACCAATTTCTACCCAAGGCGAGTAAGAGCATTTACCGGAGATGTCTTTTCTTATCTCTTTCACAAGGGAGAAGTCTATCCATGCACCTCATGCAAGAAGGATGTCCTGTACAGGTTATTCTACTTTGTCTCGTTATTGTGAAAGAACTGATCATACATGTACTCTTTTTTGAGATATTAACTTTTTGTACTTTGGTTGATCACATGCAGGGATATTGTTAAATGCAGCTCTTGTCAAGGTACGGGTCTATGGCATGCTCTTTAGATTATTTGTTTTCCACTTTGTCCTCGTTGTATCCAAGAAGATAATCAATCAATTTCTGACCTTTCTAATGCTTAAGTCACACAATTTCTGTATATTTTCAGGTAATTGCCATAAAGAGTGTACATCAAGATCTATTGTTAGCAAAGGAGGCAGTGCTACTTCCACTTTGACATGCAAGTTATGCCTCCAGAAGCGGAATCTTATGCTTACAAGTTACAGTACCAATGCAAGTTATCTCCAGCCTCAACAAAAGAGTACTGGCCAACAAGTGACCGCTCCAAGAATTGTCTTTAAGGTTGGTTCTTCCCATTCTGCTGAACCTGGCCTGAAAGCTGAAGCGCAGCCAGTCACAAAGGTTAAAGCACAGCCAGCCACAAAGGTTAAAACACAGCCAGCAGCAAAGGTGGAAGCTCAGCCAATTACGAAGGTGGAAGTCCAGCCACTCGCAAAGGTGGAAACCTTGCCAATTACAAATGTGGCAACTCCGAACATCGCTAGCGTACAAGCTCAGCCAAAGACAAAAGCTAAAAATTCAAAGTCAGAGAAACCAAAGAAACCTAAAAAAGTTCAAGCGATCACATATTTTGGTCTTGTATGGAAGAAAAATAAGACCGACAAGGATGATGGAAGTGATTTCAGGGCGAATGATATAATCCTTAGAAGTAAGGATGGCATAGGTTCGTCAATTAAACCGACCTGTTGCCTTTGTAACAAAACTTATTCTCCGGATTTCCTGTATGTACGCTGCGAGAGGTGCAGAAGTAAGTCTATTTTGCATTGCTGTAGCTTAAAGTATTATCCTTCTGTGTTATCTTTCTGTTTTTTTTAACATATTGGTATTCCCTGCTTACAGATTGGTTTCATGGTGATGCCTTGCAACTTGAGGATGAAAGGATTGGGGAGTTGGTTGCATACCGATGCTGTAGGTGCCGAAGGAGAGCCATACCCCAATGTCCTCATTCAGATGATTATACAAAGCCTGAACCAGATTTTAGTGAACAAACGGTTGCTACATCATCACAGTCAACAATGCTATCTAGTGAGGAGACTTTTGCTTTAGCAGATCAGGACCCACTGCTCGCTTCATATGGAATTGTTGAACCAGTTGGGGAAGAAACAGTGGATGCTGATTTATCAGCTAACATGTTAAGCTTTGCCTCAGGAAGCAACCAGAAGCTGTCGATAAGAAGAGCACAAACTAAAAATTGTGAATACCTTGACAAAGAAAGATCTATGAATGCCTATTATATCCAGGATCAACCTCCTGGGAATGGAAACATCACTTTCAGCCATATGAATGAATTTTCGTTTTTGGAGGCTGACAGTGTGGATGCTTCGGAGCTATTGGGGTGGGATTTTTCCCAAGGAACTGCATATGCTGCCCTTCCTGATTCCACTGCTAATCACCAAGCGAATAACAATAGCTGCGGCAGCTTTGCAATGGACCAATATGAACCCCAGACTTATTTTTCATACACCGAACTGCTTGAAGCTGATGATACGCAGCTTGAAAATGCATTTGGGATGTCTACTGGTCTGCAAGATGATGGCAATTGCACGGGAAACTTCAATCAACAGGGAGCTGGCTTTGATGAGATGTCTTTTATGATAGAAGATGGAGCTTCAAATATGAACTTCCCAACAGATGATCCCTCCCCTGATTTGGTGGCTTGTCACAAGTGCCAGAACACTGAGCCACCACCTGATCTCAAATGTTCAGTCTGTGACCTGAATTTACACCGCCAATGCTCACCTTGGGATGAAACTGCACCGCCTGCTGAGTCTGGCGATTGGAGTTGTGGTGCTTGTCGAGAATGGCGATGATTAACTTCTGAACTTCATTGCATCTATTGAGAGCGGCAGCGCCAGCTGTGAGGACAGGTAAAAACACCTTGGTATTCCATTTATATAGGGATCGGATTTCTGTTAACAATAACTGGTTTATAGTTCCTGAGCATGCTTTCTGTTTAGGTGGAAGGTGCGCCATCGATCTGGATGAAAAATGTCCATCAAGCTGTTATGATGCAGTGGTACTGATTGTTCGGAGGCTGGGGTTGATTATTTGACATAAATTAACCATCATACAGTTAGACTAGCAGCGGAGTTTACACTGTACATACTAAAGGATGGGTCACGGAGACCATTTTCCATTCGTTAGACTGTTTATTTTTTGGGGAGCTTTAGAGCTAGCAGGTAGGAGATGCTGCTAACAACATTGGCATATGGTTCTGGAAAACCATATAATGTAATTCTATTACCTTGCAGTATTTCCTCTTGTCAGGATGCCTCAGTCAGGAGTGGCCAACTGACATTGCTATGTTCCATATGTTGCCTCCTATTCTTTTTCTCGGTATGAGGAAATGCTTAATATTACGCTTACAACTTGTCCATTTGTCCCATCTTGCTGCGACTGCGACCATGTGAAAAATGAGTTGGGAGCAGACAGCACTTGTAGTGCTCCTTTCAGTTCGAGAAATTTGAATTTTAACGATTCAGAGAGTGTTTCATCACCTTTTGGTTTGAGGGCAGAGAATCATCCATCGCCGTATTTATATTTCTTTTTTTATTTATATTTATGTTTTTGTTCTTGTTTCGTGTGCATGGGGTTTATACTTGGGCCAACACGGGCCGATCTACCATTTACTCCATCCATTAAGCGGAGCCTCTTTAGAATGGGCTGAAATTTGGAAAGGCAGGCCCTCTTCAAGAGAAGTTTCGCCGCTCCGGCCTCCGGTAGCTCTACACCACCGCGATCTGTCCTGTCGTCCTCCATTTGCGGCGGCGATGGCGCTCTCCTCCCGGCCGCACCACCTTCTGCGCCCGCTCCTCCGCGGGTTCCACGCCTCCGCGCAGGCCCTGGCGCGGGCGGAGCCGCACGAGTTCTCCAAGCCTACCGGCTACTTGGGCAGCTGGGAGCCCGCGGAGGAGCCCCGGGAGGCGTGGGCGCAGCTGGACCGGCTGCGGAAGGGGTACGCGCGCGACGTGCGGCAGCTGCGGCGGGAGTACGCCTACGAGGTGCAGCTGATGGAGGCTGAGCGGCAGCGGAAAGCCGAGGCGCGTGCCGAGGCCGCCCGCGTCGCTAACGAGGAGCGCAAGGCAGCCAAGGCCGCCGCCGCGCAGACGCGCGCGGCCGAGCGGCGCGCGTTCGAGGAGGACTTCCGCCAGGCCCTTGTAAGTTTCCTTTCACCATCTCCTTCCCTCTCTTTGCCCATCGTTCTACCAGTCCGCCATTGCGCACGACTTGTTTGATGAATTGCCTCGTCCCTTTGGACTTCCTATAATGCGAGTCTTAACGTTGTGTAAGTTGCTATATTAGTTTGGGATTAAGAGGGCATCTTCTCATAGGCCTGCTTGTTTCAGCCATGTTAGCTCCAGTTCAGAAGCATGCATAACAGCACCATCTTTAGGACTCAACTGCCATGCAAATTGAAACTCAATCTGCAAAATATGTTTGTAACTGAGATAAGATAACGTGCAGATGAAAGAAAGAGCTGAGAAGCTGGAGAGCTGGAGGAAAAAGGAGAAGCTCCGGGAGCAGAAGAAGGCGGAGCAGAAGGAGCTCTTGCGCAAGAAGAGCAGTGTGTGGCTTGCTGAAGATAAACTTGAAGATCAAATACTCGATGCTATCAGGAATACCACTCCTCTATAAGGTTGATTCTGCGAGGTGAGTTCTACTCCTTTCTTTATTGTATCGTTGCTAACATTTCTCACCTCTCTAGTTCTGAAACAACAAGAGCATCCATGTTAAATTTTTAATTTTTTTCTTTAACGTGTATGGAACAAAAATGTTATGCAGCCTAATGAAGTGGGCAACTTAAAATCAAGTTTTCCTAAATAGAGGAAATGCCAATATCGATTTCATGTCATCTTTTAGATTGTTTGAGATTTATAGCCTTGATCCTACTTGAACAAAATGTTCCATGAAAATATTGAATGGATGCACTACTCTTCTGTATACAATCGTTAGCTCTTTACAAACTTTTTTTACTGAAAGTTTCTTTGCGTTGCGAACTTTGCATTCCAAATTCGAAAATTGCAGCTAGGGAGGGGTTTAATGAGTGCACCAAATAGATAAAGTATGAGGCATGCCGCCAATTAGTGATAACTTGTTCATTGGTCAGGCATACATGGAGTGTTTTAGAAAACTGGCAGGTCAGGATATTCCCAAAGAATTTATAATTTCAAGCTGCAAAGAACATTATACAAATATTACAATGAACTAATCGAGCTTTCTGAGTATAGGTGTTGTAGCCAATGCTTGATTTTTCAGATCGAATCAGTAGCAGATCAAATTAGGAGTATTATTTTTGTAATACAGCTTGGATGAGAATTGCATGGCGAAACTCTGATTAATAGATACAATATATGCATTTTGGTTTTGAAATTTCTACGATATGCCACTGACGACCAGTGGGTTTGTATTCTTACTTACATCCCCTCAGCATGGTTTTGTGGTTGTCACCTTGTTGAAAGGCTTTATCTTCAGTAAACCTTCATTACATTGTCCACTTTCTACTGCAGTTGAACAGGCAGCAGTCTCCAGCCACCAGCCAGCCAGCAGTATTTTTCTCTCACACCACTCCAGCAGCAGCCTCCAGCACAGCGAACAGGGTATATTCTGTTATGCAGGAAACCAATGGTAGCATGGGAATCAGGAGGGACATCACAAAGATGTATATGTCATTCCCTCCGAGGACTAGTTTATAGGCAGCAATAAGATTATAAGAATCAGTTTAGGTTTGAAATGTAATGTCATCTGTTTCTTAGACTAGATCACATCAAGCTGCATGGAGAGATGGCTTTCCTCCATTCTTCACCGAACAGAAATGCTTTAGCTGGGTGCATTCAGAATTGCTACTGCCCAAAGTTGCTGCCCTCTTTTTCCCCCCCTGTGGATTAGGGATAATGATTCACTATTTGTTCTCGTTTGCATAAAATCTTGGCACGATCTGGAAGAAAGGACTGTTAATGGTTGTCTTTTATTTTTTTATTCTCGAGGAATCGTGCTGCTACTATTCTGTCCTAATTGGCGCCACTGCAATCAACATGCGAGAGAAGCGGGATGTGATGACTGATGAGAAGGTGAACGTGAAAAGAAGAGGCAAAGGGCAAAAGCAAAATGGTGCAAAAGCGCCGCATGATGCTTCCTTGAACCTTTGTTGTCACGCCGCGAGAGGATCATGATTTCGCCCTCAGCCCTGTGCTCGCATTCTCAAGATAAGATACGCACAACTGCTGTACCATTTACACGCAGTCACTTCTCCAGTGGTAAACTTGCTTTTTTTTTTATGAAACAGGTAAACTTGCATCTTGCCTATGGTCCACGGTTCCTTGTTCCACACCTGAAGCTAGAAATATTTTAGAACACTGGAATTTCTGTAAAGGATCGTACAGCTTGCAAACAAGTTCAGGCCTATGTGCAAAATGGGTACATTTCCTATTTCTTGGGAGAAGTTTTAAGCGTGATTTAGATGCAAAATTCAAAATTCCAAATAATATCACGTCAAATGTTGTGTCACCTGCATGAAAAATTAAATATAGATAAAATAAAAAACTAATTGTACAGTTTGCTTGTAATTCCTGTGAAATCATCATTAATCATGTTTCCGAAATTGCCTCTGTGAAATTAGCACTTGCTCGGTCTTGGCCTTTTCTGAGTCTCTGGAGCTGCACAAATTGTGGTGTGAATGTGATGGAGAAGCCTGCTCTGCACTCTACCCTAGGGGGACCTATGGGCAGACAGAAACAGAGCAAAAGCGAAAAGTGGAAGCATCCAGTACTGACAAGCCTGGCACTGGGCTATGGCCTGTCCAAAGAAAACAGTGCAGTGAAGAGGTCCCGGTTCAAACACCTCCCGATTTCAAAAATCAAAAGCCACGGTTGTTCTCTTGTTCCAATGCAGATTGATGGGTGGGAGCAGCCAAGATCACTCATGGGCTTGATTGAGTAATTCCTCCCTTTCCTCCATGCCAATCTCGTAATCCCTAGTCCCAACCCAACCACACTCGCATTTGCAAACAGCAACAATGGCGCTGCAGTTCTTGCTGCGTTCCATGGGGTTACTGGCGATCTTGGCGTGCCTGAGCTTGGAAATGCCAACGGCGGCAGCAGCTGCTACCGTTCCGCAGCCGGAGCCCGAGGTGAAGCCGAGCGACACGGACGCGCTCACCATCTTCCGCCACGGCGCCGACGCGCACGGCATCCTGGCCGCCAACTGGAGCACCGGGGACGCCTGCGCCGGCCGCTGGACGGGCGTCGGCTGCTCCGCCGACGGCCGCCGCGTCACCTCGCTCGCGCTCCCGTCGCTGGACCTGCGGGGCACGCTCGACCCGCTCTCCCATCTCGCCGAGCTCCGCGCGCTCGACCTCCGCGGGAACCGCCTCAACGGCACGCTCGACGCGCTCCTCCGCGGCGTCCCCAACCTCGTGCTGCTCTACCTCTCCCACAACGACATCTCCGGCGCCATCCCCGACGACGTCGCCCGGCTCACGCGGCTCGTCCGTGTGGACCTCGCTGACAACAGCCTGAGCGGGCCCATCCCGGCGGCGGCGCTAGGCAAGCTCACAGGCCTCCTCACGCTCAAGCTCCAGGACAACCTCCTAACCGGCCTCCTCCCCGACGTCTCCGCCGCGCTGCCCCGCCTCGCCGAGTTCAACGCCTCCAACAACCAGCTCTCCGGGCGGGTGCCCGACGCCATGCGAGCCAAGTTCGGCCTCGCCTCCTTCGCTGGCAATGCCGACCTCTGTGGGCCCGCGCCGCCGCTGCCGCCCTGTTCTTTCCTGCCGCGCGAGCCCGCTCCGACGCCGCCGTCGTCCGTGCCTTCCTCCATGGTGCCGTCCAACCCGGCGGCGTCATCCTCCGTCGCTTCGTCTTCGCCGGCACTGGCGACACCGGAGTCGCTCGGCGGGGCTGGCAAGGGAGGCTTGAGCCCCGGCGCAATCGCCGGGATCGCCGTCGGCAACACCCTATTCTTCTTTGCTCTGGCATCGCTGCTAGTGGCTTGCTGCTGCTGCGGGCAAGGCAGCGGCGGCGAGCCCGCAGCCAAGAAGAGAAAGAGACGCGGCCGCGTCGGCCTGGAGGACGGAGACGGCGCGCTGTTCGGCCACCTCAAGGGGGAGCAACCGGCTCGCCCGGGCAGCGCGGGCCGGTGCAGCGACGGCGGCGACAGCGACGGCGCGCGCAGCAAGCTGGTGTTCTTCGGGGCGGACGGCGAGGGCGGGGACGACGGCGGCGGCGGCGGCGGCGGCGACAGCGATGGCAGCCCAAGGGGCGGCGCGCCGCTGACCTCGCACCTGCAGGAGAGGCGGAGCAGGTTCCAGCTGGAGGAGCTGCTGCGCGCGTCGGCGGAGATGGTGGGGCGAGGCAGCCTGGGCACCGTGTACCGCGCGGTGCTGGGCGACGGGCGCATGGTGGCCGTGAAGCGGCTGCGCGACGCCAACCCCTGCGCGCGCGAGGAGTTCCACCGGTACATGGACCTCATCGGCCGCCTCCGCCACCCGCACCTCGTCCCCCTCAGGGCCTTCTACTACGCCAAGCAGGAGAAGCTCCTCATCTACGACTACCTTCCCAATGGCAACCTCCACGACCGCCTCCACGGTACGTTCTTGTCTGGCGAGGCGATCTTCTCCTCTCTCTTGCCGATGATCAGGAGAACCTGACACGAAGAATGTTGTTGCCATTGTCTGCTTGACTGAATTCAGGACACAGGATGACGGGCGAGTCGCCGTTGGACTGGACGACGAGGGTGCGGCTGCTGCTGGGCGCGGCGCGCGGGCTGGCGTGCATCCACCGGGAGTACCGCACGTCCGGCGTGCCCCACGGCAACATCAAGTCCACCAACGTCCTGCTCGACAAGGACGGCGCCGCCCGCGTCGCCGACTTCGGCCTCGCGCTCCTCCTCAGCCCGGCGCACGCCATCGCCCGCCTGGGCGGCTACATGGCCCCCGAGCAGGCGGCCATCAAGCGGCTCTCGCAGGAGGCCGACGTCTACAGCTTCGGCGTGCTGGTCCTGGAGGCGCTGACCGGGAAATCGCCCGCGGCGCAGCACCCGCACCCCTTGCCGGACAAGCAGAAGAGCAGCGCGGCGATGGCGGCGGCGAGCCTGCCGGAGTGGGTGCGGTCGGTGGTGCGGGAGGAGTGGACGGCGGAGGTGTTCGACGTGGAGCTGCTCCGGTACCGGGACATCGAGGAGGAGATGGTGGCGATGCTGCACGTGGCGCTGGCGTGCGTGGCGCCGCAGCCGGAGCAGCGGCCGTCCATGGGCGACGTGGTGAGGATGATCGAGAGCGTGCCGGTGGACCAGTCGCCGATGCCGGAGGAGGACAGGGACGTCTCTGTGACCTCGCCGTCCATCGGCATCACCACCGACGACGGGGGTGGCAGGCTCAGCTACTAGTACTGTTCAGGCAGCCTCGCCGTTGATCAGTTGTTGACTGTAATGCAGTAGTAGTGTGATGTCCGGTAACGCAGTTCTATCCATGGTTTTGGTATAACATTGTGATTTGTGATGCTCAAGGCCATACAATTAATATATTTGGGCCGATTTGTTGGAAGAGCTGGATTCAGTAGTGGATTAGTAATGGGTTGCCAGTTTGCCACTGTGTTCTCGGGTAACTCCCCCTTTTTTTTTTGAGGGGCACTTGTCTAGCTATCCTTAGTCCTTGCATTTCCGTTTTCTTTATTTTTTTAAAGAAAGTGAATAGTCTCTTTTTTATTTTGAGGCTAATTTCACTGCAAAATTTCAATACACGGTTATCAAGAGTGACATATCATCGAAAGACTTTTGAAACTATGGATAAAATAGGACCTTCCAATGCATAGTTTCATTTCACAATTTCAAAGGCGAGCAATTGCTTTCAATTACTATGAACCATAGTCACAAAGTTCCTGAGTCGACCAGATCGAGGAACGGGGTCGAGGGTTGTCACTTTATAAAATTGTGGTACGAATGGGGTATACCTCTATGGAACGATAAATTATTATATGGAACACGACCCTAATTCATCCAGGTCGAGGTCTGTCGTGGGCTTTTTAGGGTACCCACAGTCGGGTGGCGGAACGCACCCGCCTAATCCCAGAGGGGGAGTACTCGGGAAAGTGCTAAGCGATTAGGCCGATCTAGCTTGGGGGCAAGAACACAAGAACACTCGGGTGGAGTGGTTCGGGCCGCCGGAGCGTAATACCCTACATTCACTGTGAGATGTATTGCTCTTAGTATGAATGAGTCTATCCTCTGCCCCGCCGGGGCTTGAATCCCCTTCCTCTAGCGAGCGTCTCCCTTTTATAGACCAAGGGGACGCGTACACAGGCGTTCAGACCCCGACATGTGGGTCTAACGTGGATGTATAGTATACTGCGCAGAAAATTTCTATGGAGCTACAGCGGTTGATAATCTCTTCTCGGATACGCTTCATCGCCCTGTAGACTCTCTGACCGAGGGGAGTCTTTATTTGTCCCATCGGCGAGGCGCCCGTTGGGGCAATGTAGCTTGCGGCGTAGTCTGTCGAGGCTACCGTGTAGGCGTCATAATGGGCGAAGCCGAGCCGTCGTGTCCAACTGGCATAGTAGACTGACATACGCAGCGTGGGCGGCACCAGCGACTGTACTGTGCGCCTTGGTAACACGCGACCAACCAGTGCAACCTGGCAAAAGCCGCTTCGGGCTTTGCTGTGGCAGAGTGCACTTCCGCGCTACCGTATTGAATGCGGTAGTTAGGCGAGTCTTCCAGTAGAAGCCACGTGGCCCCGTGCGCGTGCCCGCACCTGCGGACACGTGGCGGCTCCGGACCACCCCCAGGCGGGGTATCGGTTCCACCCCGCTGAGGGGTCCGGGACTCCACAGGAGGTCCGGGGCCCCCAGCTGTTTTGGCTGAGGGCTACCTCCTCCGGGACACATGACGTCACCGGACCCTCCCCAAGCGGGGAGCGGGTCCGGGGCCGTTTTGCCGGGATAATAGGGCTCCGGACCACAGGGGTCCGACTGC
The DNA here is from genome assembly GCF_016808335.1 of Panicum virgatum. Taxonomy (NCBI): domain Eukaryota; kingdom Viridiplantae; phylum Streptophyta; class Magnoliopsida; order Poales; family Poaceae; genus Panicum; species Panicum virgatum. The sequence continues at coordinate 1,935,453 of NC_053138.1, read as the reverse complement.
TTGGCCGTCAGGGCGTAGTTAAGAATAACTACGCGAGCCTCTTGCCTAGACACAGCAAGAGGGGTACCCCAGTCCTTGGGTACCGACAAGGTCGATGCATCTTTATAAAGACAAAAACTATATATATGTGCTAGTAATGAAGAAAATAATATGCACAAGCATATAAAAAACGTATAAAAAAGTATATTTAGACCATGCTACACGTACTCAGCTAATTGTCTAAAAAAACCACACTGATCCACTGTCCTTAACCTTCTTATCCCAATTCCCAATTAAATCTGTTAGTAATGGGGCAGCGACCCCTCTCAAACCGGGACGCGATCCAACGTTGAATGGAACCCCGGCCCTCTTCGACCCCGACCCTCGAATCGGAACGGCGTTCCCGGGTCGTGGGACGAGGCATCGACCCCAAATCCTGCGACTATGCTATGAACGTGATTGGGTGAAATTAGATAAGATGAAACTCTCTAACTCTCAATGCCAGTTTCATTTTTCATAGTCTTGGAATCAGTCTAATCCAAGTTTCATCTAGATGAAACCCATTTCATCTCTCTTAATAAATTTCATGTTATGTCATCATTTTTGTCTACGTGACACTTTATTTAATGTGTATGAAACATCTATGAAACTCGCACTAGGATTAGTCTTAGAATAAAAATATGTTTGCACACACTACCGCAAATCATCCGCCATGAGTTTTGGCAAGTGACAGAGATTGTGGTATGTCGCACCAATGGAAATGAACCAAACAACAACGGCACGGTCAATGTACTAGGGCAAACTTTTGTGTACTATATTTTAGGTGACGATTAACAACCGCATTTCTCTTGCTCCGCGCATTCCCAACCCAATTTGAAGTCATTTGGATACCGAGGACAGGAAAGGGGTAGCCGACCAGGATTCTGGATTCCTGCAATCCTTCTCTTGGACCACGCATATTTGATCTAGAAGATGGAACAAGGCAATCTGTCCGGTCAAGCAGAATAGAATCGATCACCGAACGCCCTGCCTGTTTGGACGGACTGCCTTCTCACCTGCTCGCCAGCAATGTTCTGTTCTGGAAGAAAGAACAATGTAAAAGCGACGTGCAGTGTGAAGCACAAAAAACATGTTCCAAGTATCAACAGTACGACTGGTGATGGCAAGATGGAGAGTAAAAGGCGCAATGGGTGGTGGGGGCTCGAGTTGACCATTGGAACGCGAGAAGAAGAAAAGAGAAGCGCAGCAGCTTCCGTTAGGTCGGCGGCCCACGGTGAGGCACGACCCATGTTTTGGGCCGTTCCGTTGGTTTGGAGGCAGCCGAAGGAAGGAAGAGAAACCAGCGGCCGGTCCAAACCAATCCACACCGTTCGCAGATTGGCTTTGCTGGTTTTGGACTCACCTGCAGCAGCAGCCAGCATCATACGCTTGGCTGTGTTTAGATCCGTAGAATAGTGGTAAAAAGAATTATATCGGACACTAAAGTACATTATAGTATTTTTTGTTTGTTTGTGGTAATTGTTGTCCTACCATAATCTAACTAGGCTCAAAAAATTCGTCTCGTCGTGTACATCAAAACTATATAATTAGTTTTTTTATTTATCTATATTTAATACTTCATATATAAAGCAAAAGATTTGATGTGATAAGGGAAGGGAAGGGAAGTCCATTAAAACAGCAGCGGACGCAGGGCGCACTTGCCAATTCCTTCCCTTGCCCTTGCTTTTTTTCTTGGAGAAGAAGAGAAGAGGGGGGACAAAAGAGGGAGGCCGCCGTCTCCAACTCCAAGCCGCTGCTTTCGCCGCATCCCTCCTCCTCCTCTCGATCTGATTCGGAGCGAGATCAACAGCAAGCCAAGATGCATTCGACGAATCTCCTGCTCGAGGAGCCCATCCGCATGGCCTCAATCCTCGAGCCATCCAAGACCGTGAGCACCACTCCTTCCTTTCAGATTTGCTCTTCAATTTACTCGGGGGTTACCCTTAGCGAACCCTAGCTTAGCGGATTCCTCAGTCCTGACCTTTCTTCTCTATCTCATCATGGATCGTGTGAAACAAACAAATAGAGCTTCTTCCCGGCGATGACGAAGATCGTTGGGACGCTCGGGCCCAAGTCGCGCTCCGTCGACACCATCTCTGCCTGCCTCAAGGCCGGCATGTCCGGTAACCACACGCACAGAGTCTCTCTTTCTCAATTGCGTCTTAGAGCCCTCTTAATTGTGCAACTGACGCCGAGCCCCCCCCCCCCCCTCGTTTATGTTTGTATGATATAATCGTGGCGCTTGATCAGTTGCGCGGTTCGATTTCTCGTGGGGAGACGCCGCCTACCACCAGGAGACGCTCGAGAACCTCAAGCTCGCCATCAAGGCCACCAAGAAGCTATGCGCCGTGAGTCACTCTCTTGATTGCACCATCCTTACAGTATTCCTTAACTAGTTGATGGCGTCACTGTAAACCAATGTGATTTTTTCTCTCTCTTTTGTGAGCGAGAGCTGATTGTTGGATCCCTTGGGCAGGTCATGCTTGATACTGTCGGCCCCGAGTTGCAGGTGGTGAACAAGAATGAAACACCAATTTCCCTTGAGGAGAATGGCACTGTTGTTCTCACACCTCATCAGGGGCAAGAAGCCTCCTCCAGCTTGCTGCCCATCAACTTCTCCGGACTCGCCAAGGTTAACACATGCTCATGCTGTTTTTTTGTCAGATCTACTATCCTATGCAGCTTTGCTGTATTTTTACTTCAATGTGATCAGCTGCAACCTCTAGTAGATCGTTCTCTGCTTAGCTACTATACTTCTTTTTATTATTTTTTGCTTTACACGCTATGTTACCATGATGTCCTTCAATTGCTCTGTTGTTTTTACAATCACAAAGAGTTGAAAGGAAACTTTATTCCTTGCAGGCTGTGACACCGGGCGCAACAATATTTGTGGGGCAATACTTGTTCACCGGCAGTGAGACTACTTCAGTTTGGTTGGAGGTAAAAATGCTTCCGGCTTGCTGTACCTATGAGCAATGCATTTTGTTGTATCAAATGTCTTTCGAGAGGATTCAGTCTGCTGTCTGTGTTTTCTGATACAAAAACTCTCATCTGTCTTGTTGTAGGTTTCTGAAGTTCAAGGAGATGATGTGGTCTGTATAATCAAGAACACAGCTACATTGGCTGGGTCACTGTTCACACTGCATTGCTCCCAGATTCATATTGACTTGCCAACGCTATCTGATGAGGATAAGGATGTAAGTACTACTCTCACGACTGTGTTTTATCTATCCTTGTATAACAGTTGCTTTGATGTCTTCTCCTTCCTCCAGAATTTCACTTGATACAATATTAAAATTTTGGGTTGGAACTAGAACTGTTTAGTGCGGCAGCCCTTCCCTCTAGCCCATCCTAGGACTTACTGGCATGACCTGCTTTCAGGTTATCAGAAAATGGGGTGCTCCAAATAAGATTGACTTTCTCTCTTTGTCTTACACAAGGCATGCTGAAGATGTGCGGCAGGTAACCAACTAATTACATCATGGATGCAATTTTAGATGTTACATTTGTCCTCTTTAGTCTTTACTACTTGTGGTTTTAAGCAATGCCTATTTTTCCAATGAAAATGCAGCATTGCTATATCTGAATACAATAACTTCAGTTTATTTGCATCCAATACAGAAGAATGTTATCAATAGTCTGATTTTTTTTTCCTTTGATACAGGCACGGGAGTTCCTCTCAAAATTGGGCGATCTCAGCCAAACTCAGATTTTTGCCAAAATTGAGAATGTTGAGGTATTTTTCAAGATAATACTTCTACATCATTAGTCAACTATGAGTTGTAATTTGTTTTACCATATCCGCTCCATATTGCTTTGCAGGGCTTGAACCATTTTGATGAAATACTGGCAGAGGCAGATGGTATCATTATGTCAAGAGGAAACCTTGGAATTGATCTTCCACCTGAGAAGGTTCGCTACCTCGACCAAAATTTTAGCATTGCAGAAGACTTCAATTTAGACAAATGCTAGTATTTGGGTGAAGATTAGTATTGAGTTTCATGCACCACCTGGTAAAGCCTTGGAGGCAATTTGACCAATAATACACCCTCCCATATCTAGGCTCCAAACCTGCTAAGTTTCATACCTATATGTTTACCCAGAATCCAAACCTGTTGAGTAAAGATAGATAATTAACATGAACTTAAAACGTTTCAACTCATGATTCCTTTTATCTAGTTTTAAGATGCAATAATTGTCCCTGTTTTACTAAGAATCTTTAATATTTTGATCTTTACCTATCCAATTCTCCATATTGCAGGTCTTTTTGTTTCAAAAGTCTGCTCTGCACAAGTGCAACATGGCTGGAAAGCCTGCTGTTGTCACTCGTGTTGTGGACAGTATGACTGACAACCTCAGGCCTACTAGGGCGGAGGCAACCGATGTGGCAAATGCAGTACTTGACGGTAAGTTGTCGACAACTGTAGTTGCTTTCCAAAATTCCTGGGTAGACTCAAGCTTTTTTAGCTTGAAATACAGCCGGCCTTTAGTGCACTTAGAAAGGACAGCTCAAATGTTCAATGACAAAGCCCAATTGTTTTTACTGCAGGGAGTGATGCCATTCTCCTTGGCGCTGAGACTCTCCGTGGTTTATATCCAGTTGAGACTATTTCAACAGTGGGCAGAATTTGTGCTGAGGTGAAATTTCTGTTGAGCTATATATGTGTTTTCTAGATCAAGGGTTGCATTTCAATGCGAATTTGATGCCTGCTTTTTTTGTTGCTCTTCATTTGACTCGTCATCATCGATGTAGTTATACATGTTTGCCATTTGTTTTACAGGCTGAGAAAGTATTCAACCAAGATTTATACTACAAGCGAACTCTGAAATATGTTGGGGAACCGATGACGCACTTGGAGGCCATTGCTTCCTCAGCGGTAAGATCTATGTGCTCTCAGATACCAGCCTTTGTTTAATTTTGCATAGGAAAATTCCTGTCTTTTGATGATTCAGCACTGTCACATATTTCTTGTTTAACACAAGCTTTTGTCTAAAATATCACTATTTTCTAGGTGCGAGCTGCTATCAAGGTTAAGGCATCTGTGATCATTTGCTTCACCTCTTCTGGACGGGCTGCAAGGTAGATAGAATTGAACATTGCTTCTTCATGGCTGCAGTTCCGTGTGACTCAGTCTCATTTATATCTGCATGCTCTGCAGGCTAATTGCGAAGTACAGGCCCAGCATGCCTGTTCTTTCTGTTGTCATTCCTCGTCTAAAGACAAACCAACTGAAGTGGAGTTTCACCGGTGCTTTTGAGGTACATGAACAATCATGTTTGTGCTATTTGGTGTGAGATGTTTCCTATTTATGCAATGTGGGCATTGAATATTATTGCATGCTGTGAATGGTAACATTGGTGTTGTGAGGTCTCTTGTTGACATTGAACATGTAACCATACAACACTGTCTAACTCAAATAGGGAAGCAGTATGTCAATATGTGCACATCAGTTATTGACCCATTGACTATTAAACTTGTGATCTGCCGCCGGGCAACATTCTTGCTATCTCATGCAGAGTTGTTATGAACTCTGGAAGATATTGGTTCCTTCCCCATATTACTCTGTTCGATTGTGATTCTAGTAGGATTGTGCTCAATACTTGTGCTGAATTGCACCTGTGGTTTATTCATTATTTAAGGAACTTTTTCTCTGAAACAATAATTAAGAGCCATGACTCCTTTTTGTTTGTGAAGAAAGGCATGTGGTGATTTTTGGCATTATGCAACTCATTTTTGTTTCTTGCAGGCAAGACAATCACTTGTAGTTAGAGGCCTCTTTCCGATGCTTGCTGATCCACGGCATCCAGTAAGTTAACATTTCCTCTGTTCCTTTTGTTAGTTGAAGAATTGAGTATAGTGTATGCAACACATACTGGTTGGATTTGCTCACTTGCAATACTCATGAACCCTTATCACTGGGGAGGGAGGGATCCTACGGATTTCTAGCACACACCTATTGCTATTCCTTGTATTCTTCGAGGGTGTTTTTTTTTCCCAATTCATCTCTGGTTAATTGCCAACTTGCTTGGGAAAAAAGGCTATGTTGTTGTTGTTGTTGTTGTTGTTGTTGTTGTTGTTGTTGTTGTTGCATCTCTGGTTAATTGGTTATAAGATGTCCTATGAAAGTTTGATGCTTTCTGGAGACTATTACGAGGCTTATGAGAATATATAAAATTTTGTATGCTATACTTAATACAGTTTGAAGGCAAGAATACTAGAATGATTGAAGGCAAGAACACTAGAATGCAGTTCGCTAGTCCAGTTCTAAACCGTTTGCATGGTCTGATAGCATGGTGAATCAATACATGTTTCCAATTTAGAAATTTCTCTGCTGATTTTATTGGACCTGTAGTAGCTTATGAGATATGAGAAAAGGCAGGTAAACTGGTCATCCCACTTAGCTTGTTCTTGTAGCTTATGGCTCTGCAGAAGTGATTTTGTTGGTAACTATTTATTTTGTGGGCGTTCTCTTGTTGATTCTGCCATTGTCATGTTGGTGTCATTTCTTGTGTTGTGTTTGTTGTACTTCACTCCTATTACATAGAATGGCAGTTAACCTGCCGACTTCTATTAAAAAAAAGTCTTCGTCTCCTGGGCAGATTACTAAGGTTTTGTTTGTCATGTTTTCGTGTATTTCCATCGTGTGGTGCGGATCAATCCGGAGTCCTGACCAAACTAATGAGTGATTGACTGATTTTCTGATGCTTGTTATAATCAATATTCATTTTGTCTTTCAGGCTGAATCTACCAGCGCTACAAATGAGTCAGTTCTGAAGGTTGCTCTTGACCACGGCAAAGCCTCTGGTGTGATCAAGTCTCATGACCGTGTAGTTGTTTGCCAGAAAGTGGGAGATTCATCAGTTGTGAAGATCATTGAGCTGGATGACTAGACGCATGTTCACTACTAGGACATATTTTGCCGATTTTTGCTGAGCCAAAACTTGCTGTCTATGTATAATCATATAGCTTCGCAGAATGAGCAGTTTTTCCTATGGTGTCATCATAGGATTTGCTTTGCAGTTTAAAACTCGTACGGCGCAGTTTGGAAGTTGTTTTAATTACCCGTAGCAACTTATTGGCAATTTGCTAGTACTGTACCACCTAAATGGGCAGATGGAACAATGAGATCATACTGTACCCTTTATCCTTCTATATTGTTTGACCTGAGCCTGTTTTCCCCTCACACGCTCGCTTTGCTGCTCGTCACATCTGGTTTTGTTCAATTTGATTGAGAGTGAGGTTGTCGGTATCTTGATCCGTTTCTTATACTAGCATGAAATCTACTGTTCTGTCAGTGTTCAAAAGTGTAGACGAACGAAACAGCTCTGTTTCTTATACTCTGCATGAAATCGATCATTCTGTCAGTGTCCAAAAGTTTAGGCGAAGAAAGCAGCTTTTTCTCTAGTAGATCTTGATAAATGATAAGATAGTACTAGCGCATGGACACGCTGCCACTGATCCAGCAAAATTCACAATAAACACGCAACTTCCTCTCTTTACATTCCAAATTCTACAATTTTAAATGTGTTTACACAACATCTGAAACTCCACATATCGTTTGAACTTGTTATACTAGTGCCATTATCAGGCGCTATGGAAAGAATAGTGTAAAGAAAATACAATTTGTACAAGAAAATAACCAGTACAGCCTTGAGGTTGGCAAGGCACTTTCTCATTCTTCTGTGCCCAGGGCAACTTAATGAACAAATTTTACTACAAAAGCTTCTGATGCTTCCATCAGATTAGGTCACTAGTTTGACAGGTTAATCAGTATGATGGTCAAGTGTTGCCACGTTGTTCCTTAAAGATAGGAGTGTGTGACAGCTGGGGAGGATAAGAAGATATCCGATTTGCCCAGAAATTTGCAACTTTAATAAAATAGTGATCTCCATTCCACATGATCAACTTCATTCCTACATGAAAGCAATGGAAGTAATTAGTGGTGGAGCTGTTGAAAGGCGAATCAGACAGCCAAAAAATTTCATTCTGGTAGTAGTTGAAATGCAACACAAGTTTTACCTGGTAAAACACTGGGTGGCAGGAGACTTAGTCTACATGTCATCTCGTTGGAGGGAAGAAAATTTTGTAGACTGGGCAATTCAAGTTCTTTAATATTGTTGATGGAGTCCACAAGTGCTTTAGCCACAGATGCATCTAAGCGATTACTGTCAATGACCCTTTTAAGAGCCGTTTCTAAACAACTAGTCCAAGCATCACTGCATCTGTCCAAACAAGCCATTATTTTACTCAACATTCCAGGATCTGCAAGAACCCAGGGCTTGAAACACTGCAAGGATAAATATAAAATCCGAGCAACTCTATATATCTCCCCAAGAGCAATAAAGTAGTCACCACCTGTAAAGCCAACATAGCTGACAGTTTATAGTTGACTACCAGATGTGAAGATAAAATGATCATCCAAAAACGAATGTAAAACCTTTGCTGGTCATGGCAAATATTAGTACTGTCGTGGGGATTCTAGGGGTACCCACAGCCGGGTGGCGGAACGCACCCGCCTATTCCCAGTAAGGGAGTACTCGGGGAAGTACTAGGCAATGGGGCTAGATCTACGCTGAGAAAGGGGACTCAAGAACACACGATTTAGAGTGGTTCGGGCCGCCGGAGCGTAATACCCTACGTCCACTGTGAGATGTATTGTTCTTGGTTGTGTATGAACCTATCCTCTGCTGGCCTTGGTTCTTGCTCAGCCTGAGGTTTTCTAGCGGCGTCCTCCCCCTTTTATAGATCAAGGGGGAGCGGATACATAGGGCGTGGATGCCCCGACAGGTGGGCCCAACGTGACTGTGGCTACAGCGGTAGCGAATCTTTACTGCTGCTCTCCTGACTCAGGGGGGTCTTTTCTTGTCCCGTCAACTAGGCGCTCGTTGGAGTAGCGTAGCTTGCGGCGTGGCCTGCTGAGGCTATTATGTAGCGTCATAATGGGCGAAGCTGAGCCGTCGTATCCATCTGGCAGACGCAGTATGGGCGGCGCCAGCGGCTCCACTGCCTTGGTAATACGCGATCAATAGTATCCCCTGGTCAATGAAACGCCTCAGCTTCTGTCATATCAATGCAGACGTTCACCTACTGCAATAAATGCAATGGTGGGTGAACGTTGGTATGGAAACCCAAACGGCCATGTCTTGCAGACACGTGGCGGCCCCGGACCACCCCGACGCGGGGCGTCGATCTCTTCCCTTAGCGAGGGGTCCGGTTATTATACAGGGGGTCCGGGACCCCATGTGGGGTCCGGGACCCTGCGGGGGTCCGGTCTCCTCGGGGAGGTCCGGAGTCCCGACTGCTTGCGCACGAGTTCCTGCCTTTTCCGGGACACGTGGTGTCTCCGGACCTTTCCCAACTGAGGAACTGCCCAGGCCGCTGCTGGGAGAACAGGATTCCGGACCGCAGGGGTCCGGTTGTTTGGATGTAGTTAAGGATAACTATAAGATCCTTGCCTAGACACAGCAAGAGGGGGTACCCCAGTCCTGGGGTACCGACAAGTACCTTGAGAAATCACTTGGTCACAGACATTTGCATGACAGGATTCTTGCCAAAGTGCTGCACCATGCTGCAATTCATGGGCACTGGGCAGAAGCATACGGTACCATGCACCAACATAATCACGTTGTTCCTCTTTTGATGCTAGTTCCAATGTATGAAGGGTGGAAACACTGTGCTTGTAAAGTTCAATTGCCACACTCGTGTCGTCCATTGCCTGTAATTAGGTATCACACAAATGTCAGTCAATATATTATTTATTTTCCCTAATCAAAAGCACATCACCAGTCCAACATCGTATGAAACAGAAGCAGAAGGAAATCACAAGATTTGACTGAACACCCTGCATCTTGTAAAAACAACAAAAAATCACTCAAGAGAATTTTCAAGTCAGTTTACCAAAATATTATAAAAAAAGTCAGTTTACCAAAACAGATTACTGATGATATAATAAACAGCGACATCAAAACAAAATCATGAAACCAAACTGAGAAGAAGAAAGGTGATTAAAAAAGTGAATTTATCTTGAGTAATTTGAGACAATAAAAACTAACATGTGAAGACTCAGCAATTTAGAAGAAGGAAAAATTTATGTGTTTTTTGTACTGCCAACAGTGGAGGAAGTTCCTATTGCTGTATTACAACATATTGATAATGAGCAGGAACTTAGACACTTAGGTTAGGTAACATAGATGATGATACATACCAGTGCTATCTTTTCTGCTAAACAATACTCTTGTTGAAAATCCTTCAGTTGTTCCTCTTTGATACAGTTAATCAGTTCTGTGATACATACATCCCTCAAAGGATGTTCCTTTGCGCAGAAGCCATTGGGCAGAGAAGAATCTTTTAGTTTATCATATATTTCCTGGAGATTGAGGAAAATGCATTAAAGACGATGATTTGAAGTCTTAATGTTGATGCGCATTAACACAAGAATACACAAACATCGTTCAATACATTCACAAGACAAATCTCATTTATAACCACAGATAATCAGAATTCAGAACACACCTGAATCTCCTTTCCAATTGCTGTTGCTTTCCTGTTTCCATCAGAGGGTGTAGAAACCTTCTGTGCTTCCTGAATGCATATCCTTAGTTACTAAAGTACAAAGCAACAAAGTGTATCAATAACACTCTTTATAAATTTATTGAGTAGTCACCAACCTTAAGATCCTTCACATGCTGAGACATTACTGTCAAGGACTCTTCTCTCAGCCTATGGTAAAATTCAATCAAATTGCAATCACTTGTTGATCCACTGGAATGGCTTTCATCTATTTTAAATGAAGAGTTCTGATCACTGATCATTAGTGCACATCAAAAGAAAAATAAAATAAAACTGGATCAGTGAATAACTTAAACTTAAATAGAATGAATGGTCACCATTTCATTATTAGAAAACAAATCCGATGAACTCTGCAAACTTTCTGCAGAGCTCTGCGCAATGTGAATAGTGTCAACCCATTCCCTTTCTTTGTACAGGTTGAGTATGGCTGAATTATTAGCTGGAGAGCAACTGGAAGCATTTACACATTCTCCTGTGGACTCATTAGTCCCAATATTATCAGTAGTTTGACGAACATGGTTCAATTTTTCATCAACACTGGCAATCGATGACCAGTCTTCCTCATCATTACTCACTGGTTTTGTTACATCCTGAAAGATATGAAAACATTGGGATCAACCAATGGAAAAGGATCAATAGCAAGATTAAGAGAAAGAACAAAGTCTATAAACAACTGCAAGCATGGTAGTGGTCCATTTTTAGTACAAAATACCATTGACACTGAGCTGCTATTATATACTCGTGACTACCATTTGTCTGAATGGTGTTCCAGACTTTCGCTCAGAGCTTCACACTCGAACATTCACCTCTGCCATATATACAAATTAGTAAACTAGACCCTGCAAAGTAGTTCTACATTTATATTTAATATATGACACTAACGTAATGTACCTTTTGGATATGATTGAGGTGTTGCAATACCAACAAGATTAGCTCAGAGATTTTCTGAAGTAGGCCGGCTTCTAGCTTAAAATTTGCAACATGTAAAGAATAATAATCTTTATCTGTTATCCCAACAACCAGGTTGCTCATATAGCCAGTAGGCCCGCCCTTCAAGTTTGCATTCTGTTAAGTATCACCATATATGCACATCATGCTCAGAGCAATCGTTTATATCGTATTCGGGCAATCCAAATGTTCCTTTTGGAGTGTCGATGTCATTATACAGTCCTCCCAACTCACCTCAATTTTTCGAATCCCATCCCCAGGCGCTCGTCCGCCTCCATCCTGATCGGCAGGTTCCGCCGTCGCCGCCGTGAATTCCCAATCATCGTCTCCGAACCCTTCGCCATCCTCTTGCGGGCCCGCATCCGCATCGACGGAGGCGGTGGGAGGCTGAGATCCGTAGAGACCGGCGATGAGGTCCTTCAGATCCGCTGGCCTCGATCCTTCGGCGGTGAAGGACGCGGCGCGCTGGTGCGCTGTGGCCGCCGGCGGCTGCGGCTCGGCTGGTCCTTCCTCCTCCCGCCCATCCTCCTGGTCGTCGTCGGCGCCGAACAGGGAGAGAGGAAGCGGGCCCCGCGGCTTCTCCCAGGACGAGGGAGCGGCGGCGGACGTGGCCGTCGGAGGGGTGGGCGGCGCAGAGGCGTCCGCGTTGGATCCGAGCGGGCTCGCCACGAAATCGCCCAAGTCGTCGTCAAAGGCCGCGAAGGCGGGCGGCCGGGGATCGACGAGGGGCGGCTGCGACGCGGGCGCAGAGGCGAAGGTGAAGTCGCCGAAATCGAAGTCGTCGTCGAGGAAGGGCGCGGGGGGCAGCGGGAACGCGACGGCGTCCATGGCGCAGGGGAGCGCGCGTGCGTGGGTCGGCGGCTGGAAAGGGAGGGAATAATGCAATGCAACCCGTCGATGTGCTGGCGGCAAAGGCCGTGTTTAGATAAAGCCCAAATTTTGGGACGTAATCTTGCTAATTTGAAATACTAAATAAAGTCTATTTACAAAATTTTTTGTACAGATAGGTTGTAAATCGCGAGACGAATCTAATGATGATAATTAATCCATGATTAATCTATAATTAGCGGATGATACTATAGCATCACTGTTGCAAATCATGAATTAATTAGACTCATTAGATTCGTCTCGCGATTTACAGCCCATCCATGCAAAAAGTTTTATAAATAGACTTCATTTAGTACTCCATGCATGTGTCAAAACATTCGATGTGACGCTTTTTTACGTTTACGGAGTTTATGGGGTGGGAACTAAATAGAGCCAAAGTGCATATCTTTTGATCACATCAAGTTCATGTGCTAATCTTATAAAAAAAGGTTCATGTGCTAAAGTTTATGTAGGAATTGTACGCATTTTTTAGTAGTAGGTAATGGATTTCTTCAAAAAAAAAAAAGAGTAGTAGATAATGCAGTTTGTTTAAGAACAAAGTTTAGCACGCTGTGTAATGTAATGCAGTTTTATTTATACACTCTTTTTTTTCATTATTAGAAACATTAGATTATAACACTGAACAATTCATTGATATATGGACTCATGTATGTATCTACTAATACACGACTCTGCATAGCTTTAGCTCAAAAGCCAATACTCTTCCAGTCTAAAAAAAGAGCGATGTTTTAGACATCAGTATATTCCTGAATGCAACTTGGATTGCTAAATAACTATAAGCATGGAGTAGTTAAATTCCATTTATTTTTTTTACCACACTACATATGATGGTAAAGCACTTACCTAAGTTATAAAATTCATAATTCATCAGTTATATCAGTTATTTTGGATAATACTAAAAAACAAGATAGAGTGAGATACAAAAATGTAAAAGAAAATCGATTCATCAGACGGGATATAAGTCTCTAATGTGGAGTCAAGAGATTTGTTGTGAAATTTGCCAGTTAAATAAAATAATAATATTAAGAACTAGATCATCTGACCCCCATTGAAAAATGAAATTGGATTTTTGGGGGAATTTTGGAATAGAAGAATAATAAATAATTTAATTTGAAAAAAAGTTCTTTGTACATTGACACATCATAGCAAAATCATTTTTAAATTTTTAATCTCAATGTACACAAAAACAGCTAATTATCAAAGTACTAAAAATGTTGACTTCACCCAACCTAAAACGCCACTCTTTTGATCCTCTGTGATCGACGAGAGTACTTGCAACAGGATTGTGTTCCCTAAAACGAACACGGGAGCTTGTATATTATTGTGTATACAGTATATCATTTTCAAAGTATGAACGCTTATACTTGACCAGCAATGGAAGTAACAGCATGTAAGCACATAAAAATAAAAAGCATCAAATCAACTACGACATTGTAACTTTTGCAGTGACATCTAAGTTAGCTGGACCTTTTTGTGAGGCTAGAATACAACATCACATTGTCCTTCAGACCCTGTAAATACTGGCTTCACAACAAGGTGCGGTGAAAACTCACAAAAGGAAGAAAAAAAGAGATCAGGAATACCAAAAGGAGGGTGAAGTATTTATGGCAAAGTAAATGAAACAGAAAAATAATGTACATGTTGCTATTTTAGTGTCTATTGTCCAGCAAGCTTCATGACCTCTGATGGACCTTCCAGTGTCGGCATTTCTGATGGGCCTTCTAGTTTTCTCAAACCATCTTCACAATAGTTACTAATGTCAAAGTTGGTAACGGCATGAACACCACGAAGCTCAATTGCTGCTATGTCATAAGCTTCGGCCGCCTCTTCTTCAGTTTCTGCAAGCCATGGCCAATTTTAATCAAGGATGATTGCGCATCAAATATAAATCAAAGGTAGCTTTCTAGTTGACAGAAACAAGCTTCTAGTCCCTAGTGACTATCATTCAGAAAAGCCTTGGATGTTCAACAAGGTAGAAACTTATACTCACCGAAAGTCCCAAGGTAAATGTCTTTGGTATCTCTACTCTCACCAATCCTACCAATCCGTGCTTGCCATTTACCGTCCTTTCGTCTGTTGGTAAAAAGAAGTGATTAGAGAAAGTTGCAACAAGCCATTCAAACTTTCCTAGTTTACCACAACATAATTTTTTTTCGCTCCATTCAAAGGAAACCGAATGGCTAATAATTCATTTAGCAAAGAAGGTAGAGCACCTGGTAACACCCCGGTATGATGAAGTACCTCTTGAGAAACAACTGCTTTGCCTATAACAAAAAAACCATGATAATAAAAAAAACGATCACAAGATATATGTACAACCAATAAATTTTTGAATGTACCACTGACCTCCTTATGTAGGCTACAAATTCATCTTGAGACATGGTCTTCATAATCTCGATTTCTTTCTCATAGTCAGAACTCTGAGAGCAAATAAAAGATATTAATGCAATTTACTTTTGCTATTCTTGGACAAGCAACGCTATTTCCTAAACATATCAGTATGCTCTAAGCAACGTTCAATTCTTACATTGAAGTTCAGTTTGGTGTTTGGACCTGTGCCCCAATATTTAAGGGCTGCCAAATCATGTGCCCTTGCAGCCTGCTCTTCAGTAACATAGCTGCCTGTAATGCCAAAGAAGAAGTCAAAACTTGAGCAGTTTTGTGTTCCAAATGAGCCCCTTCCATGAGTAGCACTGCTCACCTAAGTAGACTGAAGACCACAACAGCAGCCAAGAGCAGAAACCAGGTTCCATGCACAATTAAAAGAAGGATCAGCTTAAGAAGACTGAAAAATTAAGGACGTGACTGGACATGTAAGCTAATAGGAGAATGACTCTTCATCCAGCGCATATGGCATAAGCTGATATCATGAATCCTAATGCATTTATAAGCATCAAATTTAACCTGCAGTGTGACCTATATACACCTTATAATGGCGATTAACATTTCTGATAGAAAAGCATAAAGATACAGAAAACATAACTTTCATGTACCTCACAAAAAAGAAGTTTTGTGGTGCTACATAATATATTTCAAAGACAAATAAAAAAGAACATCGTTCATCCATTAATTAATATACAGGATTGATGGCGCACCTGATGCACCCATCCATAGGTATTAGGTACTTGTTAACTGAACAATACTATCCTATCCTCACGATGTATCCCTCTTTACAGGTTGAATTGGGATAGAGCATACTAGGTGACTTGCTGAACCCTAGTTGCTGTATCGAAGATGCAATTAACACACCATGAAAGAGGCCAGGAATAGGATGTATTTGACTGATTAGCTACTCTGCCGCAAAAAAAAAAAGAGCAAAAAGGGAAATGTAATCTGGATATCTGATCCTACCGTTAAACTGAAATGTTGATTTCATCTCAAATATAGAACTATGGTTGAAACATCCCGAAGATTTTACAGTGCAGTTGAGGTTGGTATCGTGCATACCGTGCTTGCCCTTGCGCTTGCGGCCCTCGACCTGGCTGGTGTTGTCCCAGAGGTGCGCCTCATACTTGCCGCTCCACTTGAGCCTGCAGCCAGAGCAGCAGCAAACAGCCTAATCAATCCAAAGCACAACGAGAGGCACCAGGACGGGCAGCGCCCGCCGCCCGCGCTCTCTGTTCCCCAGAATTGCCAGTCCGCACCTTGTGACGCCGTGGAACCGCGACGACCGCGGCGCGGCGTACTTGCGCATGGCCTCCGCTACCAGCTTCCCTCCTCCGCCTGAGCCGGCGCTAGCGCCTCCATCCGGCTTCCTCTCCTCGCCGCCGCTGACGACAGCGAGCTGCTTGTCGAGTGCGGCGATCTCGCCGCCCGGACCCGCCGCGGCGGGGGATTCGCCGGAGGCGGCGGGCGTGCCGGGGGCGTCGTCGTGCCGCCCCTCCTGCGGGGGCGAAGGGGTGGGGCCCGCCGGCGTCTGGGGTTGGACGGTGGCCATCGCCGCGTGTCGGTCCCGCTGGGTTTCGCGAATCTTCAAGTGCTCGCGTGACAAACCCTAGCAGAGGAGGTGGAGACGGGGGGCGGAGGGGTCAGGTCCGGGTGACCTGAGCTGAGGCTGAGCACGACTCATTTGCGTCCGTCTGATCCAATGGTCTTCTGTTTCTGCCTTTCTGTTTTCCTTCTCCTGCTGACAATCTGGCCCCACATGTAAGAGCGGAGATGCACTACACTTCATACTGTTGCTACTTTCACAATTTTTGATGACCCCACGATATCATTACAAATTTTACAATTGTAATTTTCACTCCAAAGTATTGTTTTCCTAATAGTAGCACTTTTCTTTCTTATTAGACGATGCCTTGCTTCTTTTCAGGAAATAACAAGACAGCATTTTTTTTCTTTATCTCGTGAATGCAAATCAGACATGATGAAATTTTCAAGAAACCTATACAAATTTAAGTGTTACTTTGTGAGTGGACTGTCGAAATTCAAGAAATAAAGTAGGAAAGCATACGCCGCAGGAGAGAGCTTGTTGGTGACTTGTCGAATCTCTTTTGAACTTACAAGGCAGGCAAATCAGCGACTGTCGAGATAGCAGCGATTTATTTTTCTTTTCACAAGTTGTCCTGAAACAACAGTTGCTTGCAGAAGAGCAGAAACTCAAATCTAGAGCTCAAG
Organism: Panicum virgatum; assembly: GCF_016808335.1. Classification (NCBI taxonomy): domain Eukaryota; kingdom Viridiplantae; phylum Streptophyta; class Magnoliopsida; order Poales; family Poaceae; genus Panicum; species Panicum virgatum. The sequence continues at coordinate 1,918,412 of NC_053138.1, read as the reverse complement.
TGATACAACTATTGCAGTAACAGTATTATATTACTCTAAAATGTGAAAGCTGTACTATTCACTAGCATAAAAAGCTGTCTGAAACTTCGGCTCAAAGAATGTCTGAACTTTGGCTCCAAGGTTGGCCAATACACAACATTGTAAAGAGCTTATAACAACTATGTTTTGTCCCAGTTGCTCAAAAATACATGATCGACACTTCAACAGAAATTGAAATTCCAATCTTATAGTACAATGTTGGTCATCACGGCCGCGAAATCTCGAGAACCAACTCTAGTTCTGGTAAAGTTCCCTACTCATTCTTACGTTTGAACATCCTAACCAGATAACGAATCAAGGACACCAGCCACTGCCAGAAAACAACGAGGAAGTTTGCATTCTTTGGTTTCACTTCAGGCCTTGGCCCAAAGAGACCTTTGTAGAGCTCCTTCTGCTTTTGGTACAGAGCCTTGTCTTGTTCTGCCAGCAACCGGAGCTCCCGAAGGATCTCCTTGTCTTCTGGGGAGTACTTCTTCGCTTTCAGGAAATCCTCCCTAGCTGATTCTGTCTGGCCAAGTTCAGATTTAGCTTTTCCTCGCCTGAACAGTGCTTTCACATTACTTTCGTCCTCTGACAAGACCTGAAGAATAAGATTATGAAAAGGATCAACCATCAAGTCAGTAATTTTCCAGACAAAGCAGGGTGGTTTTTCAGGAATTGTTCAATTGATCAATCAGCAAAAATCAGCATTTATTTAAAAAAGAAAAAGCTGATAAAGGTGCAAAATCAGCTGCTTCTTAACTCTACCAAAAAAATCAGCTGCTTGGTAACCATAATGCAGAACCTGGCATGTTGATATCTGAATTCAGTTAGGCCACATGAGCTTAGGTGCTACAGGTCTTAAACCTCATTTTAAAACAGACATTTCTTACTGTCTGAACATAAATCATGTATAGCTTATGTGAAGGTCTATGCAAACTACAAAAACACACTCATGAATGTAAATCATGCATTGACCACTGAGTATACTCATGAGCATAGTAGAATACATACGATGCTACACTGTACAATAGCTTCATCGAATCTATTTAGTTTGATAAGGCATGCAGCCATATTGAGATGGCATGGATTTTTCACAGCCAAGGCCATGTCTCTGTACTTCCCAAACAATTGAAACATGAAATCGTCTCCCATGTACGCAATTGCCTGTAAAAGGGAACAATTAGACTGAAATCAGAATACAGCAATAACTATAAGCATGCCAGAAGTAAAGCATGCTGCTAACCATTTCATATTGCTGCATGGCCTCCTCAAGCTTCTTTTCTTTGAAATATTCATTGCCCTCAATCTTTCTCCTGTCTGCAGCTGCAATCCTCTCCTCAACTGTCATGTCACTTCTGGCTTTCCCCTGATTCACATTTTATCATGATTTGAAATTTCTCAAGTTGAAAAAAAGCAGCAATGCTATTAATACGAATGATCTCAGCATACTCTTCAAAATAATAATGATTAGAGAACTGTGGGGGGTGGAGGTGGGAGAACTTTGTGTACCTCTTTGACATCATCAAATCCAATAAGCTCAACTTCATAAACAAGGTCAGCCATTGGAGGGACATTTGGGAATGAAAAGCTTCCTTCTTTGCCATAGCCTAGCTCCCAACCAACATGCAACAATGCACGCTCCCCGCTTTTCATGTTGCCAACACCAATGCCTAAACCAGACATTTCCTTTTTCTCTGTTGATTGAGTAAAAAGCTTTAGAAAGTTACTCCATAGGCAATTATCATTGATAAACTCTGCTGTACTATTCACGGTGCCCACATAATTCTCAAGTTAGTTACTCGGTACCTGTAGGCTTGCAGAGCAAGGGCAATGCAACATAAAACGGTACAGATCAGAACTGAGTAATGCATATTTCACTCTTTCATCTCATAACACATTAAATCATCAATAGCAGGCATGACAAGTTATTGGCAGAATAACTGGCTATTCAGATCCTCATTAAGAGCCATCAACATTGTACTAGAAAACCATAATAGCAAAGTAAGCAGTCTGAATTCATGGAGTTGATGGATGAAATGCGTGCAGCCGAGAAAAACTGGGTATAAAAAAGTGAAGTGACTTTTGTGGCACCTTTTCCAAGTACTAATTCGATTGGATGCTGCTCCTGCCACGTATCCTCAAATTTATGAGATGATCCTTGAACCCATGCTCTATAGTGCACTGCAATACGAGATTTAAAAAACAAAAAGTTAATTCACTGCTGTTGTCCTTTGAAGCACTTGTCATGTTGCTAAATCAAAGTACAGGTACATGCTTGCTCCCAATAGCAAAAGGATTGACGTGAAATGTCGGAATCAGGCAACTTTGGACAAAAACAGGATCAAAGGTGAAATTCTGAAACTTGACATAAGATTAGACCCCCAAAAAAAGATCAATAGGTGTTGGTACTCAATGAACAGAAAAGATAATGTGGCATGTGGGTCACTTTTTGATAAATAGAAAAATAATTGAACCTGATGTTTTGAAAATTAACATCAGCAGTAGAGCAACAAACTGAATAGGTACCAGCAATGATATTAGTACTCGATGGTTGTAAAAGAGTAACATGAAGGCATAATTAGTATGAAATATCAAGAACTCTAACCAAAGTCCTTCCCCTAGTTTAAATGGCAACATATCTAGGCGTGTTTATGGTTAGAAAGCAGCCTATGTCTAGATACATTGAGAATTTGTTTACATATCCCCATTTCAGTTATAAACTGTTATTTGCTTTGAAAATAAGCAAGGCCACTAGTATCTCATGATCATAATCATGGGCAAGAGAGTGAAGTAGATGAACATGTAAACTTTCTTTTTTAGGGAAGGAACATGTAAACTTGTAAAGTTATATATGTTCCCCCCCAACCATCATGAGAGGGAAAACAGTGTAAACAAACATATAGAGATATGATTATAGAATGTAACATAATGAACTCTTATATACCTTCTTTAAAATAAAACTCTTATCTAGAAAGTAGAAACCAACATTCCAAGTTTGGAATAAACCACTTGTTCCGTTACTTACCAAAGCACGTCGCGAACTTCAACGGTCTCTTGCCGTGTCCTTCTTTGATGACCTGTTTCTTGACTTTATCATGAAGGACTTCCATAGCAGAGGAAACCAGGGGTGGGGCACTGCCATCCTGTGGAGGTTCAGTATGCACAAAAGACGCCTCATCCACTGTAATCTCATTATCACTGGAGCCTGAAAAACGGAAAACAAGAACGAAGGAGAAAACAGAGATGAGGTTTCAGGAATTACTCTCCATCTAGAGTTTCCTTGTCCAGCCCACATCACAATTCAGGATACTGTAGTGCGCCAGCAGTAAGGTGCAGGATCCGAAACTGGCTGATTGTAAGTAACGCCCAACCTGATCCAAGCTTCCGAATCCCAACAGAAAACCCAAATTGGTTCCAGATCCCAATCCTACCCCGCCCCCCGCCCCCCCCCCCCCCCCCCCAAAATGACACCAATACCGACGGGAGAGCAGGGAGCTTCACGCAGCAGTATCCACGCGTTGGGGCGAGGTGTAGCGGGAGATTATTTGCCCGCGAGCGAGTAGAGGGACTCACCAGCGGTGGGATCAGAAGCGGAGGCGGCGGCTGCAGGCGCCGCATCTTCTTCGACGACCGCCATCGCTGCGGGTGGCGAGACGGCCGGGCCGGCGGAAATTTCTAGAGTGCCGCGGGTTATGTAGTCAATTTACTGGCGTGCTGCAGAGTATTCAGGCCCTGTTTAGTTCCGTGAAGTGCAAAAGCAAAAAAATTTTGCAAAAAAATCTTACTAATTTGAAGTACTAAATGAAGTCTATTTATGATTTTTTTATAGATGTGTTGTAAATCGCGAGGCGAATCTAATGATGCTAATTAATCCATGATTAATTAATAATTAACGGATGGTTACTGTAGCACCACTGTTTCAAATCATGGATTAAATAGGCTCATTAGATTCGTCTCGCGATTTACAGCACATTCATGCAAAAAAATTTGTAAATATATTTTATTTACTACTTCAAATTAACAAAAAAAATTGTAAAATTTTACGTTTTTGCGTTTACGGGATGGGAAGGGCCTCAATTCATAGAGGATCAAATGATCAATCCATCCACGGATCCAGTTTGGTGAGCCCACTACTCGGGGTCTGGGGCAGAACTTGAGAAGAGCAGAGGAGCCAAGGCTTAGGACAGCGAGGATCGTACGCCTTTTGGGCCCATGGTAGTGTAGTGGGCTTCAATGGTTGGGGGTACGTAGATAGGCCGTATTTGGTTAGGGATGAAAAAATTTCGCGAAAAGAAAATTTTACATGTATGCAGTATTAAATGAAGTTTATTTGCAAAAAAATTTCACAGATAGGTGCAACTTTGCGAGCCGAATCTAATAAATCTAATTAATCTATGCTCTAATTATCCTCCAATCGTACGGTCAAAGGCCTCATTAACTCTAGTATTGCTACAGTAATTATGGTTATGGAAGTGTTTTTGTAGTTAGACTTCATTTAATACTTCTAATTAGTGGTCAAAGTTGTAAAAAGTTTTCGCAATATTTTTCTCACCCCTAACCAAACACGGCAAAATTAGCCAGCAGGCAGGAACCATGGACTTCGTGGACTGATGCATCACAGGTGAGGGGATTTTTTTTGCAAAGCGGGGATCGAACTCTCAACGTGAAGGTTCCCATCTAGATGTCCTAAAAATCCAACTAAAGTCCCTTTGCGAAAAAAATACACCATAGGAGAGATAGCGGCAGGGGTAGCTTTGTCGTATCACGTGGCTTTCTATTAAAATTGAGTATAATAATAGATGTAGTGTTCAACACCATATTATCATAGATTTGTAATGTGTTTTAGCAAAGACATCTTTTTTTATGGCTTTGGACAAAATCCATTCTACTAGTGTCCACGGGCTAATTTTGCCTAGATAGATATAGTCCCACCAGGAGGCGAGGTGCCATGAGATGTACTCCACTTTCGCTCCGTTTGCAACTCGAATCGGTGGTCGTTGATAACATGAATTCGATTGTTTAGACCCTAAAGATACTCCCTTTGTTTTAAATTATAATTCGTTTAACTTTTTTACTCCAAATTTTAACACTCATTTTATTTAAAAATTTATATAAAATATCACTTCTTTTGTTGTGATTTGCTCATAGCCCTAGTTTATTCTAACAGCCTCTGCCCGCTCTGCTGTTTTAAGCTGCAAGCTGAGACAGAAGCGGAGTATGGCAATCTCACATGTTGAGTCGTTGCTCTTTTTTCACCATACATTTTTGGTTTCATCTTCCTGCACTGCATCTGACCGAATAAATGGAACTAAACAACCAAATCACTGTTTGGTTTAGAGCAGTGGCCGAGCCAGGATTCAATGATAGGGGGGCCAAGTGATAAGATAAAATGAACACGCTCGTAGTGCGACAATAGACTTTTTTTAGGACAATAGACTCGTAGGTGGGTGAGATACCGATCCCTTGCCTGCTCGAAAAATAATTTTGGTGCAAACTCTTGTCGTGTGGAGCCAATCTTAAGTGTTGATATTATTAAGTGATGGTCATAGAAAAAGAGGCTAGGAGTGAGGGGCGCTACATGGGTGCTATATTCCTAACAAAGTAAGGGGACATTGCGAGATAGGGTCATGGTGGGGCCACGTGTTGAGCGTTGGGTGGCAAGGTCTTGGGGCGTCGATGCGGGAGTAGCGGGCGGCGAAAGTAAACTAGGGTTAAATGTTTGGATATTTAGAAACCAGAGTTAAGTTGACATAAGAATATATTTATTAACTATCCATGATATCTAAAAGGTTAGGTATAAACAAATTATATCAGCTAAAAGACTAAAAATGATAATGATTACTCAAAGATCATACTTTGTGAAATATATAGTTAAAATATATTGACACAAGTAATAAATAAAAATCAATTTTATATGTCTGCACTAGATTAGTGTATTCTTTAATTTTTATATTTATACAATCATTATATATATATATTATAGTAGACTTACAACAAGCATAGGGGGGCCATGGCCCCTACCAGCCCCCCTTGGCTCCGCCACTGGTTTAGAGCCAATGTTCACCTCGCCATAGCTACGGCCGCCACGGAAACTTGACCAGTGTTTGATACGTGATTCAATTTTGACTGCCACAAGATTCTACAGCTCGTTCCTTCAGTTAATTTTCGCCACAGGTGTGGCGGCCGTTTCGTCCGCCTAAGGTTCGGCCACGCCAACCAAACAGCCCACCATCAGCCTCATTTTTCCGATGCCCAAGACAGGCTCAGTGGGTGCCCGCAACATCATGGCCTGGCTGTTGAGCATGACCGCGACGATTGCCATGTGGAGACCAAAGTCGGGGATGCGGGTTGTCCTCCACACAGAGAAGTTCGATGTGGATGCATCTCAACAACTGCTGCCGCCCGGGCAGCAGTCGTCTAGGACTAGGAGAGGTAGAACGTCATCCTATTGGCTCTAGTGCCTCCAAACCTGCTCAGCATTCATGACCGTTAGCTCCCTCAAAGAAATTCATGACCGTTTAGCACATTGCAGCCACTTTTTTTTGAAAAAGGGGCAAGAGCTCGCACTGCCCTTTCATTAAGGTAGAAAGAAAGCTGAGTACCTGGCTTGTTCTATTTCTGAGACTAAAACTTACACATTACAGGAGCTTTCTAGAAAGCACCAGACTTGATAGAGAAAATGCCATGCATGACGTATTCCGGCCCCATGTCACTAAAGACACAGCATTAAGGAACATACAAATGAGTAGCACAATTATTTTATATCAAAATGTAGAGGGAAGGGTAATTAAAATTACCGAGTCCCGGCAGAATGGTACGTCGGTGCTGCGCTCAAATCAATTGCAAATAGTTTGGCCAAGCTGATATGACAGGGGCAGATCTATGGGGGTGAGGGGGCTCCGGCCCCCCTATCTCTATCAAGTCCATGGATCCCCCTCTCCCTAAAATTTGCAGCCATGGTTGAAAGAGAGGAGGGGAAAATGGTACATAAGATCGTCTAGCAATATGTTGCCAGACTTCAGATCGCGGTGGATTATTTTCAATCGGGAGTCCTCGTGAAGATACATAAGGTCTCGTGCTATCCCGTCCATAATCTTGTACCTCTGCTCCCAGGTGATGCTAGTTTAGGGAACAATGACAAGGAAGACCTAATTAGCAATGAAATGATAGTTGGAAGTCGTTTCAAAGAATAGATCGATCCCAAGGGCAGCACACCAAGTTTTTTTGTTGGAGCTTTCTGACCAGTGCAACCTCGTTCTTCATCTCGTCTTATTCTTGCGGCGATGTTTCTAACAGCTTTGATTGCAATGTCCTGCCCCATCTTATAGCTTGCCCTGAACAATAATATATTTTCAGACCCACGCGCTCATGACTCATGAGAAACAAACTGATATTCAGGCTCTATGATTTACTTACTATATAAACTGGTCCGAATGTGCTTTCCCCAATCTTGTTCTTCAGCAAAGTTGTTGGTTGCCGATTTTAGGGTGCTAAAAGCATACCGCATAGAAAATAGGGAGCAAATTCAACTAACATATGAAGAAGGGGCTCATCTTCCTTTTTCTGTTCTTTCTCCCACTTCTTCTTCTTCATTCTTTCTTCCCAAATATGGAGAGGGGCTTAGGGGGTATCCATTGATGTTGCGGAGGTAGGGGGCTTGAGCCCCCCCCCCTTTTCCAGCACTGCTGGTGAGTGACAAACATGAGTCACCTAGTACTTCTTCCCAAATTAGGATCGCCAGCAATGATATTTATATGTTTTTTATATAATCATGAAACAAGTTCCATTTTTTTATTTTTTTAAAAATATGGTTTGACGCTATACGCATCGAGAACCAAATACCATCTCTAGCGCTCCACACCCTTGATTCACTGAGACAGGATTACCGGATTCACCTTTGCTAAGATTTTTAATACTACATATGTGATACTGATGAAGTAAGATTGCACATGGCTGATGACAATTTTTTGGATTTTCTTTTTGTCATAGAGTTACAAAGAAATAGAACACAGTATTGAATTTTTTTGGCAAGGCTGAGGTTTGATTACAAGAATCTAGGATCACATTGTTTGGATCTGCTTCACAGAAGTTACACAGGCATCAGTGAAGTGGAACACTATGAAGGTGAGTTGTGCAGTAAAATGCGACCGGCTTCGTATCTACATGAAGCTAGTGTATCTTTCAGATTAAGTGAAGGACACCTAATCCATAACATGAATTTTCAGAAGGGTAAACTAAAACTCTCGAAAATACACATCCATGGTGAAATGGATGTGTTCGTAGTAAATATGATCAGCTATGAACAACTCTGCAAAACTTCTGGGTATTTTTCATATCATATATCGTTCCCCTTGACAATTTAGTTATTGGTGATGATGACATACGCTTGTTAGTTAGAAAAGGAATTTGGACATATGGTTATGGAGATGAAAAATATGTTGCCGAGCTGTTCAATAAGTTGAACAAAGGGACATCCCTTCACAATCACAGCATTGTCAATCAGTTTTAACGAGAAATTTTTTTAGATAAGGAAATATATATTAATATTTCAACTTCTGTATCGATTGATACATATAGCTGTTTATTATTACAACCAACCACAAGTCCACGGAACGACCAAAAGTTTCAACGAGAAATGAACAAGTACTGTGAGGTTCGATGTTGGCGCTGGTGCACAGCAGCGTAATAGCCATTGTCTTGTAAGCATGTCTGCAATTGTCAGGGGCGGACAAGGGCAGTCTTGAGGTTCCAGGTGACCGAGGCTAAACATAAAATATGGCCCTTCATTATCAATATTAGTAGTAACATCTATATATAAATGTGAGAACCGCCCAATTTGATACTATTTTAAACGAACCGCCGGTCATTATTATCCAGATGAGAGTTAACGCGTGCTTGCCGGAGAGCGTGCCACGTGTTATCACACATCTAGAGACACGAATAACCGACACGTCATTCATTCAAAATAATATCAAATCCGGTAGTCCCGGTATGTGCTCCAATATACGCCCAGGATTCAGCATATGCACATACCGTTTACAAACGAATACATCACCAAAGAACCACAAAGAGCAGTTTTAAAAATACCAGAGTTCGAAACTTAATATTACAAATTCAATATAAGAGGGTTCAGCTAACTTCCAACACAAGCCTTGGCTCACGAAAGCCATATTAAACAGGAACTTAAAATTTATTGTATTTATATGCTCTCACGGGGGTTCAGCTAACTTCCAACACAAGCCTTGGCTCACGAAAGCCATATTAAACAGGAACTTAAAATTTATTGTATTTATATGCTCTCACGGAGTTCGACTACGATAAAAACATACCTAAGATAATGGTGTCTTGCTCAAGGACACCATCATAGCCTCAACGAGCTACTCCTCCCCCGCACCAGAATCGGCGGGGTAGAAGTGGCCGAATACCACTTCCGACTCACCTGCAACTATGTTTAGAAAGCAACCTGAGTACAAAAGGTACTCGCAAGACTTACGCGATTAAATAAAGAAGGATCATGCAAAGACTCAATTAAAAGCTTTAAGCTTAAGTAATTATTGCATAAGCAAGAGCTTCCTAAACTATCACCTAGCAAAATTAATTAATCTTGCTCAACCCCAAATAATTTTAGCTGATTAAGAGAGTAATATAATCTATAATTGATCATAGCTGTAACATGAATCATTCCCATCATAATCGAAATTCTACGAGGAGTTCATGGGATAAAGAGCTTGCTCATAACCGAGAGCGCGGTAATTCGAATTGATTATAACCTTGCAAGGGTGTACTACTTTACCCACACGACGCAAGGACCATGCGACTCACCCAACCGGCCAAAGTTGGATAAGGGGTACTCACGTCAACCGTTCCCAACATGGCTCGATCATTGAAATTTTCACACCTAGCTTACGAGTAGAGACTTAGTTTCCACCGGGGCCATATCTAAATTTTCCTACACATAGGTCCACCCGGGGACACCTCTAAGCCTCTCTGCATAGCCCGTAGCCACGTATCTAGGACTGCACATCAATGATCAAGTCAAAGAAGGTAATTGGTTTATCCGTACCATTATATTAGATATGTGGTAGCACGGAAAGGTGCTCAAAGCCGACGTCATCCACGGACGGTCCTTAAACGATCCAAGCGGACTATGCCCATGTGACTCCATTCACTAGGCCCTACCATTCTACTCGAACCTCGAGACTACCAGCCCAACCAAACTCCAGCCAAAACAGTGCGATCAAGGATAGCTGGTAAGTGTGGTGCTCCAAACCATTTCTGTCTAGCGAGCAAAATAAGTATTCTAAGCAGGGCTAGCATCTAGTCAAGTTAAGTAATTAACTGACTAACTAGTGCCAAGAACAAGAATAACAAATCAAGGAAGGATAATGCACGCAGATAGGTACAAGAATGCAATACATACATACTATATAACCCCATATTATCCGGTGATGTAACTAACTAACTCAGATTAAATAGGAGTAAGGAATCATGCTTAGCTGCTTGCCTCGGCTAGCTTCGGGCTCGACCACGAACGAGACTCCGGGTTCTGGCTCGACGGACTCGGTGGGCTCCATAAATCATGAATGCATGAATGCGATGCAAAAATTAAGAAATGAAATAAACAACAAGCATAAATCATGGAATAAAATAAATATATAGAGGACGATACAAGGAACTCATGAAAAATTAGTTTTGAAGCAAAATCATTTTCCATTAATTAATCATAAATATATTAATTTTCAGCTACTCTAAACAAGATAAATCGGGAAAGGGATGAAAAATTAACCAAACAAATCCAATTAAATTACCATAGAAACTAGGCAGGAACACAAGGCTAACAAAATTGGTTTTGCCATTTTACCACTTTCCAGCAAAAAATTCTATATTAAACCATTTTCGGACAGAGCAAACGAAAACACACTAAAACCCTAAAAACCACAAGGAAACGTACAAAACAATATTTTTCCTGAGTAGATCTCAGCGATACAAACCCAACAAAACAAGTTTCGCATTTTTCTGAGGTCGGTACGATTTTCTACGCATTTTTCAAGATTGCAAACATATAAAGCATTACAAAACCCTAGCAAAAATGCTAGTTGCACCCACAGCCAGCCCTGAGGCTGACAGGCGGGGCCCACGGCGGCGGCGGTGCGAGGCGGCGCGGCGAGGCAAGGCCGGAATAGGCCGGGGGAGGTGCGCACGGCGAAGAGGAGACGGTGAACCTCACCGGCGGCGGCGTGGACGGGAAGCGGCGACGGACGGGCGGCGTGACGGCGTTGGGCGGCGGCGGACCGAGGCGAGCGGTGGCGGCCCTGCGCGGTGAGGGAAGGGGCCGAGTGAGGAGGGGAATCGAAGGAGGACGACGAGGGGGAAGCTTCCTATGCGAGGAATCGAGGCGGCGCTCACCAGAGACGGCGAATCGTGGTGGCGACGGAGCTCGGGGGTGGCGCGGCAATGGCGGTTTAGGGGGCTAGGGTTTGAGGGGGTCGCGAAGGATAAGGCCGGGGCTGGGCTTTAAGGCGAGGAGAGAGCGAGAGGGCGGCACGGCTCGCGAGGATGTCCGGCGCGTGGCGCGAGGTTGGCCGGCGGCGTGGCGACGCGTGTGGCGCGCCGAAGCAGAGCAGGGAAGAGGAGAGGAGGCGGCTGACGGGTGGGCCCGGGCGAGAAAAATAAAAAAACAAGTTTGAAATTGAAAATGGAGATGTTCCTAGGCTCAAAAATTCACCAAATTTTTACAGGAGATAGATAAAATCACCAAGAACACAATACATCAAGAATCACTCGAAAAGATTTTGTAATTTGGTCGCAACAAAAAGAACAATGAGACTACTTTTGAAATTTCCTAGAATTGTTTGTCTCTGTTGAAAGGTCAAAAAATTCTGAAAAAATATTTTAAAATCCACATTTGAAATATAGTATTTGAATAAAATTTTTGGGGCCAAGTTGTGTAGAAAAATTTAAACTTTCTTCACAAGCATTCATTCAACACAAGCATCAATTTAAATTTCAAACAAATACTCACATGCACATGATGCTCCATTATGCATTGATGATGCTTAATATGATGTTATTTAAATGTTAAGCATGTTTTTACATTTGGGGTCGTGACAATAAAGATATTATTAATAAACACTTTAGGGGCATGAAGAAAATTATTCATATCAAATAATTTATGTGTTTTACTTTGGAAGTTATGAAATAGTCCCTCCTCCTTCACTAATATGCATGTCCCTTGCCTTGTTATCAAGATTATCATAGTTTCTTATATGATTATAAAGCCTGAGGTAAAACTAGTTGTTCATCAAGTGCTTTGTGCTGATAATTAAAGAAAAACACAATTATGAGTGTCACTGAGTTGGGGCAATGCTTATGTACCAAATTCTAAATAGCAAGTCAATAGTTGAGGATCATCGTCCTCCTGGTACTAGTCTCGCTTGACGCCTGATCCTTTCTCTCTCTCTCTTCCCCTCTCTCCTTGCTGTGCTATATGCTGATCAATGATCACATTTCAGAGTTTCGACTAGTATATGAACTCAAAGGCAGACGTGCGGCGTCCCGGCGGGCGGCGGCCGTCGTGGTGTGGACGTGTGGTGGAGTTACCCGTCGGAGGTTGCAACGAGCGAGACGTACACCGAAAGAACAGACGTGGTGTGGCGGTCTTTTCCCGGCGGGGATGGGCGGCAGCTTTAGCTACTCCGTCCAACGCGCCCATCGTCGTCTCCTGTGGTTGAGGACGCCGCGAGTTGTTGCTGGAGGTGATCGTGTCGCCTGCGGACCTCCAGCGCAAGGCGGGGATCTTCCCGGAGCTGATGTCCGTGCCCGCGGAAACCATCGCGGCCACACTCCGGTTACAGGGGGCCGTCGCGGCCGCACACCGGTTCCAGACGGAGGATACTGGCCGACTGGCGCTCCGGAGGCCGACCTCCCGCCCTTACTCTATCGTCGCCATGCCTGCTCGTGTCCCCTCTCTGGCGCAGCTCTACCCACGCTCTACTTCCTGCGACGGACACGGTGCCCGCTCGGTCAGCCAGGACGCGTTGCAGCAGAGGGCGCGGCACTTGCCCCCTCCAGTGCCGAGCCATCGCCGCAGCCGACGGTTAATCTGCTCTCCTTCCTGCCGCTCTCAAATGCACCTTGTCGAGCTCTGGTGCGAGGAGTACCCGTCCTGGCTGGGCCATGCTTGACTTTATTTCTTCTTATTTCGGGGCTTTGATCACCAAAATGGCTGAGCAACCTTGTGGATTCTGTTGACTGCTTGCAGCCAGCATCCCAGCCCCCTTTCTACCTCAATTCGTCACTCAATCAAACTGTTAAACGGAAAGGCCGCTGGTGCATCGTTTTCCTATTTGGAAAAATTAGATATGTACCATTAATTATATATATTTCGTCCTATTAACCCTTCCATAGCCCGTGTTTAATACGAACTGGTTTTGGTGTGATAATCTCCGTTACCCTGGTGACCGAAGCATCCTCTATCCTCAGCAGAACCTGTTCGTCCTGACGAGGTCCTTCTCAAGGTAGAAGGTACCAACGAATTGCCCCCTGCTTTGTTTGTGTAATGAAAAGGTTGCAGTCTTCTGGATATATTCTTGGAGCTTTTTAACTAATGGGGTTTGTCATGCCCAGCTTGACTGGTGTCAGCCATCCTTGGAGAAGCCGCTCCTGCCGCAGCGAAAGGCAGCGACCAACCTTCACCTTCAGACGTTTCCTGGCTGATCCATTTAAAGGTGCTCATACATATTCCATTCAAGTTTCTGGCGTATTCAAAAATGATAGTTGTGTCAAGTTGGGTGTGGCAATGGTAGGCAATGTGAGTTATCTGCTAGGAAATGATAATGCTTGCATCTTTGTTTGAAACTTATAACATCATCGTAATGCTTGCATCTTTGTCTAAAACTGATATCATCAGAGTTTTTTTTTTTATCCAAGACCTGATGTACAGATTTATTTAATAACATGATTATGTCAGAACGTTAGGGTTTGATTTTCAATTTAATCTCAATTGATGTATTATTAGCAATTTGATGATTAGCACTGGCTGATGACTGGGTAACACTACCCAAAAGAACAAGGAAAGACCCAACCCATTACCCATCCTACTCGATCTCGAAACCAAACACATGCTAACACTTTCACTTCGTTTGCAACTTGAATAGGTGATCGTTGAGAACATGAATATATCCTATTCGATTGTTCAGACTCTAGAGATAAATCTTAATATTCCTTGATGGCCTTTTCAGGCTGAAGAGGATGTTCAGATTACACGTCAAACTTTACTCAGGTACACAATCATCAGGGCACAAAATAGAAACACAGCCTTGCAGGTCGAGCAGTGAAGGAAATATTAAATCTTACAGATTCTTGAATCACATGCAACCAATATTTACATCATTCACCACTGCGCCCCTATCTAGCTATATTCACCACCGCTAAGACTAATAACCTCTGCATGAAAGAAACCTTTTTTCTTCAAAACTGACCAGTTCTCTACCTCTGTTCAGCTATTCACCAACCTCAACATGTACAGAAATAGCAGGGTGCTGCAGCTTCCTGCAAACTGACACCCACTATCCAAAAATGTGTTTCGCCATTCTGGCATCCTACCTATAACCTAATCGGCAGGTCATCAATCAACGGTGTCATTGCCCAGGATGACTACTTAGTTTGCTTTGCCGTGCCATGACCAGCTTGCTGGATTTACCTTACCACCTCCTCTTCAGACTTTAGATAGAGCATCTGGTAGATCGCCATTATTACCCAGTGTTCACTGTCATAGTGCCAAACAGGGAAACATTCTGATCTATCTTTGCATGCCTCTTCACGATGAGGGCGTAGAGAAGCTCATTCCAGGTATCCGGGACACCAGGCAGGCACCAGTGGCTGCAATCCTGTTTGTAGCGAGGGACAGGTCCTGAAGGGCTTAGGTATACTGAGAGGTGGCCGTCTTTCCGCTGAGCTGTCATCTGCGTCACATTCAGCATATCTAATCCAGAAAGCTTGGGTCTCAGATTGTTCCCTAGAACATCATTCACAGGTTTAAGCAGGTCAGCCCATTCCTCCAGTGATTCGGGTGGCGTCAAATCTGGAAGAGTTTCCAAGTGACAGCTCCCTCCGGTCTTCCAGTCACCACCTCTGCAGAACATATAGATGATTCCTGGTTAAAGAGAAAGTTCAACATATACCCTGGAAAACAGATCTTAGTAATGTATTTTGATAGAATTGATAGAAGTTTTGAAACAACCAATAGGAAAATACAAGTGTTGTTCAAGGGCCAAGGCTTCAAGCACTTTTTTCAGTCATATGATTTACTTTTGGAATATACAGAACATAAAAAATAATCTCTAACACTGTCAAATAATTCTTGAGCAAGGAAACATATGGGACACTTGAATGAAGTGATCACTGGTAAGCGAACAATTGCACGGACCTGAAATGCACAGGAGCATACGTACGGTATATGACATGGGTCTTGCTGGTGTTAACTTCTCTGTGAAGCCAACCCGACAATGTCTGTATTGATCTTCGGTAAGCATCTGTAACAGTCATATCCATTTTCACCTCATCACCTTCTTGGAAGTAGGCACCCCTGATTTAACAGATAATAGAAGTGCTGTCACATCACTGGTAGCAGCATGAAATACATTAAGTCTGAAATTGAAAGGTGAATTCTTGAACCTGATGATTTCATAATCAAAACAATTTTGCAAAAAAAAAACTATGAAGATAGCTATTTCTCTAGAAATTACTGACATAAGAAGTAGCTGAAGGTAATATCAATTCCATCTTAGTAAAGATCATTCACATCTTAAAAAATATTGCTTCCAAGTGAAGCATAGTGTACTAAGTCGACAGTTCAAGAAGTTATCCTTACCCCCTGATTGTCTTCTCATTGTTCCACCAGTGCCCAGTGTTGAAGATCAATACATCAGCATCCTTCCACTTACCCCGGTCAGACATCCAATCCATGGCATCCACTCGAATTGTGTACTTAACAACCTCAGGGGCTCCAGCTGGCGCACGGCCTTGAAGGACTATAAAGGGGGATCTGTAGTATTCCACGGTGCAATTGTAGTCTCTAAAGTTGAAAATCAAGAAACCCATGTGCTTTGTGATGGGACTGCCATTAACTTCATAGATAGTGCTCTTGTTATGAACAGCAGTAGAAAGCATGCAAAGCAGAGACTCCCATTGGTTCCTTCCAATTGAATCACCAACGAATACTACTCTTCTGTTCCGTAGCTTCTCCAGCATGCTTTTGGCATCAAATCTAAGAAATCCAAGAAAGAATATGACCAAGTCAGAGAAAAGAATATTGGTTATGCTAGAGAGGAAATGTAGGTCTTCCAGAATCCTCCTCAGCCCTAAACCACAAGAATCAGACAGACATGGTTTACATGGACACAAAATCAACATACTAGAAAGAAATTGATGGTTATCAGTTAACTAAAGTAGAAATAAATTGATGATCCCAGCTATTCTTAATTAAAAGGTTTTAATTTTCCCCAAAGATTACTACCGTAATTCCTCTTTAATTTCCTCTATCATAATCTGCAATTATCACGTATAAATCTTTCAGTTTCAACACACCCTAAACATAAGAAGTATGATTCCGCTAAATGTCACAGGCAGTTTTGTCTAGGAAAATGTCACAATCAGCAATTCAAACCAAAGACAAAGAGGTTCCCAATTAATTGTGATTGGTGAGTTAACAACTCTACCATTGATGATGCCAGCACTGTGGAACCATCACCGTCATTAGCGCATGCAGCCAACACCATCAGTCCCTATTTTTAGCTTGTGAAATGAAATATACGTAATATACAGGTGGCGCTTGATGTTGGTTTCAATTCAGAAGACAGGGGCGTAAGAACAAACCTTTATGTCAACATAAATAGCTGAGCATAACAATACACAGACGTGCATCGCACTATCAGGTCGAGAAGTAACAGGATGAAGACATCTTCCCATCACAGTTTGGGAGCTGGCAACATCATGACGACTGCGTAATTAAAGAATCCCATTTGATTAATTAATCTTTCTTCGTGACGACTAACTACATGCATAAACATTGTTTTCTGACCGAGTGGCAGGCAAAGGGCATCGAGTTTCCAAATCGCACACTACGCAGTCCCAAACTGAAGGGTCATCGACAGCCTCGTAATGGCAATTGCTCATCCACCGATCCAAATCTACCTAATGGCACGTACGGAGTGCCCTCCTGAGTACTGAAAGACCGACCCCTCGTTGGAAGCTGAAAGCTTGAATTAGCAATAATGTCAAATTTAGACAGATTCAACAAACAATGCAGCATGAGAATTGGCAACCAAGCTTCGACAAGCTAGGTTACCAAATCTACCCCAGGTCCTAGAGACGCTCTAGCGGCGGATTCGCGAGTACCCCCAAATCCAGCAAGCAATGGAACTACGGAAGGGGGGCAACTGCCAATGGAGGGGGGGAAAAAGGAAGAAGCAACAAGCAGCAAATCAAGGCACCTGGGGAGATCGCAGCGCGTCGGCTGCCAGCGCCACTTGGTGTAGGACGCGTCGGGGCGGCCGTTCTCGGAGCAGAGGAAGCCGACGTCGAGGAAGGGGCAGTCCCTGGAGTCGTAGAGCGGGTAGCCGCCGCCAGCCCGCACCCACTCCCCGTCGAACAGGTCGCACTCCTCCTCATTGGCCGCCGCCGCCGCCGCCGCCGCCTTCCTTCTCGTTTGAGCCGCCGCCGCCGCGGCCTCGGCCTCGGCCGCGATGGAGACCCCGCCGGCCCAGAGCCTCCGGGGCGCGGCGGCCGTGCAGCGGAGCGAGACGGCGCAGAGCAGCAGCAGCAGCGCGGCGGTCGCCACGGCCGCCGCGGCGACCCCCGCCAGGCCGGCCCTCTCGAGCGGGCCCTTGGTCGCCCGCCGCGCCAGGCGCGCCAGGCGCTTGACCGGCGAGCCCAGCACCATTGCCGCCACCGGAGACGGGACGCGCCTGGTGCTTCGGGTCTCGGTCTCGCCCTCTTCGGCCCGCCGCGCCGCGCAGGCACCACCACCACCACCAGTGGGGTTGTAGCCAGAGAGCAGCGGGGGTGCGGGCCGCGTGCGGTGCGTGACGTGCGGGAGGTGGAAGTTGTGGGCGTGGTGGATTTATTATGAGATGGCGATCGGGGTGGGGGAAGCGAATCTGTTTCTGCCTATAGAAAACTCCTCTCCATCCGTTATGGCTGCCTGCTTGGCTCTCCATCAATCTGTATAAAATGGAAGTCCGACTACTAGATCGTCATTTGGTGAAAGTACCTTTACCAGCAGCAGTCAATAGGCATGGACCGTGGTTGAGTAATCACGGTCGCGATTAGTGCGCGGCAGTTTGAGAGGCCGTGAATTCATTCGGCAGTGCCGGCCTCGCAAGGCCAAAGGTAGGAGAGCGATCAAGCAATGCGAGTCTTCACCATGGGGTAATCCTTCTCCCCTTGCAGGTTGTGGCTTCATCAATTTTTAATCGTCTGCATCCATTCCCCCCCCCCCTCTGGTACTAGTAGTAGTTGCGCTGCTCGATTGTTTGCGGTTCGTGTCTTGTGGTGGCATCGAGCTTGGAATGATGGCGGCGATTAATGTGCTGGTGGAGGCAAAGAATGATGTGCGCGCTGCGCTACTGGAGTCGAGGAGGAGGAGGGTACGCGGACGGGAGGGAAGGCGGCGGATTCGTACTCCGTACGCAAGGCAATCAACCGGGGCTGCCAAGAAACCGTTGCTCGTACACCTTCGGTTCCCTCCTCCATCTCCATAAAATAATAGTCCATGGACGATGGACCTCAAGTTGTCAACCTCCCTCCCTAACCAGGATCGTAAACGTCAAACCCGAGTTTGTCGGTAATCCGGCATTCTCTCTGCTGGACCACGTTGGTATGTGCCGTGCGTGAAGCGGACAACCCCTCTCCTTTCACGCACATAATGAGCACGGTGTCGTGTCGGCGTTGTTGTTTCGAGTCGCTGCAGGGCCGCTGCAGATTGTGGCCGCACAGCCCAATGGGCGCAGCGGGCCAAATGCTCGGCCCGAAAAGCCCAGTTAAAAATCAGCATTATGGGCTTGGTCCTGGGCCTGGGTTAGACCTTCCCAGAGGTCAAACCACAGGTCAGGTCAGTTTGGACCTGCTCGGGGGGCCCACCACCACCGCCACAGTTCGGCAAGAGCCCACCCGGTGACCTGTCTGGTGCGCTGCGGCCTACTACGCCTCCTCTACGCGTCGGCGTCCGTGCCGCTCCCACTCACTGTCCCTGCGTGCCATCTCCGATCTCACCCCCAGAGAGGGGAGAGCAGAGAGACTCTCCTCCATCTTCCTCCGATTCGATTCGGCGCCCCCCCCCCCCCCCCCCCCACGCGCCCGGCATTCCGCATCCGGCGCATGGCATGGCCTCCCCGCCCGCCTGCGCCGCCCTCGCCCGCCCGCCGGCCCTCCTCGACTACGCCGCCATCCACTCCTGCCTCCTCCGCGGCGACGCCCGCCTCTCCCTCCCGCTGCTCGCGCTCCTCCTGCTCCTCCACTTCCGCCTCCTCGCCGCCGCCGCCGCCGCCCACTTCACCCCCGCCGTGTCCCGCCTCGCCGCGCGCCTCCGCCTCTCCCCGTCCATGGCCGCCGTCACGCTCCTCGCGCTCGGCAACGGCGCGCCCGACGCCTTCGCCTCCGCCGCCGCGCTCGGGGGCCCCGGGGGGATGCCCAGGGCGGGGCTCGCCGCCATCCTCTCCGCCGGCGCCTTCGTCTCCGCCTTCGTCGTCGGCGCCGTCGCGCTCATCGCCGCGCCCTTCGCCGTCCCGCCCGCCTCCTTCGCGCGGGACGTCTTCTTCTACCTCATCGCCGCGTCCGGCCTCTTCTACATCTACCTCAGCGCCGAGATCTTCCTCTGGCAGGCCGTGGGGCTCGTCCTCTTCTACGTCTTCTTCGTGGGGTTAGTGTTCTACATGGATTTGGGTGGTGGTGACGAGGGAAAGGCCGTCACCACTTCCGTCGCGGACCTGCACATGGCGAATGGCACCGGCCATGTGGCGATGGACTTGCCAGTCACAGTGGAGGATCACAAGCAGCAACACCCTGCTTTCTGTACGGTGCTCAGGAAGGTATGCATTCAGTAACTTCGTCCCTAATCTTTACTTGAGTCATTTTTAATGTCCAGTACATTAGTGGTTCAAGGGGACAACAATTCTAGTGTGTACAGTCTGTTCGGTGGTCTCCTCAGATTGAACAATCTCACCTGAAAATGCTGAGTGAGAGTTGTTGATTTGTTTATCTGCAACTTTCATCACTTAGTTGACTTTGCCCCCTTTTCTTCTGGAGTACATTTGACTTTTGATTTGAACTATAGTGACTGGATTCAAATGAGAGAATATCCTGGAATACAAACTACTCTTTATCCCTCGTTGCAGCTTTGCTAGTCCCAAGAGGTCCAATGTATCATAGTTTAGACAGACACATCTAAACCAAGCACCAAACCTACCAAATCAAGCTTATAAGAAAAATGAACTATGCCAGTATCAGCTATGTCTAGAATCAGTAAATTATCCAAATAGCCTAGGGGGCATTATGTGATGTTTGCTATCTCACAGTTGTAGTTTTCATGAGCAAACGAGTTATTTGTCCAACTGATTCATGGCTACATTAGGTGTTTGGTTTTGTTATGCTTAGGGAATAATTTTACCTATTATGGGGGCTCCATGACTTCTTTTTCCCCTCTGTGTTAGTTCACCAGGATTAGTGAGATTAGCTTACACATTGCTGAACTTGGCAAAATACTCGAATACATCCACTATGAGGCTATGAGTTAACATAATGGAGCGCATGTGCATATTATCACACTGCATTTCTTGACATATGCATAACTTGTGAGAAAGTTTCCTCTCGCTCTCTTCATTTTTTTTACTATATTGATTAGTATCTCTATATCTGGCAGGTCACACAAGTTTGGGAGTGGCCTATTGCATTTGCTCTGAAGCTCACCATACCATCAACCCTTCCTTCTGAGTGGAACAAAGTTTACATTTGTGCAAACATTTGTCTGTGCCCTCTCTTACTCCTGTATTCTTTCAGCTCGTACATTCCTCTAGATACCCGAATAGTGTTTCTTCTACCTCAAACCCGTTTCCCTATATGGTCTGTTGTTCTTTTTGCTAGCTTCTGCTTGGCTCTATCCCACTTTCTTCTAGAGAAAGAAGCCCCAGAAAGAGAAAACATTGCAAGCACCCTCATCTCTTTTATGATGAGTGTCTTCTGGATCTCAACGATGGCTGGAGAGCTTCTGAACTGCCTTGCAGCTATTGGAGTCATCATGGATTTCCCTCCAGCTATCCTTGGAATGACGGTGCTGGCATGGGGGAATTCTGTCGGTGACCTTGTCGCCGATGTGGCCTTGGCCAAGGCTGGCCAGCCTACCATCGCCATTGCAGGATGCTTTGCTGGCCCAATGTTCAATATGCTGGTGGGGTTGGGAACTGCACTTGTAGTACAGACGGCAAGAGTGTACCCCAAAGCTTATGTACTTGAATTCAATGTTGGGATCGTTGTTGCATTTGTATTTCTTCTTCTGAGCTTAATGGGCACCCTCTTGGTAGTCACCTGGGCTAGGTTTAGAGTACCCAGATTTTGGGGCTACTGCCTCATGGGGTTATACATCTTGTTTACCATAGTGAGTATTGCTATTGCGAGCACTTCTGGATGATACATATTATGACTTGTAAACTGATACAGTTGATACTAGTTGCCTAATTGAGTAATCCAATTTTTACAATTTGGTTGGATGTTGGGAGTAACTACAGAGCGAGTAGTTTTAAGTTTTAACCGAGAAAGGAACAGAGAATCAATCATACGCGGGCCGGTTGGGCTTGAAGGCCCAATGGAATGGAAGGTGACGACATGGGCCCACGCTGCGATGGGAACTGGCTCTCTCGTTTTATTCAGTCTGCCAGATCGCGTCGTGGGTCAGTTTCTGCACTTGTGGATTTCGGTCCAGGCCAATGGCCTGTGCTGTGCATCATTTCACACGTGGGCTGAGGCCTGCACTGCATGACTCTCTCAAGTCAAAACTCAAAACTAGCGTGGATGTGCTCGTGCTACTATTCTTAAGAATATAATTTATTTTTTTGCCATGGTATGCATATTCCTCAGGATTTACTTTCTGCCTGTGTCAATCACTAAATGGCAGGCAAAGAGCACAATCTTGTCGTTTTACGCCCACAAGCATCCAAATGATGCTAGGCTCCTTTTCGCCACGAGCATCTGCATCAAAGCGAACAAGTCGTACTAATTAACTATAGATGAAAAGATGATTAAACTAATACCATGAGGAATCAACCTGGAAGCTAGCATAGAGAAACCTTCTAGGTTTCATAACCATCACCACCTCGGAAGAACCATGGACTTCGGCTACAGAAAGGTCTGGTTTCGGCACCTTGGCGGCAAACTGTGGGCACATAGCATTCACTTTCATCGAAGATACCCATGTACTCCTTCCGGTCACATACAATACAAGTGGCTGTTTTTTTATTTGAAGCCAATCATTATAAACTTCGATTATAAATTACTCATTATGTTTTGCTTTTGGTATTTAAAAAATGAGGCGACTACTAGATTGGTGTCGAAAAGTAGTTTCATAAAAAGGATACTTTTTCCTACTATATATATGCTACATGTATATTGTTAGAAAAATCACTGGTCAGAATTATGTTCCGAAATGTCACTTATATGTGACTGGGGAGTAACATGCTTTGTCAGCCATCCATGTAGTTTGTAGTGCAATACATGTCGTCAAGTCACATTCCTGCGTTCCCCCTTAGCGTAGCAAATCACCTTCGAGGTGACTGTTTGATCATAACAATCCACTTGCCAAGTTGCTCCGCGCCCCTGTGGCCCTGTTTGCATCATTTTTAGGCGAGACAAGCAGAAGCAGATAAATCCGCGCAAAAAAGGGGGGGAGGGGGACAGAAAACGACATTGTTCGTCACCAGAAATATAGTGTTTGTGACAGAGGGATCACATCTTGGTCAATTGTCCCTGCAATCACTCCGCTCAATATCTCTCGCCAGATGTTGTTTCAGAAAGCGTCTTAGAATTTGTTGCGTTTTTTCTTCAAAAAAAAATCTTGGGGGACTGCAATTTTACAGCTGACAATTCTTCATCAGTTTGATTCCTTTTCAGTGCACCTAGACCACCTAATTAAGCTTCACGAACACGATCAGGGGAAGAAAATTCAGAACGGCAGTGAATCACATGGGCTAGATTCTCTCTGCAGTACACGAGTCATTGCAAAGAAGTTTGCAAATCTGTGGGTCGTTGTCTTATCCAATATCCAATGCTGTGGGCGCTCATTGGTTTCTGATTAAGAAACATCTTCTTATTATTTCTTCACTTGTTCAGTGCGTACGGGGTCCGACCAACCAACATGTTACGTAGATTAATGAGACTTAATTGACAGATCAAATTCTGCAAGAAAAATACAATGATTCTAAATACACTTGCAGAATTGAAGCAGAAGTACGCCTGTTCCTTGACTATGTAAAGCTACTTGAAGGTGAGAATAATGGCCACAAAAAATGAAAAACCATGTGATTTGTGAAGCAAAACCTATTTAATTTTGATTGATGATATTCTATACAAGGTATATATTTCATATATATATGAAGACGATGTGCCCAATGTGATCATAAAATAAGTTATAGTATTACATTTTATTTATAACCTTCCTTTAAATATAGTATGCCAAAAAATTTTTGTGATATTGACATTTATTTTAGTTCAGAACCTCTCACTTTCAGCAACTAGATGGAGTAAGCTCCATCCCATTCACCAAAACAACAACGTTAGGTAAATAGCACTAGCATTGTTTTTCTTACCAGAACATTGTTTTGGTTGGGTTATTTGAAACATGTATGAGATAACCGGGTGGTGCTCAAAGTAAAAGTACAAAAATATTATAGTTGTTTCCTTTTTACCTGCCACGTCATTATGTCAATTTCTTACCACAAATGATGAGACACTTGTCTAAGATTTCTTGCTCCTTGGTCACCGCAAGAATATTCTACAAGATTTCTTTTCTTCTCACCAATTAGCAAGGAGACTGATGCGACATGCCACTCCATGTATCCAAGATTTAGTTTGTTTATATGTGTGACTAATCGGCATATATCATGGCATACGTAAGTTCATCTATTCATTCTTAATGTAATGTTACTCACTAACCAATCGAACTGAGTGCTTTAGGTCAAAATAATGGAGTATTTTTATTGTGCTTACGAGCTATGAACATGATAGCCCGACAGCGATAGATGGTACTCCCTCCGTTCCAAATTATAAGACATCTCAAGAATCTTGTAGAGTCAAAGCAATCTCAAATTTGACCAAGATTATAGAAAGAAATATAAAGATTTATGATATCAAATTGATGTATTATGAAAATATAACTAATAAAGAATCTAATAGTACTTAGTTTATATAATAAATATCATTATTCTATTATATAAATTTGGTCAAACATAAAATTTTTTGACTCTCCGATATTGTTGGAATATCTTATAATTTGGAACGGAGGAAGTATATATATGTAGGAATGGGTACAAAGCCACTTAATCTCCATCTGTTCATCTTTTGCGCAAGCGTATTTTGAACAAGAGTAAAAACTTCTCCTCCAACACCAATCTAGTATTATTGTACCTCGAGTGGAATTTTTGCGTGCGGACATTTAAAGGTTTGTGAGATATATCTCACGAAAACGGTTTCAAATTACCTCGATCCCTGCTGCTTTTCTGTTTGGCAAAAGTTTCTGTATGTATCAGCCCCCCTGTTTTTTTCTGTTGCAAATGGTTTTCTCTTTGTGAGTCGGCCCACAGAAAAATCTTCTTAACGGCTCTGTCATTTCAGGCCGTTCTTTTTTTTCTGAATTTATTGTGTTCCCATTGCACGAAGTAATTAAGCTCCCATGTGGGCATGTCATGTCAATCAACATCTAGTACCAGATTAACATCTAACACTCAAGGCAGAGCGCGGAGGCACCCATCACGGAGGGTGGGGCATATGCCCCAACTAGCCGCCGGGAACTCCGACCCCCAACCCCTCCTCCTCCGGCGAGTCCGTGGCCCGGCCCCCAATCCCCGGCGACGGACCGGCGGTGCTGCTGCTCGCCTGCTCTGTTTTTGCGGCGAGGCGTCGAGACGGGATGAAGAAGAACGAACCGTTATTGGGCTTGTTTGGGCAGTTGGGCTTATATTGTACCGATCGGCCCATTCACGGCTGCGCTAGGTCACAGGGCAGAGGCCTTGGCGCCGCTCGCTCGCCCAGCCGCCAGGCCCGAGGCGCCCAGTCGCCATCGCCGCGACCGCTCCCTGCTCAAACTCGTCGCGACCGCGCGCCCCCGCTCCGGCTCGAGCTCGCCGCGGTCGCCTGCTGCTTGAGCTTGCCACGACCGCGCGCCCCTGCTCCGGTAGCTCCGGGCGGCAAGGGACCGGCGGTGGCGGAGATCCGGAGACGAGCCGGCGAGGTGGAGCGGCCGCGGCGTGGCCGCCCCCAGGCTCCTCCATCGCGGCCTCGCTAGCACGCCTCGAGCTGGGCGGCCTCAAGCTCCGGCCGCCTCGAGCAGTCGAGCACGGCGGCGCACCGCACGACACGGCGGCCCACGCCATTCTTCCCGGCGGCAGAGCTCCATGCGGCGGGCGCACGAGCAGCTGCCTGTCCCTGCCCAGCGGGTGCGCGCACGGGCCGGCGCCGAGGACGCAGATGGCTGCGAGCGGGGGTTGGAGAGCGCGCGGGACGGCGGCGCACGGCGGGGCCAGCGGACGGCGGCGACGGCGACTCCTCCACCTCCACCGGCCCGGCCAGCGGCACGGTTCTTGGGGTCACTGCGTCGTCGTCCTCCGAGAAGAGGCAGGGGAACGACTGCGCAGAGCTGCATTCCATCGACAGCGGGGCGGCCCTGCTCGAAGCGGCGGCCCCTTCTCTTCCTCCCCCTTCCTGGCGCGCCCCGCGCCCCTGCCGGAGGCCCTCTGCAGTCGATCCAATTGAGAATTTCATATGGCGGGAGAGGAAGATTGCTAGATTAACAGAAATATATGATCAAGATTTTTCTACTATTGACCGTTCTAATATAAGGGATCAACTTGAGACATTCATATTGCATATGCGAAGAGTAGACCTTTTCAAGGACTATCAAGATTTTTCAAGTTTGGCTATGAAGATGGTTGAACATGAAAGACATATTGCTTTTCCATTGGTCTATCGCCTTATTGAGCTAGCATTGCTTCTACCAGTGGCAACATCATCTGTTGAAAAAGCCTTCTCAGCTATGAATATAATCAAGACAGATCTACGCAATAGGATGGCTGATGAATGGCTTAATGATTTGTTATTGTGCTACATTGAGAAGGAAATCTTTAGAAGCATTGATGCAAAAGAAATCAAGAATACATTTCAAACCACAAAAAATCGGAGAATTGACTTGCCTAGACCACCGAGAAGACCTAGACATGATTAGTGGTTTCTTAAGATGCTAGACTGCTAGTGGTATGTGTTCTCACTACTTTTTACATATATTATTGCTTATATGTCATATCACATACTTGCTCTTTTTCAAATTGGTAGGTTGGTTATCTTAGTTCCTAGATCTTGCCATGTTGGTGTATATTGAATTAAGGAATTATATTGTGGTGTTCAATATTCTACGATATTTTATTTGGAAGGTACCATCTTTGATCTTAAAATGTACCGTTTATTAACCTTTCGTATCGTATACGTGTGATTTTCCTATGAAAGTGTGAGATAAAGTGCGATCTTGGATAGTATGAGTTATGTTTCTCGCGCTAGTCCACCCCACCTAAAATTTTTGGCTAGCTCCGCCACCGACTCAAGGCACGGAAATAGACTTGTTTGGCGCAAACAGTGCGCAAACATATGACCACACATATTTGGCCAAGGTAATCCCGACCGACAGTAATTTCAGATGACCTGATCTCTGTCGCTGTAAATTGAGATACTGTAGCTGTAGCGTGAGGCTGCTAAAATGAACTCGAAGCTGGTGAAGCCAGTTTTTTTAAAAAAAAACTTTACAAGCTTTAGCTTCACTAATGAAACTGTTTTGTCATAAGCTGTGCTAATTTCACAGTGACTCTCTCTCTCTCTCTTTTAAAAGAAATTGGTGCTCAGCATTTTGATTCCTTGCAGTGTCAGTATTAAGAATCTTTTTAGTCAGTGTTTACATAAATGTGGTTACGTTACGCGTGTGGCCAACGGGACGGAGATGTCGCACGTCGTCTTCTATAGTGGAGAACTGGAGATCTTTCCTCTCTTTTTTTTTTGTGGCAGAGCAGCATTACATGGCATGGGGAGTGGGAAAAGGAGTGCCTAGTGGTGTAGGGAAATTCGGGGCGCAACGTCAGTCCTTGTCAGTGGCCGATCCTGTTCACGAGAGACGAAACCTGTGGATTTATTTGTGTGTGGTGTGGGTATTTATTAGTACATTTCTCCATCATATATACAGCTGAAGCTGATGCATACATGTGTGGCAAGCGTGTAACGTGACTGACATCGCCGAAATGTTCATCCACTGCACGAGCACCGGAGCACGACACTACCAAAAAAAAAGTAACGCAAAAAACCGTGCGTGCTGGATGAGCCGGCTTGGCAATATCTATATGCGGGGAGGGATCGGAGTGGCCGCCGATCGAGATGCTGGTGGCGGTTCGTGGTTGCGTTTCGTCCCCGGGTGCAAACCAACAGAGACGTTGAGGATGAGGCCCTCAACAACGCTTGCATCATCGTCATCAGCATGGTTAACCAAACCGGTGGGAACCGGTCCGGTTTGACCGGTTACCAGTCAAACCGGTCCGGCCCGGTTTCGGTTTGGGCCGGTATCAAATCGGCACAAATTCAAAATTTAAATTTGAAATCAAAAAATGAAAAATTCTCAAAAAAATTTCTAAAAATAGTTCAAGGTGCGATGAATATAATGGTGTCAAATTTTCTCAAAAAATCGTTCATTTAATATAGTTTGCGGGGATTTGAAGTTAAATCAAAAAAGAAAAAGAAAAAATGGGCCGGCCCATTAAGGCCCACCACATATGGCAACCGGTAAACCGGTCAAACCGGCCGATAAACCAGTCAAATCGGGGAGCCACTTTTGCACCGTCGGATTTTTTAATTAAAACACCGGTAAACCGGTCAAACCGGTCAGTATACCGGTCGGAACTGTTTACACATGCGATTTTAAATTTGGATTTGAATCCAACCGGTTTCCAGTCAAACCGGTTCGGTAAACCATTATCGGAGGGTGGCTGTTTGACCGGACCTGTCGGAATTGTAAACTCTGGTCATCAGCAAGCCAACCTGGTCCCCAGATGTATCGCTCGATTCGCGTTCCAGACTGTTCCTTATTGGCATGCATGCGTCTTCTTCCTTGCCTCGTCTCATCATCCGTTTCTGCTTCTCATCGATCTCGCTGCCCAATTGTCCATATATGCTACCGGCGCCCCTTCTTCTTTTTTTCCCCCAAGACAAGAAAGAAATTAAACAAGTTGGGAGGAAACTTTGGCGTACGTCCCGTGTCAAATACGTGCACTCTCGCACGCACGTCCTCATGTCTGAAATCTCTGGTGTTGTGATGGGTTAGTTAGATGGTAAGACACGATTAGCACTAACTGGAAGTACCCTGCAAAGACGGGCACTGCCACGTTGGCGCTCACAAGATGCTCCAACCAAGGTGCCGAAAGGAGAACGGGTTTTTATAAGGTTGGTGACACTAGCAAGGAACACACAGGATGCCAGGTGGGGTCCACGCCACGCCACGCCATTAGCTCGGCTACCCTTGGGCTCCGCCACGGCTATATAAGCCGCCCGCCTCCCCCCTCCACCGCTCCATCCTTTCACGGATCCATCCAACGAGTTTGGAGGCAGCGGGAAGAAGCTTATGCTACCTAGCTTGATTAAGTAGCAGGGGAGTAGTATTAGTAGGATCCGTAGGGTGTTTTTTTTCGGTCGGTAGGTTGATTACTTGTGAGGATGTTGGCGGTGTTCAGCGGCGAGGTGGTGGAGGTGCCGGCGGAGCTGGTGGCGGCCGGCAGCCGGACGCCGTCGCCCAAGACGAGGGCGTCGGAGCTGGTCAGCCGCTTCCTGGGGAGCTCGGAGCCGGCTGTGTCCATCCAGCTCGCCGACCTCGGGCACCTCGCCTACTCCCACACCAACCAGGCCCTCCTCCGCCCAAGGTACTCATGCTAGCCTCTACAAGTCTAGTGTCATGTCATGGTCCCAAGGACATGGATGGAGGGTTCTCTTCTTTCTCTTGATTTCGCGAGCCCGTAGATCAGTCAGCCTAGAACAAACGGAGTCGGTTGCTCTGTTCTGTTTGCCAGTTACTCAAGTCTGAACCGCAAACGCTTCCCTCACACACACGGAGAGAGCGATAGAGATTTTGTTAGTTAGTTAATTAGGCAGCTACTGTAAATTCGATTGTTAGCGGATTTGTCCAACTGATATGAATCTGTCAATTATTGGACAGATTTTTCTCCTTATCCGATGATGTTGCTTTTCTGAAACATAGCAAGCAATCATAAATACAGTTGCCTGATCCATTCGTGCAGCTGTAGGACCAACCTACCAACCATACCTGGTTTATCCTTTTCTGAATTTTGATAATCAGGAGCCACAAAAATTAGCCAGGCAACCACAGGTAGGAGACTTGGATTTGCGGCTGGCCATTAAGCCAGTGGGATTTTAAGGCCACAAAGAAGCTAGTTTTTTTTAAAATAAAATAAAATAAAACCGTGTTTATTAATTTCCTGGTCCGGAAATAAAACAACTACTGTCCACTACTCCAACAGATGCTGTAGAGCAGTTGCACAGTATTAACCAGGTGTCTTGCCGTAGTGCTACGGCAATACGGCGTCTAGATATCTCTGAACATGGCGCATCGCTGCCTGCCTGCCTCTGGTTGAATTCTAAGTTCAGCTTTGTCAAAACGGTTGGTGATGATCAGATAAGAAGGAAGAAACGGGAAGAACGTTACATCGGTGTAATACTTATTTATGAAAGGAGGCCTTGTTTTTCTAGAAAGGAACTGATCTTCCCCCACATAGGTTGCTGCAATTTGCACGTCCACATCATGCCACCTTCCAGAGACAAGGCGCTTGTCAGCTGACCTCCCAACAAACGATGGAGCCTCATATTCTCCGATAGGCGGCTACTGAAAGACCAATGACCCAATTATGGTTTAAGGAAAGCGACAAATATTATTTTAAAAAAAAAGAATAGGACTCATGAGCTGTGACATTGAGCAAGTATGTATGATTTGTTCCCTTTATTTTAGTTGTGTAGAGCTAAATAGTAAATGTTCACATGGTTGAGATCATAGTAGTAGAGAGACCACTTGGTAGTGGTGGTGGTAGTGGTATTCAGTTGGTAATCCGGCTTTGCTGCCCACAGATCTGAAGAAAGGTTCCTGCACTAGGCCCAGACCCCCAGCAGATGGTCTTCCACGGCTATCATTTGTGGGGCCTGTTTGCCCTGTGCTCTTATCCTTTCAGTACTAGGCACGTTCACTGAAGAAGTAGCATTCAAGGAATCCCACACCTTCACTCCATTCAGTTTGGCCTTTTCTTTCTTTTAGTGCTTACTTCACATCCTAGTTATTTTTCTTTTAAGTTTTATTCCATGTTTCTCGTTTTGTAAACAACAAGCTTAAGTATTCTAGTCCTCTATGTTAGGTGCATCTTTGCATCAAGTCAAATTCCACCTAATTAATCTGAACTCTGAAGGAACATGCCCTTGAGTCATACGAGAATTACTGAAACCGCAGGGGACCAAACAAAAGCATACACCTCTGCTGTTAAGCATGCCACTTTCACTTGTTGTTGGTTTTTGTGTAGAACGAATAATTTCATAGTTTGGAAACAGTCCTGGGACCATGTGTTAAGCATACACCTCTGCTGTTAAGCATACACCTCTCTAGCAGTTGCTGACAACATATTTTTATTTTCCGCTCATCAGGTCGTTCGCGGCAAAGGACGAGATATTCTGTCTGTTCGAGGGTGTGCTGGACAACCTGGGGCGGTTGAGCCAGCAGTACGGGCTGTCCAAGGGCACCAACGAGGTGGTCCTCGTCATCGAGGCCTACAAGACACTGCGGGACCGGGCGCCATACCCGGCCAGCTTCATGCTCTCGCAGCTCACCGGCAGCTACGCCTTCGTGCTCTTCGACAAGTCCACCAACTCCCTGCTCGTCGCATCTGTATGTTACTTACTCCTAGGAATGGTGATTTTGGTTCAGGACAATACAATATCTTATTTTCTTGTGCTGGGGAATTTGTTTGTTCTCTCAATCTCTCAGGATCCCGAGGGCAAGGTGCCGCT
The DNA here is from genome assembly GCF_016808335.1 of Panicum virgatum. Classification (NCBI taxonomy): domain Eukaryota; kingdom Viridiplantae; phylum Streptophyta; class Magnoliopsida; order Poales; family Poaceae; genus Panicum; species Panicum virgatum. The sequence goes on along the minus strand of NC_053138.1, from coordinate 1,887,044 downwards.
CTTCTGGGGGATCACTGCGGATGGCTGCGTCGCCTTCTCTGACGACATTGACATGCTCAAAGGATCATGTGGCAAGTCACTAGCACCTTTCCCACAAGGTAATGCGAGCCCATCAAGCAATGTCAGAGCTTGTCTTGACTTGTACCTAGTATGCTGCCAACCACCGCGTCACTCAACTTTTCTGAATCTCTGAAAATGTTCCCACCAATGTTAAATACACTCTGAAGATTAAACTCTATGCACTACATTCAAAGAGCCTTCTTAATTAGTCATTTCTCCACTAATCTCATTACTCCCTCCAGGTTGCTTCTACTCCAATGCTCTTGGAGGCTTGAAGTGCTATGAGAACCCTAAGAACAAGGTGACTGCTGTTCCTGCAAACGAAGAAGAAATCTGTGGTGCAACTTTCAAGGTAAAAATTGGCTTGTTATTTCTTGAAGAAGAATTCAGTTTTATGTAGTCCGTCAGAGCTGCATCGATCGTACAGTGCAGTACAGTTAGAAATCGGTACACTCACTCACAACAAGGAATATTATATGATATTGAGGTCAGACTCCGCAGAATATTGTATTATGGAGACATTCAAGATTTTGTTTTTGAGGTAATGCATTTAAGATTCAGAGGTTTCAGGGGTTAAAATGCCAGTGAGTAGAAAAAAAATAACTGAAGGACAGGGGAACTGCAACTGCTTGATAGTGTTACTTGATTGTTTTCCTTTGACTTTTTTTTTAAAAAAAAATCTGGAACTCCCACAACATTTTTCTGTGGATGCTCTGTTAACCCACACGAAGCTGTTGCAGGTGGAAGGCTCTACAGTCCTCTCTGCGCTGCATTAGGAGGAGATGTTCGTGCGGAGGCGGGTCAATGCAAAACTCTGTACATGGCGGTGTATCATAATGGCAAGGCTGCATGTAACTGGTCTACCTGTATCATCCCCCGTAAAAAGAGAAGTACTGCCAGCGTGGCAAGAACTTCATCAGTGTTGTTTGTTGTTGATGTTGTGTGGGTGTGGGTGTGGGTGTGGGTGTGTCTGAATCTGCTGTATGCATGTATCCCTTGTTGCTCAACTTATATGGAACTTGAGACCGGGTTCTAGTCGACCAGTTGCATGGATGAACGAAGTTGTGTATCTGCAGCAAATAATTGAACTTTACTTCTTTAGTTCTTTTCCATCGTCATTGTCATCGTTGGATACGCATGAATCCATCTGCAGAAAAAAGACTACTGGTATAGTACTATGGAACCAGCATGTCACCCAACAAGGTGCTGCTGGGAGGTCACGCATGTGACTCGGAGTGTACCTATCACACGACTCTCGCCTTTCCAGGATTCTGCGTTTTGGGCCTAAAATTAGCTCACCAAACTGGCACACTTGTGTTTTCTTGCTACACCAATTTTTTTCCGAAACAATTTTTTTTTACTCGAACAATAACAATTGTTCCAGCAACACAAAAATTATTCCAGAACAAGAAAAATAGTTATTGATCTTGTATGATGATTTGATTGTCAGTCACACATGTGACTCGTAACCTTTGCGACCCAACAGCATCTCTAGGGTTTGGCTTTTTTTTTGACACAGCATGCGAATGTACCTGTATTAAACTGAGATGTACGGTACAAAGACCCAAACGCATACGCGTACAGGTACACAAAGGCAGGATACAGAGTACACCTGCTCCACCATACATTTTACACAAAGGCCCTTAGAAAACACGAAAATTACAACCAAACCCCTAGAACCTCTGTGAATCCGACTCCGCCGCCGTCGAGCATCGCCAGCCACCACCGAAATCGATCTCCGCGAATCCATGGCCCACCGGAACCCGTCGCTGCGAAGCTTTGAAGAGAGCCGCAAGAAACACTCGCCGCGAACGGCGAGATGAAGCTACCGCGGGAAGTCCATCGGCCGGGGACGCACCCCGAGCCCCGGTGGCCTTGGAGCCAGATCCGCCGGCGACGACCGGAACCACCGCGAGAAGCATGGATCTGCTCCACTCTCCAGCTTTCCACTAATCCCGAAGTATGCTCTGTATCCACCAAGCAAAAGGCCGATGAACTCACCTCCACGGAAGGACAATGAGTCGCCGGCAGAGAACATCTCCTATACAACGGCTCCACCACGGGAGCACAACCTCCACGGACCCACTCGAGCCGCCGGAGAGAAGCAGCACAAGGACGGGGACGAGTCCGAGAGGACTTATTCCGACGCGTCGCCGCCGCCTCCGCCTCGCCGTCGACGCCTGGACACCGACCCCTAGATCTACTAGGACCTAACCTACCTGTGCCGCACGGCCGGAGCCCGGCGGTCTCCGCCCCCTCCCGACAGCCCTGAGGCCATCGGAGGCGGAGGAGACCGGCGACTCCGCCGGCGGCGACCGCGACCCCCTTTTTCGCCCCTCTCAAACAGTAGCAGACGCGAGAGCTTTCCAGAGAGAGAGACAGGGGCCCGAGGGTTTGGGGATATTTCTCTCTTCCCGGATGAGGGAATCCCTCTAGGGTTTGGCTATTGAAATAGAGAGAGGAGAAGAAACAGGCCAACAGGGTTGGCAAAGGTACATTCGAGCGGTTTTTTTATTTTTGTTTTTTACAAAAATATATTTTCATTTTCGAAATTTACAAGAATATCGAAAACGAAAATATATTTTTGTAAAAAATGAAAATAAAAAATAAAAAAACAAAAAAACCGCGTACATTCGATTCGGAAGTTGGCCGCCCAGCCCAAGTCCCGCCGCAATGCTGCTCGATGGGGCCCTGCGGCAGCGAAGCACGCGGCTCAAACGAGGCCCGGCTGTATATTTTGATTCTGCATCCAGCCCAACCACACACTGCAGCACTTGATGACAGACTCCTACAGTCCTACAAGCCCAGCCCAATGTATCCGTGGGCACCTGGCTCAATGCAATGAGAGACTGCTGCTGGGCCCAGTACTAACGCGCGCACGAATGGTCCGGGCCGCCATGTACAAGTTGGCCCACGGTGGGCTGGTCTGGGCTGGGCTAAGCGTGTGCGGCCTAGCATAGCAGGTTGAGAGAGATTTCAGAAGGAACCCTGACTGCGTGCTGTAAAGTGTAAAAAGCATCGGCGGCAACGTCTGAATCCATTCGAGGATTCGTTGACAAATACTAGTAGCACACACATAGCTTGTGTTACTGGTATTTGTTGTCTCCTTTTGTTTCCCTTTTTGAAAGATCAACTTGTGCTGTGCTGTTCTTGTTCCTGCATAGCATAGCCGTAGGGGGCTGCGGCATGGTGCCGTTGACAACGGACAGACACCTAGGGGTGGTAATGGGCCATGGCCCTAATGGCCTCTTCACAGTCCAATAAAGCTTTTAAAATTTTTAGTTCAAAAATACATATGTTTAGAGCCCGGCCCTTTTAGGGTCCGATCCTTAGATTTTCTAGTTCAAAATATTGGGCCCTTTACCACCCCTACAGACACCCAAGCGCACAGAACAGAGCTCCCGTGCACAGCGGCGCATGCAGGGCAGGCTGCCAGTGCCAGATAGGGAGAGGGGTATGGGCGGAGGGCGGCATAGGCATAGGCATGGGGCCGCGCCACCCGAGGCGAGGCAGATGCCATGTGACCCTTGTCCTCCCTGCTTCCCGAATTCCTTGCTTTGCTTTCCCACGAGCACCGACAGACAGCGAGGCCGCCCCGCCCGCCTGCCTCGCGGTAAAGTGGTAAACGCGTTTGCGTTTCTACCCGCCGTAATTCCCTCCTCTCATCTCCTCCTCTCCTTCCACGCCGCAGTGACTGACCGCAGTTCCACATCGTCCTCGTGTAATACCGTCCACAGTGGTGGGAGCAAATGAAGGAGAAAATACACTGTTTGACACTATAGATATAATGTTTAGCACTGTAGACAGAGAGGGCGTGGGAAACGAGGAGGAAACAAATTTGCTCTTGCTCCCTCCGCCATGGTCAGCCTAAAAGCCCAGCTAGCTGCCCCTTTTCTTTTCTTTTCTTTTCTTTTCTTTTAAAAAAAGGAAAGCCGGTCTGCATCCACGGACCATAAAGGTCGGTAAAAAAAGAGGAAAGGATGCAGGAAGCTTCCCAAGCCAGCCATCCTCTGCCCGAGGGTATTCCTTTTTCTCTACTCTAGCAGTAGTAGAAACAAAAAGATCTACCCTTCATGATTTTATTTTCAAAAAAGGACCTTCATAATTCTTCTCATCCTTTTGCTCGCCTTTCTGACATACTCCGTCCAAAATATAATGTCTTCCCGCAAACGCAGTTTTTCCCCTGTCATCCCGCGCGCATAAAATATCTGAGCTACTAGTACTGATGTCCTTTTTCCTTTTTCCCCTGTCATCCTTTTCTTAATACCCTAGCGGCCAAGCATCGGGCTAATCATCAATTGGGAAGCTATAATCCTAGTAAGAGGAGCAGGTACAAGCAAGCAGAAACATGCTTAGAATATCTCGTGACTACGAACAGGGCAGTTGAGGCTAGCTCACTCCAGAGTGTGAAGCTCCCAACACAAGTTCTCCATTCGTTCCAAAATATAAACATTTCTAGATTTAATTAAAGTCAAATTTGTCCAACTTTGACGGTGAATAAAAGTTAATTTATAAAGATTTATAAGATAAAAATAATATTACTAGATTTGTTATGAACGAAATTATAATAATATATAAATGTTTATATTTAAAATAATGTATTCATAAGCATATTGATGGTTAAAGTTGAATAAATTTGACTTTGATCAAATCTAAGAATGTTTATATTATGGGTCGGAGGGAGTACTATGCAACAAAGCTACTGCATGCAGCAAACCCTAGCAGATGCATGTGGCCGCTCCGCTTGCTTCCGAGGGCCTGCATTATTCACAACCGGTTTATTCAGGTAAATTTTTGAAGATAGCCCAGAGTAATCTTTTCTTTTAAAAAAAAACCGGAGGGGCTAGCCTCAAATTGACTTGTACCTGCACCAGAGAATATCACTGTGTATGTCAGCATCTTGACCTTTCTAGCTCCTTTTTCTGAGCACGAGTACAGAGTGCTGGACTAGTCCTTGTCCAGGGAGATTCTTCCGGTCTATCCATCAGCCGGCATGGATGCGACGTATCCAGTCGCTATATAGCCCATCTGAATCACTGGATTATTGGATATTCCCTTTCTCTCTCGGCATCGGCATTGGTTTGGACATCTACGTACTGTACAGTATCAGCAGGGTTGATCCGATACGTATGTTGGGCGTAAGCGCGACCGAGGACGTCGGCGGCGGGAGCGGGCACGGGCTACAGCGGTCGGGTCCCTCGGAGTCTTCCCGCATGGGAGTTCCGCGGACTCCAGCGGGTCTGCCGCGTTGCTGGATTCGAATCTGGCACCGCCGGCTCTGCGGGCCTCATCTTCAAGCGTGTCTTCGCTGCAGCCACGACTAGCTGCCGTCGGTGCGGTGGCCCGGGCAGCGCCGGGTTCACATCCGGATCCGGCAGCCCCGGGGCAGGGGACGGTGCCCTCGGTGGGGGGCTTGCACGGAAGGCATTGAGGCGTGGTGGCGCTGGCTTCATGGAGTTGGAGGTGACCTCTTGGGTGATCTCACCGGCGTTTCTGACACAACATGGAGGTCTCATTCTTCCCTGCGCCCGGCCGCTTTGGCAGTTCCGTGTGGTTCGCGATGGATGGCTTCGGGGCTCCCGGATGCAGATCTGACATCGGCTTGGCCTCCAGTGGTGATTCCTCTCCGGCAGATGCGCCTTCGGCTTTGGTGTTGGAAGGGCTAGCTCCGGACTTTGCAACTACTTCTGGTGATGACATCTTCAATTTCGCCTTTGTTTTTCATATAGACCAAGAGACATGAGTCACCTTGGCTTCATTCGCGAATTCTCTTACTCGAAGACGGATTTCATCTGCACTTATTCCGGTGGATTATGCACGGGTACCCAGTGGCTACTTTGCAGCATGGTATCTCCAGCTACGAATTCAGATGGTCTGCCGGATTTGGAGTTCGTGGCCGTTTAAAGTGGGTCAAGTCTGGTCTATATGGAAGCATTGGCATGGTAAGAAGAGGGAAGCAACACGGTGTGACATTGTTGTGGTGGTACTTGTTACTAATTCACCGGTTCCGGGAAGAAATTCATAGGTCTGACTTTAATTGGTTGAATCTGGCAGTGACCTTGTTGAAGGCATTGTTTGGATTAAGATGAATTACTCCCTCAGGTGAAAACCTTTTATCTGTGTTGTGGGGGTTCTAGGGGTACCCACAGCCGGGTGGCGGAACGCACCCGCCTATTCCCCGTGAGGGTGTACTCGGGGAAGTACTAGGCGATGGGGCTGAATCTACGCTGGGACTAGGACTCAAGAACACACGATTTAGAGTGGTTCGGGCCGCCGGAGCGTAATACCCTACGTCCACTGGGAGATGTATTGTTCTTGGTGGTGTGTATGAATCTATCCTCCGCCGGCCTTGGCTCTTGCCCAGCCTGAGGTTTTCTAGCGGCGCCCCCTCCTTTTATAGATCAATGGGGGAGCGGATACATAGGACGTTGGTGCCCCGACAGGTGGGCCCAACGTGACTGTGGCTACAGTGGTAGCGAATCTTTCCTCCGATATGCGTACTGCTGCTCCTCTGACTCAGGGGGGTCTTTTCTTGTCCCGTCAGCTAGGCGCCCGTTGGAGTAGCGTAGCTTGCGGCGTGGCCTGCTGAGGCTATTATGTAGCGTCATAATGGGCGAAGCTGAGCCGTCGTATCCATCTGCTATGGCAGACTGGCAGGCGCGGCGTGGGCGGCGCCAGCGGTTCCACTACCTTAGTAATACGCGATCAATAGTGCCTCCTGGTCAAAGAATCGCCTCGGCTTCCACTGTATCAATGCGGGGCGTCCACCTACCGCAATAAATGCAGTGGTGGGTGAGGCTTTGTATGGAGACCAAGCGCCCTTGTATACGTGTCCGCGCCGGACTACCCAGAGGTAGGGCGTCGACTTCTTCCCTTAGCGAGGGGTCCGATTACCATACAAGAGGTCCGGGACCCTATGAGGGGTCCGGGACTTCCGCGGGGGTCCGGACCCTTCGGGAGGTCCGGAGCCCCGGCTGTTCGGGCTGCCCGCCTCCTCCGGGACACGCGCCGTTCCCGGATCTTTCCCAGTCGTGAGGCAGGTCCGGGACCGTTGCCGAGAGAGCAGAACTCCGGACCACAGGGGTCCGGCTGTTTGGACGTAGTCAAGGATAACTACAAGGCCCTTGCCTAGACACAGCAAGAGGGGGTACCCCAGTCCTGGGGTACCGACAGTGGCCCCCGGGCCCACCTCGGGAGAGGTACGAACCCGCGGGTGGGCCACTATTGTGATGTGTTTCTACGCAAGCTCGGTTGCGTTGGTGTGCTCATGCAGAGAGCGGGTGCCCCGGACCCCTGAGGCCGGTACACCTGTGCCAGGCTCAGGTACTAGAGCGCTCTCCTCAGGGCGACGAGGGTGTAGGCTTAGGGTACGGAACCAAACTAAGCGGCTACACAGACCTCGGGTCGCTCAGGGAGCAAGCACCGCTTCCCGGACCCGGCACTTGGAGCGACCGTGGCGAGCGGTCTCCGCCGGAGCGGGCCACCGGAGTGGACTTGGAGCGACCGTGGCGAGCGGTCTCCGCCGGAGCGGGCCACCGGAGTGGACTTGGGGCGACCGTGGCGAGCGGTCTCCGCCGGAGCGGGCCACCGGAGTGGACTTGGGGCGACCGTGGCGAGCGGTCTCCGCCGGAGCGGGCCACCGGAGTGGACTTGGCGCGACCGTGGCGAGCGGTCTCCGCCGGAGCGGGCCACCGGAGTGGACTTGGGGCGACCGTGGCGAGCGGTCTCCGCCGGAGCGGGCCACCGGAGTGGACTTGGAGCGACCGTTGCTGACAATCCGATGAAGCATGTTACCGGACCTCACAGTAAGGTGCAAAGAAACCAAGCCTTATACTAGAAGTGAGCCCGGGACCTCTAAAGACAGCAGTCCTGGATACTAGAGTACTTGTAACAGGGTAGTGAAGTACGTAAACTTAGGGTACATTACCAGGCTAAGCCACGCGGAGCTTCTCTACCCCAGGATACAAATACCACTTCACCAGAGCAGGTCCTTAGGGGTCCGGACTGCCTTCCAGCTAGAAGGGGTGTCTTCACCTGACCACAAGCCAGCAACTTAACTTGGATTGTTAGCAATAAGGGAAACTCCGGTCAAGAGGAAAGAATAGTTAAACCAAGGCGAATAAATGTAATCAGGGTGGAGCCTAGGTCAAACTGAGAAAGAAAATCTCCTTTATTATTGTCGTTGTCACGGTATACATCGGAGGTCGGGATTACGAGGTCGGACCTCCACCGCTCCGGACCGCTTTTGCCTGTTTGTGTGATAGGGCCAGAGGTCGGGTTTACAAGGTCAGACCTTGACCGCTCTGGACACACACGTAGACGTCACGCTATTACAAAGGAGAAAATCTATCATTCCTTTCTTAGGAGTAACCTACGGCTGCATGCTATACAGCGCGTGAAGGCGCCCTGGATGTGCCTGAACCGCATCATCCAGCATCACCTCGGGAGCTCGGGGGACCCCTTCTTGCCTAAGAACTGTCACATGCTTACATGGCATGAGACAAATTCTTTGGCTTTGAATGGAAGAGGCCCCCTCCCCCTGCCGTCGCCATTGCCGATGGAAACCAGAGCCCTTGCGCAGCAGATGGACCGGTGCGACGCGTGGAGAAGTGCGGTCGTTCGCCGGCTTGTCCTTGGTGCTAGCGCCAGGGACCCCCGCGCGAGGAGGCGGGGTCCTGTCTGCAGCAGCACCGAGCAACGCTGAGGTGGATCTCTGGTGCTGGAGACGGCAGGACGACACGGTCCACTTCCTCCGGGATGGCCGTCGGCTCCAGGCTCCATGTTGAGAGGAAGCCTTGAGCCGACACCATGCCACCGCAGAGGAGGTGTGGCCGTTGCTTGAGAGAAAACCTTGAGTCGACGTAGGGGCAGCAGCGCCCAGCGGCGCCTCCGCTGTGCGCCGCTACGCCGGCTCCGAGGTGTCGCAGTGGCGACGCACAGCAGGCGTCGCTGTCGTGCGCCGCCGCACCGAGGGCGTTGCTGCGCCGGTGCCAAGACAGGTGGAGAGAGTGTGGCCCTGCCTTCCTTCATCTTCAGGTTCGTCGTTGCAGAGGAAGAACACAGCCCAGAGGCCTGAAGATCCAACCTGCGCCTGACTTCCCCACGGACGGCGCCAAAATGTTGTGGGGGTTCTAGGGGTACCCACAGCCGGGTGGCGGAACGCACCCGCCTATTCCCCGTGAGGGTGTACTCGGGGAAGTACTAGGCGATGGGGCTGAATCTACGCTGGGACTAGGACTCAAGAACACACGATTTAGAGTGGTTCGGGCCGCCGGAGCGTAATACCCTACGTCCACTGGGAGATGTATTGTTCTTGGTGGTGTGTATGAATCTATCCTCCGCCGGCCTTGGCTCTTGCCCAGCCTGAGGTTTTCTAGCGGCGCCCCCTCCTTTTATAGATCAATGGGGGAGCGGATACATAGGACGTTGGTGCCCCGACAGGTGGGCCCAACGTGACTGTGGCTACAGTGGTAGCGAATCTTTCCTCCGATATGCGTACTGCTGCTCCTTTGACTCAGGGGGGTCTTTTCTTGTCCCGTCAGCTAGGCGCCCGTTGGAGTAGCGTAGCTTGCGGCGTGGCCTGCTGAGGCTATTATGTAGCGTCATAATGGGCGAAGCTGAGCCGTCGTATCCATCTGCTATGGCAGACTGGCAGGCGCGGCGTGGGCGGCGCCAGCGGCTCCACTACCTTGGTAATACGCGATCAATAGTGCCTTCTGGTCAAAGAATCGCCTCGGCTTCCACTGTATCAATGCGGGGCGTCCACCTACCGCAATAAATGCAGTGGTGGGTGAGGCTTTGTATGGAGACCAAGCGCCCTTGTATACGTGTCCGCGCCGGACCACCCAGAGGTAGGGCGTCGACTTCTTCCCTTAGCGAGGGGTCCGATTACCATACAAGAGGTCCGGGACCCTATGAGGGGTCCGGGACTTCCGCGGGGGTCCGGACCCTTCGGGAGGTCCGGAGCCCCGGCTGTTCGGGCTGCCCGCCTCCTCCGGGACACGCGCCGTTCCCGGATCTTTCCCAGTCGTGAGGCAGGTCCGGGACCGTTGCCGAGAGAGCAGAACTCCGGACCACAGGGGTCCGGCTGTTTGGACGTAGTCAAGGATAACTACAAGGCCCTTGCCTAGACACAGCAAGAGGGGGTACCCCAGTCCTGGGGTGCCGACAATCTGGTTTTAATTGGTTGGGTCACTGCAATGTCGGTAGCGTGCCGTTTCCTCGTTGGAGGCGTTGTGTCGGGAGCCTACTTCATAGTCAAAGAGCTGCTTTGTTTTGCGAAGCGGATGAAAGTGAAGTCGCTTGTGGTAGTTTGTTGCGGCATGATTTTTAGGTCATGGCGTTCTTTTTTTTTCATAGGCTGTGTGCATTTTAGTTATGCAGAGGCCAGAATAGATCTTATATAATTGTATCATCTTGATATAATTGTCTAAGATCAATAAAGCTTCCTTTTTCCAAAAAAAAATCATGCATGTGTGGAGACCGAGAAGTCATCATTCGAGCAGAAATTTTCTGCTTGCAGCGAGGCAGCAGGCATCGCCCTAGCAAGAAGATCCATATCTGTCTTGTGCTAAAGCCAATCTCAATGGGAGTTTCATAACATTAAATACCATTACTTTTGCTGACATGGCAAGGAGAGATAAAGATAGAGTTTCATAAGATGTGAGAAAAATTTCATCACCGTAAAACTCATCTGGTACGGTTACCTAATTTCCAGTTTAGAAATATGTGCCCATGAAAATTTCCATTGAAATTGGCCTAACATAGTTGCTGTATGGTTTTTTTTTTCCGAAAGAAAGTTGCTGCATGGTTTCGGTTTCGGGAGAGCTAGCACTCGGCAAGAAGATTCCCTGGCAAGGCCCAAACACCCACACGAGAATCCAATACCACGGGCGAGCGTCAGCCAGCGTGCTGGCGCTCGATTCCCGACCCAGCTCAGTTTCACGTGGGTGGCCCCCCAATGATTTTTATTTTTTTATCCAATTCCATCCTTGCATGTTAATCTGACTACACATTCTCACAGGTAGCTTCGCGGCCTACGACGCGCGACAGCGACGGAAGCTGTGTGTGCCGTGTATACTACGTGAGAGGCCTCGGCCACGTAAGCCTATGTATTTGAACTAACTAGTATTCTCTTTATTTTTCTTTTTCAATCTTTTTGTTTACCTCTTTTATGTTCTTTTCGAGATGTTTTTTTGACAAATATTTCCTACAAGTATGTCAAAAAGTTATCTCGACAAATTGTATTTTACATGTTGTATGACAAACTTATGCATAAAAATTGTGTGAAGAAGTTTTCTTAACAGTTATGTTCAAAGTTATCATTTTAGTAAGGAAGCTAAACAAAGTTATGCATAAAATTTGCACATGTCGTGTTAAAAAAATTATCCTATAAAAAATTGGTTGAAAAAAATTATGCATAAATGTTAGAAGTATCGTAAAAGATGTGCTACAAAATTATCATCTAATAGTTATATTGAAAATATCAGTTCGATAGTTGTCTGAAAAAATTATACATACATATGTTATAATAAGTAACTTTCTAAAAATAGACAGTTGTGGGAAAAGAAATTTTCTCGAAAAGAAAACGTCACCCACTGTCCGATCGAGCGCTAGAAAGCCTCCTGGCGCGCGCACCCACATAGGAGTACTAGACTAGTCTACACTAGGCAAGGCGGCATGGTGATGTGAGCAGGAACGCACTCCGGCACCCCTCTCCTCGGCACTCCGGCCATGTTTAGTTGCATCTAAAATTCCAAAATTTTATAAGATTTTCCATCACATCGAATTTTTCAACGCAGGCATGAAGTATTAAATCTACACGAAATAAAAAACTAATTGCATAGTTTGTTTGTAAATCACGAGACGAATCTAATAAATCTAATTAATCTATGACGAGACAATAATTATCAAATACAAACGAAAGTAATATAGTGTTTTACACCCTAAAATTTTTGCAACTAAACACGGTATATCCCTTGGCAGCACTCATGCCATGCGGCGCCGGGATCGAGGGTTGTCCGGAAGTCAAAGAAAGAGTCAAAGGAGTGGGGGCCCAGGCATGAGGCAACCGCATGCGACCCATGTTCTCCGGCCTCGCTCCCTGCTCCCGTTCCTTTGTCTCCCTCGCTATCGACCTTTTCCTTTTCAATCAAAGCCTTGGATACGACCAGGCTTTATAATCCCGACCGGTGCGGTCAAATCGCCGTCCTCCGGTAACAGTTTACGGGACCGGTTTGACCGGAAACCGGTGGAAACCATTTAATTCAAATTCAAAATTGCATGTGTAAACAGTTTCGATCAGTATACCGGCCGGTTTGACCGGTTTATCGGTCGGTTTGACTGGTAACCGGTCAAATTAATTTTTTTTTGTTTAAATTCAAATGCTCGCAAAGTATACTAAATAAATATTTCTATAACATATTTTAGCCTAAATGAACCCTCCAACTCTCTTTTGTACTATTTTTACATTGTATTTGTATACTTTTTATGCACGTTTTTTTTAACTTCAAATCTCCGCAAACTATACTAAATGTACGAATTTTTGAGAATATTTGACACCATTAAATTCGTCGCACCTTAAAGTATTTCTAGAAATTTTTATTTTTTTAATTTAAATTTGAATTTTGAAATTGGCACTGGCCCAAACCAAAATCGGACCGGATCGGTTTGACTGGTAACCGGTTAAACCGGACCGGTTCGCACCGGTTTGGTGAACCCTGGATACGACTCGAAAGAAATAAAACTCTTTGCAAGTTTGGACTCTCGAGCATGCATGTCGATACGGATATGCCATGCCATGCAGTGCCGACTATATACGAGTATCTCCATCTGCAGTGCAGGGTGCAGATATACTATACAATGCCTTTGCTGCCGGAGGAGGGATTCCGCCATTGCTCTCGCCGTCTCACGTCATGCATAGCATTGGCATGGGTCAAACCTACCGGGCTGTGTTTAGATCCGTAAAATACTGGTAAAAAATCAAATCGGACAATGTATCACACTGTAGCATTTTTCGTTTATTTGTGATAATTATTGTCATACTATGACCTAAATAGGCTCAAAAGATTCGTCTCGTCGTGTACATCAAAACTATGCAATTAATTTTTTTATTTATCTATATTTAATATTTTATGCATGAGGTAAAAGATTTGATGTGATAGATAAATATTGAAGTTTATGCATGAGATAAAAGATTTAATGTGATAGATGAATATTAAAATTTGGAGAGAGAAATTTTGGAAGTGAGCACAGCCCGGAGAGAGTGGATCCCTGAGCGAGCGAGTGCGACGGGGATGCCCCTACAAGCAAACGGTTGGGCACGGAGAGCTCGAAACGAGCAGGAGCTGCTCGGCGGGGGTCACATGGGGGGCCCGCCTCCGCCTGCCAGGCTAATTGATGTGATGGGCCTGTCCCGTCCGTCTGTCCTACAGTCTCCGCGGTCAGGCAGGCTGCTGCTTTGTCCTCATGTCCTCGTGGACGGACGAGCGAGCGAGCGAGACAGAGCTGAGAGCCCGAGCCGGCCCGGCCATCATTCCGATGCGTTCGCCTTGTACTAGGAGTACTTGTATTGTATGATTCACTTTTCACCAAAAAAAAATAAAAAATAAAAACAGAGAGAGAATGTTTCCATGCGCCGATGATGCACATCAAGACAGGGCTAATCTGCACGTAATCCACCTTTTCGCTTGCACGCGTTGCATAACTTAGCAAACGTCGTATATTCTGTACTAATAATTAACAGAAAGCTACAATATACTGTATGGCGGTGAGTCTTTTCTTTCTTTTTTTTTGCGAGGGCAACAAGGGCATCTTTTTAAGTTATTATTAACAGGTATCGTATCAGAGTTAGTGAGTTACCAGGGTATATCAATCAGCAAGTGCTCAATACAACTAGGAATATCAGCAAGCAAGCGACGACACTGCCGACCTATTGGGCACTGGCACGCGCACGTCGAGCACGTTGTGCATGTTCATGAGCAATCTTTGTTAAACGGTGGGGATCGAGATCGAGCGGCAGACCTAAATTCTAAAGTCATGCCGCACTTTCTTCTTCTTCTTCTTCTCTGCATGCATCTCCGCGCTGACCTGATGTTTTGCTGTCTGACCGGGCGGTGCGGGTGCGGCTTCTCGTGCGCGCCCACTCCACTAGGGATCACGAGATCGCGGCGCCACTCATGTTGCCCGGTGTGCGGTGGGGTTCACACTCCCCTTGGCTGTGCTGTGATCGATCGAGTCCTCCGTCCCCTCGCTCCCCAGCTCCTCTGACGGCAGGCCACCCTCGCCCTGCCCATCCAATCGATCATCACCATCATCAAATACTGTAACTTTGTATCCACCCAGCTGACCGGCGAACAGAGAAGGAGGGCTTTGTTCACTTCCAAAATTTCTCTTTCCAAACTTCACTATTCACTTATCACATTAAAATTTTTATCTCATGTATGGAGTATTAAATGTAAATAAATAAATAAACTAATTGCATAGTTTTGAAGTACATGAGGAGACGAATTTTTTGAGCCTAATTAAATCATGGTAGAACAACAATTATTATAAACAAACGAAAAGTACTACAGTATGCCACAGTGTCCGATGTGATTTTTTTTACCACTGTATTACGAATCTAAACACAGCCGAGGCTCCGTCGCTGTCCATGGAAGGCCCCGATCGCCCTCCCCAGAAGACCCCGCATGCAGCAGATGTAGACGAAAACATCTTCCGTTTTTTGCGGTAATCTGCAGGGGACCCAGCCAGGTTTTGCGTGCACACTTTGCGAAACACACAATCAAGGCCCTGTTTGGATGGAGAGGTAAAAGGGGTAAAAATATCTACTTTTTACCTCAAACATCCAAACATGAGGTAAAATTTGTTGAGGTAAATGTTTTACCCCTCCTTTTTCCTTTACCCCTCTTTAGGTGTCAAATGGAGGTAAAATGACCAATTAAATGCTATTCTCCAACCATATTTGCCCCTAATCCAAACATCTTTATGGGGTAAAATTGTTAGGGGAAAATGGTTGGAATAAAACATTTGCCTTGGGACAAATTTACCCCTCCACATCCAAACACGGCCCAAGTAGTATATATACATCAGTTTCAACTTTCAATCAAAGGTCCTAGTCGTCGTCATGTACAGGGCAACACTTTCGCAACTTTCTGCGTGCATAGGCCTATTTTTCATTGAATATCTACCAGCAGCCAGTACTCTGCAGGAGCAGGACGGAGGTGCACATTCAAAGTAACTGAACCGCGTTCCCGTTTGCTTTGGAGGCTTCCGCCACTATCGTGACATTTGACAACCTCGGCTCATTCTTTCAAAAAAAAAAGAAGGAAGAACAAGAACAAGAAAATATCCTCAGCTCAAATAGTCTTTTTTTTTTTTGAAAAGCTAGCTCAGAATAGTCATCCCAGTTGCGACTAGCTAAAGGTTGGGCAGGTTCACATGATGGACATCTCAGCTAAAAGGAGAAACATTCCGCCTAGACTGAAGAGTAGTCTACAATACTGTCAGACATGAGTTACAGTGCCGAACATATATAATTATAAGCTGCCGGCCTTTTGGCATGCGAGCTCTCTTGGATCATACCATGGCGTGATCACGACCTATCACTAACCTTTCACTCATCAGTGAAGTGAAGCTCCTCTGCTAATTAAAGAAGAGACTGTTCACGAGACACTATTTGGGCATCCCTCGTACGCGTCCTTCCCCTCTGCCACGCCGAGCACCAGCACGCATCATTCACGCCAAGGCGTGCCAGGATCATCGCAGTTGTTGATGGCAGCACGAGCCACGAGCCGATCGATCCAAACGGGGCCGACCGCTATAATTGCGGCACACCGTCCTCTATTGCTCCTCCTTTCGGACATGATAACATATTATCTAGCTGCTGCTACCTACAACCACAAAGCCTCCTTCCTAAAGATGGCTTTGAAGCAAGCAAGCAATCAGCTACTGCTCATCTGCAACAATGATTCAGTGCCCCCCCCCCCCAAACATGGGCCTGAACTTGATCTATCCCAGTGTTTTCTTTTGACCTATGCTAAGCTATGCTTTGCTTTGCTTTTGGGAGCTGCTGCATTGCATGCCCTGGATAGCCGTAGCATAATTTTAGGCCCTGTTTAGTTGGAGTGCAAAATTTTTTTGCGTTGGAATCTTGCTAATTTTAATTACTAAATGAAGTTTATTTACAAAATTTTTTACACAAATGAGTTGTAAATCGTGAGACGAATCTAATGATGCTAATTAATTCATGATTAATCAATAATTAGCGGATGGTTACTGTAGCATCACTGTTGCAAATCATGGATTAAGTAGGCTCATTAGATTCGTCTCGTGGTTTACAGACCATCTATGCAAAAATTTTTGTAAATAAACTTTATTTAATACTGCATACATGTGTCGAAAATTCGATGTGACGATTTTTTGTGTTTAGGGGTTTATGGAATGGGAAGTAAAAGGCCTTAGTTGTAGCCTTCCATTCCATCAGCTGCCCCCACCTTTAGATCCTACTGCTTCTTCTGAATGTGTAGAGAGAGCGCTTTATTTGCGGAAAGCTCATGCCTGGCCTACTTGGACTAACAAGTCGCAACAGCAAAGCAAAAGCAATAGAAAAGCAGCAGCAGCAGCCTCTCATGATGGCAGGCACGCCACAAAGCAAGCACCGAGTACAATCTCTACCGCTACTAGTTTAATTAAGCCCGGCCGGATGCGTGTCCCATTTGGAGACGTGGTTAAAACAAAGTTAATAATACAGCCGCTTGCTGGATGTATGGATCTTTGCGGCTTATTTCTCAACCTACTTATATAATAGGTAGCTCTTTCAATATTAATACATGACATATCTGTCTGTCACACACAATTTCTTAATCTTTATGTTGAAGTCATCTATAAGCTTGCAGTTTGCTTTCTATCTTTTCTTGCTCTGTGCTCTACCTTATCATTCAACCTGCTTACATCCTCTTAGGAATACTAATAATCCATCCACGGCACCGAATGTCAATCCGAATTCCGAGAGCACGGACGTTTAGTAATCTAATCTATTTAGCCACTCTTGTTCATGCTGCCGGTCGGTCCCAGTGATTAGGCACCCTGATACGGAAACAAGGCGTGAGGTCCCGCGCGAATCCACAGCGGATGGATCCGCCACTCGCGACAACCAGCACCGAATCTCAAGCGCCGCCGAGTTTTGCAATGCAAAATACTACTACCATCCGTACACCACGCGCGGTCGAGACTACGGAGTACTACTCCGCTCCTCCCAAGATTTACTTATACTTTTTAAGTACTGCAGTCCACTGCTGCTAAGATGCATTCTGAATTTCCCATCTTAAACAAACAGTAATCTGTCATACTAGTAGTACTGTACTCCTATATTGTTTCAGGAGTCAAGATTCTCCTGCCAGGGGAGGTGAGGTAAAAAAGTTGAGAGCTTCTCGTCATTCTACTACCCTGGTTTTCATTTCTGCAAAGGTTTTTACTGGACTGGGGGGTAGTTGGACTGGGATCCATCAATCAATTATCGCTGGGAATATGGCATGGGACCATGCTGTGAATCTGTGGCCTACAGTCTACCAGAGGAGGAGGTTATTGTATTCATAGGATTGATTGAGGTGTGCCGCTGCAATCCGCTGCATGGGACCATGATCGTCCCCCTCCATTGCTGCCTTGCTGCCACCACAATCATCTCCTCACCTTGGGGATACAGTACAAGTATTACATCGAGAACAGACGCTTCTCTCACATCAAGGAAGCCAGGCACAAAGGCAAATGCAATAGAGTTTGACAACATTCCACTAGCATGCCAAAGGAATATGCAGCTCGACCATTCATTCATGCATCCAAAGCACAGGGAAAAGGCACATTGAGATTAACCTTGTTTTGCACATTCTTCTACCATCACAATATGGAGCAAGAAGGGAAGCCGGCCAGCAGCATCACCTTCTTGACCTCTACTGTAAAGCAGCACCATCATCTCTTATGACGACTATTCATAATTACTATACCTACCTTCCCCTTCAAGGAAGTTGCTTTTTTTGTCCAAAGCAAGGGAAAAAAGGTGAAAATAAGCTAGAAAATAAAAAAGAAAAAAGGGGGCGATTCTAGCTGGTAGTACTAGCTTCTCATGTAGTATACTGACTGACTGATCCAGGTTGTTATTTCGACCATGGTGACGACGCTGACCGATGACCACCTGTGACCTGCGCTCCCCTCCTTCCGGTTGGTTCACTGCTTTTGTCCAAGGCATCAGCAGGAGAAAGCTTCGCAGGCGCCGGCGACCGATCTTGCCTCACATCATCGAGCAGCTGTTGGGGTTCTCGTCGCTGAACATGTTGTCATGAGGGTGCGGCTGAGGGTAGTACATCGGCGGCGGGTAGGGCATCGCCGGGCGGCCGTACCCATACCCGTACCCCATCGGCGGGTAACCGGCGGCGCCATGGACCTGGTGGCCATGAGGACCATGGCCATTCATCATCATCTGTTGCTGTTGCTGCTGCGCCATCATGGACATGTACTGCTGCTGCGCCATGGGATTCCCGGCCGCCTGCATCATCTCCAGCCCGGACGGCATGCCGCCGCCGCCAGCACCGCCAGGATAGAACCCAGCCCCAGGCATCATGCCGCCGGCTGGCATGCCGTGCGCGGCGGCACTGCCACCTCCCGCCTGCATGCCATTGCCACCCATGTGGGGGTGGCCCATCGGCATGCCGCCCATCTGGCCCATACCGGGGAAACCGGCGCCGCCCATCATGTTCGGCGGCCTCATCATCATGCCCGGCTGCTGCTGCGGCGGCGGCATGCCGCCCATCATCGGGCCGCCGACGCCGGCGGGCGGACCACCGCCCTTCTTGGCCTGGCCAGGCTGGTTCCCGCCACCCTTGCCGTTCTGCGGCGCCTGCGCTCCGCCACCGTTCTTGCCGTTCCCGCCTCCGCCACCCTGGTGGTTCTGCTTCGCGCCAGAATCCTTCTTGCCGCCGGTGTTCCCCTTGATCTGCACCGGGATCTCGTTCCCGCCGCCACCCTTCTTGCCGCCGCCGCCGTTGGCACCCTTCTTGTCGCCCCCGCCGGCGCCCATCGGCATTGCCATGGGCTTTGCCATCATCTTGGGGTCGTCGTACCAGTCGTCGTCGAGGCCGTCGTCCTCGAAATCCTCGTCGTCGAAGTCATCGTCGAACTCGTCATCGAACTCGCTGCCGTCGTCCCCGAATTCGTCGTCCTCGGGAACGTTGAATTTGACGGCCATGGGGTCCTTGGCCGGCGGCGGCGCGGCCGCTGTGAACGGCATCTTGCCGCCCATGCCCATGAGCTGCGGAGGAAGCTTCATCCCCTTCATCTGCATCTGCTGTTGCAGCTGCTGCAGTTGCTGAAGCTGCTGCGGAGTCGGCTGCGGCATCACCATCTTTGCATCTTTCGGGCCACCTCCTCCGCCTCCACCGGCGCCGTTTCCAGCAACTGCTCCACCCTTGGGCTGGCCCTTGCCACCGCCATCCTTGGGCTGGCCCTTGCCGCCAGCATCCTTCGGCTGCTGGCCCTTGCCGCCGCCGCCGCCGCCGAGGTGGAGCTTTTGGACCTGGCTTACCACGCCAGGCTTGGCGCCCCACAGCTGGGCGGGCTTGCCAGCCTTGTTCAGCTTCTTGATGACGGTGTCCGGATCCATCAGGCCGGACACCGTCACCTTCCCCTGCTCCGCATCTACACTGCTTTGGTACACACCTGCAGATCAATCCAACATTTCTCTTAGGAAAAAAAATTAAGAATGGACAAGTAGCGCTGCTGAACAGAACTGGCGATGAGAAATATAAACAGAAAATCAAGCAACTGGCGTTAAAAAAAGGTTTCTTTCTTACCATCGATCTTGTGGAGGATCTTCTTGACCTTCTTCTCGCACCCATCACAGTGGATGTTAACTTTCAGCACGCAGGTCTGGGAACAGACAGGAACAAAATATTAGCAAAAGGGCAGCAGGAGACATGCACGGCGACATGAAAATCAGGATGCCTGCGTCGAACACAAGAAGGGACATGGAATGTGTGTGCTGGTGCTTGAGTTGAGTAGAAGCAACACAAACTCACCTGCACCTTGAGGATGTCCTCCTTGCTCATCCTGACCACCTCAAATGCCGCAGCCTCCAATCGCCAAAGGCACGAGAGGCTTCAGATCTGCTACGAGTGCACTCAAATCAGGAAGAGAAGAACAAGAACGGCAACAGCCAGGAAACATTTCCCATCCCTCTCTCTGCGAGAACAGCGGTCAGATAGAGAGGAGAGGAGGGAGTACCTTCAGTCTTGTCTTCTCGCTGGAGCGAGAGAGGCCTGGCTTGCAATAAAATACTGTCCCTTCCCACACACTCACACAAAAAAAAATCTAGAGAGAGAAACAACAGACCCTTGTTAGAGTTTGTGTTTGCAGAAAACCACGAGCAAGGCTATTAAGCGCCTGCAGTGTGGTCCAGAGAAAAAAAATGGAGGTAGGAGGAAGAAGAGACTCCCTCTCTCGCCCCCTATCTCTGTCTACCAACAAAGCTAAGCACATGGAGGAGTCTCTGCTTACCCTTTTTATTTTCCCTGGAAACCTTTGCCTTTGGCCATGGAAGCTCAAGCCTTTGCCTTTCTTCTTCAAAAGATGGTGAAATGGTGTTCTGCGAAAGACTAGCCCAAGGGGGATTTAAATAGGCTTTGTCACTTGTCAGGAAGTACAGGACGGTGTAGAACATGTGAACTTTGTACTAGGCTTACAAACGTCAGTTTTTCTTTATTTTCTTATCAAATTTCTATTTTTTATATACAAGTCCCTATGTGACTTCCATCCGGTAAGTAATTTTTTGGGCTCTGCAAACAACTATTCAACAGGGAATATTCCGTTAAGTGTATGACGGTATTTGCCCAAATAGTTTGTGGGGACAAGCAGTGACTATTGCTTGCACTAATCAGAAAATGAATTGGTTAACCAAAGAACTGGTTTAGGGATAACCTTGCAAAGAGGGGTTTGGATGTAAAAAGCTGGAGGATGGATGCACATGCACAATGCCCCCGCCCATAGCAATTAGCTACCGTCCATGCACCTCTAACCATCACCGTTCTCTTCTTGGGTCACCGGAGGCGCGCGCGGGGGTGTCACTAGAGACACACTGACGTGGTGGACTGGGAGCGCGCCGCGGCCTGCAGGCCGGCCGCCCCCGCCCCCAGGCATGAGCCATCCGGGGCATCCCGCGGGGGCGCCGTCTCATGTGTGTCAGTTAGCGAGTCAGAGGCAAGGTTAACCTAACCGGTCAAACCGGTCCGGTCCGGTTCCGGTTCCGGCCGGTACACAACCGGCCAAAATTTAAATTTTAAATTTGAATTCAAAAAATGAAAAATTCCCAAAAAATTCCTAAAAATACTTCAAGGTGTGATGAATCTAATGGTGTCAAATTTTCTCAAAAATTCATTCATTTAGTATAGTTTGTGGGAATTTAAAGTTAAATCAAAAAAGAAAAAGAAAAAAAATGGGCCGGCCCATGAAGGCCCACCGATCAAACCGGTCAAACCGGCCGGTAAACCGGTAAAACCGGCCGGTAAACCGGTTGCACGGGAGCTTTTGAATTTCAAACCGGTCAAACCGACCGGTAAACCGGTCACACCGGCCGGTAAACCGGTCGGAACCGGTTGCACGGGAAAATTTGAATTTATTTGAATTTGGATTTGAATTCAACCGGTTTCCACCGGTTACCGGCCTAACCGGTCCGGTAAACCGGTACCGGAGGGCGGCGGTAACCGGTTTCCGGTTGGGAAATAAAACCCTGATCAGAGGAGGGTGATGAGTAGAGCACATTAACTTCTCACTTTCCTCTCCTTTTTCGTTCTGTTAGTCCGTTACTGTCTTTATACTAGCCTGTTTAGTTCGGAAAAAGTTGTTAATATTGATACTGTAGCACATTTTGTTGTTACTTGACAAATAATATTCAATCATGAACTAATTAGGCTTAAAAGATTCATCTCATGCCAATCGGTTAGACTGTGTAATTAGTTTTTTTAAATGCATTTAACGCTCCATACATGTGTCCGAACATTCGATGTGACACAGATACTGTAGAAATTTAACTAAAAAGGGCCTTACTGTCTTTTAGCAGCAACTCTCCTCCAAATCCTAGAACCTGCCCTCTCTTTTCTGTTGGTCTGTTAATGTTCTTTAGTAGCATTTTTACTTTTTCCTAAAAAGTTTATTTTTCTTCTATTACTTCGTTTTCACGCTCAACTCACCCTGAAACATAATGGAGTGGAAAAGCCAAGCAATCGCAGTACTGACACCATGGTTGCTTGTGTCCAAGATTCCAGGTTCATGCCAGTACATGCAACGTATACGACGCCTGTTCTGATCGAGCCGTCCGGAAGAGGTTTTTTTTTTGGGTGGCAGCCGGTGCAAGGCAGGAAAGGATGGGTGACCGTTTGTGCGTCACTGTCGCCAGGGGCGGAGCTAGGATGACGATTTTTTCATTGTTAGGGGGAGCCAATCATACAAATTTATATAAAAATTTAATCAAAATTTAAACTTGTAGTGCAAATTTGGGGATTATGGGGCCAGGCCCCTGCCCGCCCCCCTGTCTCCGCCCCTGACTGTCGCAGGATCAGTTTGTTTGCGCCGCGCTGAACTGTAGTGTGGACTTTGGTCTTTCGCCATCAGGCACGCAACAGATAGATCGATCAGTCAGCACTCAGCACTGCTGCTTGCAATCAAGTATTCAATAAAAAAGATATGTTCTATGGAACGAGGCACTAATTCATTGTATCCTAAAAATCAGAGGTTTAATTACATAATTCGTATCTTAAACGTCAGAGGGTTTAATTGCATATAGTAATGCTAGGAGTAATACATTTGCAAATTTTGGCATTCAATTCATGCATGCATACAAATACCTATGAAGATTTTCAATTCAAGCAAATTAAATATGCGAAGATTTTCTCTCTACAATTATTCACTGCTTCCGCTAGAGATTGAGATTGACATGCACGATCTCCTATAGCTAGACGACTGGCAGGTATCATTTTAGTGTTTAACAAAGATTGATGTCATTTTAAGTGCTAAAAAGGGTCAATCCAAACCAATACATTTGTTTTTTTTAAACACCACGTCTATTTTCCCTACAATTAATTAATTGCTGCCGCTGGAGAGAGATCGAAATGCAAGTGCCAAATAGCTAGCCTGATGTCAAAACATATTCAAGTTCTAATTAAATAAAAAGGAAATCTAGACAAACATCAATGGAGCAGAAGTGTGCTTGTGTTTTTGTGTATCTTTTGCAGGCCTGGCATTTAACTCATCGTGCAGATACAAGAGTACACTATGTACTAGCCTACCAACAGTTGACAAACCAAACAAGTATTTGTTGATTTTGTGGCAACAGGCCGTAATGGCCGCTAGAGATAGAGATGCATGGTCCGCTACTTTTCTATGGCTCCCTCCAGTGACGTAATTGTGTCCTCCGGTGCTAAAGCCAGGACAAGGACAACCCTAGAGGTTTGCATCTACTACTGCAATAATAATCACAAAGCAAAGTTGAATACTATTGGCTGGCTGGTGATTGGAAGCTGGTGCTGGAGTGGTGTGAGAGAAAAACACTGTTGAACTGGAGGCTGCTGGAGCTGCCGAACAGAGTGATTTTGTGATGTTGGTGGCTTCTTTCCTTCCATCTCCCAACCGAAGCAAATCAAGGCGCGCCTTTATTTAATCTGAATTCTGAAAACCAGCAATGGCATGGGATGTACCTAAATAATCTGGGTACAGCCTACGTCGTACAGGGTTGCATCAGCTGCAGACATGGAGACACCTTGCGGTGGGCGATGACGTTGTTAATTATTACGTCTGCTGCTTGATGCCGCCTGCAACACGATGATGTCGTCACGTAGTGGTACTGGTACTGGTCCTGGTGGACACACCACACACACATACGTGTACTTGTATTTTGTACGTACGTAGAGTAGTAAATGGCCTATAGCGCTGTATGTATCGCCATCAGACTGGCGCTGCAGGGAATCTGTGCGGCGTACGTACGAAGTGAAAGCAACTCGTGTTCATGTTCATGGTCTGCTACTGGTTGTTTGCAATGAATTTGGTTTGACGTATTCGAATGTCTGATCTGGTTGCGAGTGATGAATGAATGAATGGCCTCCGTGGAGATGGAATCCATGATCTGAGCGGTCCAGGATCTGCGGCTTGCATTCACACTCTGCGTCCAGGCTGGTTAATTTGGAACAAGGAAACAATTTTTCTTTTCGGGCTTGGGGGGAGTGATAATGGGCCGTGTATTACCAAGAGAGAGCTGGCCGGGGTGAAAAGATTGGGGGCCCATCGTGTGGTTTAACAACGTGGTGGACTTTGAATGCTGACGCATAGTTGTTGTAGGGAAAGGAAAAGAGCTGCCTGCCAATCACCAAACGTGTCGTGGTGTGGTGTGGTGTCCACCTGACCTGCTCATCATCACAGTCACAGTCACAGCTCTGGTCAATGACATACATGCTTTTTGACGTACAGTCCGCCCGTCGCAGGCTTGCTTGCTTCATGGCGCGCGCACACGCTCCTCCCCTCGTACACTACGGTACTCCCTCGCTCGTACTACCCTGTACCGAAACTTAGAGATTCCTTTTGGAGACGTAAGTGTCAATGAAAATGCGAGGTGTTACTAGTACCTATCCACCGAATTATAGTGCCGTTTTGTTAAAAAAAATTACAGTGCTCGGTTAGTTTCAGTAGTACGGAGGAGTTAATTTGCATCTGATACGTTCTCTTTAATTAGTCTCTCAAAATTGCAACGGAGGGCGATAGATAGATATCGTCAGCTGCGACGGTTAGATTTTTCCGCTATGAATAGATAGATAGCTCCAGTGTATGTTTTGACGGTGTGGCATCTTTTTTCTTTTTCTTTTTTTTTTTGAAGAAAACGGTGTGGCATCTAACTAGAGTATATCTGAACAACTGGACCGGGGTTCCGTACTCCGATCTGGAGTATCATCATGGTTCGATTCGAGTGACGACCGCCGGCCGTACAGCAAGCATGAGGAGTAAGGTCAGGTTTCGTTTAAAATCTACTAATAATCACTCGGTAGGGACCGAACGCCGCATCATATCAGGTTCAGGCAAAGGCACGCCATGGCACTGCAGCAAAGTAGTGATCATTCTTCCCATGGGTTGGCAATCGCTCGCGTGCCTCCGGGAGCATTCACAATTGTCATTCCTCATCAAGTTAGCAGCTAGTAGTACTAGCAAGATAGGAGAGGATGGGCATGTCGGCACTTGAGGTTCAGGCTTCTAATTCCTTGAATTTTTTAAGTCGTTGTCACATCAAATATTTGAATGTTCGGATGCCAATTTAATATAAAGCTAATTGTATAAATGGCAATAAGGCTCTAGGCGAATCTATTAAATATAATTAATGCATGATTAGCAGATTGTTACTGTAGCAATTATTTGTTAAATTATAGACTTAATAGATTCCTCATGATTAATTCATGAAATCAGTTTAATAATAAATCTATATTTAATACTCCTAATTGATGTTTAAACATACGATGTGATGAAACTTATGATTTAAACTGAGACTTTCAATCTTCTGGATAGCAGCTACAAGATCCAATGGTCTATGCATGCAAATATTGCGTTCATTGGGCAGATCATGACTCACGGCCTCACGGGACTTTGGGCCCTTTCTTTGTACTCCTACTTTTTTTTTCGAATAAGTCTTTCTTTGTATAATTGCTTTTCGTTCAGCGTAGATTGGGTGTTGCAAGAAAACAAAAAAAAAACCCCACAGAACCGGGCTCGGGTCGACGGCCCGCACGGCAACCGGCCCGGCCACCGCCTCCCCCACCCCGAAATTTCGAACCCCTCCCGGCTCCCTCCCTCCCCTCCTCTTCCCCCTCGCAATTCCCCTCCTCCCTTCCCCCAAATCCGCGGTTCGCCACCCTACCTCCAGCAAATCGGCACCCGCCTCTGCGCCCTCCTCGAGGCCCGAAGCCGCGATTCCTATGGAGCGCACCCCGCGCCTGATCTGGGCCGCCCTCGCAAGGCTCCCCCCGCCACCGGACCCATGGATCATCATCGGTGGAAGGCCGGGACGAGGTGAGGTCGGCGACGGCGCTGCTGGAGGCGAGGGCGTCTTCGCTGAAGAAGACGGCAGCCGCGCCGTTGGGGGAGGAAAGGCGGGCAGCAACAAGCCCGCGGGAGGCCCTGGCTGGGACGCCGCGGGTGGCTGTGAGGGTAGCGGCGGCAAGCGCCCAGGCCGGGACGCCGTGGCTGGCCATCGGGGAGGTCAAGGGGGCGAAGGAGGCGGAGGAGGAGGCGAAGACGGCGGGGCAGGCCGCGGCGGGCCTCCCACGGCTCCTACCAGAGACGGCCAAGATGACGACACCGTGGGGGCAGGTTGCGGCTTGGCTCTCACGGCTACCAGCAATGATCAGCGGTACAATCCCTACACTGATCTTCTTCTATGTGGGACACCTCGATCGGCAATTTGGAAACAGGCTTGGTACAGTAGGCCGCTGCTTCTCCATGACAAGTATCTAGTGTGCGCAAAGAAATCTGTGGGCACATCAGCTGTAGTTGGTGGTGGTGAGCCTTTTGTGGACGTGTCTCAAGAAATGACGGCAATTCTCAATAACCATCCTGGTCCGATCGGTAGCTTTCGTGTGGAGACATCAAAATGGACACATGATTGTGTAATTCGCACTTGGCTTAAAATACTGTCCAACAAATCTGCAGCTCAAGTCTCAGTTTTGAATTTGGGACACGAAACCAGCACTGCATTCCCCATCGAAGAAATGCAAAGTCCAAATCTTCAAGATTTGCACCTGGGTTTTATGAGAATCCCTGATCTGGATCTTCTTTGCTTCAACTACTCAGCTTTGCAAGTGATTTGGCTGTACTGCTGCTCCTTTCAAGGTCTGAAACTTTCATGGATCATACAAGACTGTGTGTGTTTGAGGGAGCTCCACATCGGGTTTTGCACTGAAAATTTAAAGGTCAATTCGAAAAGTTTAGAGCTGGTGGAGATATGGGGTACCTCAGCAGAATGGTTAGTGATTGAGTGTGCGCCGAAACTGACTGTTTTAGGTACTTCAATCATGCCAAGAGTTGCCCATACACCGGTGAAACCAAAAAGATGCTTCCCAAAAGTTTCAATTTCCATCAATTGTGCTCCTTGCTTGAAGACAATGAATCATCTTCTACTCCCCTATCACAAGATCACTGTTGATAGCATCCCCATCATCATGGTTCGTAGCTTATCCCCCCAGTGTAAATTTTCGTTTGGTGCTGTATAGTATAAAAATGCTCCTCTGAAGTTATTATTATTATTATTATTATTATTGAACTTAAGATAAAATTTCCTATTCCTGCAATGTGCTTGTTTTAGTGCTTGCATACAAATACTCTCAATCTCTGTTATGGTGAGTGTTTCGGGGAACAAATGATTTCATACAATGCAATATCTGAACTTACTGTAGCAATGCAATATTAAGTATGAAATATTGAAATTTGCATGCCACAGGAGTGTGCAGCATGGACATCCATTGAAATCTTGAAGATAGGTTTGAACATGTCGAATCGCTCTCAAAGAGACGGTCTACATAAAATATTGGACTTTGTGCCGAAGTTGCACCAACTCTGCATTTTGGTACTATACTACATCTTCAACTTTGCTCGATGATATGTTCATCTGATTTATATATATGTTTACAGTGCAGTAATCTGTTTCAATTTGTACAGCACCTAGATAAAGTTGATCATGCTGAAGGATTTGAAGTGGCAATTGATTGTCCATTTGATGATATCAACCAAGTTATATGTGTTGCAACGTGTCTAGAAAGCTTTGCAATTCAGGAGTTTAGAGGTGGACCAGCAGAGCTTCACATGATCCAGAGTGTCCTGAGGCACGCTCCATGCCTACTGAAGCTCAATACCATTCCTTCTCGGTCTTGTTCGCAGAGACAGATTCGTCAAGCAACGGCTGAGATTGGGAGTTATAGAAGACTCTCTGAAGCCTGCCATGTCAATCACCACTCTCCCAATGAATAAAGAAGTCTTCCTCAAGAAGCTGCAGTCTTTCATGAAATGCAAAAGGAGCTCGATTTGAAGTAATTGATTCTGGCAAATTCTAATTTGTATAAATGGGAAAGAGAGTGCTGTGCTAATTGTACAAATGGGATAGAGTGATGTACTGATTGTACAAATGATTCTTGCTGTGCCTGATAGCCATTTGGTCTGATAGTTTGAGACTCAGAGATTGCTGTGCAGTAGTAGTTCTTTACTATCTTGCCGTTATCGGCTGTAATTTCTTCCACTTAGTTTGTTGCTGATTTCTTGATTGGTACCGTGGCATTGGAATGTTGGAAAAGTTTCTTAGTCGGTACATACTGGATCAATGTTTGTGAAATTCTTGCTAATTACGGTATGTGAGTTTTGAGGCGGGCTTACCATGGAGACTTGTTTTGGAATAGCATACTATACTACAAATATGTACAAGGAGATTTACATGACATAGAAAACTGGTGCATTCTTTCTTTAACAAGTGCCTGGTGGATGAATAGGTGGAGGCTACCAAGCAAGAGGTGAAGAGAAAAATGTCAAGTTAGATGTCATTCTTCAACATGTTCTGCATTGCTTTCCACAAGGTGTTGCTTTTCACCAAAATTTTATCGTACCTACAATTCTAAAATTTCCACTGTGTACAAAGTTCTGAACATTTCAAGTTTCAACTGCTGAGTTTGGATGATGACCGGCCCAATAACCAGAATTTTTGTATTTGTATTTATTTTAGTGCTCTTATATCATTTTCATTCTTGATGCAATGTTGGATGCTTTGTAGTCTTCTGCTAGCATTCATATATAATTTGGACACTTGGATGCATGTATTTTGTAATGTTTTGGTACCATGCAACAATCATGTAGAATATATGGCCTCATTAAGGTGTTAGTTAAGTGCACTTTTCTTATGCAATATGATTTCAATTTGTTTTAGAACAATTTGGAACAGATGCATATAAATGCCACGAAATATGTCCTATCTACAAATTTGATCTAATAAACTGGTACTACGGATAATTCAAATGCAATACGCTTTATTGAGTACTGAAAAGCTAACCTGCTATCCAAATGCTTCCATCAACTTGCCTGAGAAATTTGGCCCCCCAAAACCAAGGAAAAGTTGTCGGGCTCATGTCAGTTTTACTTGATTAACTGCCTCCAACCTAGTTTTGGCTTTCGTTATTTCTTTTTATGTATTTAGGATAGATTGCCAAAGGATGCTAGCCCAGTTGGTTAGTCACTCCGGCGGCACCCCTCAAGTCCTGAGTTCGACTCCCCGTGGGAGCGAATTTCAGGCTGAGAGTAAAAAAATCCCCTCACTGGCCCCGTGTGCCAAAGCACTGGTTGTGAGACGGCCCAGGTCGGCCCGAGGACCCTTACATGGCCCAGGCACAGTTCTCAGGGGTTACGTCTCCCAGTGTTAGGGCGGGGCCAGGGTTCGGGGATTTTCTCGGTCGGGGAAGCCGAGGCTTCTTCTTAAGTTAATACCGGTGGGGCGGTCTTTCCCCACCTGGCCGAGTTTTTTTTTATTTAGGATAGATTGAAAAGACTCATTCCTGTGTAACTAGCTCTATGATGAACTGCAGAGATCCTAGAGCATTGGCAATACAACTTCTGCGAACAAGCATGTCAAGGCCTTTGAACTTAGCTGCTTCAGAATTTGTGCATTTTCATTTTAGAAGAACATATAGGATTTCAGAAAAGGAAACTTCATGTTACTCCTACATTATTAATTTATTGTATCAAATGGGTATGTAATGCTCTGAGTTGTATATCATTTGGATGTTTTGAAATAGAGCCATGTAGACCAATTGATTGGTGAGAAATAGAACACTATCCTGATTCCTGAATAACAAATTCTATTATGAACTACAGAGATCACAGAGCATTTGCAATTATAACTTTCTTAAGTAGATCCATTGGTCAGCATGTAAACTTTTCACTGCTTCATAATTTGTGCACTTGAACATAGATCCAAAAGCTCTATTGATTTTGCTGAGAACCGAGGATCGTGATGGATTTCCCTGGCAAATTACATGTCCCAAAACAGAAACGTTCAGTTATGGATGATAGAATATTGTAGAGACCTGGAAATATTTTGTCATTGTGCTTGTTGCCTTGTATATACGATACTCCATTGATACACCAACAGGCTGTTCAAACATGTTCTAGTGCTTGACTAATCTATGACATCATGTTTAGGATCACAGACTGAGGATCATGCTGTCTGAATTTCATGGGTACCCAGAATCTTCCCGACACGCTTTGCATTATATACTTCCACGTAACCATCATCAGTGATGCCTTCCTCGACTCAGACGTTACTCCATTCTTGAAACTAAATGCTAAATATAAAAGGATGAAGGCTCAACTGATAAAAGTGATCCCCTAAAGTTATTTACAACTACTCAACTGCCGGTGTTCAGATTTGACTGAAAAGAGTAATTAATGAACCGCAATGATCATCTTTGGATCACTCTAATTTATATTCATCAGTCTGTAACAGAATACATCCACTTGGTCAATGATCCGAAAAAATGAGAGAGCATGCCTATCCTAGTGCTAACAGATGTGGACGTGGTCATCAGCTACAATCACGCATTGCCACGCATATACAACACGTACGCAACACATAAGTGCATACACCGGCTAGGTACAGCAATATGGATGGAGATGACCAACGATGAAGCTGAATGGAGCCCTGGACAGTGCCTTGGTGAAAATGTCAGCTAGTTGATCACCTGAGGAGATGAACCTCACCTGCAAGGCATTTCGTGCTACTTGTTCTCGCACAAATTGATGTGGTTTAACTTTCAATTCCCACGAAGAATTGTAGCTTACCAAGATCCTTTACTGCAAATTCATCTTCTAGCTACTCAATTAGTTCACTTGTTGCTGTGGCAGATGAGCTCACTATGATAATATCATCTACATATATGAGCATATACGCTGTCACACATCCATGACTAAAAAGAAACAGAGGTATCTGCTCTTGATGGCGTGAAACCCAACTCATACAGCTTATTTGTCGGCCGAGAATGCCAAACTCGTGGAGCCTGCTTAAGGCCATACAGTGCTTTCTTGAGTTCGCAAACATAGTTTTATGGATGAGATCGATCAACATATCCTGGAGCTGCCTCATGCAGGAAACCATGGAGAAAGGCATTCTGAATGTCTATTTGATGCAGATCCCAACCTCTATTGCTAGAGTGAGAATTGTACGCACTCTTGTAGGTTTAACCACTGGAGAATATGTGTCAAAATAATCAACGCCATACTGTTGCTTAAATCCCTTTGTCACTAACCGGGCCTTATATCTATCCACTGAACCATCTGATTTTCTTTTCAGTTTATACACCCAGCGACTGTCAATGAGATTCATACCTTTTTGTGGTGGAACTAAATTTCAGGTGTCGTTTTTCATCAGTGCCAAGTACTCCTCATCCATAGATTGCTTCCATTTTGGATGCCCCAAATCTTCTTCTAGTCCTTCTGGTTCATGTTGTATGACTGAATCTGACTGAATAACTGATTCAGCTTGAGCACTCAGCGCTGTTGTCGGATATCTGGCAGTGACCGAACCACCAAAGCCACGCTGGTCTGAATATCGAATTGTTCCATCCGTAAATTCTTTGGGCTTCACAATAACAATATTGTCACGAAGCCGTGTACGTTTTGGATGCTGACTCACTGCAGTAGGCAATTGAGAATCATTTCTCTGAATTTCTTGCTGTTCCCTCCGTGTATCGGGATTCGGGAACAACACCTGCATTATCTGAAGAACCTGCAGAAGATGGACTCACAACAGTGGGATCAGAACAATGAATATTCCTAGGTGAAGGTGATTCATTTGCCACCGGTTCGTCAAAGGAGGAAGATTCAGTGGGAGTTGTTCCTGTGAGGGCTTCTTGGTAAATGACAGCTTCAAGAGCAACATGAAGAATAGTGGGATGATTGGATGACTTGGGGGATGTGAAAATGGACTACTAGTTTGTTGGAGTTGCTCAAAGCTGCAGATAGGGACAAAAAATGATAGCGGGCGGACGGGAGTGGCCGGGGCATAACGCAGGCCCATGTTTAGGCCGTTTCAGGGGTAAATTGACAGCCAGGAAAACAAGAGGCGGCGGCTCTCCGCTCTTGTCTGTCTCCGACTCTCGCTTCGCCGCAGTCCGGATCCAGATCGACTCTCGCTTCGCTTCGATGCAGTCCGGATCCGAACCTTGGCCTCGACTCCGACTTGGCGCCACGCTGCTTCTTTCTTCTACGAGTTTATTATAAATACAAAGATCCCAGGTACAGATTTCTCATCTCGTTCGATCCCCATCTCCCTCTGTCCATCTTCCCTTCTCCGCCAGTCACATGTCTTCTCCGATCAGTGGCCGCCGCCGGAGCCGCGACGACAGCCTGCTGCAGATGGACGCCGCCGCAAGCGCACCACCGCCACCTGCTGCCGCTTCTGACGGGCGGGTGGCCACCCACCGTCCGCCGCTCTTCCATGCCCGGACGTCCTCGCTCCACGTGACTCGCGTCGAGCGGCGGCCGTACGAGGCCGACGCCGAGAGGCACTCCCGCGTGATTGACGCTATCCTGATCTACGACATTCAATCCAGCCGCAGCCGCAGCCCAAGCCGCAATCGTGCTCGACTCGCCGCCTCCAGCGACGCCGTCCTGGGCCTGCAGGAGGTCGGGTCCGGCGCGGGGACGCCGGCAGCGGAGGAGTGCGCCGTGTGCCTGCAGGACTTCGTGGCGGAGGACAAGCTCAGGGCGATGCCCTGCTCCCACACTTTCCACCAGGACTGCATCTTCCGCTGGCTCGAGGTCAACCATGTCTGCCCGCTCTGTCGCCACGAGCTGCCCACGCAGGAGGAGGAGGAGGAGGACGACGAAGAAGATGAGAGAGGTTACCAGGAGGATGTGATTTACCAAATTTATCGGGAGATGTATTCGGAAGAAACTTAGAGCCGGTTTAGTTACCAAAAATTTTCACCCAAAAATTTTCACCTCCCCTTTGAACACATGTACGAAGCACTAAATGTAATTAAATAACAAAACTAATTACACAGTTTGGATGTACACGACGAGACGAATCTTTTGAGCCTAATTAATGTATGATTAGCCATAAGTGCTACATTAACCCACATGTGCTAATGATGCGGTCAAAGACCTCAAAAGATTCGTCTCGCGGTTTCCAAGTGAGTTATGAAATAATTTTTTTAATTAGTGTCCGAAAAACCCTCCCGACATCTGGTCAAACATGTGATTTGACATCCAAAAATCTTCGCTACTTTAGTGCCGAATATCTTGACCCGTATTTTGGCACCGAGAATAATCAGCAGGAGAGCATGCCGGTGACGGAGGCGGCCTAGAGACCTGGATTCAACATCATGCTGGAGTGCTGTGGAAGCATTGCTCTCTGCTCCAATCTACCCAAACAGTATAAGTTATCAGCAGCTCAGTGATGACATGCTTCCAGTAGACATGTAATCTGAAAGTGTGCTATGTGTATCTTGCAAGTTTTCAGCAATCAGTGATGTATGCTATAATGCTTAATTGCTTATCCTCAATGAAAACTTGAGCTAATTTCTGCTGATCACGAGGGGGGCTCTATGCTAAAGATTTTGACTATGACTAGCGGTAACATGTCTGTCGGATTTACTCATAAGTAGGACGTCTGTAGTTCTTTGTGGTTTAACTAATAGCTGAAGCCAAAATAGGATCTATGTCAATGCAACAATGTGTGCTACAAATCTTGGTAAATAAACATGGGCAACTTTAGGATAGGAGGAAAGTGCCCTGAATGAACAATCAGTCTTTTTTAATTCTTCACCCCACCTGGAAAACGTCTTGCTAGTCAAGGGAAGCAACTCGGCAACTCCTATACTACACACAATCACGCCTCTGTGTTTTTTCTCTTTCCTTTAGTCATATGAAGCTTGTGCATCTTCGAGTGGCTCTCCAGCGTAATGGCGTCTGCCCACTCTGTCGCATGAGCTGCCCACGCAGCTGGAGGAGGAAATTAGCTAGAGTAAAATGCACTGTGGGTCCTTAAACTAGTAAGGGTGTGTCAAGTAGGTCCACGAACTCCGAAAATGCAGATTTGACCCCCTAATCTAATTAAGTGTGTCACTAGAGGTCCAAAACCCCTTTGACTGGGTCTGACCGCCTACGTGGCATGCTGACTGGGCAATGACATGGACCTGACATGTGGGATCCGCTATTTCTCTGCTGCTCCCTTCTTCCTTGCGCCAGGCAAGAACAGAGCCGAGCGCAGGCACTGCTCCGCCGGGCGTTCCACACCGCCTCGCACCACCTCCTTCCAAATCCGCCGCGCCCAGGCCTCCCTCACTGCCCCAGCTCCCTCCCCAACCTCTCCTCACCGAGCTCCGGCTACCACCCGACCGGAATCGTGCCGCCCACCTCCCGCCATTGTTGCCGCCACCGAGCCGAGCTCGAGCTCGAGCTCACGTGCCCAGCCCGCTCCAGCCACCCTCCGCCCCAACCAACACGCGGGATTGAATCCAGGTGACCCCCTCTTGCGTTTTCACCCCTTTCCCCATGGAAATCATCGCCGGACCGACTGGACTGTCGAGCGCCATTGCAGCCGACGCGGGGCGTCGTCGCACCTGGCCGTAGCCCTATTCTGCTGCGGCCGCCACACGACGATGCTCCTTCCCGCCGCGCGAGCCGGAGCAGGAGCGAAGCGGCGCCTTTTTCCGCGCCTGCGCCGGCAAGTAGCGGTGCTCGGGTTCGCGCCGCGGCGGCGAGCAGGGGCGCCGAGGACGACGAGGAAGCGCCCAGCCAATGATGGAACGCTCGCCCGCCGACGTCGAAGGTGATGTCCGCGCCTCCCCGGATTGACGGTGCGCAGGGGCAGCGAAAGCGGCGGCGCGCAAGGCCGGCGAGGCTGCGACTACACGCACATGTGTGAGGGGCTGCGGCGTCGCGACGGGCCAGCCGGGACGGCCGCGCCGACGCCCTGCGCGGCCAGGCCCTGCCTCGCTCGTTCCAGCGGCGCGGCTAGCGAGCGCCGCCCTCGAGCAGGGCCGCCGCGCGCAGGCGAGGTCCAGGAGGCTGCGCCGCCAAGCGCCGCACCGACGGCGACGGCGAGCTTCTTGCCAGTCAAAGCGCCGCCCCCTTCTGTCCCTATGACAGGTGGGGTCGTTGACTCTGCTGACAGGTCCCACATGTCAGGTCCATGTCATTGCCCAGTCAGCATGCCACGTAGGCGGTCAGACCCGGTCAAAGGGGTTTTGGACCTTCAGTGACACACTTAATTAGATTAGGGTGTCAAATCTGCACTTTCGGAGTTCGTGGACCTACTTGACACATTCCAGTGACACACTTAATTAGATTAGGGGGTCAAATCTGCACTTTCGGAGTTCGTGGACCTACTTGACACACTCTCACTAGTTTAAGGACCAACAGTGCATTTTACTCAATTAGCTATCAGTAGCTGATCAGGCCGGTGCGAGAGGACTAGCTCTCAAGCAGAAAGATGACAAGGATGCCTGTGTGTTCCAGGGCACCTAAATTGATTAGCAACCAGAAGCTTAATGGGTTTTCTTTCTGTCCCAAAGAGGTGGAATCGAAAGCGTGATTCTGATTATCTTCGCTTCAATCAAAACTAAACAAGAAACGACAATCTCAAACTAGAGCTGTTGTAATGTAGCAGCAGCACAATGCACACCGTTGCTGCTAAGATGATCAACACACACAGTTGGTGGTATTCTACATTTCTACCTAGCAAAACGGCACTGGCACTGGGTTTGTAGCGTACTTCATACGTTCTACTGAATGAATGTTAAGTGCAAGGCTCATATGTCATGGATTCAAAATATAGTGCAACTGTGCACTGATTGCTAGTGAGCCATCACAGGCTTTGCAATGTGTTTCAAATGTAAATCTGGATAACTTACAGTTGCCTACTTGCCTACACCTAAACGGAACATATAAAGCAACAAAGTTTTCCTTCTTGAGCAATGTTAAGATGCATTAGTACACACCCAGCCAGATCTGGGCGCAGGAGCCTCCGGTCCTCACGCGACTAATGTTGGGACCCGGTCTTCTTCATCCTCAGGAAGCTCACTAATGTGATTCTGGAAGGAATACCCGTGCCCGGCCTCTTCTTGATGGTGGTTGTCTTCCACGGCTTCCCATCTCTTGCACTGCTTGTGGTTTTTGAGGTTACATTATAGAACTGCATGTAGACAAGCCGTGATTAAGACTACCAACAAGCACATTAAAGTGAGGAAGTAAATTCTTCCAGAGGAAACTGGTCGAGTTGGGAACATATTCACCTCACAGACACCATGCAGAAGCAGCCTCTGAAATGGGTCCTGGACATTCAGCACAAGCACATCTTTATCACTAGCATCTTCAATGAAGGCCCTAACTTGTTCCTTCAAACATGAAAGTGAAGAAGCTAGCAAAGTAAGCAACTGACAAGCTGAGCCAAATGTGCTGGAAGAAATGTCAGTGCAAGTTACATAAACGAAGTGATGAAATCATGTTTCTAAGTGAAAAGAACTCTTTTCCAGATTCTGGTGAGGTGGCAAAAAAAATCACTTATCAAGCATTGGTTCGGGTTTGAAGCCTGTAAATGTAAACACAAGGTTTCAAGCAAAGCAGTTGCCGATAATAAACCCACAGTACAACGTTCTTTTCCAACGTAATTTTCTGACAAATCCTAGGCACCGCCCAACTGGTTGTAATAGTCATCTGAGCTTTTTACAAGCATAGTGCTATACTGTGAAACTGTTGACACTGGAAACTTCACAATTACTACTAAGCTATAAATATATTTTATTTCATATACTTCACTTAAACCTTTTGAGCCTTGAATTAGATAACAAACTAGAAGTAGTATGATGCATTATCTACATGTGCTCTAAATAGCAGATAGAAGTACAAATACAGATGTCTTCTTTACAAGAAAAACTAGTCAAAATCCTGAATCCATTTTAATCACTC
The DNA here is from genome assembly GCF_016808335.1 of Panicum virgatum. Classification (NCBI taxonomy): domain Eukaryota; kingdom Viridiplantae; phylum Streptophyta; class Magnoliopsida; order Poales; family Poaceae; genus Panicum; species Panicum virgatum. Next base: position 1,849,967 of record NC_053138.1, on the reverse strand, counting down.
CAATAAATAGAACTCCAAACATGATTACTTTTTTAGGGGGGGGGGTGAGAATGAACTTGGTTTTGTGGAAAAATAAACTAATAAAGTTAAACTAAAGGAACAAAGGTAGTACTTCATATATTTCAAGAAGATCGGGTAGGAAATTTCTCTTTATAGATTCTCTTGTTTGGCAATCTATACGGCGCCAAGCATTCAGCGCAATCGCTTCATCTTCGTCTATATGAGTCCTTGTTTTTTCCGATGATATTTTCATGTGTTGCATCAATCTTGCCTACAAATAAGAAAAAAAATGCAAATATAACAGATCCATAAACGACTGACCGTGCAATGACGAACAACATGTCGCTAGCAAGATAGTCACTAACACACTACATACCTCAACATCCATGTCAATGCTCCTGAAGGCATCCCATTCACCAACACTTGTCCTGCAGAATGCTGACAAGGGCAGTTCCTCACCTACATAATCATCATAATATGGAGATGAGATTTTCCAAATTATACACAGGTAAATAAAGATAATGCATTTGATGCCTATGCTGAATGGAAGAGCAACTCCGCATGAGCATTTCAAAATGAAAACATATGATCTAAAAATAGAAGAGAAACGAGCATATGTCCATAAATTTCAAAACTGCATCACTTATAAAAAAAACATGCTTTAAGAGAAAATACTGTCTTTATATGATTTTGTCAACACAGTCAGAGCTTTTCTGGCATACATTTACATGGTGCAACCAAAACCAGTTACGAAAAATAGTTGAAGTACTGAACTGCAAAATCAAGAAAAATCATGTTAAAAGAAAAAGTCAAGTAGCATTTGGAGTTTACCCCATGGTGGAGGAGCAAAGAGGCCTTTGATTTCCTCAACATGAAGCCGTGGGACAAGTTCAATCAGCAAGCGGCCATTCATCCATCTACGTGATCTCCGGTTACTGACCTGTGTATAATATTGTAATGTGGAAACCATCAACCTGCTTTCATAAAATGTTTCATAGTACATCAGAATTTTATTCCACTAGACACTACAACAAAAAGATGCTATTTTTCTTTGCACATTTTCATTTTTACTTGTGATCACAAGACTGACAAGAGATGCCCGTCGATTGGACTGAATCATCCACCACAGACAAACAAAAGAGAGTAGCAAGAGGTAGAAAAGCAGCACCCATTCGGATGAGCTTTCTCACCTTGGTGGCCATGTCCTCGAGGGCTTCAATCTTCCTCTCAATCAACTGTGAACGTGACCGAGCGCCGTCGCCTGCGTCCATTACACCCAAAATTTCAGGAAAGTTTGCCCCATTTGCTCGATTTGGGGGCAAAACCAACATCGCCATCTAGAGAGTTTTCTGGTAGAGGGGCTACCTTTAGCGGAATCGAAGAGGGAAGAGTAGAACTCCTCCTCCCTCCGTAGCAGATCCGCGCTCGCCATGGCTGAAGCCTCGCGCGATCTCGGTCTTGAACTGCCGCGGTTGTCGGTGCGGTCGCCGGTGGTGCCGAACGCGCGAGAGAATATGCTGTCGTGACTCGTGAACCGTGATGGTCGGGCAGGGCAGAGGCACGGCCGCACTGGGCGTCAGAGGCTGGAGCGTTGGTCGGCGGCGAGCGGATGGTTGGTCGGCGGCGGCGTATGCAACCTTGCTGGAGTTGGGGTGGGATTGCCGCCGGATTCCAAGAGATAGGGGGTGTACGTATCTCTATGAAAGTGGGTCCGCCCGAATTAGGGCCCACGTGTAAGTCAGGCAGTTTTCCCTCCCTTCCTTTTAGACGATGCCAAGCATTTTTCCTGGCCACCTCTACACAAGATTGACGGCCACGAAAGCTTGGGGCCGGATCAACGAGACTTTTGTTTTGCAAAAGAATAAAAATGCCACGGTGATTACATGCATAGTACAAATCGATAAATCACGATGGCGCGTGTGTGGTTTTGTATGCGATTGTACGTGAGAAGAAACTAAGAAAGAAGCATATGGTCGGTGGCGTGAGCTTTCACGGTCCACCACCGGGCAACAAACTCGGTGACTGATTGGCATCCATCAGACAATCAACCGTTCACGCTCCATTTGTAAACATCCAGGCAGCAGCAAGCAAACCACCATCGCTGTCATCTTCCGTTGCAAGTTGAGAAGAGGCGACGAGACTGCTGCTTGCGGCAGCACGCGGCAGCAAACCGGCCGCATCGGCAAGTCCGCAAACCTTTCCACACCGCCGAACTTGGGTTGCCGTGCCGTGCCGTGCCGTGCCATGCCGGCGCGGCCACGACGGCACGCCCACGCAAGCAACAGCAAGCCGGCCGGCCCAGATATCGTAAGATTAATTAATTAATCTAATCGCCGTGCCCGTGCTCCCCAAACGCCTCCATCCAAAAAAAAGCTTTGGAAAGGCGAATCTGCCCTTCGTTTATCCTGGTGTCCAAATCCGGTGATTAAATTAAACACCCGCCCGCGGCGGGTCCCCCACGGCCTCGGTCTCTCAGCTCTCTCAACTCTTGGGAGTTGGGACGAGACGATACGATAGCTCTCCCGCGGCGGCACGCCAGTCCAGACAAACCGTCCTGCGCCTCGGGCAGTTCGTCTCCCCACCTTCCCACCACGCAACGCCAACGACAGAGACGCCGCACGGCAGGAGAGGAGAGGACAGCAATGGCGCCGCAGCAGGATCAGGAGCAACCCCCAATGGACGCCGCCCGGCGCCGCATCCGCGCGGTCTCCGCCCACCTCAGCCCGCCGGCGCCCGCCGCGGGCAGCGGCCTCGACGCCAACCCCACCGCCGGCGAGTACGCCCATGGTCCGTCCTCGACTCCTCTCCCCTGTTTATTGCCTGCTCATACACATACACGTAGGCGCGAACGTCGGCGCTCCCGCGTGGCGGCACTGGGAGTTCGGGTTCGATTCGATGGGACTTGCAAAGCTCAGAACGGGGAGGTCCAGAGTAGCCAGTTACAATGCCTTTGCCTTGCTCCATCTCTTCTTCTAGGCTAGTACTGAGTATCTCTGAACGAAAATAACACAGCACTGTCAGCCCATAATCGTCGCTTGGGCAATTCGCCTCAACTGTGAGGGGCAGCATGATCTGGTACTCCTCCCCACGACCTGATCAGAGTAGGTGCTGCAGTTTCACTTTCTAAGTGTATGTATATGCACATACATTTTATAAACTATACTTCTGTATCTGTTTGTCAATGCCAGTCGTATGAATCTACCCTGAAACGTGTCAACATTGGCATCCACACCTTGATTGCTTCTGCTCCTTTTTTTTCCTGATGACTTGTTGCCCAGCCGGCACCAGCCGATGCTTTCTCCATTCCAACTATGCATGTTTGAGTTGACCAATTTAAACAAACTATCATTACTAATTTGCTCTACCATCTTTTCAGTGCAGGGTTACAGTGTGGTTCTCCCTGAGAAGTTGCAAACTGGAAAGTGGAATGTGTACAGGTAGGCAGGCTATCTATAATGTTATATGCTGTTTTTTTTTATTGTCCGGTGGATCATAGTTAATTGTTATTCCCATCTTGCAGATCTGCACGGTCACCTCTTAGGTTGATAAATAGGTTTCCTGAAAATCCAGATATCGGAACGCTGCATGATAATTTTGTGTAAGAATCCTCACCATCTCTCTTGGACATGCAACCTAATCAATGCTAGCTCTTTACTTCCTTATTACTTCTGTTTTTGGACTTGTGCCCAGCATTGATTCTCGTTAAAACCTATGAAGAAGTTATCTGGAAGGCGCGCTCCTTTTCTTTTATTATAATGCCAATATTCAAATTTAAGTACTTGTAATAATCTCTCAGACGTGATGGTCTATGATATCTGAAATTGACAGGTATGCAGTTGAGATGTTTAGGGATTGTCGATACCTGGGAACAAGAATCCGCGAAGACGGAACTGTTGGAGAGTAAGGAGCTAAAGAATGGATACTGGATGCATGCTGTATTATCTCCTTTAGTATTTTTACCTGCCTTGTTTCACTCTTTAAAGCGTCAAATAATTTTCCAGTTACAAATGGATGACATATGGGGAAGCAAGTACAAGCAGGACTGCAATAGGTTCTGGTCTCATTCACTGTGGAATACTTGAAGTGAGTTTTAACAGGCAACTGTCCATTTTTTTTTCTATCAACACACAGCACCTACAGTGTAGGGTGGCGATTTTTTTGAACTTACTTTAATAATAATAACTTGTTTAACTGGGATTCAGGGTGCACGCATTGGTCTGTATTTTATAAACAGACCTGAATGGATCATAGTTGATCATGCTTGTGCTGCATACTCATATGTATCTGTGCCACTTTATGACACCCTTGGTAGGTTCAAATCACAGATTTTCCCAGGACTCTTTGACATCATGATTCATCTAGTGACCGTTTTGTGTATTGTACTTTCCTGCAGGTCCAGATGCAGTTCAATTCATTGTGAACCATGCAACAATAGAAGTTATTTTCTGTGTGCCTCAAACACTAAGCACTGTAAGCTTACACCTTGTTCAGCATTAGATAATTACCATCACCTATAATCTATTTAAAGTTTAACCTAAACAACTAATGGAGATGCTTGCCTCTGGTCATACCAGTTCCAACTAGTTAGGTTGAACTGGCAAGTTATTCCCAGGAAGCTAGGCTATTCTTATTGTAAACATGAAAATTGCTCGTCTTAAGATGCTTGGCAATGTCAAAAATCTTGGATACTACGGTTCCTAATGGATACATCATGCTTTTGGACCCTATCCATGTGTGTGCACGCTTATCGTGGTGGGTGTTGGGGTCTGATCCTGAAATTGGAGCTGCATGCACTACAGTGAACTTTTTTGTGATTACTAAATTCATACTTTTATTCTTGTTTAAAACAATAAATCGTTTTATGTCTATTATTGTTCAATTGAAATTGTAGATATATTCTCTGAAATATAAGAACATTCAGTTTCCTATTTTCCTACCTATTGATTTTCTTTATTGAATGCAGCTGTTAAGCTTTATAACCCACATGCCATGTGTTCGGCTTATAGTGGTAAGTCTGAACCATTCGCAATTAACAATTTAACATCCATATCTTTAAGTTGTACTCTTCCTTTTATTTTGTAACTTCTTTTGTTTAGGTAGTTGGTGGAGAAGATGTTAAGATTCCACTCACACCTGCAAATACTGGAGTGCAAACTATAACTTACACCACTCTACACAATCAGGTGGGTCTTCAAATGAGCCTCGAGCTTTTATACTATAAACAATTCTGTTTACGCTGAACTGTTTTAAACACTACATAGATGTTTTCACTTTATAATTCACTTCTAACAAGCTGCATAATTGCAGTTAAATGAATATTACTTATTTGTACCTTAAGAAACGTGATATATGCCAATATCCATTGGCAGTGACATTGATCTTTAATTGGCTAAGTCAACTTCACTATAAGCAATCTGTAATTATTTTTTTCCCTCTATTTCTGTTTGCTCCTGCTTAATTTGTTCCTTTTTTTTTTGTAAAAAATGTGCTAAATGGATTCATACCTTGATATGCCATCTAGTCCGCATTTATGTTACACGCATTTATATGTGAAACCGCATGAGACAGTGTTTTGTTTTGGTTGAAAATTGGTCTTAGCTAGAATGTAAAATTGAATCACTAGCTGATACTTTATAGTAAACTGACATGCTAAATGTCTGTTTCAGTGTATGAATATTAGCATGGCATGACCGTGATGTTACGTTTATATTTTACTGTTTCGGATGCAATGCACATGAGAGCATATGGACAAGCTTACTCACCAGTAAATGTCTTTTTGTTCAAGTTGTGTTATCTTCCAACTGTTCAATGCTTATTGGTGGAGAGTGTGTGCATGCTGGACATATTGTCTTATATTTTATTTTTATGTTGATTATCAGGTGCATTTCCAAAGCAGTTATTTCTTTTGCCACAAGTTCAGTTTAGAAAGACGTCTTGGCGTTTTATATTTAGATAAAAATATTAGCACCTCAATATGCTCACTTCTGGCTATATGTTATCTTCAGCTGTTTTATGAATTCTTTCTGATGTTTAATTTAGGGAAAGACGAGCCCTCAACCTTTCCGACCTCCAAAACCTGATGGCGTTGCTACTATTTGTTACACAAGTGGTACCACAGGTACTCCAAAGGTAAGTCATCCATCCATCTAATTATGATTTGTCTGTTGCTCCATCAGTAAATCTATTCTACTTCTGCATTTCAAACCTGTGATGTTGGATGCCAATATATTACCAGGGAGCTGTTCTTTCTCATGAGAACTTAATCGCAAATGTAGCAGGGTCAAGCCTGGGAATTAAATTTTACCCCTCTGATGTGTAAGGATTCTACATTCACTCTAGAATTTTTCTACTGGCAAGAAATTATTCTTGACGATACATTTTTCTACTGCCCTCCTCAGCTATATTTCTTATTTACCCTTGGCTCACATCTACGAGAGAGCTAACCAGGTTGCGTTGCTTCACTATGGTGTTGCCATTGGATTTTACCAAGGGGTATGCATATCTGAAACTATTTAGGATGATAGCCTTACAGTACGTTGCTTTTCTGTTTGCTTGAAGAACTGCACAATTGGTATTACAATTTTTTATATGGATTCAGAAATTAACTGGTTTTACAAGTGCTTGCACATCGGTAGGCAAAGGAGTATAGGACTTCCAGTGCAATGTGCATTTGACGCATTTTCATTATTCTGCATAGGTGTTGCTAGTTTCTTCTCTAGTCATTTCTTGTGCTTCTACCTCTTTTATGTTCTGCCTTCTTGGGCTTTCTGCAATACACACAAGTTGATACATAATGTGGTACTGGTACAAAACTTATTGTTACATGTCACGGTAATCTTTTACCTTCAATTATGGCTGTTTTTTCCATCTTTTTGATTAGTACGCTATGTTAATTTCCAGGATAATTTGAAGCTGATGGATGATCTGGCTGCTTTGAGACCAACAATATTCTCAAGTGTTCCTCGGTTATATAACAGAATTTATGCAGCGTAATACAACTATACCAGTATTTAGATATTATTTTTGTACTTTGTGACCTCTTGGGTTTCAAATCCAGGCAGTAATCAGCTGGTTAGTTGCCATTTTGAGATGAAAGAAAAAAGAAAAAGAAATGAAATGGGACTGGGGCTGGGGCTGGGATTGGATCATCGATTGACTTGTTACTGACTCAGAGCCAAGGTCTGGCAAACTACTAAGACACAAGACCATACGAGGTCTCTACTTGTATTGAAAGTAATCATCACATATCTTACTGGAAAACAAGTGCCCAAAATGAAACTAGGTTTAAGCTTTTGAAAACTAAGGGCAGCTATACAAATGACAAGCTTAAAGATAAGTGGATGCATGCAGGAAATCTAAACAGCAGATTATTGTAAATGGTTTTTGAACCATGTTTCTAGTCATATCTTCAATGAGGTTATTATTTCTTCCTTTTTGGTATTGCTAACTAGCTAGATGCCTATTTACAGAATTACAAATGCTGTGAAGGAATCTGGTGGGCTGAAAGAAAGACTGTTTCATACTGCATACAATGCCAAGAGGCAAGCAATTCTTAATGGTAAGAACGGTATGAAGTTTATTAAAGCAGTCCCCATACTGTTTGTTATTTGGATATTACTTTTTTGAAGGCTCTTTCCCTTGAAGTTGAAAATACTTTTCCTATGTCTTTTAAACCTATCCTCCAACTGTTTCAAACATTAGTTTCTTCTACCACTTAAAAGTTAACATGTAGGCCCTTTCAACACTTGTCATTAGTCTATTTTTTAATTTAACTGAATGTTATGTACTAAAAGATGCAAATTTTACGTTTTCATGCCATGATTTGATCAAAATTTCATCTCCTAATGTATAATAAAGTATTACCTCTATACTTTGTATAATTAGGACGAAATCCGTCGCCAATGTGGGATAGGTTGGTGTTTAACAAAATAAAAGCTAGGCTTGGTGGACGAGTGAGACTCATGTCTTCAGGTGCTTCTCCATTGTCATCAGATGTCATGGAATTCTTAAGGATGTAAGCTGACTTCTTTTGATCTCTCTTGGTGCCGTATGATGGTTATTTGGAAATTTGCTTTACTAATAGTAAATATTGTTTGATTTCTTATAGATGCTTTGGTGGTGAAATTTTTGAAGGCTATGGAATGACAGAGACATCTTGTGTCATCTCTACAATGGATATTGGCGATAAGTTAATTGGTCATGTTGGATCCCCAAACCCTGCTTGCGGTAAAGCTCTGTGTTTGGATTTCCAGGGATATAATAATATTTGTTTATGTAAAACTTACGCTTATGTTGGCAGAAAATTCTATGAATTCAACTCAGTATATTAACAGTACATACTACAACAAAATTAGGAACGCCATCATGAAATAGCTGCACTGAAGAAACTTATGTTCTGAGACTCTGAGTTGTCGTTATTTTACAGTTTATCAATCAAGGGTTATTATTGTTCTCAATATGGCTGTCCACTTAGCAAATTCCAATAGTGCATTTTGATCTGATGTTCTTCAGAAAGAAAATTAGGTTGGCTCTCATGTACTGATATTATTTCTCTTGACACAACTTAAGTTAATATTCTATCTCCAAGGCTGCATGAAGTTTGTCCTTTTGTATTGCTATTGCTTTCTAATCAAATCCTTTTTTCTTGTGCAGAGGTTAAACTTGTGGATGTCCCAGAAATGAATTATACTTCTGAGGATCAACCATATCCTCGTGGAGAAATCTGTGCTAGGGGACCCATAATTTTCCGTGGCTATTATAAAGATGAAGTTCAAACGTAACTTGCTACCCTTCACTTCTATTTACAATTCTATATTATTTTTCAGTGAGCTAAATAAAATGCATTTGAAAAACTGCAGAAGAGAGGTCATTGATGAAGATGGTTGGTTACACACCGGAGACATAGGTTTATGGCTGCCTGGAGGGCGTTTAAAAATTATAGATAGGTAAATCTGAATGATGTACTCTTTGGTATTCCAAAATTTCTTTAGACTTGCAAATATTTGTGTGGATGTCCTTTCATTTAGATTGATGTGTCTAAAACTTTGAAAAAATTAGCCAAATGAATCAAGTGGAAGCCTCAACCATCTGTTTAGATTTTCTAAGTTTTCAACCATTCAAATTCCAAATCAATTAATAGTAATCTTCTTGTTTGGTATTTGGGTGGGATTTAAAGCACATTCATCTGTGTGCAAACGTTCCAGCATGTGATTAGTGCTGGTGTCATGCAGTGATTGCTTAGACCTGGTATAATGTGCAACTCATGCCACTTTAGCAGCATAAGGCAATTTACTAATTGATAATATGGCTGCATTGTTTACTGGTAATGTTTTCCAAATGCATGTTAAAAGTAATAGCAGATTTTCATCCTTACGAATAAAAGAGCAAACCACAATGGATAATGCACAAAATAACAGTACAATCTTGCTCCATTATCGTAGCATCAAACCTGGTCTTGGCCATCCATGATGCTCTGTAATTGATGTGAATAATTATCTATTCTCTTTCTGGTAATTCTTCCTATGCTGCTTAACTAAATGTTAGAGTATATTTGGTAGGTTAGGATATGTAATCCCGGACTGCCATATGTATCGGGGAGGTGCCTTACCCCCCAAGTCTCTGTACTCTATATATACTGCCCAAGGGGCTCGATGCAATACATCGACCACATTATATGCATCCTACTTTCCTACACTAAATATAATTGAATTAAACTCTATTTGGCCTGAAGTTTTCTCCTGAGTTGCTAATTGTTTTATACTTTTCTGGGCTCAAGGAAAAAGAACATTTTCAAATTAGCTCAAGGAGAGTACATAGCTCCAGAGAAGATCGAGAATGTCTATGCCAAGTGCAAGTTCATTGCTCAATGCTTTGTATATGGTAATAATATTCATGAATCGGTATGAGCTCAAACCATTGACTACTGTCATGTATACCTAAAGCTGTTAATTTGGATGCAGGTGATAGTTTCAACTCTTCCCTAGTTGCCATTGTAGCAGTTGAACCTGAGGTGTTGAAGGCTTGGGCTGCATCAGAAGGAATTCAGGTAAAGATGTCTTAATTGCATTTGTCTCCTACTAAAAACACAGTTTCCACACTGATCCAATTTAGAAATGTAAACGGAGCATAAATTTTTGGGATGCTGTGGAATATTAGGATGTTGCATTTCCAGCTTAGGTTCTTACCACTGCGTCATCATCTGGGCTTTTAAACGGTTTACCTGACAGGAAACACTCGTCTCTTTTTAAAACAGAGCCACAGATAGAAGGTATATATTTATAAATCCTGTTTACTTCCTAAATGCTCTTTCTAACATGCAGTACGAGGACTTACGACAGCTCTGTGCTGATCCTAGAGCAAGAGCCACTGTCCTGGCTGACATGGATTCCATTGGAAAGGAAGCTCAGGTATATTTCTTCAGTTGTGACCCATCTGAAAGAAAGTGGATTGTCTGTTATCGACGTGCCTTCTTATTATTGACTTGTTTATGCATATTTTACCAGCTAAGAGGTTTTGAATTTGCAAAAGCTGTTACCCTTGTTGCTGAACCATTCACATTGGAAAATGGTCTCCTCACCCCAACGTTCAAGGTAAGCCCATTGGCTTCTGTTACAGGAGGTTTCAATACTAAAATTCTGATGCACTCCATCTCAATGCTTTTTTAGGTCAAAAGACCGCAAGCTAAGGCATACTTTGCAAAAGAAATCTCAGATATGTACGCTCAATTGCGAGAGGCAGAGTCAGCTAAGGCGAAGCTATAGCCTATAGTCACTAGTTTAATTATTCGGAAATAGCCATACGGGTGGATTCTGCAGTTGTGGTTATACAAGATCGTGAAATAAGTCAAAATCCTTTTTTACTGACTCGGCAAATAATGATTCCTGCCATGGTCAGGAATCAAGACGTCTCATCGGACGGGAGGCAATGCTTGGTGCAGGATGATATATATGGTTCCTGTTGTAAAGACATACTTGATGCCCCTTGAATTTTTGTCCCTTTTTGTCGGTACCTGTAGGAGGGATACCCACTCCTACTGCAGCAAGGCAGGACTCGCATGGTCATCCGCGACTAACGCCATAAGAGGTGGAGCAGCCGGGCCCCACGGGTCAGGCCCTTACCTCACCGGGCCTACGGCCCCGGACCCGCTCCCCGCCTGGGGACGGGTTCGGAGACGCCACGTGTCCCTGAGGAAGGGAAGTTCCGAGCTGACAGCCGAGGCCTCGGACCCCCCATAAGGGCCCCCCATAAGGGCCCGAGACCTCCCACGTCCGTCCGGACCTCCCACGCGGTAGAACCAACATACCACCCGGGGGGTCCGGAGCCGCCACGTGTCCCGCAGGCGCGGACACGGGCTCGGGCGCGAGTCTTCCGCTGGAAGGCTCGCCCACCCACCGCATTCAATGCGGGTGGTTCAGAGGTGCTCTGCCGCCACGGCACGCGCGGCAGTCTTTGTCAGGCCTCGCCGTGGACCGCGTATTATCAAGGTACACAGTGCAGCCGCCTGTGCCGCACCCGCGCAGAGCCCCTCTGCCGCATTAATTGGATACGACGGCACGACACTTTTCCATCATGTCGGCTACGCCGCAAGCTACACGGCACGTTCAGCTATGTGGCAAGCGACGCCGCTAGCTACGCCTGGCGCCGCTCCGACAAGACAGCGCCTGGATATGAAGAACGGGGGATTCCTGGAGCGGGCAAGGAAATCCAGGAGTATGATCTCCTTCGTCTGCAACGCCATAATGTATGAACAATATGTTACTGTTACTGCATCGGTTGGGCCCACCTATCGGGGACCCAACGGCCATGTACGCGCCTCCCTTGAGATATAAAAGGGTAGCGCTCGCTGTACACAACAAGCCATTCAGAGCACATACGGACACACGCTGGGCTCAGTTCCAAGCTCACCCAGACTCAAGCAATACGGCACACAGTGGACGTAGTGTATTACGCTCCGGCGGCCCGAACCACTCTAAACCTGCTGTGCTCATCGTGTTCTTCGTGTTCTTGAGCAAGATCGAACTAGTCGCTAGCTAACCCCCGAGTACTCACCCTCTGGGCTTAGGCGGGTGCATTCCGCCACCCGGCTGTGGTTTGCCACACCACGACATTTGGCGCGCCAGGTAGGGGCTGATAGCTGGTTTCGGTTCATCTCTTGCTCGTCTCCATGGTTCGGGTGGACAACGTGGAGATGACGGAGGGTGTGGCGTCCTCCACGCCACATGCCTCTCGCGTTCCTGCTCCAGGGGCAACCGTGCCTGTGGAACAGTCACCGTCGGTGGCGGCGCGCGCTGCTCGTCGGCAGGAGTCAGGGCGCCCGTCAAGGGCCCCCTCACAAGCTGTGAGCGGCGGAGCGCTGGCGGCGGCTAGGGAGTTGCTTCGCAACCCTCCGGCTGCTGCAGCCTCGCCAGACGCCCTGAGGCAGTGGCGGGATGATGTTGACCGTCTCCTCCATCTGGCTCAGGCCTCCCCCAGTTCCGCAAGGACTGGGCAACGACCTCCGCCTGGCAATGCGGTGGTGTCCAACCACCGGCGCCAAGGCGGTGTGTCGGCATCCGTGCGCTCCCCCACAGTGAGGGGTGCACGGACAGAAGACCTGCGGGCGGAGCTCAACCGCAGGCGTGTGGGTGAGGACGCCCGCATCTCCGTGGAGAGGGCGCGAGAGTGCCGTCTCAACATTGAGGGCCGCAACCTCAACGCCGACTTGGACGTGGTGGCACCCAAGCCTCCGGTGAACGCCCAGATACAGTCGGGCGGTCCGGTGGCTGGAGTGGGCTGCGCTGCGCTTGCAGATCACCTCCACGCAGTGGCATGGCCATCCAAGTTCCGCCCGCACCTGCCGGAGAAGTACGACGGTACTACTAACCCGTCGGAATTCCTGCAGGTGTACGTTACCGCCATCACAGCAGCTGGTGGTAACGACGCCATCATGGCGAGCTACTTTCATGTAGCCTTGACTGGGCCAGCCCGGACTTGGCTCATGAACCTCACTCCCGGGACGATTCAGTCCTGGGATGAGCTCTGTGCGAGGTTCACAGCAAACTTCACCAGCGCATACCAGTAGCATGGTGTGGAGGCACACCTCCACGCCGTGAGGCAAAAACCCGGAGAAACGCTCCGGGAATTCATCTCGCGCTTCACCAAGGTACGGGGTACCATTTCTCGTATCTCCGATGCATCTATTATCACTGCTTTCCATCAGGGGGTACGTGATGAGAAGATGCTCGAGAAGCTGGCGACGCACGAGGTGGAAAGCGTCACCACGCTTTTCTCCCTGGCAGACAAGTGTGCCAGGGCCGCTGAGGGCCGCGCATGGCACTCAGCCCCCCTAAGACGGAGATGTCAAGGCTGGTGGCTCTGCTGCTACCGCCCAGGGCGGTGGCACGAAGAAGAAGAACAAGAACTGGAGTCGCGGGGAGCCGCAACCTGGCGGACCAGCCGTCGCCATAGCGGCACCTGCTGCTGCGGCACCAGTTGCTGCGGTAGCGGCTGGGGGCCAGAATGCGCATGGCAAACGCCCTCGCCCGCAAGGTGGCAGCGGAGGTTCATGCCCAGTGCATCCCACCGCTCGCCACAGCGCCGCTGACTGCCGCGAGATCCAGAAGCTCCCGAAGCGGGTCAGCGGATGGCGTGAGCAGTCCTCCAAGGACGGCTCACCCCCTCCTCGCTAGCGGCCCGGCAAGGAGAAAGCCTCCGACAGCGGGGCCGCAGCCGGGGAGAAGGAGCTGGGGTATCAATCCCCCGCTCGGGAGCTGAAGGGCGTGTACCACGACGACAACTCCGACTCCGACAACGACGACCGCCGCAAGAAGCTGTACGTAATGTATGGCGGAAGCTGGGAGCTTGTCTCCCGGCGGGACGTGAAGACCCTTCGCCGAGAAGTCCTTTCGGCGAAGCCGGGGGTCCCGAAGGCGGCGCCGCACTAGAGGTGGATGAACACCACCATCTCTTTCAGGCCATCCGACTGCTCAGAGAATATGGCTAGGGCCGGTGTGCTACCTCTAGTCACCGCCCCTGTCATATCCAACGTCAGGCTCTATCACGTGCTGATAGACGGTGGGGCTGGCCTCAACGTCATCAGCTATGTAGCGTTCAAGCATCTGCAGATCCCGGAGTCCAAGCTGACTCCCTCTCGCCCATTCTCTGGAGTGGGCCCACATCCGGTGTTCCCTCTGGGGAGTATCACACTGCCGGTCACGTTCGGGACCGAGGAGAACTTCCGCACAGAGAGCGTTCAGTTCGATGTTGCGGAGGTGAACCTCCCGTTCAACGCCATCATTGGCCGGCCGGCACTCTACCGCTTCATGGCCATTGCCCACTACGGGTATTTGGTCTTGAAGATGCCTTCCCCTGCTGGTGTCCTCACCGTGCAGGGCGACCGCACCGCTGCCGTCGCTGCAGTTGAGAGACTGCATGCTCTGGTGGCAGAGGCTTAACGTTCCGAGGAGGACCCGTCCCCCTCGCAACCTAGGGCGCCTGCAAAGGCATCTAGGGTTTAGCCGTCTGATCCGGATGATGTTCCCGTGAAGACGGTGCAGATCGGAGCGGACTCCACCAGGACCACCCGCATCGCGGGGAACCTGGAGGAGAAATAGGAAGACGCGCTCATCGCTTTCCTCCGGGCAAATGTGGACGTGTCCGGACAATCTGAGGATCTACCCTGACGCCACGCCGGTGCGCCAGAAGTCTCGGAAGCAGTCTGTGGAGCGGCAGAACTTCATCCGTGAAGAGGTCCGCAAGCTCCTACACGCTGGCTTCATCAAGGAGGTCCACCACCCTGAGTGGTTGGCCAACCCGGTCGTCGTCCCAATGGCCAACGGGAAGCTTCGGATGTGCATCGACTACACCAGCCTCAACAAGGCATGTCCTAGAGACCCCTATCCTCTTCCACGTATCAATCAGATCGTGGACTCCACCTCCGGGTGCGACCTTTTGTCTTTCCTAGACGCATACTCTGGTTTCCACCAGATTCAGATGTCTAGAGGGGATAGGAAGCATACTGCTTTTGTAACAGTAGATGGGCTTTATTGCTATATTGTCATGCCATATGGTCTGAGAAATGCCTTACCCACGTTTGTACGAGCTATGAACAAAACCTTCTGCAATCTAATTAGACATATTGTTGAGGTGTATGTCGATGACATTGTGGTCAAGACTAAGGTAGGGTCAACACTAGTTGAGGACCTGTCCCTCGTCTTCGACCGGCTGCGCGCCACGTGCACGAAGCTGAATCCCGAGAAGTGCATCTTCGGCGTCTCGGCGGGGAAGCTGCTGGGTTTCCTGGTCTCACATCGAGGCATCGAGGCAAACCCAGCCAAGATCAAGGCGATCGAAGCGATGAGGCCTCCTGGCCGCATCAAGGACGTCCGGATCTCTCGCTGCTCTTAGCCACTTCATATCGAGGCTGGCTGAGAGGGCCCTCCCCTTCTTCAACTATTGAGGAGGTCCGGTCCATTTTCTTGGACCGAAGAGGCAGAGTAAGCCTTCCAGGAGCTGAAGCAGCATCTCACCTCGCTACCAGTATTGGTGGCTCCAGAGCCCGGTGAGACATTGTTTCTGTATCTTGCTGCGTCCGCAGAAGCGGTCAGCATGGTGCTGGTCGCCGAAAAGACGGAGCAAGCTTGCCATGGGGACACCAGGGTCTCCCCGGCCAAGGATGGTGAGCCGGACCCCGGACACGGGGGCCCGTCAGCCTCACCTCTGCCTGAAGCTCCGGAACCCGGACAAGGGGGTCCGGAGGAGCCTCGTCCCAGTGGGAACCCAGAACCGCTGGGGGCCCAAGGACCTGACGAAGCGGACAAGGGCGAGCCGGACTCGGTCACCAGGGTCTGGACCATCCAAAAGCCAGTCTACTACATCAGCGAAGTCCTCCACGAGGAGAAGGCCAGGTATCTTGAGACGCATAAGCTTATCTATGCGATACTTATTGCGTCCAGGAAACTGCGCCACTACTTTCAGGCACACCGAGTTGTCGTAGTGACCTCTTACCCGTTAAGAGCGATCCTGCACAACTCCAACGCCACGGGCAATATCACCAAGTGGGCAGCAGAATTGGCTGAGTTCCAGTTGGACTTCCAACCTCGCCATGCAGTCAAGATCCAGATCTTGGGTAATTTTATAGCGGAGTGGACTCCTTCCCCAAGCAATTCGGGGGGTCCGGACTTCAGCGCCGGACCCCCGGAGCCGGAAATCAGGACACCAGTCTTCACCGAGCCCCACTGGACACTCTTCTTCGACGGGTCCGCCCGTGAGAAGTGGGCCAGAGCTGGTGTGGTCCTCATCGACCCAAACGGAGTTCAGCTGAAGTACATGGTGCACCTTGAGTTCAAGGCCACCAACAACATGGCGGAGTACGAAGCCCTGATCTTTGGCCTGACACAAGCCCTGTCTCTCGTGATCCGGCAGCTTCTGGTGAAGGGGGACTCACAGCTAATCATCAAGCAGGTCCGAGGGGATTGCAGCTGCAACAATCCCCAGCTTGCGGCATACCTCATTCACGTGAGGAAGCTCGAGAAGGACTTCGACGCCTTGGAACTGCAACATGTTCCCCGCGAACTCAACTCAGCAGCAGATGATCTCTCTGCGAGAGCATCTACCTGGGCATCCGTGCCCGAGGGCGTCTTCGAAAGATGGTTGCTGAGACCTACCGCCCAGCCTGCCGAACTGGGTGAAGGGAATCAAGCTAGCACCTCAAAGCTAGCGGTCCCGGCGGCATACCACCTTTGGTGCCCACTCTGGGTTGTGAGCTCTGTCGAGGATCCTGGAGACCTCGTGGAGCCACCCCCACCTGCTCAGGGAGCTTCCGATGCATGGATCTCCGAGATCCGGGACTACCTGAAAGCCAACATCCTTCCTGATGACGATGTGTCCGCTAAGTGCATAGTACGATTGGCTAAACGCTACGCGGTGGTAGAAGGGGATCTCTACCGCCGTGGCACCAATGGTATCCTCATGCGGTGCATTTCCCAGGAAGAGGGCCGCGAGTTGCTCGCGGAGATCCATGGAGGCGAGTGTGGAAGTCATTCCTCATCCCTTACGCTTGTTGGCAAGGCCTTTCGGCATGGCTTCTACTGGCCGACAACACTCCAGGATGCGGCTGAGCTGGTAAAGCCCTGCAAAGCATGCCAGTTCCATGCAAAGCAAATACACACACCGGCTCAAGCTCTACAAATGATTCCGCCCTCATGGCCATTTGCCGTGTGGGGTGTGGATATCCTGGGGCCTTTCCCCCGGGCCGTCGGTGGGTACCGGTTCCTCTACGTCGCCATTGACAAGTTCACGAAGTGGCTGGAGGTTACCCCTGTGGTGAATATCACTAAAAAGTCAGCAGTCGCATTCCTCAAGTCCATTGTGTGCAGATTTGGCGTCCCAAACCGCATCATTGCTGACAACGGGACCCAATTCAAAAGCAGGCTCTTCCAGGAGTACTGCGAGGACATCGGCATCCAGCTATGCTTTGCGTCCGTGGCACATCCCCGCAGCAATGGACAGGTTGAGAGAGCGAATGCAGAGATCCTCAGGGGACTCAAGACCCGCACCTACAACTGCTTGAAGAAACATGGTGCCAAATGGGTTGATGAGCTTCCGTGCGTACTATGGGGCAACCGGACGACACCCAACCGAGCCACCGGGGAGACTCCATTCTTCCTGGTCTACGGGGCTGAAGCATGCCTTCCCCCAGAAATTCACTTGGGCTCGCCACGGGTCCAGGCTTTTAACGAGTCCATGCAGGAACAACTGCGGCGCGACGATGTGGACTTCGTGGACGAACGAAGGTGGTGAGCAGCAATCCGAAATGCACGCTACAACCAGGCGCTCTAGCGCTATCCTCAGCGGTTCGTGCACAGTAGGGAGCTCCGGGCTGGCAACCTCTTCCTGAGACGGATCCTGAACCGAGCGGGGCTCCACAAACTCTTTCCCAGCTGGGAGGGGCCCTTCAAGGTTACAGAGGTATGCCGGCCCGGATGCATTCGCCTTGCCACAGAAAATGGAGTGCCGCTGCCCAACCCATGGAACATAGTGCATCTGCGTAAGTTTTACACCTAGGCAGAGCAGGGAAATAAAATTTTCCTTTGCAATAAGATAGAGTTAGCGTGCGGCCCAGAGCGGTTGGGGCCCACCCTCGTAAACCCAACCTCTGGCATCTATCGCACCGTCGGCTAACGTGCGGCCCAGAGCGGTAGAGGTCCGACCTCGTAAACCCGGCCTCTGGCATCCATCGCGCAAGCCATGTACATCAAGTTACAAAGGAAAGATTTTCTCCCAGTTCTGTCTTTGTGTTAAAATTTAATTTCGCATTCTGATTCTCGAGACTTTACTTTTCTAACCCCCGTGCGGACTTCCACTCTGTCGCTACAACTAAAATCTGTATTGAGTTGCTGGAATGCCGTACAGACCCGGACCCTCTTGCTGCTGGAGAGGGGTCCGGGCCCCTAGGGACCTGCTCTGGAGAGGGGGTGCTTGTTTCCTGGGGTGGTCCGGAGTCCTGTGTAGCTGCTTAGCCGGTTCCATACCCAAAGCCTACACGTTCCACCGCCCTGTAACAAGTGCTCTAGTACTTGGAGCCGGGTAATTAGGGGCTCGGACCTCGTTCTAGCTCAAGAGTTGGCTTCCTAAGTCCTACGCGGCAGGTCCAGCTCCATATCTCAAAGGATCGGGTGTGACAGAGTGACCTCACCCACTGCTAGGAAGGGTCTGGAGCATTAGAGTCTGGTCCGGAAAAGTCGTGTTGTTTCCTGGAGTGGTCCGGAGCCTTGTGTAGCGCCTTAGCCTGGTTCCGCACCCTAAGTCTACACACTCCACCGCTCTGTAACAAACACTGAACTGCCTGGACCTGTGCATCTTGAGCCCTGGACTGCGTACTAGCCTGGGGGCCGGTCCAGAATAGGTCCCGCGGGCCTGCTACTCAGTTGTAACTTTGAAGTGGTACACAAGTTAAGTCCTGGCTGGTGGTAGCCAGCCTCAAACCATTGAGCCTACCTACCAGGGGGTCCCGGCATCCGCTTTAAAGGTTTCATGCAGATCGAAGTCCAGTCTCGGTGGTAGATAGACTCAAAACAGCTGAGTCTATCTCCTAGGGGGCCTGGAGCATTCTCTTTGATCCAGACATCATGGATCGAATCTGCATACGTCAAACAGCTAAGTTGCAGTATCATTACTACCATACAAGTGAGTTTGATTCTCCTCTCTATAGTTTTTTCGACTACACAGGAAACAAGACGCTCACTCGGCTTGCAAACTATGCTACACCTACACGCCTAAGAATGCTTGCTCAACCTCACACGGGGGTCCGGAGTGTCTTCCGCGGCTCCGATGGCAGATAGGTCCTTACAGCTGAACCTATCTGTCAGAGGGCCAGGGCGCCGGGGTGCTGCATACCGCAACCAGAACAATTGGCAAACAGCTAAGTTGGAATTTTCTTCTATTTAAAATTTCAACTAGTACAATGTTTGTTACATAACGCAAAAAAAAGAGAGGTACAATGTGCAGCTTAGGAGTCTGCAGGTTCCCGCTTGAAGTAGGCAGCAACGAAGTCGACGACCTCCCGCACGCTGTCCCGGGCGGCGGCCTCCGTCTCCGCCACGGGACAATCGAGCACGGGGGCTAGTGAGATGTCCGGGTCGTGGCTCCGGAGACATGTCAGAATGTGCTCCGCCACCATCCGGATCAGCTCGCGGCCCTCGACCTCAAGCTGGCCTGCAAGGATCGGCTCCAGACGCTGGAGCCTATCCGAAGCGGAGCTCAGCACTGGAAGGGCGTCAGCAATCGAAGCTGGCGCCTCTGCCACTTGGATTGGGCTCATTCCAAATGGCACCAGCGCTAAGCTCGCTTCGCCCGCCCAGTCGACGATCCGCTGGGCCCCCGCACGCTGCTCCTCCTGCAGCTTCCGGACCGCCCCCTGGACCGCCCCTGAACCCGGCTGTCCAGAGCTGCCTTGTCTGCCTACCTCGCGGAGCCTCTCCTCGAGCTCTGCCTTCCTCTTCTCCGCCGACTCCTTCCGCTTCTTGAGGGAGTCGCGCTGGCGCTCGAGCTGCTTCTCCATGCTGGCGGTGAGGGATTCCCGCCTGTCAAGGGACTTTCTATCATCCTCCAGCTCCGACTCGGCAATAGCCAGCTTGCTGGCCCTCTCCTCCAGCTGCTTCTGCCATACGGCCAGGGTCACAGAGAGCTCGTCCAGCTCCTGCTTGCGGACCTCGAGACCCTGGCTGCGGGTCTCAAGCTCGGACCGCTGGGTAGCGAGCCGAGTCTCGAGATCGGACCGCTGAGCCACAAAGCTGACCACCTCCAGGGCAAAGGTCTCCTACCGCTGCGCCAGGGTTTTCTCCCGGCTCGATACTGCAAACTCTCAGTCGAACACCTTCCGAAGGTTAACTCGGTAGGCCTCTTGGTCGGCCTTGAGTTTGGACCGAGCTTCCGCAGCATGGGAGGCTTCAGCCTTCGTGTGCGCCTCCAGGCAGGTGTGCCAGTCGGAGAGACGCTGGCATTCGCTCTCCAGGGCAGTCCACTCCCGCCGGAAGGCCGCCTCGGCGGAGGAGGTTGCCTCCATTATCGACCGCCGGACCTGGACCAACACCTGGGGGAGGGGAGTCGCTTCCTCCTCCGGGGGTTGGAGCTGAAGGAGCTGCCTACCAAAGACCACCTCCAGCTCCTCCTCTGCCGCAGGATTGGAGCTGGAGGTAGGGACTTCTGGCGCAGGCATCGGGACCTCGGTTGCCGTTGTGCTCGCCGCCGCAGCACTTGTCGCCGTCGCGCTCGCCGCCGCCGAATCCGGTGTCGGCGCGATTGTCGCCGTAGCTGGGATCTCGAGGGCCACCGCGTCGGGTGCGGATACACCCACCGCCGCCGCGTCAGACGTGGCTGCATCCGACACCGGCGCCTCCGCCGCTGCCACCTCGGGTGCAGCTGCGCCCGACACCGGCATCTCCGCCACTGCCACCTCGGGTGCGGCCGCGCCCGACACCGGCGCCTCCGCCGCTGCCACCTCGGGTGCGGCCGCGCCCGACACCGGCGCCTCCGCCGCTGCCACCTCGGGTGCGGCTGTGCTCGACACCGACGCCTCTGTCGCCGCCACATCGGGTGCGGCTGCGCCCGACACCGGCGCCTCAGCTGCCGCCGCGTCGGGCGCAGCGGCGCCGGACGTCGGCACACCAGCCGCCGTCGTGTCGGGCGCCACCGGGCTTGCAGAAGCCGCCACACCTGCTCTCTCCGTACCCGTCGCCGCACCCACCGTCGTTGCCGAGGCCACTGACGCCTGGGCCCCTGCTGATGGACCAGCAGCGGCGGAAGAACTGCTTGGGCGTGGAGCCCTGGCAATAAAGAGAAGGAGCCTTCAGCACAAAGCGGAGCACCGAGAATAAGGGGTGTGGCCAGAATAACACTAACCCTGAGGCGATGGGTCTCCAGCATCAGCGGAGGCCCGACGACTGCTTCTGCTGCTGCCGCTGCTCCTGTGGTTGCAACTGCTGCAGCTGCTGATGCTGCTGCTCCTGTGGCTGCCGCTGCTGCTCCTGCTGCCGAGGGGAGGTGTCTCTCGGCGGTGATGGTGGTAGCGCGTCCACCCCGGAGGTCCCGCGATGGCCGGGGGCCCGGGAGCTGCCCTGACTCGCGTCCTCGGCGGACCTCTGGCGCTTCGCGGCGGGCTCCCCAACTAGGGTCCCGCCGCCCCGCTGCAACCTGCGCCGGCCCGCATCTCCTGACGACGCACCGGAGCTGTTCCGGGCCTGGATGGGACCGTTCATGGCGGCGCTACCAGCCACAGCCTGCTTGCCCTTCGCAGTGGGGCTGGACCCCGCGATGCTCGACACGACTTGATCCCCGGACGCACCAGGGATCCGGATCCCACGGTTCGGGTCGCCTCCGGTCTGGCGTGCGGCCAGCCCGCCGTCGTCGAGAGTTGGCAGGGTGGCCAGCACCGCGGACCTCAGGCGTGAGTCCTCGCAGAGGGGGACAACACCCTGGGGAAGGATCAGGTTCTCCGGGATGAAGGCGTCCCCCGTCACCGCCCGCACCAGGACCTCCAAGGCTTCCTGGGTCAGGTCACTCCCCTCTCCGCGATGGGTCCTGCTACAGTCGTTGGGGCCGGTGAAGCTCCAAGCAGGGCGCGGCCGCTGCTTCAGGGGGGGCGATCCGGCACTTCAGGAAATCTCCGAGCACGTGCAGCGAGGTGAGACCGCTCTCCGCCAGCGACCTGATCTTGCTCAGCACGGAGTCGAACTCCGGCTGCAGGGACGGCTTGGCCCTCCAGGATGCTCGGTCGGTGGCGGGTCCCTCGGTCGGCAAGGCGAGGCGCTCGTTGGCTTCGGCGGTGGCGATCACCCAATCCTTGCGCCACTCCTCCCACCTTCCGCCAGTAAGGCCGGGAATGTAAGGCGTCGGCAGGTCGCTCCTTGTCTGGAAATAATACGCCCCACCTCATCCTTCGCCCTCCCGGACTTCTCCAGTATGAAGAAGTAGCGGAAGAGGATGACGCAGGGCCGCACTCTCACGAACATCTCGCACAAATGGACGAAGATGGACGTCAGGAGGAGGGAGTGGGGCGTAAGGTGCTGAAGTTGGTGGCCGAAGTCTTCCAGCAGCAACAGCAGGAACGAAGAGATCGGCAGCCCCACGCCTGTGGAAATGTGCGAAGTGAATAGCACAAATTCCCCGGCGCGGAGGTTGCCAAGGGGAACCGAGCCTGCTCGAACCCCCCAGCCAGTCTCCTGCGGGCTCCACCCTAGCAAGCGGCGCACCGTGCTCAGCTCCTCGGTCTGGAATCGACGGGGGTGGCCGAGGGACACCATCACGATGTGGGGGTGTAGAGCAATCTACGCAGATGAGCAAGGGGGAAGGAGGCTCGAAGGCAAATGGGCGCAAAGGTTGGAAGGAAGAAGGCGAATGCATAAAAGTAACCGCGGTCTGCGGTTCGTTCCTTATAAAGCCTGACTCAATCGGCGCGCCCCGGAACCGTCGCTGGAACTCAAGCGACGCCCGCACCTGGTGTTAACCGCCCAATCCATGACAAAGGGGCCCGGGCCCACCTGTCAGGGAGGGCGGGTAACCGTAAAGGTGTGAAAAGGCGGGATCTGAACCGTCGTCCGCGCGCGAAGCGAGGCGGAAGCTGGGCTGACGTGCGCGGATTAAGCGCTGGCGTGACCGGGCTCTTCGGGAACTGCGCTGGTGGTAAATACCCCGTTTACTCCAGCCGCAACAATGCCGAGCGTCGCGCGCGTGACTAGGTGTACCACTGTGCGTTGGGACCACGAGTCAGTAAGCCGTTGCGATGTGATGAAGCAACAAAAAACTCGATGGACGGTCAAACCCGGACAAGACTCCTGCAGTAAGAGGCTTCAAGTTATGCAAAGACAAATCGCAGTAATGGCCCCACCTGCGGGTTCGTCACCTCTCCCGAGCTAGGCCCGGGGGCCACTGTCGGTACCCTGTAGGAGGGATACCCACTCCTACTGCAGCAAGGCAGGACCCGCATGGTCATCCGCGACTAACGTCATAAGAGGTGGAGCAGCCGGGCCCCACGGGCCAGACCCTTACCTCACCGGGCCTACGGCCCCGGACCCGCTCCCCGCCTGGGGACGGGTCCGGAGACGCCACGTGTCCCTGAGGAAGGGAAGCTCCGAGCTGACAGCCGAGGCCTCGGACCCCCCATAAGGGTCCGAGACCTCCCACGTTCGTCCGGACCTCCCACGCGGTAGAACCAACATACCACCCGGGGGGTCCGGAGCCGCCACGTGTCCCGCAGGCGCGGACACGGGCTCGGGCGCGAGTCTTCCGCTGGAAGGCTCGCCCACCCACTGTGTGCAATAAAAGGTGCTGCTCAATAGAAAAAACATTCTGCAGAGCAATTTTTCATGTACTACAATAAATGCAACAAGAGCACTACGGTTAAAGTTCAGCGGAAGCCGGCTGTACAAAAGCTGTCCGTTCTGATAACTAACAAAGGGAAGTTACTCTCTCTTAAATTGGAATGAAAATAGTGCAAAGTTAAGAAATAGGAGACTGACATCAAGGGGTTTCCTATATGTCTTCCACAAGATAGATAAAGATGTTATCTTTAAAGCCCAAGGCCCTATTAGCACATGATTAGAGTGCACACCGCACGCCCAACAGGCCAGCACGCAGCTGCAGGAGCGACATCACCCAATTGCATGCAGCCAGCGCCAAGCAGGAGGGGCAGGAGTCCAACGAACAATATGCAGATTGCAGGAGGGGAGAAGCAAGCTGTCAGTACTGATGCTCAACATGAGCTTATGAGTACGTTCTGAATACCATCTAGTTGCTTTGCTTCTCTCTAGTTTCTTCCAAGTCTCGTAATACCATCTTCAACATTTTTTTAAATTGATTCAACATTCTGAAAAGAGTAATCCTACATTTCGGATAAACCAATTCAACATGTTTAGAACAAATGTTGAAGTAGCATACTACGTATGTTGAAATGACCTATTCAAAATGTTAAAATAGTATATTGAAATGTTGAAATTCTAAAATAAGATAACAAAAATAACATATTGGATCTTATTCTATTCCATTAATTCTAAAGAATATTTTAGTTCAAATGGAATGTAAATCGGATTTACGATTTAAGAGAAAATGTGATTTGGAGTTAGGAACTTGATTTGCTTTCCAACCTATTCCTCCTCTCATGCCGCGACACCTGGCTGCCTCCCCGCTCCGCTTCCGCCCGCTTCGCGCACACTGCTCCCCGCTGCTGTGCATCGTATGCAACTCTGTATTTTGCACGGATCTCAAAGATGGTTAACAAAAAAAATCTTCTGAAAGATATATAGGCCCAGCCGTGAATGCAGGCCCACCACACAAGCACTGCGGGCCATGGCAGTGTGGTGCGACCCGGCGTCTCCTGCTTGAATCCCCTTAGCCCAGCCCAACGAGAAAATGAGCCCAACCCGCTCAAGAGCGAGAAGGTCCGATTAGCCTTCAAGTACGCACCGGCACGAGGCACACGCGACACGAGACTAGGGTTTTAAAAACCGACCGGACCGGCCTAACCGCCGCCCTCCGGTACCGGTTTACCGGACCGGTTAGGCCGGTAACCGGTGGAAACCGGTTGAATTCAAATCCAAATTCAAATAAATTCAAAAACTCCCATGCAACCGGTTCCGACCGGTTTACCGGCCGGTTTTACCGGTTTACCGGTCGGTTTGACCGGTTTGAAATTCAAAAGCTCCCGTGCAACCGGTTTACCGGCCGGTTTGACCGGTTTACCGACCGGTTTGACCGGTTTGATCGGTGGGCCTTCATGGGCCGGCCCATTTTTTTTCTTTTTCTTTTTTGATTTAACTTTAAATTCCCACAAACTATACTAAATGAATGAATTTTTGAGAAAATTTGACACCATTAGATTCATCACACCTTGAAGTATTTTTAGGAATTTTTTGAGAATTTTTCATTTTTTAAATTCAAATTTAAAATTTAAATTTTGGCCGGTTGGGTACCGGCCGAAACCGGAACCGGACCGGACCGGTTTGACCGGTAACCAGTCAAACCGGACCGGTTCCCACCGGTTAGGTTAACCTTGACGAGACAACCACTTTCTCTCAGTCTCTCTCCCCTCTCGCCTCCGCTTCCTTCTCCCCCAGGTCCTCCGACCCCGCTCCCCGGCCTCCGCCACCTCCTGCCGCAGGTACGCCGCCGCTCCTCCCCCTTCTCGCCGCCGATTGTGCGTGTCGCACTCGCGGCGCTTGCGCCTAACCTCTCTCCCCGGTTTCCGATCGCACTGCAGGCTCGCGGATTCGCAGCGATGGCGCCGTCCAGGCACGCGGACGAGGGCGGGCAGCTCCAGCTCATGGAGCCCGACAGGGTCGACGAGGAGGAGGAGTGCTTCGAGTCCATCGACAAGCGTAAGCCGCGCCATCTCCCCTCTCTTCTCGCCTCCCACATTACTTGCTCTCGTCGCGTCGTCCCGTGCGCGCGCGCCTCTTTTCCACCCTACCACCCTGGTCGCACTCCAGTCTCCGGACTCCGGTTACGGCGTATCGCTTCCGTGAGCATACGGCGCTTTGCCATTTAGGGCTTGGTCTCGGGAGTTTCCGTCCGAATTGGTGTTGTTTGCAAGTGAAGTTGATGCGATTCGAACTTGGTCTCGGCATGTGTTTGGTTTTCGTTGCGTGCGCGTGGTCGTTCTGCGCTTCTTCCGATTTCTCCAAAATTTCGAGTGCTTGAGGAGTCAACTAGCGTTGCATCGTGGCCTATATTATTCGTGGGGTTAGTATTCCTAACGTTTGATCTTCGTTCCGCGGGTAGTTCGGTCTGATCAGTCTGTGCAAACGCTGTTTCTGCACACAAATTGATCTGAATTGTTTAGCCTTAATCTGAGTTCCTGAGTTTATTCAATCACGATGTTCAGCCAGCCAATTCCATTTTAAAGGCAGTTCTGAGTTCGAGACGAAGAATTGGATGGTATCTTCACTCTTTGTTCTCTCGATCTGTTACTAGCTAGTCTGCTGGGAGGTCGTCCATCTTGTTGCATCCGGGAACTCCTTTTGTTTGTGAGCTGTAGAAACAATGTACCCCGGGAATCCTGGGAGAGTGGGAGTATTTCGTTCCGTTTAGACCATCTAGCTTGAATCACAGGTCTAGATGGTGCTAGGCTCTCTCCAGAAAACAAGATGAACGGCTCGTTGAATCACAAAGGGGTGCTTTGCACAAGTTCTTTCAACCGTAATTAATGCTGATTTAAATGAAGATCAAGAGCAAGAACCTGATGAAATGCAGGAAAATGATCATAATTTAAATGCAGAAGTTCAGGCTAATGCAGAACCTAATGAAAATGTTGGAGGAAAAAAATATTTAGCCTAAGGGGCCCATAGCATCCGGTTCGCCCTAGGGCCCTCGAAATTATAGAGCCGGCCCTGTCAGCCTCAAGGGTTCCAGACAGTGTTGCATCTGTGCGCTATATATACAATTATTTATATAATAATAATAATAATAATAATAATAATTAGAATTATAATCGTAACGGTATCACGCCAGTTCAATTTGGATTAGATGTCGTTTACGTTTACTGGCTTCCAATAGTATGGATAATTGCTATTTGTGGACAAGTGTCTTCCTTCGTGGACTTTATTTATTTGGTCAATAAAGAAGTCGGTCATGGTATTTTGATTTTGATATACCTATTGAATTAGAGGAATTAAAATAATTCCTTGACGTTCTTTTCCTTTTTTTTGCACGGCAATTAGTAATTAATATTAAATATCCCCGATGTGATGTATGTTATTTTGTTCATTTTTGCGCGCGAAGACGGCGGCGAGAGATCCGGCACGCAGCCGGTGACACACGAGGCCGGCGGCTAGCTACGGCGCATGAGGCCGGCGAGAGCTCCGGCATGCCGGCGGCGTTGCAGGCCGGAAGAGAAGTAGTACTGGATCAGAAGACCCGGTCTTCTAATCAACCGTGATCTCCGGTCAAAGGATACTGTTATAGATGGAAATAAATATTGTATGGCTATATAGCCGGAGCTCTAAAGACCATATGTGACACCTGCGTGGAGAAATATATCTAAATAAATTAATCGTATACCATGGCTGATGTGAGCAAGATTTATGGATGGATCTTTCTATATTTTTAAGTCTTCGCATGCTGGTGTTTGTCATATTTTAAATTTCCATATCAATCAATAATCAATGATAATGGATTGAGACAAGTTCTTATACTACATTATTATTGTTATCAATTTTATTTTGTTGAATTTTATGATTTATATATTCTTAATTTGTCTACTTGGCAGAACTTTTATACCATGAAGTATATTATGTAGCTCCATAGAATTGATATAGAATTAGTTTTAAACATATGATTCGAAATGTGCAAAACTACTAAATAAACACGTGCCTGGGCACGTGAGGCACGTGCATAACCACTAGTCTGTAATAGCGACACACTGTTATCTTTTCTGCCTCGCACTCGCACACCAAAGAAAAAAAATCTCACTTTGATTTATCTCTTGTTCGGATTTGGGCCGTCATATCTTGTGAAGCAGACTAGAAATCTAGGATACGTGTCGTCGGATGGCTAAACACAAAGAATCCCATGCTCCGTTTGGTTGCGGCCGCAAAAACCAGCGAATCCGAGGGCCACATCGAAAAAGGTCACTCCGGCCCGCCGCGCCGCCGTCCTCCAGCCTCCTCCCATCTCCGAGCTGTACCGCACCCCCCCCCCCCCCCTCTATCGTTTCCCGACGGCCGGACCTCTCTGCTCCCGCCTGTCCACCTCCCGCCGCGGCGCCGTCGGCACCGTCTGTCAAGCCCCGTTGTCTCGCTCTTATCATCCGCTGCCGTAGCTAACTCTGGGCAGGTACCGTAACACCGAGTCGCCGAGTAAGAGCCCTGAGCCTGCAATTTCGTCGTCGAGATTCTAATTTCTCTCCAAATGTTTCTAGGGATACAGAAAAAGGAGAGAAGATGTCGTCGAAGAAGAACTACTACAAGGAGAAGATGATGCGGCGGAAGTAAGCACTCCACACTACATGTGCTTTTTGTTTGTTCTGCACATTTCTTAGCGCCAAGTGGATTTGGGGGATTGGACAAATAGGATACGAGCTGTGTCTCTGGCTCTGGGAAAGGAGTAATATTGTTTTGATTTTGTTTAATATAATCCCCCACCTGTAGCTGTTTATTAAGGTTTGTGGAACTAACTTTTGATTAGACTTTAAATGGGGCAGCTTATCTGTGTTTCATATTTCTGATACACATACAGAGCAGAAACATTATTCAGTAAAACCACAATTGGTGATGCCACAGTTACTATTGTTGTGACATGATTCCATGAATGTCTGGAGCCAGAATAGGGGCTGATCCCCCCCCCCCCCACACACACACAGAGGTTAACTCTTTACCCACCTAATCGGACTGCTACATAGTTTATTCTTTGATTCCTGTACTCTTTTGGAATAGCACGAATTGCTACCACTAAGTGTGTCTCGGGATTATACTATCCATCTCTATGAACTTCTACTTTATATATGTATCACAAGCTGTTGATGCAGAGAATCACATTCAAATGGCTAAAGTGCTAACCAAGGGAGATATGAAAATATGCAGGAAACCCACACTTTCAGCGATTGTGGCTTAGACAGAGTTCATACAAGTTTTCAGATTTTTTGGATATGTTTTAGAATCCGTAATCATGTGAAAGTTAAATGACAGTGACAAATTATATGCAAACTAGAAATACCTCCAACATCATATTACCTATTCTAAGAGATTCGGGAAACCTAAATTGCTCTTGTTTTTTTATTCAGAGAGGAGAAAAAGGAAGAACCAGAGACACCCAGGTATCGCGACCGTGCTAAGGAACGTCGTGAAGATCAAAACCCAGATTATGAGCCTACAGAGCTTGGTTCGTTTCATGCTGTGGCACCTCCTGGGACAGATTTGAGGTAACAGATCACATGGTCTGAGGCTTCCTTCTGTGCTCTCATATGTTTTCTAGAATTTTGATTTTCTATTATGTTTGTGTTACAGGCTGGCAGATGCGCACAAGATTTCAATTGAGAAAAGCAAATATCTAGGAGGTTGATTGTGTGATGCTATAGTTTTTTTAGGGAAATAATTTCCTTTTTATGGGGAAAGCATTTCCTTTTTCATGTTCTGAACTCTTTGATTGACATTTCATTTCCACTATTCTTGTAAGGTGATTTGGAGCATACACATTTGGTCAAAGGCTTGGACTATGCTCTACTTCACAAAGTACGGAGTGAAATTGAAAAGAAACCTGAAGCAGAGGATAGGAAGGATGCAAAATCAAGGTAATTGCCACCACAGTACGGATTTAGCAATTAGCATTATTTCATGTTGCCATTCCTTTTAATATATGATTGTAACAGTGAGTAGGGTTTATCTTCAAATGCTGTAGTTCACCCATAATAGTAATTGCCACGTGCAATATTCACTTGTGCCCAAAGAAACCAGTACAAAAAAATTTGGTCCATGGTGACTGAAGTATTTGGACCAACTTCTGTGGGACTAGCTTTGCACTAGTTTGAGTTAATTTAAGAGAGATTTATTTTCCTCCCAATTGAATTTTAAAAGAGTCCAACTGTTGATAAGCTTACTATTCCTAGAGATTGGTACAGTAAACTAAAAAAAGGTTCTGCTTCTTGTAATAAAATTTTGCATTTGTATCTCTTGTAGTACAGCATAACTTTACCAGCTTATCTTCTTGAAGCCATTATGCACACTTTTGCTGTTCCGCTGCTAAGTGCTAACTGAGATTTATCTGAGGTCTTTTCTATTTTGTACAACCAATAATGATATGTTGACTTTAGAGTATGTGTAAACATAATCTTAGTTAAATATTGTCTCTTGCAGCACATTATTAGCACCACCCTATGCTACAATGAAGTTATATTTTTTTTACATCTATGATTGGAGATGTCGCGATACAAATATCTCTTGTAGTACTATAGACATGCCTTGTGCTTTGGAAGCATGACACATATCTTTCACTTTTTTGTAAGGTCAACAAAAGAAGATCAGGCAGTCTCCTTCCGCACTGCAACTGCAAAGGTAGATTTCCTATTTAGTTTATCAGTGTTTTTTCCTTCGTGCGTTAAGGGCTAATACAATAACATGGATACTCATTGTCACTCTTTGTTGGTTGCAGTCTGTCTACCAATGGATCATAAAGCCACAAAGCATAATAAAAGAGAATGAGTTGTTTCTGCCTGGTCGGATGTCATTTATTTACAATATGGTAACACCCTTATTCCCATGTTGATTCATTTGCTTCAGCTGCATAAAATGGAGGTGATTGTAAATTCAGAATATTCATGTACCTCATGTATTGTAAATTGCAAACTGTAGGCATGAACTCTCCCTATTTTTCCTCCACAAAAAATGGCCATATGTAATTGAATTATTTTATTTTCATAACTCATCAGTGTTCATAAGTACCAACAGACATATGCTATGCATGTATAAATATCTGAAACATAGAGAAATCAAAATTATGCTGTCAAATTGTTTTAAAAAGATATCTATAGTTCGGATTTTAACCTTTTTATTCTGATAATTAGCATTCTAATGTTATGACATCCTTTTTCCTTTTACAATATACAAAATGATTATGTTTCATTCTATTATAAGGAATATTTGTCTGTTTCTCTGGTCATCACCTGAAGTGTGATCAATTTTCTGTAGTTCTCACTTCTGCTTTTATTATGCTCCTTCCTCTTCAACTATAACATTAATTTACTTTATACCTCTGATATCATGATTTATACTACATGCAAATTTGATCGTCGTTACAGTGCTCATGGCCTCATAGGTGCAGCATCCAGCACTTTCTCTATATTCACATTCCATTAGTGACACCAAATCACAAGCCAGAAACCATCAGTAGCTCATTATTGGGAGGCATGATGCTTTTGGTTTTCTAGATATATCCTTTCTGAAGATTTTCTAAAAAGAATAGAGTACAGGTGTCAGCAAAGCCTATTATCATGAAGTAGCCAATATCATCAAGTTCTTTTTGTTTGCACTACACCACTGCATCTTTTGTTGTATCATTTCATCTCTCTCTTTTTGTATAAAATTTTGTTTTAGCAAGCATAATAATTATCTTCATGTAATCAATTAGGAGGAAGGAGTAACCAATGATATTCCAACAACTCTTCATAGGAGCAAAGCTGATTGCCCAATTCCAGAGGTATTATAACAACATGTTGTATGCCATGCTGGAGTAGCTTGTAACTTTTCTTTCTGAATAATCTTCTTACTTCTGCAGGAGATGGTAACTGTCAGTGTGGATGGTTCTGTACTTGACAGGATTGCTAAAATTATGACATACCTCCGACTTGGATCTTCAGGGAAGGTCTTAAAGAAAAAGAAAAAGGAGAGAGATTTAAAAGGTGGGCTACATCAAAATGAAAATAAATGCTACTGGGAACAGAAAAACTTTCTTGGTCAAGACATGAGAAAATATGCTAAAGTGATTTGTTTGGAAGAAGCTAGAAGTGTTTATATCTAGTAATACAAAAGTTGCTACTTTTCCGAGGGATGCTTGAGTTTTATTTGAATTGTACCTCAGTGTTCTTTCAAGAACTATCTTTAGGTGCTTGATGGGTTAGATATCTATTTAATTTGATGTGTTTGTAGCAGGGAAGAACAATTTGGTGAGCGCTGACTATGACAAGGCAGTAAAACCTTCCCAAACTAATGGTTCTGCTCTGAAACATCAATCACAGAAGGATATGCCGCCGCCACCAGCACCCCCTCGGAACAATAATTTTAATGGAAATGAGAAACAATCTGCCCCTGTTGCTAGAGCAGATGACAATGACATTTTTGTCGGAGATGGGGTTGACTATTCTGCCCCTAACAAGGAAATGAGCCAGAGCCCTGTTTCTGAGGATATGGATGAATCCCCACATAACCATCAGAAGCAGACTTATTTCACTGAACCCATGTATGGTCCAATACCACCATCTGAACCTGCTCAAGCTTGGCAACAGCCGGTAAGCCTATAAATATTCAGGGACTTAGGTTCTGGTGGATATCTGTAATTTGAACCATGCGCTTTGAATGCTAGAGGCTGACAATTTATTTCTTATTTCTCCATACTCATGCATGCTATAACCTGTTTTTAGTTCTATATATTCCAATTTATCTAACTTGGTTGTAATACTTAATGTTTCTGGGTCCAGAATGGGTATGATGCTGTTCAAGCCCAGATGGCAGCTGCCGGGTATCAAGGCGACTGGTCAGGCTATGTGTATGCAGAACAGCAGTTGGCTTATCCAGTACAGTATTTGCAACAAAGCACCCAGGAATATGATGTGTTAGCTGACCCTAGTATATCCCAGGATCCAAGGTTCATGACTCAAGCAGACAAGGATCGGGGCCTAGGTTCTGTTTTCAAACGTGATGATCAAAGGCTTAATCAGCTGAGAGAAAAAGATGCGCGGGAGAGAGATCCAAATTTTATTTCAGATAGTTACTCCGAGTGCTATCCTGGTTACCAGGAGTATAATAATGAGATTGCAGGGAGTGACGATGAAGACGATTTATCAAAGATGGATATGGGTGGACGGGTAAGTGATATCATTCGGATCTTATGCATAAAGGTTTCCTTGCTGATGCAAGCCTATGCTTTGTGACAAGGGTCTGTGAAATTGCAGTAGATAAGCATCACTTAGTTAATATTTATCAAAGTGCAGTTGCTTTTGAGTTGATTCGCACTTATAGCTCATTTCTTCATTTTTTTCTTTATTTATTTGAATATCCTGAAAATTAATAGTGAAGTGTTCTAGCTGTTCTTGTGAGGCCTTACTACTTTCAGTCTGGGATTTTGAACATGATTCCAAAATTGTCTCCCGATATTACTTAAATCTGGTTGTTTAGCCTGTACATGTTCTGTTGTTCACTTGTGATAAAGTAGTAATTGGCTCTTTGCTTCTACTGCAATTATGGGTTTTGGTTTAGATTTAAAATGGTTTGACGCATCTGCTGTTGAACCATGCATAAATTTTTATGAGTTAAATACACCAGCAGCCCTCGAACTTGTCCTGATGTGCCACTTAGGTCCACGAACTCGCAAAATCGAAATCTAGCACCCTGAACTTGTTAAGTTGTGCCACTTTGGTCCATACCCCTTCACATGGCGCCACGTGGCACGCACATATGCAAAAAAACCCTCCAAAGTTACTATCTTCTACCTTCACCCCCTCACTCCCCTCCTCCCTTCTTCTCCCTCCCAGACCCCGGCCCCTGCTTGACGCGCCGCTCTCCTTGCCCCGGCAGCGAGCCGCCGCACCCCCCCTCCCTGCTCCCTCGCCGGCGGCGGCGCATGGGAGCGACAGCGCCGTCCACGCTGTGCCCCATCTCTAGCCCTCTCCGCCGCGGGAGGGAGGACCGAGCGGAGCACGTGGCGGCTCCACGCCAGCGCCCCTGCCTCCCGCCCTATCTCCTCCGCCTCGGCTTGGCCCCAACGGCGGCGAGTTACTGCAGCGGCAGGTGGTCGGCCCTCCTCGCGAGCTCCGGTGGCCGTGGCCACATCCGGCGGTGCAGGGGCTCGCAGCCGCAAGTGCAGGGCTCGCGGCGGCGGCAGAGGAGCAGGGGACGGCGGTGTGGGTCCGTGGCTGCGCGAGCTTGGGGCCACGGCGGCGGGCATGGATCTACGGTGGCACACAACGCCGGGCTCGGGTCCATGGTGGTGCGAGGAGCTTGAGGCCGCGGGGGCTCCGGACCGTAGCAGCGCGATGAGCTCGGGGCCGCGGCGGAGGATGTGCGTCGACGGCGGCGCACGACAGCGCGGATCCGCAGCGGCGGGAGCAGCTCGGGAACGCGCGGCCGGGTGCTAGTCCGAGGCGACGCGAGGAGCTCCAGGCCATGGCGGCGCGAGGAGCTCGGGACCGCGGTGGCTTTGGACAGCAGCAGCGCGAGGAGCTCGGGGTCGCGGCGGCGGGGCGAGTCTGCTGCAGCGCACGGCGACGGGCTCTTGTCCGCGGCGGCGTGAGGATCTAGGGGCGGCGGCGGGCTCGGGTCGGCGGCGGCGGGCGCAGGTCAGCAGCGGCGCCGGCCCTGCTCGCCACCGGTCCTCCCCCGCCGCCCGGATCTGCTCGGAGCCGCGCCGCGGGCGCCGCGAACGAGAGCGAGGCCGAGGCGGCGGCGAGGCGGGCCCAAGCCCCCGCGGGGCTCGCGGCCGCGCCCGCGTGCGGGGTGTGGAGTAGCGCGCGCGAGGAGGGAGATGGTGGGACGAGCTCGGTGCGGCAGAGGGAGGAGGAAGGAGGAGGTGGAGGAGGAGGGAGGAAGGAGGGGGCGGCACGCCGCCGCCACGAGCTCCGCCATGGCCGCACACGAGCTCCGCCATGCCATGGGCTCCACCGCGAGGAGGGGTGCGCCGGCACAGAGGAGGGAGCAGGGAGGAGCGCGGCGGCGCTCCTGGCGGCCTCCGGCGGCAGCGGCAGCGCTTGTGGGGGAGGAGAGAGGTGAAAGTGACGAGGAGGACGTAGATATAGAAGATGAAAAAACTCAAGGGCTTTTTTGTATATATTCATGCCCCTTGAAGGGGTATGGACCAAAGTGGCACAACTTAACAAGTTCAGGGTGCTAGATTTCGATTTTGCGAGTTCGTGGACCTAAGTGGCACATCAGGACAAGTTCGAGGGCCGCTGGTGTATTTAACTCAATTTTTATCATTGGCATTTTTGGACCATCTCTGTGGTGTATTCTGATATATGATTCTTGAGCAGGCGAAGGGTCGTCTTCACAGGTGGGACTTTGAGACGGAAGAGGAGTGGGCAAAATACAATGATCAGAAAGAAGCCATGCCGAAGGCCGCCTTCCAGTTTGGTGTGAAGATGCAGGATGGTAGGAAGACGAGGAAGCAGAACAAGGACCAAAAGCTCACGAATGACCTCAACAAGATAAACAAGATCCTGGCTCGGAAGAAGGGTGAAAAGGATGGGGCTGATGATGGTGGCCATTATGATGATGATTTACCTAGCTCAAAGAAACAGCGTGGCTGAAGCTGTTGGTGGTTTTCGTTTCTCCTGCCAATATAGTGTAAACTTAGAATGTTACCAGTTATACCATGCTTACCTGGTAGCTGTGTTCTGCAGTGTTTGTTTGAGGTGCAGTGTGAAATATATTGAGCTAAGACATTGGAAGAAATACATATGCCTGTATTTTTAACCTTTTTTATGTGAAGAAAAGAGGCAAAATCAATTTATCATTAATCAGCTATGTGTTCTGTCGATTTGTCGAAGGTGTCGTATTGACAACCATCTATGATGCGGTGAGTCACAATTGATGCTGCGGTTAACCGAACATTCGGCCCGAGGATAAACTCGCCAACAGCCCAACAACCATGTGTCCATCACGGCCCATTCAACTATGATGACGTCATCAATTCTCCCTCCCCCCTCTCAAAAAAAAAAAAATCAATTCTCCCTCCCCTCAAGCAAGGCCTCAGGCCTCAATTCGTAATTTCGTCCATGGATGCGAGCGAGGGCTCCGACCCGCCGGCGAGGTGAGACGATGAGCCTCACGGCGGCCTTCCGAGCCGCGAAAATCCCCCGCACCCTCCCTCCCAAATGTGGCGAGGCTGCCGCCGCCTCTGTGTCTGGGGATTCGTCGGCGGGGGCCGCGAAGTCGAAGGCGCCGCCGCCGTGGTGCGTGTACCTGATAGCCTCCTCCCGGATCCCCCGTACCTACGTCGGCGTCACCACCGACTTCCCTCGCCGGTGATTCCTTGCTCTGCCCACCCCCCATGTTCCTTCTCTTTCCGCCCCACCCCCATGTTCCTTCTCTTTCCGCGGTTTCAGAAATTGTCCAGGATAGTTGCTGCCACTGCGTTTGTGTACCATTTGGGGAACCCGGCTGAATTCTGAAGTTCGCTTGTGATTGCAAACACAAGTGTTGCACAACGTTGTTACTTGATGATGTTAGGATCGAAATTTTACGGCTTTGAATGATTTTACCACTGCTTAGTGACTTGTGGCGATTGCTAGGAGAAACAAAACTACAACTGAAAGCTCTAGTTGGTGTGCAGTGCGCCAATTCCTTTGTTGACGATTCTAGGAAAACGGAACTAGAAAAGGAAGACTAGAAGCTAGATCCAAGGTTCTATGCACAGATGCGTTATTTTGAGCATAAATGCATAGATGGTGCGCTGTTTGTATTTTTCAGCATGTCCTTTTGTCACAGAACTATTGCTCTGGCTTGTCGGTTACATATGCTTGAAAATGCACAATTTTATTCATTTCTCTTGTATACGGTATATTAACAGATAGCAGTTTAAGGAACTGTGCGGTAACGCTGAATGAATGAAGATCTGTAGTAGTAGTAGTCATACAAATAAAAGTTGTATTTATGTGTTGATAAAATGAGTGTTTTTGCAGATTGCGACAACATAATGGTGAGTTAAAAGGTGGTGCAAAAGCTGCCTCTGCTGGAAGGCCTTGGAATGTCGCATGCCTTGTTGAAGGCTTTGCCAACAGAAGTGAAGGTTAGTGGTAACTATCAGTTTTCGGTTCCCTCATCACAAATGAGATGTTAACAATAAATCGGAAGGCTTGAATCCATTAACGTTACTTTATATAATCTACTGCTTATTGTACTTACTAGCATCTGAAATTTCTGCATAGAAAGGAGAAAATGTCAATTGCTATTCGACTTTAAGCAAATAAACAAGATGCCCTATTTATTACTCTATTATCCTTTTTCCAGCTTGTGAGTTTGAATCGAAGTGGAAAAATATCTCCCGGAAAATGGCATGGAAAAGGACTGAGCCTAGTGTGGAGTCAGTGTTGCGACATCGACAGGCAGCATTGAGCAAAGTGGAAACCTGTATGGATTGTAGCCACCTACAAATCAAATGGAACTCAAGCTGAGATTATTTATTTGCACTGTGCAGGCTGCGGGCATCTAACTGTGAAATATAACTGCTTAACCATAAATTGTATAAAATAATTCCCATGTTAGCTCATTGTGCAGACAATACTTAGGGTTGCTGCCAGTATGATCAGCATAGGGAAGCTCGCGATTCTGTGTTTTTGTTTATTTGTACGAGCAATTGTTTCAAAAGGATAGATTGTCTTCTATACTAAGAGCCATCTAACGTGTGATGGAGCTCTGTCTAATTGACCTTGAAAGTAGGGGTAGGAACACCTTTGCCCATTTCATTAAGGCGTGTTTGGGGCATTTCCTGTGATCCCCTTGGATTTGGAAGAAAAGTGAATTAATCCAAGGTTGAATTGGGTCCATGTCCATCGCTGCTTCCAAAAGACCAAAACACTGTATTTCCCTTTGAGTACATTCAGTCAATTCCACTTGTATGGAACCGGAAATCTTGGTGTTAGTATGAAGAACTATACTAGTTCAACAATTATCAGTTTTTGCCAACAAAAGATGATGAAAAATCTTAGCTTATAAAGCATTTCCTGCATGCTGTTTTTCCTTGCCTCTCACCTTTTGCCCGTGTTGCTATTTTCCTTGATTGCCATTTGAACAAAACGCAAAGCTAAATTTTTTCAGGATGCCACGTGAAACGTAGGCTAGACTTCAGAAAGTCTTAGGTCGCTGCTAGGTTGCTGTCCCGTTTTCCTCTTAATAAAACACACGTTCGCTCTCAAAAAAAAAAAAAACACATCCAAGCATGTTTTCAGGGGAAAAAAGGGCAACTTCCACAGGCTAGTCAACTGGAACTTTTCCTGTCACTACATGTGAATACCCGATATGATGCGTTCTGTTCCTGTATTTGTTATCAACAGTCTGACCGATTCCCGTTGCATGTGAATCGAAACGAAACCAGACAGATTTCACAGTTGCAGAAGAAAACTGGCAAAGGCCATATTGGATTGCTTAAATAGCTGGGATGAAAATGAACATAAATGAGGCAAATTTACATGCAGATTTTTTTTCTGGCCACACAAATCCTTCATTAGCAGTGAAACTCCCAGCATAAAGTTTCACCTGCCGTACCACCAGAACACCAGTACACCACACATCACTACTCTTCGTCCCACTACTACAGCATGCCACATGACAGATTGTTACACCCTCTGGTTGCATATGGTACACAATAACTTCATCTAGTCAGACATGGCTCCAGCAGCCAACCTCACCATGACCTAGCCATGGATCTCGACATAGCTAAAAGCCTAAAATAGCATGTTAACTACACTAGCTAGTTTTTTCAGCAATACCATTTTCGGTAGGCCCCTCATTCTTCACCTCAAGTGCCTGATAAGGCACTTCGCTCATTGGTTGAGGGATTGGGAGGTCACCAAAATCTTGTGGGAAGAACTCGAAGTCTGGCCCAAAGTTGAATTTGACTACACAGTTTGGCTCATTAGGTAACGTATACATTGACGCTGCAGGGTAATACCTCCCTCCAGGAATGTCCTTGAAGGCACTGCCTTGGCATACCCCATTCTTGAAGTAGCATATCTCACTCCCTGTGTATGCAAGAACCATGGGATATTTATATTGTCTGAACTCTGAATAAACAAAATAACAGGCAACAAAAGTGTAGAAGAGCCATTGTTGGGACACATCCTTTTCTATTCATGAGTGCAGAACAAAGTGTAATCTAGAACATAGAGAGGTGCACCACCAATTAATACATAATGAACACCCTAACATCCAAACATTTTAGCACTACAATGGGATAACTAAAACCTCTCAAGCATAACCAATTGGGATTTCTGACTAGGCCATACAAAAAACAATATTAAAGATGAACCTTATTCATGTATGGAAGCAACTATCAGGTGCAAAGGTGCTACTATGACAGGACATGTAAAGTCCTAAAGGAAAAGGTTATACTGCAAGAAAAAATTTAAATTAGCATTTCAACGGCAATGAGTAAGGATTTGTTTATGAAATACACATTAGTTTAGGCTTAATATGAATAAATGGAAACTACTATCTAGTGTGTGCAATGGAGATATGGTGATTTCGTACACATTTAACGAGTCTATATAATGTCTAAGGAGGGTACAGGAATTTGTGCAAGGGTGAATTGGGAAAACACCGTGCCAATCTAAAACTAAATGACACATATCTACCAACACGCTGGCAAAGCATGAGCAATACATTTAATTGTTTAATTCAAGTATGTCAACATCAGTACACAATATCTGCATATAATTTCTAAACCTTACTCAGTCCTAACTATTTATTGTATAAATAACACAACTGTAAAGAAAGTGCTTATACATGATTACTTGTTTCATTAGACATTCTTTTCTTGAATTTGTTATCTTGAAATCTCAATAACCCAATTACAAAATTCTGCTAGCAGTTATCGACATTATCTCATTCTCAAGAACTGAGTGAGAAACAATTCAGCTTAGGTGTTTCGGAAACAGCATCTTATTTGTTCAGTAGCTACTTCATAGCCATTTCATTGTAAAAACTGTATGTGTTTTATATTGCCACCAACAAACTACAACTATATACAGAATTTTATTAAAACAGGTACTCACCAGGAACAGGAGCTGGTACCTTCTGCTCCTCCTTGGGGATTTGCACATGAAAGGGCATTCCCTTGTACTGAATCAGGTCGGGTTGCTTAGGCTCATATCGCTCTCCATCAGGTAGGGAAATGTAGAACCCGAGGACATCTCCTTCCCCATACCCTTCATCAGCATACTTGTCCCTCCAAGCCTTATGCACCTTGGCACCATCAATGTCGCGGTACCCAAACCCATAGGCGTCATACCCAACCGGCGTCTGGAGGTCCGCCCTGTTGGTCACCCATCCAAGGCGCGTGTGGCCAGTGGCGCCGAGATGCACGACCTTGACCTCAAAGTACCACGCCCCGGCCGCCACGCCGCGGGTGGCGCGCACCATGCGGTAGCCCTTGGTGCTGGCAGCAGTGAGGCGGTCGTCGGAGACCTCGATCCTCTCGGACTTGAAGAAGCGGGAGAGGAGCACGGGCTGGGTGGCAGCGTCGTCGTTGCGCTCGGCGGCGAGGCGGGTCGCGGGGACGAGCTGGCACAACTCGTCTCCACCGGCAATAGGCCCGGGGTGGGCGCTGCTGGCGCCGCCACCGGGTCCGTGGCCGCCCGGCTGCCTCGCCTTCTTTTTGCCCTTGCGGGAGGTTGGCCGGGTCCAGACGCTGTTGCCGCCCTTCTTCTTCGACTTCTTGCTGGCCGGCGCCGGCGGCGCTAGGGTCATGTGCTTCCTGGAGCCGCCAGAGGGGTTGGTGATCCCGTCGTCCTCGCCGTCGCCGGGGGCGTCCGAGGCGGAGGCGAGGGCGCCGTCGGGTGTTGGCGCGAGGGCTGGGGCGTCGGCGTCCGAGGCGTCGACGGGTGCGGCGTCGGAGAAGGGGGTGTCGGGATCCAAGGAGGCCGGGGTGTCGGGGAGGCTTGGGGTTTGGATGGCGGCGGAGGCCAGCGTATCGGCGGGCGGAGAGGATGGTGGGGGCGGGGAGAGACCGGATGGAGGTTGCATTGCGGGAGGATGGGGCGACGGAGGGGACGCGAACGCGGCGGCGGCGGCGGCGGCGGCAATCGAGCGCGTAGGGGGGATTAGGGATTCAGAGGGGGAGCAGGACGAGAGGTTCCTAGTGTGTGTGGGGGGGGGGGGGGGGGGGGGGGCTTTTACAATTTTATCATTATAACGAATGTCACTTATCAGATTATCACTCTTAGAATGACACCTACAACTATACCATCGGAGAGGAGTTTGAGTTTCATTTTTACCACATTTGCTGATGTGGCACGCCACACCAGCTGCACGCGCTGGCACCCGGTCAGCAGGCTCGTGCTATGTCCTTCCTGACAGAGGGGAGAGATGAGCAGATCAGGGACAGGAAGGACATTTCACTTGAGCCTGCTGACCGGGTGCCAGCGCGTGCGGCTGGCGTGGCGTGCCACATCAGCAAATGTGGTAAAAATGAAACTCAAACTTCTCTCCGATGGTATAGTTGTAGGTGTCATTCTAAGAGTGATAATTTGATGAGCGACATTCATTATAATGGTAAAATTGTAAAAGTCCCCTAGTTGGGACTTGGGAGGAGGATGCGATTTCTTTGGGATCTTGCCATCCTTGCCAACGGCGCTTGTCCAGTTGCCATCGTTATATCGGCGCTAATATATTTGCCATTGCTACAGTAATAAAAGCTTTATTTTTACCATTTTGACCCTCGTGGCGCACCACGTCGGCA
Organism: Panicum virgatum; assembly: GCF_016808335.1. NCBI lineage: Eukaryota > Viridiplantae > Streptophyta > Magnoliopsida > Poales > Poaceae > Panicum > Panicum virgatum. The sequence continues at coordinate 1,808,342 of NC_053138.1, read as the reverse complement.
TGCCAATGTGGATTGGCCACGGGAAAAGACCATCGTGCCCCTGTCTTCCCCTACATTCACTAGTGGACGGACCCGGGCCGTCAGTCCCCATCCCGCCCCCCTTTCCCTCACACGTGCGCACCAAATCCGGGGCGACGGCGACCACGGGAGATGGCGACAGCGACTCTGGGCGACGTAGTACGGCGACGACGGCAGCCCCAGGTACCGCAGTAGCCAATTCATCAGTTCCTTCCCGTCCTCTTTTGTGCTTACAGACCCCTCCCTCCCAGCAACCGCTCCCGGCGGCGAGTCCCCCTGTTTGTCGCCATGTCTAATGGTGCGTACAAGATGCAGCCTGAGGCCCATGAGTCAAGCTCTAGGTGGGATCTGGAGGAATTTTCCCTTGGAGTGGAGACTGGGCTACCACTGATTCCATGCCCAGAATGTGGCCTTGCTAGGGTGATAGAGCGGCGCACAATGAAGGAGGGGAAGAATCATATGCGTGTGTACTTTAAATGTCCGCGGAACGGGGTGAGAATCCTCTTATCTCTTCAATTGTTCATGTTTACTGTGTTCCCCAATCGCAGCTAGGGTTAATGCAGTGCATTTTTCTTCATTTTAGTATCCTAAGCTTTGCGGTTTCTACAGATTTTAAAGGCAGTATTTGAATAAGCTGAAGGAGCTTGGCATTGTAACAATTCGGACTTTAGCAGAACTTGCTTGTGATGATGAAGGTGCAGCAGATGCTACCTCTGGCCATGCTGACATGCAAGTGGAGGTGGGAGAAAAGGAGCCAAAGAGACTTGCAAAGATGGAAGAAAAGATGGAGGATATCATGTGAAAGTTCAACCTGTTAATGTTGTTGTTAGCTGTGCTTAATAGTGTGTTCATGTACATTGCAACGAAATTGATGTAGATTGGTCTTTGTTGCAGTGTATGGTGGCTTATGTATCATGCATCAGTGCAACAGGCAGCTGTTCAACTTGTTGATCTTGTGGGACTCTCTCTTCTTGGCTGCTTGGCCCAGCACCTAGGGACAACCTCCTGCGAATACAAAAGTTTCAGTTTTGATTCTCAAACACATAGATCAGTTACAAGTTTCAGTTTTGTACCTCCTTGTTGTTTGGCCAGAAGGTGTTGCTGGTGGCAGCAGTAGTAAGGCTGCCCTTGATGCTTCTTCTGCAGCCTTCATGGCAGCTCTGGCTTTTGCCTCAGCCTGTTCTGCCTCGAGTGCAGCCCTAATTGCAGCTTCCCTGGCTACTGCTGCTCTTGTCCTTGGGGTGGCTTCTCCAGATGGAGGGATATCATCAGTTTTTGCTTTCTTCCTCCCAGCCTTGACAGTAGTCTTCTTGGTTCTCTTCAAGTAGCAAGGGAAAAAAACTGATTGTTAGACATGAAAAAAAGAGAGAATTCAATCAAAGTATTGAAGATGGTACCTTTTCTTAGTTCCAGTGAGGTGACACCTCTAGCTGCCCTGTCTATGATCCTTTTCCCCACATCCTTTGCATGCAACTTGTCTGGTGGCCTTTTCAGTTCTCTCTGCTGCTGGTTTGATCCTTAACTTCTTCTGTGTCTACCTGGACCTCTCTTCTTGCCAATTGTAGGAAAGAGATGGAATCCCTTGTCAACCTGAGGCCACTGATTTCTATCAACAATATTTGGGATTATTCCTTGGTAGGCGGCCTGGAATCTCTGAACTGAGTAGTATTCACTGACAAACCTATCCATTTGTGGCTGCCTTGTAGTTGTGATAACTGCTAGAGCATATGCACAAGGTTTGCCAATGACTTGCCACTCCCTATAAGTGCATGCCAACTGAGGCAGGTAGACCACATGCCTCCTAACCACTTCATCCTTATAAATCTCAGTAACTTCAGATTGGTCAGGGTGTCCTTTTGTGACCTTGAGGCTTTTCAGACCCTTGGATGCTGCATTCAGTTGGTGTACAACAGCAAGTAGGATACCAGGAGATAAAGCCCTTGAGATTCTCTTTCTTTTCTCAAACAACACCACCAATGTTTTTAAGGCGGTAAGGCGAAGCGCGGCGACTCAGCCCTTTGAGTCGACTAGGCGCTTAAGGTGCGCGGCGAGGCGACGACATACAGATGTCCTAGCATGTAGGAAAAGAGCAGAAACATACCTTGTTGGTGCCAATTTTCCAGCTCTCTTCTTTCCAATTTCTCTTACTTGATGTAGCATGTACTTGCAACATGTTGTGAGTGATAATGAATGTAAGAAACAAGTTATAATGCAATTAATTAGCTATGTAAATATGGATCAAGTGTACCTTGTTCTTGCTGATGATTTGTGATCTCTTTTATTCTCCCAAGCACCAAGCTAAAAAAATAGAGAAATTTAGCAATATGTGGTCACAATCCACAATAGTAGTATATGGGCAAGTTCACAAGTAGCATAATGGGTAAAAATACAGCATAAGTAACATCAATACATCAGTCCATAAACTTAGATACTAGTGGGATAATTTGCAGCATAAGTAGCATAACTTAGATACATCAGTCCATAAAAATACAGCATAAGTAACATCTCTCAAAAGCCAACCCCAGCTCAAAAGACAACCCCAACTCAATATCCATCATCAAACTCATCATGGTTATTTGCAGCTTGCAATCCTTCCATGCTTTCTCCACCATCGGGAGGAGCATCCTCAGAATCTGTCACATAAGCATCATCATGTGGGTCTTCATCTTCTTCCTCTTCATTGCCTAAACCTGATTCATCTTCATCCAACCTTGGGTTTGAATTTGTTGCACACCTGCTTGCATTCCTTGGGAGATTGCGTCCTCGAAGTGAGTTTGATGCACCAAGAGCTTCATCAACAGCAGCCCATGTGAGGTCATTTTCATCACACCCACGTGCACCTTGAGGGTGTACATATGACGAGTCAGCCCACTCATTATCCCAATCGAACTCTTCAATGACTAAAGGGTCAAAGCTTTTCCCTTTCTTCTCCCGCCTTATTTGAAACCTAGTCTTCATCTTTCGATTGTAGGAAATGTAGACAATATCATTCAACCTCTTATGCAGTAACCTATTTCTTTTTTTGGTGTGGATCTGAAAAGGGGGGAAGACATAAAGAGAATGGTTAACATGCTGAAACTAAACAAAAACTGAGCAGGGGAAATGGTACTCACAAACTCGAACGTGCTCCAGTTTCTCTCACAGCCGGATGATGAAGCACATAGGCTAACAATGCGCCTAGCAAACCTTTGAAGGTCAATAGCACGACCACCATATGAGGCCCACCAATCAACTACATGACCAAATATAATCATATATTAGGAATTATGAATGAAATGGACTTGCTGCAATAAATTTACTATTATGCAAGCTGCTGAAATTACATGTAAAAACATGACTTACGAGGACTCATTTTCTCAAGGTTTTGCTTAGCTCTTATATTTGAGAATGCTTCTCCTCTAAGGGCTTCATAGTCCAAAGACTGAGCATCAATCTTGTCTTGGGTATCTCTATCTTCCACCATTCTTCCAAGAACTTCAAGGAAGCAACCTCTTAGCTGCCCAACAGTGGCATCATCATCATCTCTTATGAGGGGATGTAATTTTCCTGGGTTCAAATACAATGCAGCCCCATACAAAGGATGGTCCATTTGCTTCACCCAACGCTTCTCAATAATATCTATGATTTTCTTGAGCAATGTTTTCTTAGTTGGGATAGCAAAGCTTTGTTTGATCCTATCTTTTGCTTGATTCATTAATGCTGCAACCTCTGGCATGGCAGGCTTCTCATCACCATCAACCACCCTAAGAACAATGAGAAGAGGGGCTGAAGCTCTAAGGCAGTCCTCAACCTTGTTCCAAAACTCAGTAGAGAGCACAATGTCATGCACATCCTCACCAGCTTTAGTTTTTGCCAATTTATTCCCAGTCCATGCTTCACTGACAAAAAGAGATTTCAAAGAATCTCTATGCTTGTGCAAACTTTTTAAAGTGAGGAAAGCTGTGGCAAACCTTGTGGCTGCAGGTCTCACAAGATCAGACCCACCTGTCTTTTCTCTCATTGCACTAAGGATTCTCCCATGTCTATAGATGAAAGTTGTTACACGCCTTGCACGTGCTATGGGCTTCTTAAATTCCTTCAACCCTCCTATATCTTCTAGCATAAGATCCAGACAATGTGCAGCACATGGGCTCCAAAACAGTGAAGGAATTCTCTCCATTAGATGCTTACCCGCTGCCTTGTAGTTAGCTCCATTATCAGTGATAACTTGAACGACCTTTTCCTTTCCAATCTCCTCAATTCTTTTCTCCAACAAATCAGCAAGCATATATGCATCGTGGGCCTCGCTTGATGCATCGACAGACTCTAAGAAGAAAGTCCCCTCTGGGCTATTGACAAGGAAGTTAATCAAATGTCGTCCCCTCCTATCAGTCCATCCATCTGACATGAGAGTGCAGCCAAAATGCTTCCATGCTCTCTCATGGTCCTCCCTCATGGTACTTGTCAACTTCACTGCATCTTTAAGCAACGGTTCCCCAAACTGATATGGAGAAGGAGGCTTGTACCCTGAACCAAACTGTGCTGTTGCCTCAACTGCCACCTGAAATTGTCTTGATGCTGCTGCATTGAATGGTATGCCACACTCATAGAAAAACAGGGCCCATTGCATATCCACATAATGATGTTGCTCCTTGGTCTTAGTGCTGGACTGAATTGGGGGCTGGTAAGACCCTTTACGCCTTCCATCGACTATTTCTTCAGGTGATTTTCTTAACATCTCAAGAATTGTCTTGTTTCCCTTTGGCTTTTCCTTGCCTTTGCTCACTGCTACAGCCTTGAATGAATAGGCTGCACGCCTTTTCTTTGCTGCTGTCCCTGAACTTGGCATCACTTTAGAGGCCTGGGATTCAACTTCATTCACAGGTGCACTTGCCTCTACCACGACCACATCTGCTTCTCCATTCTCCTCTACCTGCTCTTCCTCATCATCTAGGTACATTGGCCTTTGCCTCTTGTGTTTTTCCAAGTAATTTGTCATCTCCACCCTAATCTCTGTAGTAGTTTCGCTGCATATTTTTGAATCTCCAAAGCCACCTGCTAGATGTTGCTTCAGCCTTTTTATGCCCCCATGAACCATTGTGCCACATAGGGTACATGTCACCTCATCTCGGTTACCAAGGTCTGCCCAATATCCATACTTCCAGCCTGGGTCCTTGGACCTTTTGGGCTTCCTGGCTGGATCAGTCTTGGGATCATATGCAGGGTTGACAGAGGCAGCTGGAGTTGCCATTTTTTGTTGCTAGATAGTACATGAAAAGAGCCAACCACCATAGACATAATTAAAATATGTTGAGGACAACAGTGCATATTAAAAGATCAAGCTAGCAGACAAGATAGAATTGGCCAGATTAAACTAATCACTTAATCAGATGAGCAGTTGAGCACATAGTTCAGAGCACTAGACAGCCAAAGCACAAAGCACAGAGTAAATTGAATAAGAAATTAGCATAGCACCATGGATCAATCAATAAACTAAACACAATGTACAGGCCTACAGGGCACAAATAGTTGAGCAATGGGCATAGCAGTATAGCACCAAGTTGTAAACAAAGCAAAGCAGTGGCATCGCAATTAGTAAACAAAGCAAAGCAGAAAGCAACAATATATAATAACAGAGGCAGAGAGTACAGACTAAAGCACCATCGTTTGAGCTGCTAGAATGGACTGCACTCAAGCCTGAACTTGGCCTTTTGGTACCTTGAGGACCTAGCGTCCATAGCAGACAGACCGAGGGCATGGCGAGGTGGGGAAAAGAGAGAGGGGGAGAAGGGGGACTCATTTGAGGGCTCACCGACGCTGGAGGACCACGTGAATGGCAGATCTGCTGTTCGTGGCGCTCGATGGCCGGAGGTTCAGCGACTTGAGGAGGTCCAGCTTATTGCAGAGCGGAGGGGGGATGCGAGAGCGGCAGAGTCGGCGGCGAGCGCGCCGGGGAGGCAAGAGCGGAGACCGAGGGGGAGGGCGAAGCGGCGCCCAGGCGCGTGAGAGCGGCGGCGGCGAGCGCGGGTGTCGAGCGCGTGAGACTAGAGCAAAGAGAGGATTCCTGGGCTCCTTGGTGGAAGCTGCTGGTGAGGAAGCGGAGAAGAGGAAGGAAAGGACCGGCAGAAGATCCGCCGGAGTCGGAGAAGAAGGGGAGGGAAAGGCTAGACGGAGGCTGTCCGCCGCCGCCAACCTTCAGGTGCGCCGCCGCCCTCTCTCCCTTTTCTCTTCTTTCCCTATCTGAATCTCAGCTCTCGCCCTTCCCCAGCGTGGGTCATCCTTCCGCGCGTGCGTCTCCCCGCGCGGGTCGCGCGTTCCCGCGCGCTCCTCCCCGCGCGGGTCGCGCTTTCCCGCGCGCTCCTCCCGCGCTGCGATATGGCGTCGTCTTCTACCCGTGAGGCGTCCAAAGTCGCCATATAGCGCCTAGGCGACGCCAAACTACCTAAGTCGGACGCCATACCTCGGATTGGTAAGTCGAGCGTGACGCCCAGTACCTGGAGGGCGACCGGACGACTAGGCGACGCCTAGGCGACGCCTAGGCGACGACTTTTAAACAATGAACACCACTAAATTTTCTCTTATTGCATCAACAAGGCAATGTGGAGGTAGATCTTTCAGATCCTTCACCCAAGCATTCCAACACTCTGCCAAATTATTGTTAATGCAGTCACATTTGATATCTGCACTGAATTTACTTCTGGCCCATAGCAGGTTGTCATGTTGCTGCAACCAGCTGCTTACAGAAGCACTTGCTGCCAAAACCTTGTCAAAAAAGTACTTAAACCTATGTGGAGAGTATGCCCTAACTACAGGCCACATGTTCTTACCATATACCTCTCCAGTGTAGTACTTCTTCATGTTATTCATGAGATGCCTCATGCACTCTCGCTGCTCTGCCCAGGGAAACACCTGCTTCACTGCTCCTCCAAGGCCTTTGCATGCATCAGTGCAAATAGCTAACCTTGGAACTTGACCTAATGCCTTAGCTAACATTTTCATGAACCATATCCAGTTCTCTTTGGTTACTTCATCAAACAAACCAAAAGTTAAAGGGAACATCCAGTTGTGCCCATCTAATGCTTGAGCTGTAGGCATCTGTCCATTCAAATGTGTGGAATCAATACTAATATATGGCCTACATCCAAATAAGAATCCATCTATGCTAGCCTTTAGGGCACAAAAGAATCTAGTGAAATGCACTTTGCCATCAACTGTGACTGTATCTATTTCTACAACACTGTCTGGTGCTCTCATCTCTACCTCAGCCTTGAATCTGTACAACCAATCATAAGAGTCAGCCCACTTACCAGAGTTTTTTTTACCAAAGAGTTTGTCACATGCTCTTTGCCTACCATTCTAGGCAGTTTGGTAATTGATTTTAATCCTGTACTTGTCTTCAAGCTCATCCCTCACAGCAGCAGCACCCAGATCAGGTTTCCTCTTTAGCAGTGGTATTGCCCTCTCTGCTACCCAAGCAGTTGAAGCCATCCCGCCTAAAACCCTACTTCTGGAAGCACAATTGTGGACACCTGTGTTAATTTGAATCTGAAAAAAAAAACATCTGTTACAAACATGCTCATGCTACAAGGAATAAAGGCAAACAAAACATCCAAACTGGACTGTAAGATTAATAGTTAGTTCAAAATAGTACCCTGACACTCTTATCAGCTTGAGTCCTAGCTCTAATTTTCCATGGGCATCCTGCTCACTTGCAGAATCCCCTAAACCTGGTTGTGTCTGATTTCTCTGTGCCAAGCTCAAATTCATTCATAATAGCATGGTGTCTAACTGCCAACCTCAAGTCAGACATACACAGATAATGTGTACCTACTGACATATCAGGATTGTCCATATCCTAGTCATACACAGGCTCAGTAGGATCTTTGTCATCAATAGGAATAGCAGCTTCATCCATAGCTCTCTGAAGGTCACTGTCCACGACAGGAATTGGAATTTCTTCTGTACCACCTTCCCCACCCCTCTCATCAGCATCTCTGAATCCCATTGCCTCATACACCACTTCCTCATCAGCTATGGCATTTACATCACCATTCTTATCCTCCTCTTTAGTAATTATGGTCAGTAAAGACCAATCTATTGGAGCTATCTCCTCAAGTGGCTGTGGTGGAGGCTGTGATGGAGAGGTGCAGGTATCACCAACACCTTCTGCATTTGGTTCAGAAGAAGAACCATTCACATTGGTGACACCAGACCCAGAAGTATTAACTGTATTGTCACCCTTAGATGGACCTGATGAAGCATTTACCTCATATCCCTGTTTGGTTACTACCTCCACAGTAATATGTGCCACCCTTTCATCCCATTTTTCCTGCATCATTACCTGCCATTGCTCATCCTTTCTGATTCTCCATTCTGACCCAGTATCTGTGTCCAAAACCCATAGTGCCAATGTCTGCGAAGGACCCCAGATTTTTTTTGTACCAACATCCTCATAGAACTGAGATAAATTGTACCCAGTGCTCCTATCAAGCCATAATTCATGCTCCTAAGCAACCATCTCTACCAGATCCGCCGTGTACGAACCAACGTGAAGAACTACTCTAAACGCATTGCCAGGAAGAATCCTGGCACGAATGTAAACATTGCAGAGTTAGAAAATTGTCTAGTCTAAACGTATTGCGCCAAGAACATACCAAGGGGGGCAACTGTCAGGTTCCATGGTCACAACTCTAGATCGAGTGCGTTCTACATCACCCGCCTATATTGGGGACACCACACGGACGATATCAGCCCACCAAAGCCAAATCCCCCACAATTACTACTGCAACCCTAACCCTAACTCACCAAATTGACATTCTGCAGGCGCAGGAAAGGGGAATGGGAGGGGACACTAACCTTCCTGCCAGCACTGGGCCGTGGATTACCTGCAAATCCCTCTTCTTCCAACCACCAGGAGCTCCCGTCGTCACCGTCGCCCAGAGTCGCCGTCGCCGCCGCGTGATAGCACGATAGCACCTGGATTTGGTGCGCGCGCGAGGGGATCCCGCATCAGGGAAAGGGGGGAGGTGGCGGGATGGGGACTGACGGCCCGGGCCCGTCCACAAGTGAATGTAGGGGAGGGCAGGGGCACGGTGGTCTTTTCCCGTGCCCAGTCCACGCTGGCATGCCAACATGGTGCGCCACGAGGGCCAAAATGGCAAAAATAAAGCTCTTGTTACTGTAGCGGTGGCAAATATGTTAAAGCCGATATAACGATGACAACTGGACCAGCGCCATTGGCAAGGATGGCAAAATTTTAAATTTCCCCTTTCCCTCGCTTGGATCTGTGGGTTTTTGGACTTCGATGTGTGGGGTTTAATTAGTAAATAAATAAATATATAATCTGATCACCAAGAACATCGTGGTCCCATTCTTCTGTGCCGGAAATCTCAAACGTGCAAGACGCTTTCGCAGACGAATGCACGTTGAATGAAGCACAAGAACAAGCAGAATAGAAGATACATGATTGCACGAAATAAGATGGCGATTACTGCAACCAAGGTTAAGCACAATCTTATTTATAGCACCAGTTACGAGTAGCAGCACACCAGGTTTGCAGGTTGATCACACAACAATATATGCGACGCTGTCAATAGTCATTCATAGTTTGGCACAACCATGTCTGACATAACTCACTGAGATAGCTTATACTCCAGTACGAGTGAGCTTAAGACGACTGGAATTGCACCCATGACTTCAGAATTCAGATCAACCTGCATGCATGGGAATTGAACAATGATTAGTGGGGAGAAGGAATATGCCAAAGAAATCATATAAACAGAAATGCCAAACTGAATTATTCCAGAAAAAAGGTGCACAAGGATATTCCCGGATGTTAAATCAGGGAAATCTACAGGTTCATGGCAGCCTCCTCAAATTCAAGCATAAACCAACTATAAACCAACTCGCCAGTAATCTAAAATGTTCAGGTCTGTTGATCATGCCCACAGTGCACAATATACTGCATTGCTCGATGAAAAAGTAGCTACAGTCAATTGTGATCGAGGAGGTCAAGTACAGACAATCAAGCCATGGCAGCCACATTTTTTCTGTTAGAAAGACCAGGACACAGCAACTGATAATCGGATTACAGCAACTGATAATTTCATTTTTAGTTCAATCAACCTTATATTTCATTTTTAGCTCACAAAATTTTGCCAAAACAGCAACTGATAATTGGATTACAGCTCAACAGGTTATGATAATCTAATGAGTAATGACATAGCCAAACGTTAGTCACGCTGGTTAACAGTTTAGTCATATCAAAACACATCTATTGTGTATGATAACAATGAAAAAGTGCACCATCTATCACTTTTCTAAGAAATTAATAACAAAACGTCAGTAAACTAAACACCAACAAATGTATGACAAGCATGACAAAAGAACAAATTAAGACACCAACAATAATTATAAGCAAAACAGGTATAGCATGACTGAAGAAGTGATTTGCCAATATCTTGTAGCTGCCAGGAAATAACTAACCCTAGGATTAAATGTTTAAAGGACAGCCAAGCATTGGATATTGTTCGCCAGCATCTAGTTAACTGAGCCTTCAGCCCCCCATAGATTTCATGGATCAATAATTTAACAGGGCATGGAGACCAGACTCAAATTGGATGTGCCAATATGCCACAAAACAGTTGTCAAACACGCTGGTCAATTTTGACATAATAGTTTACTTGCTCTTAATCACCAAACATTTGCCATTACAGGTACCCAGTATGAAACTCATAATCTTGTACTTATGTGCATTTCTGAAGATTCTACAAGACAACAACTAAACCTACCCAAAAACTAACCCTGTAAATTAGAGTGTCCATAATCAATCAGGATTCAGTAATTCACCAAACATATCCCAGCACTAGAATCGAACCTTAAGCCATCTAGGATTCATTTTGTATGGGTCGAACTCCTGTTCTGTTTCATTTGATCAGCTCTTGCTGGCAGTCTGCGTACTGCAGTCCTGTTACTTTAGCTATAGACATTCACTTGTGAATGATCGAGGCCGGATTTTCCTTGATCTAAAAAAAATCCCAGCAGCTACAAGACTCCAACTAAAGCTATCCAAAACTAACCCTGTAAATTACAGTGTCCATAATCAATCAGGGTCCAGTTATTCACCATACATACGCCATAAACGCCAGCATTGAGAAAACGGTAACTAGAAGAAGTTGGATACATCAGTCCTTCAAATCAGACAGCGATGACTAAAATCAGAAGAACGAAGTGAATTTGGTAATATGGCGCACCCAAAATTGGAAGGAAAAAAATCGGTGGGCTAAGCTACTCCCAGCGATCAACCGAGGATCTAGCGTGCCAAAGGAAAACCAACCCGCGCGCACAGGATCGAAGAGAAACGGCTTCGAATCCGAGAGGGGTTATCCTACCTGATAACAGGGGCATGCGTGTGTAGTCAGACAGGGCGGCTAGTTGTAGTAGAGCTCGAGGCCCATGCCGTCGTGGATCTCGTAGTCCTTGAGGGTGATGTGGTCCTTGTAGATGTTGTACCACTTCTGGATGCGGATCTTCTCGGGGCGCGTCCCCGTCTGCGCCGCCACCAGCTTCTTGAGGTCGCCGATGGTGTCGTCCTCGTTGCACTTGACCCGCACCTTCTTCCCCAGGCGGTCGTTCAGCACCACCTCGATCATCTTCGCCTCCTCGCGCTCCTACGGCGCAGCTCCTCTTCCGATGACCCTCGAACCCTAGCTCCCTGACTCCGGCGGAGGCGTCGAACGGCAAAGGCAGACGGCTCGGGGGGGGGGGGGGGGGGGGGGGGCGAGAGAGGAGGACCGGGGCGACGCCGCCTCTGCTTTTCTTCAGGGAACGCGTGGTTGCGGTCAGCTGCATCTGGCCCGTCCACTCACAATTTGACGGCCCAGATTCCATATTTCCACCAAGTCTAAAAGTTTATTCCTCCGAAGAATCTAGATGGCCGGCCAGGACAATTGGCATGAACACGTCAGCGCTGATGCAACGAGCGAGCTCTGCCAAAAGAAGTCGTTCGTTATTATTTTCAAAAAGAAAAAAAAAAGAAGTCGTTTGCTGCCTCACACCAAACACAAGCACCCGACGATCCATGGCCGTCGCCGACGCGGAACGCCAGGTGTAACAGCGGCCGCTGCAGCCGCCACCCGCCATGGCCGGAGTCACTTCCTCGTCGTCGCGTACGGCTTCCAAGGCGTCGTCTATGGGCTCGGAGGCTTCCGGTGGCCTCATCTGCTACGCCATCTTCTGGAACCGTCGCGCACGTCGACCAGTAACATTGCGGCTGAAATTCTACACTAGAAGCTCTCACCTTTTTTTTTTCTGAAACGGAAGAGGCTCTCGCATTAGGTGTGCCTATGCTAGGGGATACTTGTTGGGATAGACCAATAGAGTTAGAGTTGGCAAAGTGCACTGCAGTAGTAAACGCCCACGGTGAAAAGGCAAAATGACAAGGTGAGAATGGATATGATGTAATTAAATAGGTTTAATCACATTCTTTTGTCGATTCACATGTGTTATGCTATAATGTAATATGCAGAGGTCGCGGTATAATTTCCTATTATTTTCCATTTTCATTATGTGCTTATTTTTTTATCACATTCCGAGTGGATTTTTGATATCTTGGATACTTTACAGCATGTATCTAGAATCAGATGCCAGTTTTGAATTATCCATGAAAATTGGGGTGTATCTACCGTTTTCAACTAATTATTAGTGGGCCCTTCTGTAATGTCAAACCATTTTTCACGAGTCTGCTGAGTTTTTTTTTTTAGATCAAGTCTGCTGAGAAATTAGGACGAAACGGAATGCGGTTCCAGACATTGGGCCCCCAGGCCTGCTAAACCTGGAAAAAAAAAACTAACGACGGCCTAATGGACCAAAACGTGGGCTGTAGGCCTGTAAGTTTACAGCAGACCAGACCAGAGTGGAACCAGATGGACTTCGATCCAGTCTTCTCCGACGACGGCGATAGCGCCGGCGCGCCGCCGCCGCCTCTCCCGGCCGCTCCATCTGCCACGCCGGCTGCGGCCGCCCGTCCCGCGTATGCCTCTGCCCACACCTGCCCCCCTCCCCGATCCCCACCTCCACGACCGTCGTCATCCTCCACCACCCGCACGCCCTCCGCCGCAACCCGCTCTCCACGCTGCCCCTCCTCGCGCGCTCCCTCTCCAACCTCCACCTCCTCCCTGGCCGCCGCCTCCTCCCCTCCTCCACCACGCTCCTTCCACCTCCTTCCCCGAACCCCGTCCTCCTGCTCTACCCCTCACCCGGCGCCGCTGACCTCGCCTCCTGGTGCCGATCCACGCCGACCTCCGCGCGCGCTAGCCCCACCCTCCTCCTCATCGACGGCACATGGAGGCAGGCCAAGGAGATGCACGCGGCCAGCCTCCCGTTCCTGTCGTCGTTGGGCGTGATCCCCGTCGCCCTGCCCGTCGACAGCGGCGGGGACGGGGACAGCATGTTCGAGTCGGAGCTCGTCGTGAAGAAGGAGCCGCACAAGGGATGCATGAGCACTATGGAGGCAGTGGCGAGGGCGCTGCGGCTGCTGGAGCCGGAGGGGAAGGGCGAGGAGATTGAGGAGGCAATGCTGGGGGTGCTCCGGGTGATGGTAGCCTTCCAGGCCGAGCATTTGCAGAACCGGATAGTGAAGCCGAGAGTCAAGATGCGGAAGAAGAAGGAACTCAAGAGGGAGGAGCTGGGGCAATGCTAGACTGATCTGATCAAGGTGTCATGAATTCACGTTTGCTTATGGTGGAATTTCTCACCTTGGAGGCTATCACCAATTCACCAGAACCAACAGTAAATGTTTAATTTTCCTCAGGTATACAGCCAACCACTGACCAATCTCCGTCCACTTTCCCTTGCCGTAGTGGTTTACTGAATTTGACAATGCATTGCTGTTTAGCATAAGGATACATGTATACCTGAAATCGGGTTGATTTTGATTCTACTGGCCCAAAATGTTGTTTTAACCATAGGCAGTGTAACATTTTGAAGCATTAGGGATAGTCCAAGGTATCTTATAGATAGTGGTTGTTATGTAATTTTACTTTTGTTCACTTTAAACCAGAGTTTCAATTCTTTTGTTCAGTAGTGCTTGCAGGCTTTTAAGTCCTGATTCCTGAACATGCCACAGACCATTTTCAGTAGCTCACACTTTAGAAGATTCTGCTAACTTATGGAGAGAATGTCCTTTTTCTCCAGATCATTAGATGGCATATCTTCTATTCTTGTGATACATCTTCATGAAGCTGAACCCTCACGTTAGATTCTTGATCATTAATTGAAAAACTTGATGTTCTACTAGGCGGATCAACTAAAAAGGTATGATGACTGAAGATCAACTAAAAAGGTATCTACATTCTACAATGGAGCTACTTCAAATTCTACTAGGTGGATCTTGATTTGAAATGAGAAACCTCAACCGACACATCAGTTAGTGGCTGGAGTTTGATGAGCCCAGAAATGTGTTTGTCATCACTACTTCCTGTACCCCTGCAGTGGCTGTTCTTGAGTCCTACAGCACTCACCTTGGGCACCAATAGATGATGCAGCATTGTCCGATGCAATCATGTCTTACCTTAGCCTTTTAGTAATTACCCTGACAAAGTCAATGGAATTTATGCCTTTTCTAAAATCTGAAAGGATGATCCGGTATTATCTGTGGAATTTGTGTTTTTCCTGTCAGCTGTTCACGAACTTGGGAAGTGTGAAGAATAAAAGGGCGAAAGCTGTAGATACCTCTGGTTGGAGGCAAATGTCTGACTTTGTAATGAAATGCTGAACCTGGCAAAACTAGGGCTAGGCATATCTGAACATTTGATGCAGCCCGTTTTTTTTATTAAAAAAAAGCACTTAGGAGCATTGGGGAGTTATGTAAGATTTTTGGACATCCACGCTAACCGGACTCAGTGCAGACGAGACTGCCTGACAAGTCTCTGGACGCCTCATACCGAGGCTTGCACACACCACCACACACACAGCACACATGATTTTTGATAGTTCCGATGCAATGCAATTGGGGGGTCTGTAAATAGCAGTCTTTTGTTGTGGTATAAATAAGTTGATTTTTTTGCATATGCAAGAAAGAAATATCTACCCGACCTGGAACTTTTGAGGTGCTCAAATCGTTTTGCTTATGATCCACTTACTGATAATATTTCAGCGTACGTGAACATTGCCGTTTGAGTCTGTCTGAGGTCTGATTTTGATGTGGCGGGTAAGGTGATCTTTCCTTATCATATTTTGGTGTAACAGGGATCTGGATATCTTAAACATTTCAATTGTATGGTTCTTGGTAGCATCCCAATTGGACCATAGTGTTTTTAATAGACCTAAGCTTCTGTTTCCGGCAATCTCCAGACATAGACAAATGCCCCGGTACTGTTTGACCTGCGTAACCCCAAAGGTCTGGTCAACGAGCTGCTGGTCTTGGAACAGCAAACTGCTGCCTTCGCTTTGCCATGGAAAGAATTTAAAAATATCCATCCCTGTGCCAATTTGTCCTGTTAGAGCAAGTCCAACAGTCTCGGTATGGCGCCTCGCCTCGGGAAAAAAAGCGGATCACTGCTGAAATCGGCGTCCAACAGCCTCTTCAACCAACTCCTCTCGCTATCACATTCTGTATGTGCGCCCCTCCGCTCGCTTCCTTCCCCGAGCGCAAGGAGCTCGCCATCTGCTCCCCCAGCGCGCGGGTCCCACTTTTGGCGTCCGCGGCGGTGGCCCTCGGCGGCAGCAACAACCGCGCCGGCCGGCTCCGCCTCGCCACGTCCGCGGCGGCGGTGGAGCTCGCGCCCATGTCGGCGAGAGGGGAGGGCCGCGGCGGCGGAGCTTGCACCCACGGCGGAGGGAGGGGCGAGGCGCAGAGCTCGGCCGCGACCCCCGGCGGCGCGGCGCACAGCTCGACCACGGCCCCGACGGCTCGCCGAGCTCGGCCGCGCGCGGAGCTCGGCCGCAGCCCCCGGTGGCGCGGCGCAGAGCTCGGCCGCGGCCCCGGCGGCTCGCCGAGCCCGGCCGCGGCCCCGGCGGCACGCGCAGAGCCTCGACCACGGCGCGGCGCGGATGCGTTCCTGATCTCCTCCCGCTGCCGCAGGCAGAGGTCCTTCAGCTGCTCCACCTCCCGGTCCTTGTTCTCGAGCTGCAGGCGGAGCGCGGCGATCTCTTCCTCCTGCGCCTGGCTCTGCGCCAGGAGCTCCCGCTCGCTGCGCAGCACCATGGCGAGCGTCCGCGTGTTGGCGTTGGTCTTCACCGCGGCGGCGACGGCGGCAGGAGGGACCGGGAGGCAGGCCTTGGCGGAAGGCGGCTTTTTGTCCATGGAGATGAGCCGCCGCAGCACGGAGCCTAGGTTGCCCTGGTGGTGGGGCTGCGACAAGCCGCCGGCACCCCGTAGGTCGCGCCCGGATCTCCCCACGACCACCAACGCGCGGCTGCTGCTCCCGTGCGCTCCTCCCGGTGTCTGCGCAGAAGGCGCCGCTGCGCGGCGCGGCGACGGGGACGAGGACAGGGACGGTGAATCATAGGCCGCATAGCGCGAGGTCGCAGACGCCTTCATCGCTGCCTGCGGACGGTGGATGCCGGAGGGGACAGGGGAGAGGATTGGTGGGGATGGGGAGGGTCCGACGGCTAGGCTATGGAGGCGGCGGCGCGTGCGCTCCTCGGCGCTGGGCGGGCGGCGCTAGGCGGCGCTGAGCGGGCGGACGGGAGGACAGGAAAGAAGAGTATATAGCTAGTCTGTTGGAAATCATGGACAAATAGAGAGTGAAAGTTACCTAATTGGATAACTATATAGCAATATAGAGAGTATGATTTGGATAATCTGTTGGAGATGCTCTTAGCTTTCCCGGCTTTCCCCGTAATTACGTAGCCTGCCTGATTGCCGGAATCCATCTGGTTTACAGTGTGTTGGCCTGGAAAAGCTTGGGGAAAGAGAGAAATGGCATGCATTCCACAGGAAAACTGTGAGGAGGTCTTCATCTTCCTCACGGATCCTATTATTTGGGTTGGCAGTAGAATAGTAGTGAACGCCTCAACGGCCGAGGCGCTGTGTCCGCTTCCCTCCAAATGTTGCGCTCCCGAGCTCTCCTCTCCTCGGCTCCCACCCCGACAAGTCCTCCCAGCCTCCGACCAGCGAGAGCTCATGTCCTTGGGCACAGCGACCGACTCGTAATCCAAGGCAAAAACAGCGACCGCCATGCACCACAGACCAGGGTTCGCTCCGGCCCGGTCGTGCTGACCTCTCGCCACGTTCACCAGCGACCAGCATGGCGACGTCGTCGGCGAGGAAGATGAGCCAGCTCCCCGCCCCGGCCAGCCGGCTGTGGGAGGCGAGCATCCGCAAGCTCCAGACCATCCGCCGCGTCGGCACCGTCGTGCCCGCCCCCCTGGGGACCGTCGACGGCGCCGACGCCGCCGCCACGCCCTGCCTCCTCTCCGTCAGCTCCTCGGCGTCCAACACCATCTACCAGTACCACGAGGACGGCGAGGAGAGCGACACCAGCAACGAGGGCGGCAACGACGAGTCGGACGACGACGACGCGGCGCTCGGCGAGCCCACCCACGCCGAGCAGCTGCTGCCGAGCGGGGACTTCTACCAGGGCGGCCTGCGCGGGGACCTCCCCCACGGCGCCGGCAAGTTCCTCTGGACCGACGGCAGCATGTACGAGGGCTCCTGGCGCCGCGGCCGCGCGTCCGGGCGCGGCAAGTTCTCGTGGACCTCCGGCGCCACCTACGAGGGCGACTTCGCCGGCGGCTACATGCACGGCCACGGCACCTACATCGGCGAGTTCGGGGACACTTTCGCGGGGCTCTGGGCCGGCAACCTCCGCCACGGCCGTGGCACGCAGGCGTACGCCAACGGCGACGTGTACGACGGCCACTGGCGCGACGGCCTGCAGGACGGCCACGGCCGCTACATCTGGCGCCAGGGCCACGAGTACATCGGCACCTGGAGGGCCGGCGACATGCACGGCTGCGGCACCGTCATCTGGGCCGACGGCGACCGCTACGACGGCGCCTGGGAGGACGCCAAGCCCAAGGGCCAGGGCACCTTCCGCTGGGCCGACGGCGGCATGTACATCGGCACCTGGTGCGAGGAGTCCGGCGCCGTGCACGCCGACGGCGTCTACTACCCGCCGTCCGGCGGCCCCGCCGTGCCCGTGCCCCGCGAGCCCTGCGAGCCCATCACGGCGCTGCTCCAGGAGCTCGAGGGCTGCGAGGGGAAGAAGGCGTCGCTGATGCCGTCGCACAAGATACTGACCTGGCCCGGGGTGGAGGCCGTGCAGAAGAAGCCGGTGTGGCGGCCGCCCAAGGTTACCGCCGCCGCCGACCAGGGGAGGATGTCGAGCGCGAGCAGGAGGATGAGCAGCGCGTCCTTGGACATGGACAGCCTGCAGGCCGAGGCTGCTGCTGCTGCTGCTGAGAGCGACGAGACGAGGACGGACAGGTCGTGCTTGCGGACGTCGTCGTGCATGCGGACGCCGCCGAGGCCAGGGAAGAAGCAGGGGGAGACCATATCCAAGGGGCACAGGAATTATGAGCTCATGCTCAACCTGCAGCTTGGCATTAGGTATGTACTGTACTTTATTTTCTGATGCCTTGCTCTTCTTCTGAATCTAGCTCATTCATTCATTTGAAGTTGCCACTCATGCATGATGATCAAATCAATTTCGGAGCACAGGCATGCTGTTGGAAGGCAGTCAGCGCCAACTTCGCTGGATCTTAAATCATCAGCATTTGATCCGAAAGAGAAGGTGTGGACAAGATTTCCTCCTGAAGGATCAAAGCATACTCCTCCACACCAATCAGGCGATTTTCGGTGGAAGGACTACTGCCCCCTGGTTTTCAGGTTTTATGATTTATATATCCTATTTTTTCCTTTCTTGTGGTAATAATTGATTTGATATTGTTATTACTGCTTCCTGCATATCTACAATGTAGATCTAATTAATCTGTTCTTCTGTACTTCGCTGCAGGACTTTGCGCAAGCTCTTCGATGTCGACCCTGCTGATTACATGCTCTCCATTTGCGGGGATGAGGCGCTCAGGGAACTTTCATCGCCAGGGAAAAGTGGAAGTTTCTTTTACCTCACAAATGATGACAAGTACATGATCAAAACAATGAAGAAATCAGAAGTTAAAGTAAGTTAATGTAATCCACTCACCTCAGATTAACTTTATATGATTGAATTTATGTTTTTTGTGTGGACAGGTGCTGCTTAGGATGCTTCCATCCTATTATAAACATGTCCGTGCTTTTGAACATACTCTATTAACTAAATTCTTTGGTCTGCACTGTGTTAAACTTACCGGAGCTATTCAGAAAAAGGTTAGACTCCTATATTAACAAACTTTAATTTGATATTTGAGAGTCGCTCAATATTTTGTAACCATGAAATACAGGTCCGATTTGTTATAATGGGGAATCTTTTCTGCTCCAATTATACAATCCATAGGCGCTTTGATTTGAAAGGATCTTCACATGGTCGCATGACAGACAAACCCATTGATCAAATTAGCGAGCATACAACGCTTAAGGATCTTGATCTTAATTTCATTTTCCGACTAGAAGGATCTTGGTTTCAAGAATTCTGCAGGTACACATCCCATCTGGAAAACGGTACAAGATGTTTTGCTTTTTCCACTTAGTACATTTTATGAATATAATTACATATCTGCAGAAAGTTTACTATAAGAATGTTTGGATGTGCCAATCCGTCCAATGAGAAGTTCTTAGAAATGTTCCAAGTCACAGCTGAATTAAAATAAACCCAAGCATTCCTTGCTCTTATGAGTTACGATTTGTCTTCATAGGCAAGTGGACAAAGATTGTGAATTATTGGAGCAGGAGAGGATCATGGATTATAGTCTTTTGGTTGGTATTCACTTCAAGGACAGATGCAAAGGTAAGCTGCATGATGCATTCTGTACATACTTGCACCTGCAAAAATGCTGTTGGTATATTTGAAGTAATAAGACTGAAAAATCTCTTTGCTGGTTACCCAGACAGCAGCAATCCTGACAATGGACCACCTCATACAGCCGCAGAAGATTCTGAGGAAACTAGGTAAAGGATCGGTTGTACAGGGCTCGTACTAGTGAAATACTATTAGAGATGCTTAATTAAAGTAAACAAAAATATGGCGATCTTTTTCACCTGAAGAAAAATATTGCTTATCGTGACATAATATATGCACCAGTGCTTTCAAATTCGAACCATAGAAGCCTTATCTGCTTTCAGCATATCTTGGTTACATAATAAATATGAGAGCACTGTAGCTACATTTCCCTTGGAATTGACCTCTGAAGACTGACATACTAATTCCAATCTATGCAGAAACAAACCACTAAAACTAGGGATTTGCATGCCCTCAAGGGTGGAGAACATAGTGAAGAATCCCGAAAGTGAATCTTTGCTCATCGGTGAGCTCACAGGCGAATTTCAGGATGTCTTCTTGTTCTTTGGAATCATTGACATCCTGCAAGACTACGATATTAGTAAGAAGCTCGAGCATGCTTACAAATCCATGCAATACGATCCTAACTCCATATCGGCCGTTGACCCAAAGCAATATTGCAAGAGATTCAGGGATTTCATATTCAGGGCTTTCACAGAAGAGGTACAATAACTAGTTAATTGACAGAGGATGGACATATCTAATTTAAGGGGTTAACAATTCTTTGGTGGATTTTTGTGTCCACGCTCCAGTAATTTTTGTAGGTAACATCATTGATACACTGTTGTAGATGAAACACGTAAATAGTGCGGCAATTTCCTCTTCTCTTGTAGATTTTGTACATTTTTAAACATTTTGTTGCGTAATTAGATGTAGCATAAATTTAACCATGTCATGTAAAGGATGTAGCTAGATGATGTGGCCATTTCTTCAATGTTTTGTAACTATATTTCGTTCCGAAGATTTAATCTGTTCTTCCAATAGAAAAAGATCATGAGATATGTATTAGATTATAAAAACTTCGAAATTATACGCAGGATTCAAAATGTCAAAGAATTTTTGGGAATTGATTTCGTGGTTTTTTGCTGGTGGATGAAAAAGAAATAATTTTGGTCAAGTACCAGGTTTTGATGAAAACCAGAAATTGTACTCTTTAAGACAAGTATGCTTGTACAATTTCAGAAGGCCTCAATTCCTTATGCAATTTCGGATGACTGTTTCCCCTCTTCAGTTGCTAGTTCAGTTTTTGCTTGTTCTCTACAAATGGCCACCGCGCAACCTGCGAAATGGTAGCAGTAGCACAGCTGGACCAAGTGTTTGCCATCATTTATAGACAAAAGAAAAATCAATGCACATGGTGCTATTTGGTGCATACTCCAGTATGCATTGAAGCACTATAGTGAATTAGTGACATCGTATTTCAGATCAAGAAAGAAGTATCATGCAGCAAATTTTGTTCTAAACGAACTGCCCTTTAATTTACTATCCAATCGAAGGCATGACAATAAGTTTATAGAAACTAGGGATCTTAAGTAGCATCCCCCCCAAATGCAGAACAGAACAAAAACAGGGTCCTCAATCCGCTAAAGATATGCTCTTCAGTAAAGACTTACCAAGATATGGAAGGTTATGTAGGCCAACTCAAGCTTGGTAGCAACTGATGATTACTGGCTGGACTTCTGTTAAAACTTTGGTCATGATTATGCTGGTCAAGTTATGGTGATTCAAAGGGTACTCTGTTAAAACAATGACTGCCAGTGACAGTTCACAAATCGGCATCCCGTCGTGGTGCCCAGGTACTCTGTTCTCTCAAGATAGTGCTACATATTCAATCCTCTGTTTGCCTATCCAAAACTACAGACAGCAAGGCGCTATGTTTATTTTTTTCATGTCTGGTAATGGATTCCAAGTTAGCTGAAATACTGTATCAGTTGTTTGGGACTTTCCATGCAACATATCTCTGATATGTTTCGGCGAAAAGCGTTTCCTGAAAATATCAGGCAAAAACTTGGTAATTTTCTTATTTAAGCTGACAAGTAGACGTGACAACTGATGCTATAGTAAGTATGAAGACCAGAAACCATGAGCCACGGCCACGCGCATATTTATGTTTCAGATTTGCTTCTTGACCTTTGAGACTTTTTAGCATTACAATGTATATCACACACCTTTCCTGGAAAACAACACTTGTAGAAAAAAAAAGAACACCTAGAAGGTTATATCTGGAAGAAAAAATACACTAACTTGAGCTAAAGGAAAGTCAATGAATGCTGCATCACATTTTCCACAACTAATGTAGGGTCATTTCCAAGAGATAATACAAATGAACTAATCAAATTACAACAATTCTTCAGAAAAGGAGCTATGTTAGACTTGAAAGCCTAGCAAAAGTTCGAAAAGGAATGTACAAAGTATTACAATCACACTTGTGACTTGACCCTTTTTATGTTCATGGTGCCAAGTTTCACAAATCTTCTGGAGAGAAGCACCAGATCATTCGTTCCACTAGCTTGTCCATGACGCTTTCCAACCATTTTGCGACACCTATGGACACAATAAGAAGAACAACAATGTATGCAGAAACCCCGATCACTAATGCCAAGATGTATGCAGAGGTTCTCACTCTCCTACAGCTCCCAGCAGCATACGCACCCATCAGGCCAAATAAGTTCAGTATCATGGCAGTGTGCAGTGCCAAGATGGCCGGTTTTGCTCTGCAAACTCGCTTGATCAGGAGCAAGACCATAATCACCAGAGACGCCATGAAGGAAGTCGCATTGCAGTAGAAGAAAGCCTTGTAGCGACGTGGATAGCTGCTCCGAAGGACCGGGTCACCGGCTGTGTGGGCAGTCTGGCCATCATCCCAGAGGCCACCGGGAGGGTTCATGGCGGCTTCGTAAGTGGCAGCAGCTGCGAGTGCAGCGAGCAGCAGCAAGTATTTGGGCAACTTCTCACCCCAGAGATCTCGCGCCCCTCCATTGGTGGCCCTATGAGGCAATATGTCTCTGGATTCTTCTTCCAGTATGCCGAAAAAGGATAGAAGCATCTGCACAAGATGCTGAACTGACTCTGATACAACTAGAACAACTTGAAGCGCGATGCAGACTAGAACTGCAAAGACCAGGACCAAGACATAGATGGATGTCGATACCTTCCTGGAGCTCCCAGCGGCGAACGCACCCATGAGCCCAATCAGGTCAAGGATCACGCACACCCTGAGCGCGTGGGACTGTATTCCTCTTGCTGAAAGCTTTCTGTTCACCAGCAGCATGATGATGGCCAGAGACGCAACGAAGGCAGTTGCGTTGCAGTAAAAGAAAGCCAGGTAGCGGCGGGGGTAGTTGTCGCTGAGCACTGGGTTGCCCACGACATGGCCTGTCTTGTTCACTTGCCAGAAGCCACCCGGGGGACTCATGCCTGCCTGGTAGGTGAGGCTTGCTGCAAGAATGGCAAGGAGCAGCAGAAGCTTCCGGCTCTTCTCTAATTTCCATTCCAGGTCCCCATCTTCCTCCCCGTCCTGCAGCTCAAACAACTTCTTGAGCCAATTGGGCACAAACTGCCCCAGTTTCGCCTTCACCATTTCCCTCCAGGTCGCATGATTTGGGAACACTTCTAACATGAACACCAGAACATGGATGCCGACGTAGAGGAACACTGGAACAACAAGCACCGAGATGTACACGGATTTGGACACTTGCCTGCAGCTTCCAGCAGCATACGCACCAATCAGTCCAAGAAGGTCCAGGATCATGGCAACCTGCAGCGCGCAGTACTTGATTCCCTGGGTGCTGAATATGTTGCTGAGGAGTAGGATGAGAATAACCAGCGACGCGACAAAGGCTGTTGCATTGCAGTAGAAGAAAGCCAGATATCTCCGGGGATATGTGATGTGAAGGACTGGGTCACCTGCTAGGTAGTGATGCAGACTGCCATCGGCAGCATTTGCTTCCCAAAAGCCACCCGGCGGCTTCAGTCCTGCTTGGTACGTCACATTCGCCGCAAGAATCCCGAGCAGAAGCAGGTACATGCGGGACTTCTGAAGAATCTGATCTGCATTCAGGGTTTGCGGATCATATACTGCACGAACCCGGTGATCTTGCTGTGGCTCAGTTCGGTCCAATTTCAGCAATTCTTGCAGTTTTTCTTGGACACGGTGGACCCAATTCTCCACAGGCTTGCACAGGAACACCAGAACCTGAAGACCGATGTAGAGCAGAATAGCAGCCACCAACGCAATGACGTAGATGGAGGTCTTGACGCTTCTGCTGCTCCCAACGGAGAAGGCGCCGGTGAGGCCGATCAGAGCGGCGCCCGTGCACACCCAGAGCGCGCACGACTGGAAGCCGTGGCGCGCCACGGTCCTGCTCATGAGGAGCATGATCACGACCAGGGACGCCACGAACGCCGTGGTGTTGAAGTAGAAGAAGCCCATGAAGCGGTCGTGATGGTGGCCGTGGAGCATGGGGTCGCCGGCGAGGTGGTGACTGTCCTGGCTGTCCGACAGGAACCCGCCCGGCGTGCTCAGCCCAGCCTGGTACGTCACCGTCGCAACAAGAGTCGCGAAGATGAGTAGGTACTTGCGCGAGCGCTCCACCGCTTCGTGTGCTTCTTTAGGATCAGGCTTGGCGTCCTCGCCGGCGGCGGCGCGCCTTCTCAGGGCGCACAAGGTGAAGAGCAGGACATGGGCGCAGACGTAGGACGAGACCATGGCCACAAGGGCGACGATGTAGGCGGACATGGCGACGTCCCTGCAGCTGCCGGCGGCGTAGGCCCCCATGAGGCCCAGCTGGTCGAGAATCATGGCGGCCTGGAGCGCCCGGAGCCACCAGCGGCGGCGGCTCAGCGAGTGCACGAGGAGGAGGTTGACGGTGATGATGGAGGCGATGAAGGCGGTGGCGTTGAAGTAGAAGAAAAGCGTGTAGCGGCGGGCGTAGGTGACCTGGAGCACGGGGTCGCCGGCGAGGCGCCCGCCGTCGTTGTCGTCCCAGAAGCCTCCCGGCGGGCTCAGCCCCGCCGAGTAGGTGACGCTTGCCGCAAGCGTGGCCTGCAGCAGCACGTACTTGCGCAGCTCCCAGAGGAAGTCGGCGTCGGCGTCCCTGGCCGCCGTGGTGGCAAGAGCGGCCGGCGCCGGAGCTCGCCGGCCGGGGTCAACGTCAACTGACATTGTCTCTCTCTCTCTCTCCTCCGTCTGGAGCGTGTGGGAATTTTAGGAATTTATTCTTGGGAAGCTCCGACTCCGAGCCCGGGAGCAATTAATAAGTAGCAAGTGCAGTGATGCTAGGATGAGCGAGCGATACCGCGTGGAAAATTGGTGAGCGCGTCCGGATCGCGTCGCGGGCGTAGATTCCACCAACAAAGATTGCGCAGAAATTAAGCGGTACAAGACTACGAGAGTCTCCTCCTGATGTCGTCCTGCCTGAAGGACTAGCAGCTAGCAGTGGCGTCTGTCCTTTCTCTTGACTTCGCTCGTTGACTCCATTGTTTACAAGTTCTTGCGCATCCCATTGCAAGTGCTGTGTTGTTTCTTCCGGTGTCCTGTCTCCATCTAGTAGTACGCGTTCTTATTTCAGTGCAATGTGCAAGCATTTTCTTTTTTGAGAAAAATGTGCAAGCATTTTCCTTTCCTAGATTCAGAAATAAATTCCATTTCTGGAGTCCTCCCTCAGTCATGTCGTCTCTGCCACTGGGGGCGGGGCCGCCGGGCTACCGGAGTGTAGTGTACTTCGGTAACCAACACAAAATGGCAGTGGTTTTGTGCCTTTGTGTCCAGACACCGTGTGGAAAATTGTTGAACGCGTCAGCATCGCTACTGAAGTAGTCTTGTGGCAACTTGACAGAAGAAGGGCAGAGAAATTGAACCTGGCATTTGTCGCTGACCTTGTTGACTTGATGGTTAACCACAAGTGCTACGTTGTTTGTATGAGTCGTGCCCACATGTCAGCGAGCGTATCAAAGGGAAGTTAATTACGTCAGATGAACTGGTTAAATGTTCTTTCTAGTTGTCCTCCTTTTCTGCTTGGGCCAATTGCCACACCTACACCTGATTGTCTTGACTAGCAAGGCGTTTTCTATGATGGAGTGAAGGATCCAAAAGACTGACTGTTCATTCAGGGCACTTTCCTATCATAAAGTTTCCCAAGTTTATTTACTAAGATTTCCAGCATACATAGATTATTGACATACTGAACTGTTTCTCTGTTTTTTCCAGTGCTGCAGGAGTAAGAAACATCTTATGCTGCTTGGTGCTCTCCTGCTGCGTATCTTGGCCTAAGCTCGTCGACTCCACTGTTCACAAGTTCTTGCGCATCGCATTGCAAGTGCTGTGTTGTTTCTTGTACCTGTTCAGTCCATGTATCCATCTAGCTACGTGTTCTTCTTTCAGGGCAATGTGCAAGCATTTTCCTTTCCTAGATTCAGAAATAGATTCCATTTCTGGAATCCTTCTCAGTCATGTCGTATGTGCTACTGGTCGGTGGGTTTGTGTGGCGAGACACCGCGTGGAAAATTCTCATCAGCATGGCTACTGATGTATAGTACTACTGGATATCCGCACTCGCCATACTTTATTTTTATCCTCTAAAAAAATATTATGTCCTGATCATCGAAATTCTCTTCTCTATACCAATTCCTCCCGCACTCGTCATACTCTATATCTCATCCTCTATACCAACTACCACATTTTTTATTCAACCATCTCCAACTACCATTCCATTTTAAACTATCATCTCATTTTGACAAATATATTTCTTTTTTCTCTTTATTTTCTTTTTCTTTTCTCTCTCTTTTCTTCTCCCCTTCTTTTCTTCCCTCCCCTACTCCCTGCGTCGTCCCCTCTCTCCCTCTTGGACGTCCCTCTCTCGCCCTCTCTCCCCGGTTGCCTCCACCGCTTGCACGCCCTCCTCCACCTTCTCCGCCGGCGGATCGAGCGGCCCGCGGGGCCAGGCCGGCGGATCGAGCAGCGTGCGTGCCTACGCCGTGCGGAGGAGGGCACCGGATCGAGCAGCGCTACGCAGTGCAGAGGAGGGCGGTGGCGCGGGCAGCGGCGCCAAGCGCGGAGAAGGGCGGAGGCAGGAGCACTAGCTTCGAGTGCGCCAACGACAGCAGTGTGGTGGGGCAGAGCGGTGCGGCGGCGGTGGCGGCATCGTCCTCCTGCTTCCTTCGTCGTTCACCGGCCGCGCCCTTCCTCCACGGAGCAGATCCCCAGGGAGCGGCGCAGTAGATTGGCCTCGGCCTCCTACGGGCGGCGACGGCACGCCCCTTCCTCCTCTGCTTCGTCCTCGGCTCCATCCATCCCTTCCGAACACGGGCATGATAGCGGGAGAGGGCATGTGAGCCCCGCACCAGGCGCCACGTCGCAGATAGCGGACCTCCTCTACGACCTCTAGCAGTAGCGTACATGAGTCGCTCCTCTTGGATAGTGTAGGCGGCAGCGTACCCCGCTGCAGGGGATTTTGGATAGTGTAGGCGGCAGCGTACCCCGCTGCAGGGGATTTTTACGCTATCTGCTACTGCAGGAATGTTTACCGCACACCGGTGCAGATAGCCTTCGTCTCGTGGAAACTTGACAGAAGAAAGGCAGAGAAATCGAACCTACCATTTGCCGATAGAAGAATAGATTGCTGATATCCTCACCAAGGGTCTTCACAAGATAAAGTTTGAGAAGTTTCGAAAATCACTTGGCATGGTACCCTAGACATCTCTAGAGAGAAGTTTGCCTTGAGGGGGATTGTTGAAAAGAGCAAGACAATCTTCCAGAATATCCCCCACCATGCAAAGCAATCTTCTAGAATATTCCTCATCATGCAGGAAGGAGATATTTTTTATGAGCACTCTAGAATTAATAATAAGAAAAATTAAAGAATATAGAATATTTTGAAATTCTCTAGAAAGGGGACACTTGTATTAATACCATGGTCCCCTTAGCCTATAAACAAAGACCCCTCCATTACCATGGTATTCATTCATGAGCATGGTATGCTAGAAGAGAGCAAGAGAGAAGTGTGAGTGCTAGGCTAGCCACCAAAGAAAAGCGTGTTGTATGCTCTTGTGTGCTATTATTGTGTTGCAATAAAATTTTGTTCTTAAAAGTGTTGGTCTCGCGGTTAAGCCATATAGTACTTAGTGTATAAGTTTTGATCCATTAAAGGTTGGCTCTGTCACCTGGGATCACAATGACTCTAGGCTTTTGTTATCGCCATAAATTAACAGAGTTAATTTATGGGCCGAAAGCAAGATGGGCTTAAAGCAAAAGACTGAAGAAGACTTATAAATCGGCTCCTGCGTGAGCATCTGGGCCACATGGGCCATGTATCTTTAGATTTAGTTCAAGGTTAGAGATAGAGTCCGATCGGGACAAGATTAATTTAGATTGTTTCCCAAGTCTCCGGACTATAAATATGTATCATTTGTTATTCGTAAGAGAGCGTCATCACGACTCACAAACAACAATTCTCGGCGCATCGCCACCCCTAATCCTAGGGTTTCATCCAAGTAAGTGCCATGCTGCCCTGATCGCTTCTTTCGATCAGGGCAGTATTGTTCTTGCTTTTACCTTGGTATTACTCGTACTGAAGCGTTTTTTGATGGCGAGTAATACTAGTTATCATGATGTTCGTAGCATGGCTTTTAGTAGATCTGTTGTGCTTCGTTGCTTATCATCTGCGAATATCATGTTGTCTCTGTGCAGTCACGTTTCAATCTCACGCTAGTTCTTATCGCATAGAATTAGTTGCACAGAGGCAACACCCTGCTTCTTTCATGTCTAGTAGATCTGATCTGTTATGGTTTGCTCTTATCTTAAGAGTTGGCATAATATCTGCTAGGTTAGGCCTTGCAAACGGATTGGATGATCCGGTGGTGTAATAGATGCTTTATCTTAGCCTTGATAGGGATTGTTCCGGGAATCGGCTCTTGCTAGTTCTTAGGCCTCTGTTTTGGGTTGTGGTTTAGTTGTCTATTATGTTCGCTAGGCCTAGTCACGTGTAGGATGTTCCGATCTAGCAGTGAAGCTGTTACTATCGTGGATTAGATCAATTAGATTTAATTGAAGCAGTTTTATAGTTATTTGCTTTATTTACCATATCTGGATACAATCAGATCCCATCTGACACCGGGACTCGATCGGCTCTTCAAAGCCGATGCAAGAGTCGTCCCGGGGAGCCGATCACGGCTCGGACTTACGTTTACACGTGTCTTTGTATGCAGGAAACTGTTCGGAGCACGTTTGCACCCTCCTGATCGGGTATAGGTCAGGTGGCACGCCCGGTTTTCACACATCCTCCGGGCGCGTGACAGAAATTGCGGGCCGTCGACGAGGGAGCAGTGCCTCTAGCGCCCTAGCAACCTTCCGGCTCTTCGTGTTGCCCGTCGCTGCTCGCCGGTGGGTTTCGACCGACAACACATTCTGGCACGCCTGGTGGGACCACTCTCGGCAACAACATCCACTGCAACGATGACTGGAGCTCAAGATCAAGAACCCGCTCCCAAGCCCGTCACGTATGAAGAGCTTCCTCCTGAACACAAGAAGAAGTATGATGAGATCAAAGCTCTGCTGGAAGCCGATCTCATCGGCTCTTTTGAGAGGACTCGCAACCATGGCATCAGGTGGAAGGGGTTCTCACCAGAAGGCGCTCTCGACAATGTAGATCTGTCTGTACCATCTGAAGAACGCACTAGAGCCCTGCGTCAGGAGATGAACTACATGGTAGCCCATGCGCTTCATCGGCACTCTCAGAGCCTGATGAACGAACTCGAGCGCATGGCGCATCGCGTCATCCAGGAGATAATCAAGAACCAGTACTCTCCATCGGGGCCAATCCTGGGGAGTCACACAGAGGAAGTTACACCGCATTCTAGGCCGCAACTGCCATTCTCATTTGCAGCTCCCAGACCACAGAGCTCGCCGATCTACGTCGTCCACAAGGTCGGCGGTGATCCTGGAGAAGGCCAGTTCCTCACCGAGCCACCTAAGGAGATTCCGCACGGCTACACGTGCGTCTACATCCCTGACAGCGTCAGTCCAGCACGCTCGGTGCAGATGGTGAACCCAGGAACTTCTGGAGTAGACGCAGAAAAACAAGTGTGGCTAGCAAAGTACGCTACTGGGCCGAGTGCTGAGCCATCGGCCCCAGGAGTTCTTAGTGTGGAGCAGGTCAGTGCAATACTCAGAGACCAGTTCGGCATCCTGCCCAAGAGGAAAGCGATCGGCTATTCCAAGCCGTATCCAAGCGACTATGACTTGATCCCACTGCCACCCAAGTATCGGCTTCCTGAGTTCACCAAGTTCAACGGGTCAGAGGGAGCCAGCTCCATCGAGCATGTGAGCCGATACTTAACGCAGCTTGGGATGATCTCAGTGTCGGATCCATTGAGGGTCCGGTTCTTCGGCCAATCCCTTACAGGCCCAGCTTTTGGATGGTATGCGTCACTAGCTCCGGATTCGATTCGGACTTGGAGGCAGCTTGAAGATCAATTCCATACCCAGTACCACTCGGAAGCTGCAGAAGCTGGAATTGCCGACCTCGCCCAAGTCAGGCAGAAGCGAGGAGAGACTGTGTCAGAGTACATACAGCGCTTCAGGGAGGTCAAGAACCGATGCTACTCGTCACGCATCACAGAGAAAGAGGCAGTCGATCTGGCTGTCCTGGGACTTGCTAAGCCGATCAAGGATGCGGCTTTTCAGTTGGAGCTCACGTCTCTGGTGCACCTGGTACAGAAGCTTACAGCATACGAGCATTATCATCCTGAGCTGTACCAGGACAAGTTCAAACGCCATGTGAACATGGCCCAGGCGGACGAATCTGATGACTCGGGTGAAGAGCAAGAAGTGGCCGTGGCAGAGTGGACTCGGGGGGCAAATCCTGTCCCATGCAAGTGGATCAAGCAGCAGGGGCTTGTGAAGGGCTTTGACTTCGACGTGACCAAAACAGAGCAGATATTCGACCTGCTCCTCAGAGAAAAACAGCTGAAGCTCCCAGAAAATCATAAGCTACCGACGGCACAAGAGCTGCAGGGAAGGCTATACTGCAAGTGGCACCACTCGTTTACTCATGTCACGGGTGAATGCAAGCAGCTGCGTCACCAGATCCAATCGGCTATCGAGCAAGGCCGATTAATCCTAGCTCAACACACTATGAAGGTGGACACGAAGCCCTTCCCACAAGCTAACGTGGTGGAACTGTCAGACTTCAGGTCCGAGGGCCAGGATCTGGCATTCCAGATCAACATGGTGGGATCCGTGCACCGCCATGACAAGCAGAGGAGAGAGGCCGCTTCTGGCAAGCGGCCGCAGAATGAACACAAGTTGGAACAGCAGCATGTGACTGAAGAGCAAGTGCGTCACATCCGCAATCAGCTTCCAGCTTCTAATCGGCTTCTGGAAAAATACCAGTACCAATACCAGCTACGCCGCCGATACGAATCGGAAGAAGACGAGTACGAGCACCGCTCATGAAGGACATTGGGGAGGCGCCAGGCTATACGCGACCACTGGCATTGCCCGTTCTTCAGGTACTGTTGGAATTCTGGCATGAGCCGATTACCTACTATAGATGATTGCTTGGAGTGCAGGCCTCGAGGACACCAGCAGGACAAGACATCAGTGTTCCGGCGTTTGGAGCCCAGAACACGTCAGGATGACCATGTGAGGCGCCCATCCGGGGGTGATTCTGAGCTAGAGGAAGAAGACAGGTACCATCGCCCACGGTGGTGTCCTGACGGGCTCAATCGGTCGCAGAAGCGTAGAGTACAGCGCTTGCGCAATCTGGAAGAGGCAGAAGCAAAGTATCTTGACGTGTTGAGGAAAGCGCGTCCGGATCTCGTGGAGCAAGTCAGGCGACCGCAGAGGGAAGAGAGGCGCCCCCCAAGGAAGGAGTGGTGCCCCAAGCAGACAAAAGCCGATGAGAAGCCATCGGTTGATGTGAACATGGTGTTCGTGCTCCCGTCGGAGTTTCGAGCACCCGAACCGGAGGAATTGGCCATTGCGCAGCTGGATCTCGGCCCACGGCCAATCATTTTCGAGAAGCCCAAGGAGAAGAGCTACAAACACTTGAAGGGGTTATATCTCAAGGGCTTCATCGACGGCAAGCCTGTGAACAGGATGTTGGTCGACACTGGTGCCGCAGTCAACCTGATGCCATATTCTGTGCTGCGCCGATTGGGTCGTTCTTCTGCCGATTTGATCAAGACCAATGTGATGCTTAATAACTTTAATGGACAGCCATCAGAGGCGATAGGGGTTCTTAATGTGGAACTAACAGTGGGTCACAAGACTGTACCGACATCGTTCTTCATCGTTAACAGCAAGAGTACATACACGGTGCTGCTTGGAAGGGACTGGATTCATGCCAACTGTTGTATCCCTTCCACGATGCACTAGTACCTCGTCCAATGGGATGGCGATGAAGTAGAAGTGGTCCCTGCAGACGATTCTAGCGAGGTCTCGGTCGCAGATATGAACGCCTGGGATGCGGAAGGACAAGAGCCGATCTCAGGGATCGCCCTGGAAGACTGTGATCGGATCGAGGCGACAAAAAACGGACTGAGGCTGGTCTTATCCACTAGCCTCACAGAATAGATGCACCCTGGCTAGCCACGGGGTGTAATAAAAATAGAGAGGCCGGTCCCGGCGATCGGCCCCGAAAAATAGAAAAATTCTGTTTTGGTCGGAATTGTTACATCATGTACACATGATGGCCTCCTCTAGCAGTTGGCCATCCATTGACTATTTGGCTCTGAGAAATAATAGAAGTATAGAAGTGGCCAGCCCGTGCGGTTGGCCAAATAATTTTTCTTGTCATCTCCCTGTGTTTGCTGCTGATCTTGTGGATAATGAAGACTCACTTGCATTCACGGCTGATTTTTTAGATGACGGCAAACTCGGATACGGGTTCACATCAGCTGATGATTTGGAAGAGGTTGACATCGGTCCTGGGGATAAGCCACGGCCGACATTTATCAGCAAAAAGTTGGATTCGGCTTTGCGAGAGGAGATGATTGCACTGTTAAATACCGGGATTGCTTTGCATGGGACTACACCGAGATGCCTGGACTGGATAGAAGCATAGTCGAGCATCGGCTTCCGCTCAAGAAAGGGTTTCGGCCATTTCAGCAACGAGCACGTCAGATGAAGGCCGAAGTCCTAGAAGAAGTTAAGAAAGAGGTAGAAAAGATGCTGGATGCTGGGTTCATCAGGCCATGCCAATATGCAGAATGGATCTCTAGCGTGGTGCCGGTACAAAAAAAGGATGGCCGATGGCGTGTTTGCGTTGACTTTAGAGATCTCAACAGAGCAACACCAAAGGACGAATACCCGATGCCTGTTGCAGAGACATTGATCAACGCAGCTGCTGGCCACAAAATGATGAGTTTTATGGATGGCAATGCCGGTTACAACCAGATCTTCATGGCCCCAGAGGACGTGAACAAGACTGCGTTCAGAGTACCAGGTGCAGTTGGCTTGTTCGAGTACTTGGTTATGACCTTCGGACTGAAAAATGCCGGTGCAACGTACCAACGTGCTATGAATTACATTTTTCATGATCTCATCGGCAAGCTGGTAGAGATTTATATTGATGATGTCGTGGTCAAGTCCAAATCAGCCACGGGGCATTTAGAAGATCTGCGTCAAGTTTTGGAGCGGACTCAGAGGTTTGGGCTCAAAATGAACCCGAAGAAGTGCGCTTTCGGTGTGTCGGCCGGTCAGTTTCTGGGATTCCTGGTGCATGAACGGGGAATTGAATTCGGCCTAAAGAGTCAAGAAGCTGTGAAGATGATGAAGCCGCCTACTACAAAGAAGGAGTTACAGAAACTCATCGGTAAAATTAACATTGTCAGGTGATTTATTTCTAATCTGTCCGGACGCATTGAGCCGTTTATGGGTTTAGTAAAGATCAAATCCGATGATGAGTTTCGCTGGGGGGCAGAACAGCAACATGCTTTTGATGAAATCAAGGAATATTTGTCAAAGCCTCCGGTATTGGTTCCTCCTCAGCAAGATAGGCCGTTCTATGTGTACCTATCCGTCGGTGACACTTCCATTGCTTCGATGCTAGTCCAGAAGCATGACGGCCAAGAGAGGGTGGTTTTCTACCTCAGCAGACGCATGTTAGACGCTGAGACCAGATATCCTGAAATCGAGAAGCTTTGTCTTTGCTTATACTTTACGTGTACGAAGCTTCGCCATATTTTGCTTTCGGCGGAAACAATTGTTATATGCAAATCGGATGTCATAAAACACATGCTGTCGGCCCCTGTCCTTAAAGGCCGACTTGGAAAATGGATGTTTGCATTGTCAGAGTTCGATATCCGATACCAGCCTGCAAAAGCAGTCAAGGGACAAGCACTGGCGGATCTTGTTGCGGATAGGATCAGCACTGATATTGCTGCATTATTTATTCGTGCTTGGGCTATGTTCTTTGACGGATCGGCTTGTGATGATGGGTGCGGTGTGGGAATTCTGTTGGTGTCGCCTCGAGGGGCGACTTATTCCTTCTCCATCAGAATGACTGCCCCGTACACCAATAATCTGGTGGAATATGAAGCCGTTCGCAAAGGGATGGAATTGCTTCTCGAAGCCGGTGCAGAAGCAGTGGAAATTTTTGGAGATTCGAAGCTGGTGATTTCTCAGCTCACGGAGGAATATAGGTGTGAGAGCGAGGTTCTTTTCCCGATATGGATGCAGTGCCGTGAGTTGATGTCACAATTCAGGTACATCAATTTCCACTGGATACGCAGGACTCTGAACAATGAAGCCAATGATTTGGCACAGATGGCTTCTGGCTACAAGGAGACAGCCGATGGAGTCGAAGTGGAGGTTCAGTTTCTAGAACCCGGAGACTGGAGAGCCGATATCTTCAATTACTTGAAGGATTCGGCTCGGGGGGCACCCAGAAGGATAAGACTCAAGGCCATGAAGTATGTTCTGATAGGGGATGACATGTTCTACAGGACCTTGGAAGGACACTACTTAAATGTCTGGGACCTTCAGAGTCAAATCGGCTCTTGCATGAGGTTCATGAAGGAGCCTGCGGTACTCACCAATCGGCTCATAAGATGAAATGGCTGATTAGGCGATCGGGTTATTACTGGCCCAGTATGCTGGAAGATTGTTTTAAATATTACAAGGGATGTCAAGCATGTCAGAGGTTTGGTAAAATTCAGATAGTGCCAGCATCAGTGATGAATCCTATCATCAAACCCTGGCCATTCAGAGGTTGGGGCATGGACATGATTGGACAGATCAACCCGTCGTCTAGCAAGGGTCACCAATGGGTCTTAGCTGCCACAGATTATTTCATAAAGTGGGTAAAGGCAGTACCCATGAGGTCAGTGGCGTCAAGAGATGTGATCAGCTTTGTCAAAGAGCACATCATTCATAGATTTGGGATCCCTCAGACCATTACGACCGATGGAGGATCGGTCTTTATATCGGAGGAGTTCAGAAAGTTTGCCGATGACATGGGGATTAAGCTGATCAGATCATCTCCATATTATGCCCAAGCTAATGGACAGGCTGAAGCATCCAACCAGAGCCTCATCAAGCTCATAAAAAGAAAGATCGATGAATATCCTAGGCGCTGGCATGAGGTGTTGTCAGAAGCATTGTGGGCATATCGTATTTCGTGTCATGGGTCCACCAAGACGTCGCCGTACCATCTAGTTTACGGCCAGGATGCTGTGCTACCGTGGGAGATCACAGCCGGATCAAGCCGTGTTGAGTTTCAGAATGGTCTATCCGCTGAAGAGTATGCAGCCTTGATGAATGACAATGCGGAAGACCTAACAGAACTGAGACTTTGGTCGTTGGAAAAGATCAAAGAAAATAAGGCTAAAGTCGCCCGTGCATACAACAAGAAAGTCAAACCTAAGGATTTCCAGGTGGGAGACTTGGTTTGGGAGGCAGTATTGCCATTGGGAACTAAAGATAAAAAGTTTGGTAAATGGTCTCCAACTTGGCATGGTCCGTACAAGGTTGATCAGGTTTTGCCTGGGAATGCGTACATGCTCGAGGAATTGGACGGCGTCAAGTTTCCTGTTGCTGTAAATGGACATCATCTGAAGAAGTATTTCCCGAGCATGTGGAAAGGCGAGTAAAGAAAAGCCGAGGAGATCCATCTGGCTACAGTGTAATAGGCCAACACGTTGAGTTGGCCGCAAAAAAAAATGATGATGATAGGCCAACACGTTGAGTTGGCCGATAAAGAAAGATAGCCGATGTATAACCATCGACTTGAGATGTTTTTAAACAAGTACAACTTTCAGGTTAACATGCAGTACTAATTGTATCTTGAGCCTATCTACTGGTTTAGGAATTCTTCTATGACATGGATGGCTTCTATACGGACGGCGTCTGCTCGTGCTATGATTGCTTCATCATCCTTGTCATCGCCTGTTACTATCTGCCGACTCAAGGTGCTTATCTCTGCAAACTCTGCTTGTATCTGCTCGGTTATTTCCTGGGTCTCTTGTTCGGAGTTTGCAATGGAAGTTTCTTCGGCCTGGATGAGCTTCTTGGTGGTACGAACCTTTTCTTCGAGTTCTGCCAGTTCTTTCTTCAGGAGGCCGAGTCGCTTCTTGTTGATAGACACGTCAGCTTTGGTATCTAGAGTTGCCTTCTTCTGGTTGAGGGCCTTGCACTTTTGGGTAATGTCAGCTTTCAGAGAAGCTTGAGAGCGACGTGTTTCCATCCGTTGTTGTGCTTTATTCACTTCTATCCGAAAGAATGGAAGGTTGCTGGCTGGCCAGAGCTTGATTTGCAACGGCTCCGGAAGTTGGGTTTCTATTTGCTCGAAGATGTTCTTTATCTTGCTGGAATCATCAACCAGAGCAGTGATCGGAGCAGATAGTACATCCTTGATGAGTTGAAGCTGATGTGCCAAGCTAGCCGATTGCTGTAAAGATGATGTTTCTGCTCCAGGGAGAGTCAGACCCATTGATGCCGGGTCAAAGGAAAGTAAACCTGAAATGTCAAAATCCTATGGACATATCTGGAGTTAGAGTAAGATGCATTTATGGGGCTATCGGCTGATTCAGGATTGGTTTTGTAATGTTACCTGTTATGGAGAAGTGTTGGGCGATTCAGGAGCAATCGTTCTATTAGAGCTGGTGTTGACGTCAAGAGCATCTACTGCATTGGCTTGTTCCTCGCTTGCATCCGACAGTGCATCAGGAGTTGCAGCTAGCTCATGTTGATCCAGGTTTTCTGCATTGGGGATTTCTTCAGCTGCATCCTAAACATAGAACTACAGTCAACCAGAATACACATGTATGAGATAAAGAAGAAGTTTCAGAGAAATAAGTTACCTGGTTGGTATTAGACTCTGATGGACTCGAAGAAG
This sequence comes from Panicum virgatum, assembly GCF_016808335.1. Taxonomy (NCBI): domain Eukaryota; kingdom Viridiplantae; phylum Streptophyta; class Magnoliopsida; order Poales; family Poaceae; genus Panicum; species Panicum virgatum. The sequence goes on along the minus strand of NC_053138.1, from coordinate 1,771,069 downwards.
CTGGTGCTGGCTTCTTGATCACTCGCCTCGTGATCATCTTCCTTTTCTTGGTCAAGACTCGGGGGGCAACGCTTGCAGAAGTTTGACTTCGCTTGGAAGCCGACTGAAGTAAGTCTGGCTGAACAGACATTATCACTTTCTTCATTGGTGGTGATCCTTTGCAGAAGAGTACATCAGGAGCAATTGGAAGAAAGTGGAATGGCTTCCCAGTGCTGGTCGTAGGTTCTGGACCATCTTGTTGCTGCTAACAGGATGAGCAGAATTAGCCAAGAGGAAGGGATAGAGGACTCAGGAGGAATAAAGTACATAAATTCAGTACCTCTTCCTCGGGGATTACATATTCAGGATCGATTTGCTGCAGTCGAGGACCTAGAGCTTTTCTGAAGACATGAGTTTTCCACATGTTCCACCAAGTATCAAAGCCGATTGATGAAGAGGTAAAGGACAGATCGGCTGGTATTGGGATGTGGAGGTCATCAAACATGCTATAGCATCTTGAACTGGTAAGACCGTCAGGCAGATCGGCTCTGCTCTCCACCAAGTGGTGAATATGGAAGTGGGGAGGGACCTGTCCTAGGTCAAATTGCTGAGCTGCTATGGCTGGTTGGTAAGATTCATAACCTGGCTTGATAATTCTATTGGAGGTGCTGATGCCGACAGGAAGGAAGCTAGGTCGAATCATCAAAGAATACAGATGCCGAGTGCTGTCGTCATCGGTAAAGCTATCTAGTCTGAAGGCAGTTGGGTTCTCGAAGGATTCAGATTCAGTAAACGGGAAGTAGAGAGGATTGTCCAGTCCTTTGTAGAAGACTCTAAACCAGTTTGGTGCATCTGTTGAATTCAGTTTACTGCCAGGGAGACTGAACAAAGCTTGGCCGTAGCTAGTACATCTAATTGGTTTTCCACTCTCATCAGGGAAAGAGTTCTTGGTCAGGCCTTGGAAGTTTGGGATATGGTGTTGAAAGTATAGTTGTGCCCACAACTGAATGAACCACTAAGGGCCTCCAGTTCTCAGTTTCTTTTTATTGAGCAAGTTAGATGTCATCAAATGGAGATATCTGTAAATTTCTCCAAGGAAGAATTTGCCTAGGCCGGTGTGATTGCCATGGGCCAGGTGGTAGGCCAAGGGGAGATAGTTCTTGGTTGGAGTTAAGGAAGGGCCACAGAAGATGAAGTGCTCTAGCCAAAGATTTAAGAAGGCTGTGTGTTCCTTCTCAGTCACTGGACCTTTTGTTTTCATGTGCTGACTCATGTAAGTACCCCAATTTGTGCAGTTGACTTTGGAAGAGAGTTTAAAGGGGACTTCTGCCATTTTGTGAGCAGCAGGATTGGGAGAGCTAATGTCTAGTCCGATGATCATGACAACATCTAGCAGAGTGGGAGTCATGGGTCCATGACCAAAGAGGAAATAGTTCAGAGCATCAGACCAGAAATAGCCGATGGTTTTCAGAAGATTTTCATCTTTGTCAAGGGGTGACAGTGATAGGCTAAGTGCATCGGCTATGTTCAAATCTTGCCACAAGGACATGTGAGCTTTTGCTACTCTGTTGTACCATGTAATCCAGCTCTCAGGTGGATTAGGCCAGGCTCTTAAGCAGTCGGCCCAGAGGTTCAGATCGATGTTTTGACTCACAAAAGGGATCATATTTGCTTCACAAGAGATCAAATCTATGGGGTTTTCATGGGTTTGTGGGCCAAGACAGAAGGATTTTGGATTGGAGGGATGCGGCAGAAGGATGTTTGACACCTGAAGTTCAGAGATTCAGAAACATACGTATGGTGTCATGTTTCAGAATTTTAGTTTCAGAAGCTTGGTAAGCTGAAGAAAACTAAAAGATTAGGCCGAATATTACCTTCAGGCCGTGGATTGTCGCATCGTGGATTGCAGAGCTTGTCGTTTGAGCTGTAGAATCTGCCATGGTCAGATCTGTTGACTTAGGGTTTGATTGCTGGAGATTCTGATTCGAATTCCGACTACTTGGGGAGTTATTGCTCGGATTTGTAGAACTTGGTTTTCGAATTTTGCTTGGATTCGAGGGTTTGGTTCAGGCTGAAAGTATTACCTTATTCTTCTGCGGGTTGCTTCTAGTTTGAATTCCATCGGCTCTTGGATATTTATAGAAGCCTGATGCGTTGCCATCGGCTTTTTTGTAAGGCAATCGAACACAAAATATAAAGGAACTCGATTTCATTAAAGGAAAGTTCATTACAAGGAAAGCCGATTTTACAAAGGAATCAATCCTTCGGCTTTGAGGTCCTATTCCTACGATGCTACCTACATCTACCAGTCGTAGGTGTCTGAACACCTACGGCGCTTCGGGCTTCGCGACGGTGCGTCTCCACCATCGTCGTCGTCATCATCACCGTCGTCGCCGCTGCTGCTGCCATCGTCCTCGGCGCTGCTGCTGCTTCGCCCGCCGCTGCTGCTGCTTCCATCTTCGCTTCCCTCTATGGGGGCTTTGAGGAACTGATGGGGGTTTCCCCCTGCCGCCGTATCGTCACTGGAAGAAGAGCCGATCCCTTCGGAGGAGTCGGCTCCTTCCCAGGAGAAGGCGTCGTCTTCACTGCAACTGCTCTCCAGTTCTGAAGCGTCCCCTCCTAAGAGAGAACTTAAATGGGATACAAAGCACCAGTCCCAGGAGGCTGATGCCACATTTATTACATCAGATGGTTCAAAACCGTACAAACCTTGGAGGACACTCGATACAAATAATAATAATAATTAACCAAGCTACGACATAACACCAGACCGCAAACCACATGGGGTCTACCACGGGCTCTGAGTACTGCGACAGCGGAGGCATCTCGACAGGGCCGGTTCCACAGGAAAGGTTGGGTGTAGAACGATAACCCTACTCGGCGTCGTCTGGTACGAAGTCTGGGTCTTCTTCTGTAAAAAGTAAGAGTGGGGTGAGTACAAACGTACTCAGCAAGTCCAACCACACCCACGGAGAGGGTTATAACAGAATAATATGCATAGGTAAATCAAGGATAAGGTTATGGTTTAATTTGCAGAAAAAACTATACTTTATGCAGGGGTTCATTTAACATAAAATCTTTTTAGAAAATCAGTTTTTGTAGTAATATGGAGTTCACGTTTTAAACTGCTACTGGACTCCCCGTCCGTCGTAGCACACGGCACAACTGCCGGTCACAATTCCAAAACAACTCACACTAGCCCATCCCCAAAGAAACACTAGTTATGTGACCACACCGTAACTCGCCCAATACCGTGGGCACGGCTATTCGAATAGATTCTTAGCTCTGCAGAGGTGTGCAATTTTACCCACAAGTAGGATACCACAACTCGAACACCGTCGTGTCGGTGTAGATCCCAACATAGCCATTACCCACCATAGCTAAGCCTGACTAGCCATCACGGGATGCACCAAGGGGTCATCGACCGTTCACTTAGGTATAACCGGGCATAAGTCACTCGGGCTTATCCCTTCTCCTTAGTCACCCGTTGCTCTCAGCTCTCCTGATGGCTATCACACCAACTAGTGGGATTTATACTACGCCGTTGCCCATTCAACGGTCGAGTGGTTTGCACGATAGTGGAGTTAGGTGAGATGACACACCAACTCGGTCCTTAGACGCGACAAGATGGATATCTCCCTTCTTTGCCCTGCCACACAGGCATAAGCACACCAATCGGCAATTCACACAGAAATGCCGTCCATCCCGTCCATACTCATCTTTCGAAAATCCGCATTTTATCCCTTCCCACACACACACATTCTCTTTATCAAATAAATCATATTGTGAGTAAAGTCCTAAGCGTTCTAGTGTCGATTAACGTCCAAGCAAAATCAGACATTAATCTAGGTGGTCAAGGAATGGTTATCACAAATCAAGGGGTGGCTATCCAACCGTGTTTTCATGCAAGCAAAACATATGCAATTTTTATAAAACAGGTCATTGGGTTGTGTTTATAAAAACTAGGACAGAAACATGCATCAAAGGATGGGATTGAACTTGCCGTCTTCGTAGCCTTCGGGGAAGTCCTGTCCTTCGGGCTCGGGGTCGCGGAACTGGTCCTCGTTCTCCTGCTCATAGTACGGCTCGTTGACGGGCTCTCCTTCGTTCACTCCGTGGTCTACAGCGTACCAAACAATCACACAATCAAAACACAGAAAATAAAGATTTGTCGTCGAGCTCGAAACGGGGACACATAAAATATAGGACATGGAGTGATATTTTTGGGTGTTCTTCTAATGGCATGGTCAAAACTATATTAAGAGAGACGTGGTAAAGTTTTGGGTAGATCCGAGGTCGTTAGGCGCATAAAATGATAGGTCAAAGGAGTGTTTAGGCCCTAAACAGGGGTCCAGGGACCTAATTGTAATTAAGTTTATGAAGGCAGGGGCTTGGTTTGCATTTTAGAAGTTTCTTGGGTTAATCTAAAAGAGTCAGGGTTTTATTTGTAATTAGGTTTATATGGTGGGGGGTTTGTTTTGGGAGTATAACAAAGGGGGGGTTTTAATTGTAAAAGGGCTTAAAAGGATGGGGTTTCTTTATTGATTAGAGGAAAGGGGAGGGGGTTTTGGGCTAAATGGCCCTTTTCTTCCTCCTCCCTCTACGCTGGAAAACAGGGGAAGGAGGCCGGCGCTCGTCGGAGCTCGCGGGCCCGCGGCCTGGGGGCACGGCGGCAGCCCGGAGTAGGGGGAAAAGGAGGCGGGCGCCGTGGGAGGTCGATCCCTCCCGTTGATTTGGGAGATGGTGGCTCGTAGGAGGTAGTTCGACGGTGGCGGGTGGCGGCCAACCCTGGTCAGTGTGGCGGCGGCACCGCAAGGCACGACGGCGGCCCGGATCCAGGGGAAAAAGAAGATGGGGAGCTCGGGAATCCCAGTGCCTACCTCGGCGCGAGCTGCGGTGCTGCGGGATGGGGGCTCCGCGGTGGCCTGTGCTCGCGGCGGCGGCAATGGCGGGAGTGGTGCTAGGAGGTCAGAGGGGTGGCTGTGGAGCTCGGGGCTGGGGATGTGGGCGGAGGAGCGGCGCCGGGGCCTTTTATAGGCGCGAGAGGCGGTGGAGATTCGGCGGGACGCGGGCGGAGGCCGGCGACCGAGTTAATGGCAGTGGGGGCGGTGAGGCGACGCGACGGCACGGCGCTGAGCAGCACTGGTGGGGCGTCAACGGCGACAGCGAGTGGGGCGCGTGCGCGGGGCAGGATGGGACGCGTCGGGCGGCGGTCGACCGGCGCAGGCGAGCTTCGTACGGGCGTCAACGGCGGCGGTGTGCGCGCGGCAGGCGGCGCTGTGCGGCGTCAACGGTGGCGGTGTGCGCAGGCAGGCGGCTTGGCACGGCTGTGCGGCGGCCGGCGTCGCGGTCCGGGGCTCCGCGGCACGGCGAGCGCGTGCGCACGACCCGAGTCGGCTCGGCGCGGCGCGGCACGCCAAGCGACGCGTTCGTGCGCGTGTGCGCGCACACGGGCGGGCCGGGGCGGCGCGCGCGAGCGGGGCAAGTGGGGGAAAACGCGCGCGCGAGAGCGGGGCAGGGCAGGCCGGGAAGCAGCGCTCGGGCGGCCGGGCTGAGAGGGGAGGGGGAGGGGCAGTGCGGCCGGGCGGCGCCCGGGAGCAGAGAGGGAGGGGGCCAAGCGCGCGGGGTAGGAGGAAGGAGAGAAGAAAAGAGAAAAAGAAAATGGGAAAAAGAAAAGAAAGAGAGAAAAAGAAAAAAGGAGGGGAGAGGGAAATGGAGAGAGAGGAAGGGCGGGATTCGCGCCGACGCAATGCGGCCCCGGCCGGCCTCGCGCGACGGTCGCGTGCGTCGAGTGCAGGCGGGATTCACGGTGTGGTCCACGGCTGGTCGGCCACGCGCGCGTCGCGCGCAGAGGAGGATGGGACAACGGGTGTTCGGGACAGAGAAATGGTCTCGGGATTTGGGATTTAGGGTTTTAGGAGGATCTCGAGCTCAACGACGAAACACAACATTAGCGCATGATTTATTTTAGTCAATTTTCGGGATGTTACAAGTTCCTCTTGGAAGAGGGACTGGAGGTCTTCCTCTTCTTCGGTCATGGGCTCGTCCTCCTCGGAGGCGACCCCGAAGTCGAACTCCTCTGCATCCCAGTGCAGAGGAGCCAGCGCCCCATAGGCTGCTGTCGGGTCCCACTCGGGGGTTGGCTCTCGGCTCTCTGGGATAGAATCGATGGAGGAGGCCGAGAGGGAGGAAGAAGGAGGAGGAGAGTAGGAGGTAGAAGAGGAATCTCCAAAAGAGTTGGAGCCGGAGGAAGAGGAGATGGCCATGGCTGGTGGAGAGTTGGGGTTTCTGCGCTACTGGCTCTAGGAGGAAGAAGGAGTTTGCTGTGGAGAAGAGCCGATTCAGGTGAGATTAAATAGTGAAAAGATGAAAGAAGCATCGGCAGTTTTCACGTTCTACAAGGAGCCAGTTGCAGAGACGTTGCGTCTTCCTTGGTGGTTGCAGTATGTTTAATGAGCATTAACGGGAAGACGAAGCGACGGATTAGTTTTGGAATTATCATTGCCAAAACCAGGGGGCATGTGTTATCGCCATAAATTAATAGAGCCGAAAGCAAGATGGGCTTAAAGCAAAAGACTGAAGAAGACTTGTAAATCGGCTCCTGCGTGAGCATCTGGGCCACATGGGCCATGTATCTTTAGATTTAGTTCAAGGTTAGAGATAGAGTCCGATCGGGACAAGATTAGTTTAAATTGTTTCCCAAGTCTCCGGACTATAAATATGTATCATTTGTTATTCGTAAGACAGAGTCATCACGACTCGCAAACAACAATTCTCGGCGCATCGCCACCCCTAATCCTAGGGTTCCATCCAAGTAAGTGTCATGCTGCCCTGATCGCTTCTTTCGATCAGGGCAGTATTGTTCTTGCTTTTACCTTGGTATTACTTGTACTAAAGCATTTTTTATGGCGATTAATACTAGTTATCATGATGTTCGTAGCATGGCTTTTAGTAGATCTGTTGTGCTTCGTTGCTTATCATCTGCGAATATCATGTTGTCTCTGTGCAGTCACGTTTCAATCTCACGCTAGTTCTTATTGCATAGAATTAGTTGCACAGAGGCAACACCCTGCTTCTTTCATGTCTAGTAGATTTGATCTGTTATGGTCTGCTCTTATCTTAAGAGTTGGCATAATATCTGCTAGGTTAGGCCTTGCAAACGGATTGGATCATCCGGTGGTGTAATAGATGCTTTATCTTAGCCTTGATAGGGATTGTTCCGGGAATCGGCTCTTGCTAGTTCTTAGGCCTCTGTTTTGGGTTGTGGTTTAGTTGTCTGTTATGTTCGCTAGGCCTAGTCACGTGTAGGATGTTCCGATCTAGCAGTGAAGCTGTTACTATCGTGGATTAGATCAATTAGATTTAATTGAAGCAGTTTTATAGTTATTTGCTTTATTTACCATATCTGGATACAATCAGATCCCATCTGACACCGGGACTCGATCGGCTCTTCAAAGCCGATGCAAGAGTCGTCCCGGGGAGCCGACCACGGCTCGGACTTACGTTTACACGTGTCTTTGTATGCAGGAAACTGTTCAGAGCACGTTTGCACCCTCCTGATTGGGTATAGGTCAGGTGGCACGCCCGGTTTTCACACATCCTCCGGGCGCGTGACAGAAATTGCGGGCCGTCGACGAGGGAGCAGTGCCTCTAGCGCCCTAGCAACCTCCCGACTCTTCGTGTTGCCCGTCGCTGCTCGCCGGTGGGTTTCGACCGACAACAGTTTTATCGTAGGTTGGCTCTGCCACTCAAAAGCCAGCTTCATCTATTATGGTAGGCTCTGCCACGGAAGTGAAAAGATGGCTCTGCTGTCAAAAGAATCCAATACACTAAGTAACTAGAAATTTAAGAGGCTGACAGACTCTAGACTGAGTGGATGTATCATGGGTATTAGGGCCACTCTAATTTCCAACAAAATAATTTCTCAAAATGAAGGGAAGGGGGAAAACATGGCCAGCAGAGCAGGCAGAGCCCGCCTCTATATTTGTAGCTAGAGCCTGTAGCAATCCAAGACAACTCACAAATGATTCCCTGATGTCCTCCAGAAACCAGACCAACAAGTTGTCTGGTTGTATAAGAAGGAGAGGGATGAGGGCCCGCTCCCCTCTTGCAGCAACCCGAAGCCTGCATACCAAAACCGTAGGCTCGCTGCTTTGCCTGACCTCCCTCCAGGCGAAACAGACATGGAGGGCCCAGTGGAGGAGGACATTGCGGATACCATGTCTGCACTCGCTACCCAGCGACCCCGAGATGTGGGACACCATAGAGGCGAGTCATTCTCAGAGCTTTGTGGTCCAGCGCCATCCTGGCGTTTGCTAGAGGGGACGCCGTCTTCACAAGCGAGGAGGGCGGCAGCAGCCATGGTGTACCCGGGTGAGGGGACACCAGCAAGCCAGAGGTCATCCACCCAGATGGATGCCATGACATTAGCCATGCAGACCGGGGCATCAGCGAGGGGGAGAATGATCCCCACCACAAGCATGCAGCCAGCGAACGTGAGGGCAACCACCCACACCAAGGGGATAGCACCCGCAACAAGGCCCTGCACTAGATTGACTGCCGCTGAGGTGCTCACGGGGAACAAATTGCTCGCACTGACTTCAAGAAGAACACTACCGCCAAAAGCGAGGAAAATGGCGTCCGACACTGCATCCGCTCGATTCGCCAAGGCGAGCACAAGGTTGTCGGAGTTCACAGACAGCGCCCCTAACCACAGCAGTCGTGGTGTACCCGAGGGATTTGACGCCGGCAAGCTAGACGTCATCCACCTAGGCGCCGAATGCATGCTACTACATCGACCAAGCACGACCTCCGGTGTCCACATTAATTCATCCTAAGCATGCGATCACGCACGCTGCATCATCTGCGAGGGGAGGCTACTCCCCTCTATGCCCGCGAGCAAGCTGCTCTTGGTGGCGGATGCGAGGGCGACCACCCATTCCAAGGGAACGACGACGACAATAGGGCCCTGTGTGTGGTTAACCACCGAGGCGGTCCTGGGGACGAAGGTGCCCCCGTCGGCGTACGTCAACATGGCGAACCACGTGCCAACTGCGAGAAGAGCGCGCCACCGCATGCGAGGAGGATGGCGTTCGACACCACGTCCACAAGGTTCGCCAAGGTGGGGACAAGGGTGTCAGAGCCAATGTGGTAGACACTGCCCCTGACCACCTGGGAGAGGTCGGTCGTGCTCTTGCAGATAGCAAGGATGGTGGCCCCGTTAGCGCTACACGTGGGATGATCATCGGCTGCAACCATGGAGGTACCCATGGTGACCATGCCTAGCGTGCCGATCAGGAGGTGGCTGGAGTTGCTCTTAGCTCGAGGCAAGTCACCGGTAACAGACTGTGGACCCTAGAATTGCTCGTGAAACTGAGTTCTGCTTCGGTAGTTAGTGTGGATTGCAAAGAGATCTGGCAGGATCATCCCTTAGTTTTTCATGAATCATGATCTTCATCTTGTGATTACTTCCAGAGCCAAGGATGACACGAAGTTGGCCTTGATAGATGCTATGACCGCAATGCTTGAGACTCATCCTGGCCTAGTCTAGTACTTCAGGTTGGATTCATTTGTCATCAAAAGGGGTTGCAATCAGTTAGGAGAATGGATGGAGGTGTTAAGTAAGAAGCATATTCAAGATATGGTGGTTGTGAATAGCAGATGGACACTAGATATAGTGGATTTTCCACTCCAGAGCCTTGATTCCCAAGGCCTCGGAGTCCTCCGTCTGTGCTTCTTCGGTATTTCATACATTTGGTTGCCAACACATTATTCAAATCTAGTTGCTCTTGACTTAACATGCTGCAGCATAAGCAAAAGAGATTTGGGTGCCCTAGTTAAGCCGTGTAGGAATCTCAAAAAACTATACATCGGCCTCTAGGAGGAGAGTAATGTGAGGATAGATTTAGAGAGTCTAGAATTGTTGCAAATCTGGTGAACATACCTTATCTTATCATCAACAATGCCCCAAGCCTCAAGAGGATGATCATGGGAGTGCCGATGAGGAAGACATCAAAATTGACTTGGATCAACATAAAGAGAACTCTATCTGGCTGCATCATGTTTGGTTCAATCTAACCAGCCAACTTTCCACATTAAACATGGTTACCCTAGGTCAGGTAAGAACCATACATACCTAACTTCTTTGTGCATACACTTTTCCACTCATTTTTACCAGTTTGTAATTTCTTTTATTGCTTGGATATAGGGAAACATTGCATTCTCAAATCTAAGAACTCTTGAGCTGACTATTGCTCATAAAACTGCCAATCAAAGGAGGGGATTGATCGATTTTCTCATATCCTGCCCCTACCTAAGAAACCTCATCATATGGGTATATATTCAACTTTATGTGGTCTAATTTGATGGAAAAATGATGTTTTGTTATATGTCTTTATCTACTATTTAAGATCATAACTGAAGGTCCTAAGCTTGAAAACCTACAAAGGTGGAATAGCAGAAACTATCATTGCATCAAGTGTTTTGGAGTGTGCGGCAATGCCCCCAGACACTTGAGATTGACCAGGACAAGCCGGAGTCAAGGATTATACTTGAGAAAGTGTAGCGGATTCTTGTGAATACACATTTTAACTGAGATAAGTCGGCCCTCAATGTAAGTTGATCTGTCGTTTTGTTTGTGAGATCCATGTTTGTACTCTTTTGTGGACACTTGTTAGTGTGTGATGATGATCTGTCATAAGTACTTTTATCAGGCATGGAAAGTAATATGTAAGTTATGCATTTCAAGTGAAAAGTGCTTCCTGTTGCGAGGTGACAGTGAAGATACCCTTTTCCTCCTTCTGTCAAATATGCATTTTGACTGAGATCAGAAGAGACCCCAATGTGAGTTAGTATGTCTTCTTATTTGTGTGATAAGGTCCGGGTCCATAGACAGATACACTCATGTGGTTTTTTCTAGTTGCCGTGTGAACATTGAAATAGTAGCTAGATTGTGAAGTCTAGGGAGAGTGTGATGATGATATGCACATTGGGTTCTGCTCAGAAGTAGTTTATGATTCATGAGAACTTAGATATAGCTTGTGCACTTCTGGTTGATGTTCTTCCAGCATTCCGGCCTCCGGGGGACAGTATTGTGAAGCTGGAGAGGAATCAACTTGATGAAGATTCTTCTTATATGACAGAAGAAGGACGGAGAAGTTGAACCAGGCATTTGTCGCTGACCTTATTGACTTGAGGCTCAACTACAAGTGCTATGTTGTTTGTATGAGTTGGGCCCACATGTCAGCAACTGTATCAAAGGAAAGTGATGTCAAATGAACTGATTATTACATGTTCTTTCTAGTTGTCTTCCTTTTCTGTTTGGGCAATAGCCGCACCTAATCCTCCTGATTTGTCTTCAATTCGAATATAAATAAATATAAATAATCTAGGGTGCCCCTTCAATTCTTTCTAGCACCATCAATCAATTTGTCCTAGTCTCTCTTCCTGACAAATTGATCAGGATCTGCAAGAGCCATGAGTGGCGTGACGACCGGCCTGCCGCAGGTGGCGTGAGAAGAGAAGGGTGAGGCAACGGCTCCCGACCAAGATGATGAAAGAGTTTCTAGACGACATGGTCGAATCGCAGGTGGAGATGGCGGCTCCGCTGCTCGAGTCGCAGTGTTTTTTCGACGTGCCGGCCTCGGGCAAGGCGATCCTGGCTCTGCCTACGGCGAGGGCGGGGAAGACGGCGGAGCAGGGCTGCGCGGGGTACTGCTAGGCCCTCGAGGAAGGCGATATGCTCAGGGTGATGTCGTGCACCCACTCCTTCCATCAGAGCTATATCTTCCTGCGGCTTATCACCAACAGCACCTGCCCCTGCTGTCGCTTCACGATGCCTGCCACCACCGACTAACGCCGCACCGGTCGGACTGTACTCTTGCATTGCGTGGTGGTCATTGTAAAACTTTAATTTTCTTATCCTTACTATCCTTATTATTATGAGAGAGAGGTTGATCGTTAATTTTATTATCCTTACTATCCTTATTATTATGAGAGAGAGGTTGATCGTACGACGTGAGCCGTTAAGAGTGACAATTAGGGATAGCAAAGAGCCTAAGATTTTGAACTAAAAAATCTAAGGGCCGAGCCTAAATGAGCTAGACTCTAATTTTGGTCAATATATCAATGCATTATTAATCTTTATTTATTCATATAAGCAAGCCATCATTGAGACCAAATAATAGCCCTTGCAACTTTGTCTCTTTTGTTCTTCTCAATTTGCTCACGCGTCCTTCAATTTCAGATATTATAATTTTAGTATGCTTTATTTGCAATGAGACAATATTCAAAACTCATCAAACTCATTAGTTCTTTAATTATGTTGCTATTGAACCACCAAAACCCAAACAAGCCTAGATGCACTTTCAGTTTATTTAGAGAGTCTGCTAGAGTTGCTCTTGCCATGCATCCTTGCTTTTTTTTCTATACCTATTACTAAAGCGAGTAAGATTTCTACCCAATTTTTTGGTTTGGTACGTTGGTTTGGTCCGTCTATATCATTGACAGGTGGGCCTTAGTCCATCTCGTATGCGAGTCAGACCAACCCTCTCTGTCTACGATTCGATCACGTAAATCCATATAAATTAACACACAAACACCTATATGTATTTATAATGATAAAGACTTCGCGACGGCCAGCCGTATTTTTTTTCGCTACGGTCGGCACTATCTGCCATCCATACACGATAGGGGATCATCCTACTGTCAGTTCTGCACTACAGCACAGGCTTATCATCACCACAGACGGTGTTCCCCATCTCGCTCGCACTCCTCTCTCTCTCTTTCTCTCTCTCTCTCTCTCTCTCTCTCTCTCTCTCTCTCTCTCTCTCTCTCACATCGGAAAATGGAAGGAGGCCGTGGAGGTGGGATCTCCCGCCGCCGGTGCATGCCATGACCCCCGTGAGGGAGCGGCGTAGCGTTCCCCGGTGAGCGGCGGTGCCCCATCCCCCGACGAGTGGCGGCGCCCCGTCCTCCTTGACGAGCGGCGGCGCCCCGTGGGGGAGCAGCGGCCCCGGGCAAGGGTGCCCGTTGCGGCGGCCTCCGGCGAGGGCGCGCATGGAGGCAGCCCCTGACGGCGCTCGCGGAGTCGCGGTGGCCTCCGCAAGGGTGCACTCCACGCCCCCAGCGAGGAAGCGCCTTGGCGGCGGCTCCCCGCCCCCCTCCCCACCAACTCGACTGCCTCAACATGCTCAGGATGGAGGCGAGCCTGGCGTCCTTCGTGCGGCTCCTGTGGCGCAGCCGCGCACGGGCCAAGGCGGAGCCTAGGCCGGTGCTCTAGATCCGCAACCACTACGCCGGCAAGGTGAGGTCTCCCGTCCTCCTCTTCCTATGGTTTGTATTTCAGATCGGGAGAGTTTTGATGGTTTGTATGTCAGAGATCAGGATAGTTCCGATGGTTCGTGAGGGAAACATGTACTGTTTGTTCATCTTTTTTTGCATGATAGATTGAGGCACACTCGATGGTATGGTGCCAGACCGACAAAAGTAGTACTGCAGCCCATTAACGGAGATTAGATGCAAGATGACTCTGAACTTTGATGGAAAGTGAAATAGTGCATTTCTGCTTCTTTGTAGCTATAGGTGCTATATCAGTTCATCCGCTAATTTGTTGCTCAATGAAATGAACCAATGACTGTAACCACAACCCTTATTTATAATTAATCTTTGGATATCAAAATACACGCAATTATCAGTCACATGTGTTTGTTAATACATTCTAGGTTCATCTGATGCACGATGTGGGACTATTGTGTTCTTTCATGGGGCTCCTACTCAATCATTTTAGCTACCGTGTGGTTATGGCTCAGGTTAGCTTCATTGAATCAATACACCATGGAGTAAATACAGCTTATGAAATATCTGTTTGTTAGTATTCCACATTATTCAGCAATAAATAGGGTTCTAATTCTGGCAGTTTTATGAAATGCCTCTGTGCCTTGTTCCATATGTTGCTCACATGCACCGTCACTTGCTCCTATGTTGCATCTAGGAGAAGCTGTATGGCAAGGTGGCCGACTAGGAGATGGTGGAGGAGCATGATAGCTAGGTGCTGCTCGAGGATGACAACACGGATGTCTCCTTCCTCATGGTCAGCAACCTGCTCGAGTTAAATATTTCCTTTGTTTCTTGTTGATCGTGCTCATCCCTCATATAAAATTGACTAATTAGCGTTTTCTTTTGTGTGAGTTTTCCGTTGCAGTTCACCCACTTGTTTGGCCAGCTGGCACAATTAACTAGTTTGCTTGCATGAATTCAAAATTTCCAAAAGCTCATAGAGTGCTTCCAAAATCGATTTGCATAGGGGAAATGTGTGCTGCTACTACTCTACCACCACTAGTTTCAGTTTGTTGTTAGCAGAAGGCTCCCTAGTAGAGGAAAATGCGTACAAAGTTCAGCCAAATCGGATCCAAATATGATTCTCATATTGGCAATAAAAATGAATTGGAATTTAAAGAAATAATTAGAAATGGTTCCGGATTATCCAAAACAATATACCTCATTAGATAATAACATAGTTCTGATTAGGCAATAATATGATTCTGAACCATGCAAAATAGTTTACTTGATTAAGCAATGTTTAATTTATAAATTTATAATTTATTTTTCAGTGGTTGCCTAAAGTACTAGGTAATATATAACTATTAGCACTGGTATTTGACACATAACTTAGTTCTTTAGCCTGATCTGACCACATAGGAGTAAATGCTATGTTTACAATCATCATTTGCTAAAAATTCCACATAGGAGCTAAACTCAACTTACCAAAATCATTAGATTCATGAATGGTTGTGCTTAATAAACTACACTACCTTGTTGATGCCTTGATGGTCCTGAAAAATCCCAAATAAGCAAATGTGAGCACAAACAAGACAAAGAAACTCAGTATTATTTGATATTATATGATTTCTAGCATTTAAGTTGAAGCCAAGCAGTTTAGTGATTATTCAATACCAATTTAGTAATCTGATATAGGCAATAATATTGTATTTGTTAGGCAATAGCATAGAATAATTCATTGATTAAACATATTCAATTTATTGGAATTTATTTGTAGGTTTCCAATGCTTGAGATGCGGGAGAGGTTGTTGGAGATGGAGTCGGAGGACTGCTTGATGAGGAGGTTGGAGTCTGCGGAGTCGATCAGGTCGTGGTAGCTGCGGCCGATGAGCTGCCGGAGCTCCTTCTTAGCGGAGATCTCGCGGCGGGTGGCGCCCTTCGCCACGCGGATCTCTGGTATGTGCTTGGTGCGGAACAGCTCGTCGGTGTCGGCCACTGCCGCCTTTGATGGCCGCCGCAGGCATCGCAGCCGCGCTTGCCCGGTGGATCTTCGACTTTTACTGTATTTTCTCACACATCTTTATCCCCCAATCCCTGAATGCTTTCGCATTTGTTTCGGCCTTTGTTTGCTGTGAATTGAAGATCCCTGGAGAATGTCAGAGTTTTTGCTACTGGTGAGAAAGTGCATAAAGATTAGTCAGACCCATTCATTTTTTTCAGTTGTGTTTAGTTCTTGTTAGTTGATTTAGTCTCTCAAGGATTAGTTTATCTTCAAAGATCAACATTCATGCTACAAGCAGATCAGTACTATTTCTTGGTAATAATATTTTTTCTACAAGCAGATCAGTCTATTTCTAGGTAGTAATGTTTTTCTACAAGCATGTCAGTACTATTTTTAGGCAATAATGTATTTTTATACAAGTAGATTAGTACTATTTCTAGACAATAATGTATTTTCTATACAAGCATATCATTACTATTTCCAAGCAATAATGTATTTCTTACAAGCAGACCATTACTATTTTTCAGGCAATAATGTATTTTCTATACAAGCAGATCAATTTTTTTGTTCAGAGAAATCTTGCATGTTTTTGGTTCACTCGGCATCAAAATCACTAATCCAGTTTCTAATCTGCATTCAATCAGGAACTAAAAAAAACTCCTTGGTCCTGATAGAATTTTTCTCTTGTTACATTGATAATTCTATTGAAGTGCTTCTATTGGAAATTCTCTGTTGTATTTTATGTTCCTTACAACCCTTTTTTCATGTGCAGCGAGAAGAACTTATGGCTTAAATTCTGAGACTTGGCATCAATAAAGGTGGTGCCTGCAGGTAAGACATTTCTTTTTGATCTAACATACTTTTTGATTGCTTTGGTTTTGGCGAAAGGGAGAGATCAATTGCACATCATGTATGCAATTCAACATCATACTCGCCAGTCTGTTGGTAGAGTTTGTTACTGATTTACGCTTGTCAAGCCGCGACATTACTTAAAAGCCATGGCTGCTTTTCTTTTGCTTCGGTTTAGGCACATTAATATTCTGGGTTAGACAATTTTTCTGAGCAACTCAGTGCATTAAAATATGATTAGACAGTATGAGGATGCATTAAAATAGGGATTCATCAAAGTAAGCAACTCAGTGCATTTTATCTCGGTAACTCAGTGCATATATATAGGCAATAATGTGCTAAGAACATGACAAACCCATTTTAATTCTTCTGAGTTTTGCGGATGCGCCTCTGGCGCAGCGGTAACTCCCGCTGATGGGAGCGTACCGGCGGGGGTTCGAGCCCCCGTCCGCACCTGGGTATCGAGGCTGTGTGCGTGTGTGCTGGGTGTGTGTGTGTGTGGTGGTGTGCGTCCTCGGTATGGCGCGTTCCGAGACTACTCGAGCAGCCTCATCTGCGTTGAGTCCGGTTAGCGTGGGCGCCCAGAAATCTTACATGACTCCCCAGTGCTCCTGGGTGATTTCAAAAAAAAATCTTCTGAGTTTCCGCATATGCAACTCGTACATGTTTCCGCATATGCAACTCGTACATGTATTTAGGCAACAATGTGTCAAGAATAAAGTAGAATAATGCAATTCTTTAGGTAATTTCATCTCTCATGCCTAATTGTTTTTGCACCGCTACAAGTTCTCTAATCAAAGCATTATTTGCAGGTCTCCGGCAACATAGGAGGAAGGATATGTGTAGATTTGAAGCAGATTACGTAGATACAGCAGACAAAATAAATACTTATGTGTAGTCATGCTGGTAGTATAGCTCAAGAACTTTAGACATATATGCATGTGTATGTAAGGCACCGGACAAAAAAAGGTTGGGTAGAAATGCAGTGGATTTTGTGTGAATCTTGGTTATTGCATCGATCTTGTTTTTTTTTGCCCCTGTGCTGTGATTTTTCAGGTTGGCAGGCAGGCAAATAGGGGGAGGGGGGATGTGAGTCTTGGATGGTGGAGGTGGATCCGCCTCGGCAGCGAGCCTATTTTTTGGCACGCGTGTAGCGCTGGTTAGTGCTGCTACTTCCAAAAATAGAAAGGCTATACCGGTTGGCGCTACTATTTCCAAAAATAGAAAGGCCATACGGATAGGCTATATTACGGCCGGCCGTAATATAGCCGGGTCCAATACTTATACTAGTTTTGTCCGTAGCAACGCACGGGCATAATTGTCTAGTTAAAAAAATTGTGCATCATGTTTTTGCTGCAATCAACGCTGGGAAGAGAGACGGTGGTGTTCGGAAAGGTGTACTTAGGCCGGAAAGCTTCGACAGCTGTGGACTGTCTGAGTACTGCTGCTAGGCCGTACTTCAGTCACTGGGATCCAGTTCGGTCTCGTTTTTTAGCAGAAAATTTTCTTTTTACCTCCATGAACTTTGAGCCGAGCCTGTTTTTTCATCTTGAACTTTGAAACCGGCCGACCAGCCTCTTCGGACTTCCAAAACCGATCGCACGACCTCTTTGAGCGGGTTTGAGGGCGGTTTTACTATTTTTCTTTTATATTTATTTTAACCAAATCTTTGAAAAATCATAATAAATCACAAAAAAATCATAAAATATAAAATCCAATTTTGTTGAACTCCACATGAGCAAATATACGCAGTGAACATAGTTTAGTACACATTTTTTTTGCTATATCTTTAGATATATACTTTTCTGTAATTAATTTATAGCTACAATTTTCGTCATCCAAATATGGTGAAATTTTTATGGCGGACTTGTAGTAAAAATTTTATAATTATTGGACAATATTTGACTAATCTATAGATTTATCTATATAAACTAGATAAATCTATAGAAAAATCTAGACGAATCTATATATAAATCAAGATAAATCTATAACTCAGTCATTCATGATCCAATAATCATAAAATTTTTACTACAGCTTAATCACATAATGATAAGTCCACCATAAAAATTTCACAATAATTGGATGACGGAACTGTAGCTATAAATTAATTACAGAAAAGTATATATCTAAAGATATAGTAAAGAATTGTACTAAAATATACCATATAATATATTCAATGCGTATATCTACTTATGTGGAGTCCAACAAAATTGAATTTTCTATTTTATGATTTTTTGTGATTTATTATGATTTTTCAAAGATTTAGTTTAAATAAACATAAAAGAAAAATAGTAAAACCACCCTCAAACCCACTCAAGGAGGTCGTGCGACCGGTTTCGGGAGTCCGAGGAGGCTGGTCGGCCGGTTTCAAAGTTTGAGGAGTAAAAGCGGACTCGGCTCAAAGTTCAAAGAGACAAAAATGACTTTTTCCTTTTTTTTAGCTGGCCTGCCGGCCATATGTATTGGTTGGGTTCTATGGGCCATGAGCCCGTCAACCACAAATAACCAGCCCACCAAGCAAGATAGCAAACCTCATTGCCATCTGTAATGTAGAGCATCTCCAAGAATTTGCTAAATGAGGTTGGCATCTTAGAAAATTTGGCAAAACAAGAAAAAATAGCCTCCAACAGTTTGGCAACTAACTTGGCATTTTTAGGAACTTGGCAAATTCTACCCCTTCAACACGCATATATGCGCGCGCGGAAACGTTTTGGCATCGCGGTCTCCGTCGTCTCCGCGACTCTCGGACGGTGATCATGGTGTCCGCCAAAGGTGCCGCCGAGACGCTGACGCTGGCCCCGAACTTTGTCAAGTCCGGAACGAAGTTATTCGGAATAGGGTCGGGGTGGCACCAATTGAGGAGAAACTCACCCAGCATCGGCTGAGATGGTTTGGACATGTCCAACGAAGGCCTCCTGAGGCGCCGGTGCGTAATGGGGTTCTTGAGCGGGTCAATAATGTAAAGAGGGGTAGTGGTAGACCTAAACTGACATGGGATGAGTCAGTTAAGAGAGACCTTAAGGATTGGAATATTTCTAAAGAGATAGCTTTGGATAGGAGCGCTTGGAGACTAGCTATCAATGTGACTGAACCTTGAACTTATTTCTTTCGGGTTTCATCTCTAGCCTACCCCAACTTGCTTGGGAAAAAAGGCTATGTTGTTGTTGTTGTTGTTGGATTAACCACTTCAATGTAATATTTGGAATTGACTAGAATCACAAGTATGTCAACATAGTAGGAAAAAAAATCATCAGATAGCCTTCTGATGGATCGAAATGAATGTTGCAGAGCTGGCATTCGTTTTACCAGTAGTTTCTTGTACCAAGAAAGCTCTCCTTATCCTAATGGCGGGGAGCTCCAATTGTAGCCGGTCCCAGTATCCCTTTGCAACTTGTATAACTGTAACTTGCATATGACGTTCTGATCAATTAATCTATGGTTCTATTCATGATTGATCGCAGGTTGGTGCCCATGGCACTGGTGCCAGATTGCCTCCTGTTGACGAGCAAGTCATTAGCATGAAACTGGTTACCCCTGCCAAAGGGACGATAGAGCTATCAAAGGAGAAGGATCCTGAGTTGTTTTATCTTGCTCGCTGTGGACTTGGTGGCCTAGGTGTCGTTGCTGAAGTTACTCATCAATGTGTAGAAAGACACCAGGCCAGCTTGTGGAACATACATTCGTTCCCAATGCAGACGAAGTTAAGAAAAACCACAAGTAATGTTTCTTGGTGTCAATCTTTATGTACCTAGTATATGCATGATTTGCCTATGCAGTTGTTACATCCTCATATTTCTTCCTTTCTCCTTTTTCGCAGGAAGTGGCTCTCAGAAAACAAACATATTAAGTACTTGTGGATTCCTTATACTGACACAGTTGTTGTTGTCCAATGCAATCCTCCCTCAAAGTGGAGAACCCCAAAGTTGACATCAAAATATGGAAAGGATGAAGCATTACAGCATGTTCGCAACCTTTATCGGGAGTCACTGAAAAAATATAGGTGCGTACACTTGTTATGGTTTGATCACCCAAGTTTTAATGCATCTTTACTTTCTATTTTCTTACTGAAGAATCAGACAAAATTTTCTCTCACTTCGAAATTGAACTGACTTTAATAATTTTTTGTACTTACTATTGTTGTATCCATTCAGATGTTAGCTTGTTCCTACACTATTTCAGTCTGAGTCTGTTGATCATTAGGTGTTCTTGCCTTTATTGAACCTCATGTAGAAATAAGATGTGATTCCAGTTATAAGAGTTATATTTGTCTGATGAGTGATACATGAATTATTGCTATGTGTGTTCTGATGGTGCAGTAGCACCTGTTAGGCATTGTCAGATGAAAGACAGTAGTAAAAGTTTTGGAGGAAGATGTCATTTATATGTAAGATTTGATGGATGTTTTAGGAGTTTCTACAATTGAAGTTAAGGAGGGGTGATTCCCTTGCCCTTTCACTAAAAATATTGGTGATGCAAGAAATGTAAATTGGGGATTTTGTGGCTACTATTTAGTTAATTAGTATACAAGCATAGAACCTGCAAACATTCAGTTCCTTTACTTTTAAATCCACATGCACAGAGAATCAAATTATTTTACGTAGTCAAATAGCATACACAAATTCTGTTGGTGCCATTTTATCTACTCAAATGAAGTAACTTTGAAATTATGTAGTTCTCTGTGGAATTTTCTAGCTGTATTCAACAATGGTATTTGTTTGTTTGTTTTCGCTTACGCCATCTTATAGGTGCTTTTCATAACTGAAACAGAAAGTAATGACCTAGAAATAGATACACTTTCATTTACTGAATTGAGGGATAAGCTGCTTGCCCTTGATCCACTGGATAAAGATCATGTGATGAAAGTCAATAAAGCAGAAGCTGAGTATTGGAAGAAGTCTGAAGGGTATCGTATGGGCTGGAGTGATGAAATACTACTGGGCTTTGATTGTGGTGGGCCGCAGTGGGTTTCTGAGAACTGCTTCCCCACAGGAACAATAGCAAAGTCAAGTATGAAGGATCTAGATTATATAGAGAAGTTGCTGCAGTTGATTGAAAAGGAGGATATACCTGCACCTGCACCAATTGAGCAGCGTTGGACTGCCCACAGCAAGAGTCCAATGAGCCCAGCATCAAGCTCCGAAGAAGATGATGTGTTTTCATGGGTAATTAATTTGTTCCTGTTCAATAGATTTTTTTTTGTATGTTCAATCTGGGCTGCTGTTGCCATCTTTCATCACCTACCTAAAAGCTCTTTTGCATCTCATGCTAATCTGTTTGTCATTGATTTCTGTGCTATATAATTTGGTTTGAAAAGTGGTATTTTACAATTCGATTGTGCTCTCTTGTCCTCTTCTAAATATAATAGCAGGAGTTGATCCTCTCTTGCTACTCTGACATTGCTTCTAACTTTAACAAATATATGGGGAAATCCTTTCTTCCGTATAGATGATATTACCATACTGTTCCGCTATAATTGTTATCTTTCCCATGTTTCTAAGACAATCACATACATTCTGAAACAGCTGCACATTACAGCTCTTAACTGCTTTGGAAAGTTCTGCACCTCTTGCATCTTCTATTGAATCATTAGCCATGCACGGGCTGTAAACCTGGTTCTCTTTTGCACCTACGTGTAAACTCTCAGCGGCCAACTTATTGGGATCTATGCAGGTTGGTATTATAATGTATTTGCCAACATCAGATGCTCGCCAAAGGAAGGAAATTACGGAGGAGTTCTTCAATTACAGGAGCCTGGCACAAAGTCTCTGGGATGATTATTCTGCATACGGGCCAAAATTGAGGTACCAACGTCCTATTGCGGATTTTAATTTATGTAGACATCATTTCAGTTCTTCAGAATTTGTTGAACACATGATTGTAAATAACATCAATCTGGTTAATTTCAAGAGAATGACCTCTTCACTTGCACGCATACCTGGCTTATTTGCAACAAATTTCATGCGTGGTGACTCTTCTGCCTCCATTTGTCCCTAGGTTCCAAAGGACAAGGACGAACTAGCCGAGCTCCAGGCCAGGTTGAGGAAGCGTTTCCCTGTCGATGCATATAACAAGGCACGCAAAGTTGGAGAAGCTGTTCCCAGTTCTGGAGCCTGCTCACCAGGCAAAGTAACGCGTGTGCTGAAGAGTTAAGACACATAACTTGTCATTCTGTTGTTGATACTTAACCAAGTGCCGAAACTAACATTCAGCACTGTTGGTGGAATGGTGGTTTCCTTACATATTTGTAGAGTTCTGACTTTTGAGATTTTGTTTGTGCTTTCACGTTTGTAATTCTATCCCTGTCTGTAATCATGGTAATATGGTATAATCGAAAACATTTGACAGACGAAATCAACTGCCACAAAATTATAATAATGATCACAAACATGGGGGTTGGAATTGTGCAATTTCAAGCGTGATTTAGCATCCCATCACCCAGAGTCCAGAGAACCCATCACCCGTCCTTCGAGAAAGAAATGAACCAGTTCCTCCCGTCCCAGCTATCGGCGCTCCCCATGGGCTCCGCGGGCAGCACGGCCGCCACCGCCGCGGCCATCGACGACGACGACGGCGTCCCCGAGATAGCCGCCTGCATATCGTCGATGATCGACCGCGGGGGCAGCGTCGAGAGCCACCGCCTCTATCTGGCGCGCCGCACCGCGCTGGAGATGCTCCGCGACCGCGGGTACAGCGTCCCGGAGGAGGAGCTCGCGCGCACCCTCCCGGAGTTCCGCGCCTGGTGGGCCGACAAGCCCGAGCTGGAACGCCTCGCCTTCTCCACTACTCTCGCCTCCGACCCGTCCAACAAGGTGCTTGCTTCCCCTTTGCCCCCATGGTTTGTTCCCCCGTTAGGGTTAGTTAGATTCATGTTCTATTAGCTCGCCATAGGAAACCACATTCTTATCCTCACTATCCGACCAGGCCTTGTACTCATGATTAACAAACCTCCCACAATAAAAACTCACTAGTGTAGTGGAACCCAGTTTGCTGGGATATGCATTGCGAAACTGAAGAGTTAGGGAGAAAGAGGGGTTTCATTTCTCTCATACTTTCTTTTCAAAAAAATTCTCTCATACCCTTTCTCACCGATTCACCCTTCCTTGCTGTTTTGTTGATGTTAGGCGTGATTGTCCGTACGGTCCAGGAATATTATTGTTCCTGTGGTCATGATTGAGGGTGTTAGCACCATTCTGCAAGTAGAATGATGAAATGCCTAGTTTAACGTGTATGTATCTAGAGAAGTTCAGTGATTGGCTGATTGCATACATATGTATAATATGAGTGTTTTTCGCACTTATCTTTTTCATGCATAAGGTGCTTCTTTACACCAATCGTTCATGTCACAGATGAGTAAATAATAGATCTTAACTATGTGTTTTTCAGGTGAAAGTTGTGTTCTGTCCACCTGAACCTGTCAAAATTGCAGTTATCCGAGAGATATATAGCGGAGTCAAGGAAGACAACTTGTCTAGACTGATTCTGATATTGCAGAGCAGAATAATGTCTAGAGCCAAAGAATCTATTAAGGAGATCTTCCCATTTAAAGTTGACACATTCCAGGTTAGGTTTTGTCTAATATTGTTGGTTGCTCTTCACATTTCGTTCAGTTTCTGTAAGTAAACAAGAACATGGACTCTTTTGGTTGTAACTACAATGCCCATCCATTACGAATGATAGCAAGTAGCTTCTATTGTCCTTTGCAACCAGTAACAGACTAGCTGGACTGGCTACAGTATGGTTCGAATCTGAATTTTCACTATTTGCTCTTCTGCACATCATGATCTTAATGTCCAGCTTTCATCATGTAAAGTTGATATTTTGCTGTTTTATCTTATATTAATATTTGTATCCAAACTAATGTGCTCCTCCAATGGTAGATCACAGAATTACTGGTTAACATTACTAAGCATGTCCTGAAGCCCAAGCATGAAGTGTTAACTGCAGAGGAGAAAACCAAGCTCCTGAAGGAATACAATGTGGTGGATTCACAGGTACGTTCCTCTATAATTTGTTGTTGGAAGTTACTTTATAATCTCTTACTGCTTTATTGTACTGGCATTGGAAGTCATGGTGCTACGAGAAATTTGTAGCCTCCTTTTGATACATCTTGTGGAATGCAATAATGCGACCTGGTGCTGGCTGTAGGCTGTTGCTTTTCATGATACTGGCTGAGTTACTGTAACACAATAATAGCAGCACTTGATCTTGTTTACAGCAGCACGATCATGGCCATAAGGTGACTGCAATATCTAGTGCTTTCTGGATGTCATGATTGAGACTAATGAATTATGAAATTACCAGCTGAGTGTCTTGACTTGGTCACATAGAAATATTGATGGTAATTTGGTGGACACAGTCACTTATATTGTGCTCACAATATTGTGTTTATGCATTTTTTCATTAAAAAAAATGTAACTTCGTGTCTTCATGGCATTGAAACTGACAATCGTCCCATATTTTGTATGCAGAGTACTATTATCATATACAAGAAAGCATGTTTAATTGCAATTGCAGTGTCAAATTTGTCTCACTTTCTATTTATATAGGTTCTTATTATATATTGCAGGCTCGTTACATAATGATATGCAAAACAGAAAATAAAATTCTGTTTATAGTTGCCTCGGCGATAATGCATTTCATTTGTTTTGGTTAGTGGATCCTTATCATGCCTGACTTGCAAATCCCACTTGTCATTAATAACTTGGGTGTTTCCCTTGCATATTTATTTTGATAGAGCTTGCTCAACCTGTTGCAAAGTAATTTCAGGCCACTTTACTGAAAACTGGTGCTTGTATCTTTCAGTTGCCTCGCATGCTGGAGACTGATGCTATTGCTCGTTACCACGGCCTTGGCAAGGGAACTGTTGTTAAAGTTACATATGACAGCGAGCTTACCGGGAACCATGTGACGTACAGGTGTATTTTTTAGGGGGCTGGGGTTTTCCATGGATGATGTTTCTGATAAGCAGTGAGTAAAAATAACTTCTCGGCAGATGATACTGCCCTTCTAGGCCAGTGTAAGCACCCTACTATGTAGGATGAAGTTCTCTGTAAGGTGTCAGTAAAAATTGTCTCGCAGCAAAGTTACTGCGCTGCTAGGCTACTATACTGTCTCCAGTCTAACACTAATCTTAGAAACAGGAACAAAGCTAATCCAGTTGTGAGTTATCGTCAATTTCAGATGCTTTTTGCAAAGTTTGGCGTAATATGTGTCCAGTGACCTATTAATTAGGCTGTTAGCTCAGATGTCCTCTGATAACTGTTGCAGAGTTACTTGATTCTATTGAAGAAGTCATAATATTTTGCAAATGATGGTTAACGCCTGTGTTACAAATCAGTAGGCCAAAATCTAAGTAAAACAAAAAAACAAAGGAGAAAAGAGGGTTAATTCTCCTATAATCAGTTTGCAGCTAACTGTGCCTTGATCTGTTTGTCTGGGGCAAAACTTCTTCGTTATCTTCTGCTTTTCTCTTACGACCGTTGCTATTATCGCTGCTGCTGCTCGTGGGCACACTGCATTCGTTGCTGTTGCTGTCGCTTTGCTGCTGCTGTTCCTGGTGGCACTGCTCTTTGCATCTGCTTTTCAGTATGTGGGGCTTCAGCTTGCTCATGTCTGATAGCCGCACTGGCTTTAGGAAAAACTCATCCGCTCCTTCCTCCAGGCATCTGATTCAGAACATCAAAATCAGAAACGGGTCAGGGATTTCTCTTATGATAATAAAGTATCATATGCAATTAAAAAAATGCAAATATAATGTTTTTTATCTCGTGTGTAGATATCATATTTTTTTTAATTCTTTATTTGACTCGTCCTCTCAAGTTTCTTTAAGCCGCTTGTATATCGTGCAACTAGAAACAGAATAAACCCGGACAAAGACGAGTGGTGCTAGTGAGCTGTCTGCATCAACAAAACCTGTTTCATGGATACGGCAATATGGAAGATCTTCTTGACCGATATGCGTATCATCACATATCTTTTTCGTTTATTTTATACCAGAGATGTCGAGATTATACTAGGACGGTGTGAGCTGTGTCATGTGTGGGGCGGTCCCTCTATTATACAATACATGTGACGCCAAATCATTAAAGATTTTGAGAGATTCCCATGTCCAGTTTGGTCCTAAACATATTCATTTCTATGTTTTTTTAACGGGTATCCATTTCTATGTTTCCATGTAAAAGAAAGAAAATTTAACTCTCCAAAAGTTTTCAAACCATGAAGCAATTTGCTGAGCAAGAGCAGGTCATCTGTCATCCAGAAACATTTCTCTTAGATGATGAAGTTGTTTTACTGCTTCTACTCAGAGACTCACTAATATTTCTGCACGCTTAAGTTGGATTTGTTCTTTCAAAAATCAGGAGACAATATGAAACAATATTACAAAGATCCATAAGAATTCTCACCTATTGATCCTTGAAGGAATGTTCTCGGATGACATGATCACCACTGGGATGTCTCTTAGAGATGTTGATTCCTGCTTGAACAAAACAAGCATACATCTTTAGATCCTTTTGTCTTGAGTGGATCATCGATGGACCATACCAAGAAACACAAACAGAAAAATATGGTCGCTACCTTGATCTTCTTGAGCAGATCGTATCCCGTCATGCCAGGCATGCAGTAGTCTGTGATGATCAGATTCACCGCAACCTCCTGATTATCCACAAAACAGTAGCAGAACCAAAACACACATCAGAAACCTTTCTTCAGACTAGGAACAACACTGTAAATGGTTTACTGATTTGGCGACTCATAGGAGGAAGAGGAAGCCATCTCCTTACCAGCTGATCTTCGTGGACGGAAACTGGTGGGCTGCTGTCCTCGCCATGGATCCCCAGGAACTTCAGAGCCTTGCTTCCGGAATCGACAGTGGTGACTTGGAAGGAGGAGGTCTTGAGGAGCCTCTCGATGAGCTTCCTGTCCGGGAGGCTGTCATCCACGGCCAGGACATGGAACGGGGTCTCTGTGGCCACCGCCATGGAGGAAACAAGAGAGCTGAACTGAACTCCCTTCTGTGTCCTCCTGCTCGTGTTCTTTGTTCCTGACTTAGGAGCAGCTGCAGAGAGGAAGAGTTGCAGAGGAGACTAAAAGCAGGGAGGTATGCGTGCTTGGCATGAGAGGCTTTGCTTGCCTGCTTTTGAAGGGTGTGGGTGTGGTTGAGTTGGTATATATACATGCAGGCACATGAAGGGATTCCAGGAGATATGATGGAAAGTGAAGGGAGGGAGGAAAGGGGGTGCGATGACTACGAAAGAAAATCGCAGCGCATGGAGAAAGCAAGATCCGGGGCGGATTTGCTCCAAATCTTGCCAGGAATTGACTCCATCTCCACAGAAGAATAGAATAGGAGGGAGGGGAGAGGGAGAGCACCCGGGCAGGCAGGCAAGAGCATCATGAGCCGGACCCCCCCACCCCTCGTCAAAGGGTCCACCCACCATTTCCTCTTGTTCCCTCTCCTCCCTTTTCCTACTTACTGCTGCTATCATATCTGGCTTTATTAGTTGGTTCTGAGTTCTTGGTTTGTCACTTGCTGTGCTGACCTGAAAAGATGAAAGATACGGACTCATCGTTTGGGTGATCTGGTGAGCGAGTTTCTTTTCTCTTCAGGTCAGGAGTGGCCTCCCGGTTCGCTGCACCAAGTTGTCATTAGTAAAAGAAACATTAAGATATGCTGCCTCTGTAACCACTTGCTTGTTAGCCAGGGATAACAGTGTTGTGGTTGCGCAACTCAGACGATATGGTGGTGCCCTTGCTGCTGCTGCGCCAATCTGCAGATGTCTCGCTAATAAGATGAGGCCACGCAGATGGTGTCTCGAAGGGCTCAACTGCCGGTGCATGTGTGAAACTTGGATCAAGGCATTTGGCTAATAGCAGTAGCAGCAGCTCCCACCGGCATCATCCACAGCCGCCGAGCTACCAACTGCCATGGAAGGGATTGCCATTTCCAGGAAATGGAATCGTCGGATCCGGGGAGTAGCCAGTAGCTAGTATCCTTGTTGGTAATGGTAGTTGGTAACACACACCAATCCAATCCAGCTGATGACCGACGACGGTTCTCCGCCCCTGCGGTCGAATCTCGGAGATTGCAACCGGCCGAATCTCGGAGATTGCAACGACGACTAGGAGTGGTTCTAGTTGAATGCACCAGTGCTGCTTGGTGCTTGCTTGCTACCCAAATCGATACGGATTTCGGTGACGGGGATACGGGAAACGGGAGAACAAGAGACCCGCCCGTCGCTGCTTCTGCTTTCGTTTCGACGGAGCCCACCCACCGAGGGGAAGGATTGCGTTGCTTTCAGCAGCAGCAGAAGCACGAGCGGCAGAATCGTATCCGCCTCTGATCGTCTCGCCGCGAAAGCGGCGTCTCCCACCCAGTGGCCAGTGCGAGCGATACGGCTCCGGATTCCCTCCCCCCCTACTGCACGCGTCCCGTCGTCCTTGGCTTTCGCTTTCCTTGCAACTGCGGTCTCGTCTCATCCTCTCCCTCTCCTCGGCGGCCGCGTGGCCAGGCCAGGCACGCGGTTCCTCCACTCCATGGCTGTGCTAGCGAGCGCCATCCAGGGAGATCCTGATGAACAAGTCATGCATCATCCTGGGAGATTCTGTATCAATGATGATGATACAGACAGACAGCATCGTGCAGCACCGTCCTGTAATTGATCGTCGGCACGATGCACAGCATCACTGACAGATCACAGCCGCGCAAGTCGCTGGCTGCTTCAGTCGTCCTGTGCAGTTGCCGCGTGAGGAGGTACCTCCCATGCATTCGAGTCTGTCTAACACCACTACCGTGACCTCAATCGCTTGAATGGCTGATGTAGTGATGTAGCTTTATGATCGGTGATTTTTTTTTCCCTTTACTGTTGTTCTTTGTTATATAATAGTACTGGGCTCACTGTTCTTTTGCCTTCTGTTATTTTTCTAGTTTTAGCCCATCTAGCAATCAATCATTGGGCACCTCATCTCTAGGCCCGTTTTCACTCCAGCTGCGGACCGAAGCAGGCCTTAAAATGAAAAAACTACAAATTGAGCCCAAACTTTCTTCTCTAGCGGCCGCGTTTTTTTATTTTTACATTTTTCAAAATTATTTTTTACACAAATATATTTTCGGTTTTATAATTTACAGGCGGTAGGGACCTAAATGTAATTTATATTTATTCACATTTTGGCCCCTGGGGGAGCCTGCCGCCCCCTTGCCGGGCGGCAGGTACCCGCCGCCCACGGGTACCTGCCGCCCGGCAGGGGGGGCGGCAGGCTCCCCCTCTATATAAAAGGGCTGAGCTCCTCCTCCCTCCTCATTTTCTTCCCACGACATCCAGAGGGGGGGAGAGTGAGGGGAGGGGTTAGGGAGGGAGTTACAGCGGCGAAACCCTGCCAGATTTTGGATCCGAACCTCAGGTAATAAATATTTCTCAACTTTTTTATTCTAATTTTTTTATGTTTAATTCTATAATTAGTGTATGAAGCAGTAATGATATTTTAGCGATTTAGGTATTGTTTTTATTATAATTTATGTAGAATTAGGATTAGTTTTTAGAAAAACCATTTAGGTTTATTGATTAGTTGTTTAATGCAAGAATTTTTTTAAAAAATGCTCAGAAATTGTAGAAAATGCTAGAAAAGTATATGAAAAATTCAGATAAACTGTAGAAAATGCAGAAATTTTGTAGAAAATGTTAGAAAATTTTATTTATAAAAATTGTAGGAAATGCTAGAAAATACTAGAAAAGTTTATGAAAATTTCAAATAAATTGTAGAAAATACAGAAAACTTATATTTTTTATGTTAGGTATGGCCGAAGATACGCCAGCTCTATTTGACCGAGTCATAGACTCGTCGCACCGGTCCTTCCTTGCAGTGGTTCAGCGCGTGAAACTTAACGTGCTGCGTCCACGTCCACCAGCGGAGTTGATTCCTGTTGACCCACGATGGGTGCCCAAGTGATATGTCGTCGGATTATGTTTCTGAGAATACGTTTGTTTTGTATACGTTTCCTACATAATGTACTTACCTTTGATCATTCTACTTTTCAAGTTGAGTGAGGCTGGTCTTCTTACTATAGGCCGTCTTGCTGAGAGTGGTTTGGCAAAGCTGGACAGGTCCCTACTGACGGCTCTGGTTGATAGATGGAGGCCTGAGACACACACCTTCCACCTTCCTTGTGGGGAGATGACACCGACCCTACAGGACGTTGCGATGCTGCTGGGTCTTCCTATCAGTGGGGATGTCGTAGGGCCTCGCGTTGTCCCGTCTACGTGGTTGGACGATTTAGAAGAGCGTTTTGCAAATATTAACATCACGATTGATGTAGAGGAGCACCCAAAAGCAGCAGGGTCTGCCAAGTCATGGATTCTGCAGTTCCAGGTACATAACTCGTTTTGTTATGAGTAATGTTAGAGTTATGCTTTTGACTAGTGCAGTTATGGTTTTATTTTATAATTGATCTTGTACTCATAAATGTTCATCTTTTCTATGCAGTCCGACAATTTGGCACATGATGCTGATGAGGATAGCGTCACTCGATCCCTTGAGGCATACCTGTTTTGGTTGTTTGGATACATAATGTTCAACAACTCACACAGGGGCCTATGTGGATAGGGTGCTTGTGCCTTACGCACAGAAGATCGCAGAGGTAGCTGTGGAGGAAATGCCTCAATACAGTTGGGGTTCAGCGGTACTTGCAGCCACGTACCGTGGCCTCTGCAAGGCATCGGTGCAAAATAAGCACAATGCTATTCTTACAGGATGTCCGATTCTGCTACAGCTTTGGTCGTACGAGAGGATAGCAATTGGTCGTCCGATTATCGACCACTCACCGTATGAGCCGGATATGTACGGTGACACCAAGGATGATAGGCCGACTGTAAGGATCGATGGACCAAGAGGGGGGGTGAATTGGGCCTTTTTCAAATTCTAAAATAAAGTAAAGCAATCTTAACCTATGCAATGCTAGTAGGGCACCAATTCACCAACCGGATAACTAAGCTTCTAACACAAGCTAAGAGAGCTAAAACAAAGTAAAGCCTAGCAAGGTAGAGCTAAGTTATGATCTCTAAGTCAAGCACATGAGTAAATTGCATGAAAGAAAATGCTTGAATAAAAGGAATGGACAAGAGACAACCGGATTTTTTCCCGTGGTATCGATGTGTTGGCACACACCCCTAATCCACGTTGTGACACTCACAAAGAGTATTGTCACCTCCCAAGTCACCGAGACGAGGGCGCTCACTAAGAGTCTCCGTTCACCATCCCGGCGTGGTGGAGATCAAGCCACGTACAATCTTCTTCTCCGGGCTCCCACAATCCTTGGCAAGCTCCGCGAGAAACACCTCGATCACCAAGATCGCCTAGGTGATGCCAATCACCAAGAGTAACAAGCTAAGGCCTTCACTTGAGCAAGAACCGATCACCAAGAACGGATGCACACTAGCTTCTCTCTACTCAAGTCCTTAATCTTGCTTCTTGATTGATTGAATGCACAAGTATGTGAATGATGAAGCTCAATGTGGCTCTTGACTATAGTATGAGTGTATGGATGTTGCCTGGTGTCAAGAGTGGGCGAAATGACCTATTGGAGGGGTATATATAGGCAGCTCACACAAATAGAGCCGTTGGAGAAAAGCTGCCAGAAAACTGCGTAGCGCCGGTTAATCCGACGTACCCCCCATTGTCATCGTCGGTTTAACCGGTGAATGTAAACTGCCTCTTCTGAAAACTAGCCGTTACAACTGGGGCAGATTAACCGACGTAGCATCGGTTTAACCGGTGAGTGTAGTTGTCCACTGAACCACTGAAAAAATCAAGTCTCTGGACAACTGCACCGACGTTAACTCAAACCTATCGTCGGTTTAACCGGTGAGTACAACTTTTAAATTCCTCTGAAAAACCATCTCACTGGTCAATTGCACTGACGTCTTGATTCAAACAGCGTCGGTTAATCCGGTGAATAGAACTTGAATTTCCCTGGAAAAACCAACTCTGGACCAATGCACCGACGTTAAATTCAAACACGTCGGTTTAACCGGTGTATTGAATTTGTCCAGACTCTGCTGACTTCGTTCAACCGACGTATAGAAAATTGAGAGCGTCGGTTAAACCGGTGTATAGACTTTTTCTGATTTTGTCTTTTCTGATTTGAGTCTTGAATGAAATCCAAATATTCTTGAGATATAGTTTGAGAACCACTTATTTGAACTTCTAGAAACCTGAGTGACATAGTGTGCATCCATTTTCAAATGACCATGTCCATGCTCAAGTTACTTAGCCTTAACCCCTTTTAATAGTGTGATCACTACAAAACTATAAAACCTATACTAACCTAAGTGTCCTTCTCAACCTTATGACACTTAGGACTAGAAAGATCCTTAGTCTTGACATAAAATTGAGTTGAATACCGAGATCGCCTTTTTGAATAATGAAATTGAGGGGCCTCTTTTGACATATGACCAAATGAGCGATAATGATCTATTAAGCTGCACAAACTCATTAGTCACAATAATGGTTGTCATTAATCACCGAAACATACCTTGAGGGCCTAGATGCTTACACCGACCATGGGGACTCTCTGGTATGCTCGTCAGGTACGGAAATGACTCTACTCGTACTATTCTGTTAGCAATTATGTTGTTTTGTTTGACCCTCTTTGTATTTTTTATTGGTATATATTATTAATTTCGTGCAGAAGAGTTAGACCCACGTACAGTCTCGGAGATCCTATCCTGAGTTTGTAGCTGAGTTTGATCGGTTGACACCTGAAGACGTTGTGTGGGAGCCCAACTCCCAGTTGGCTATAAACACTCGTGCACCATTCGGGATATCTCCGGTTTGCTCTCAGGACCAGGGCCTTTGGATGACAACTACAGCGTTGGTGTACGACGTTTACATTGGGGCCCACTACCCGGACAGAGTCAGGAGGCAGTTCGGTCAAAGGCAGTTGTATCCTGTGCTGTCAGCATTGGATCGGGTCCAACATCATGACCACAGGTAACGATTCATATGTCATTTTAGTGATAATGCATTGCTGCTTTAACTAATCAATATTTAGTTTGTCGAGGGCTGGTCAACCCTTCTCGAACATGTGCGTGATAAGGGTGCAGCCTTGGGTCGATGCCTGGGACCAGGCAGAGGAGAACGTGGCACTTCCAACCCCTGCACACACACGGAGGCTTCGTACAGGGCGTACCTGAGCTGGTACCAGCCTAAGACTCGTTGCCGCTTGATATATGCTGACATACATCCAGAGCCGCATGTTGCGACCCAGAGGATGGCTATGCATGACATAGAGATGAGGCATTAGCTGGGGCGGTGAGTCAAAGTTATCATCGCTTTTCAAATACTTTGGATTAGAGTGTTAATGTCTTTCTTTTTCTTGCATGCAGTTTGAAATGTGTAGGTTGATGGACGTAGATGCCAGGGCGATTTTGATGAGGATTCGAGCGGGATCTATGATGGATAGGAATGAGCAAGAGTCGGCTTGGACCCGAGTTTCACAAAGAGCCCATTCCATGCTTGAAGCCTTTGGTAGCCGGACATCGTACGAGGACTCCTTCGGTTCGTCTCAAACCTCGACCTCGTTTTCTTGTGGTCCCACACAGCAGCAGCCTTCCCCAGCACCTTATTGGTTTCAGCAGCATTATCCAGGTACGTGAGGATACTTACTGACTTCCTACTTTGATAACTACAATTAATTCTCAGTCCATACAGGTGATGGACACCCACCTTATCAACCTCATGGAGGGACTCAGTTTAGTACCATGGCACCAGCTGCAGGGATGTCATTTCAACCAACACAGGCACCACCACGACTTTTCGGTAAACATATAGTCCATATCTTAATTTCAATTAATTTTGGTATGAAGTCTAATTCTTTTTGCATTTACATATAGGATCACATCACTTATATGATGCGAGACCTTCTTCGTATTACCCTATGGCGACAGCAGAAGGAACGCAAGGTAAATACCTAATTCGTAGCCCGAATTTATCATGTTCTTCTTATTTCTATGAATATTTTAAATAATTTGAACGGTTTACAGGATCGCACCACCAGCTTCCTGATATGGGTACTTCTTCGTATCCATCATCAACAGGTACGTATGATGAATATGTACCCAAATAGATGACTTATAAGACGATGATTAAGATATCTTAATTGCTACTGCATAGGGAACACACAAGATACCTTGGAGGCGAACTTCGAAGACTGGAGTCGGTTATTTTCTACATCTAACCAGCAGGCCGATCGTACATTCCAGACACATGTGGCCACCGGACGTCCAGGTAGAGACGTAGGGCCTCCAGACCGACACACCTACTCTACAGACCACGTCCACGCACAGCGTAAAAGAGGTCGACATGGCCGGGGTGGTTAGGAGGTGCTTCTAGTTATTTCTGTATTTTTGTTATGGATATATCGTCATGTTATACTTATTTCGTTCTTATGCATCACCTATTTCGTTCTCAGTTGTGTATGTGTATGAATTGCTAAGTTATACTTTTCATATTTATCTACTTTACTAACGGTTTTTATTTCTATCCAAAATATTTAAAACAACATCTAATGCCGCACTGGCCTGCCGCCCCCTTGCCGGGCGGCAGGTACCCGCCTACCGCCCTGCCGGTGGGCGGCAGGTATCTGCCGCCCGGCAGGGGGGCGGCAGGCTCCCCCAGGGGTCAAAATGTGAATATATGTAAATTTTTGTTACATTGAGGTCCCTACCGCCCGGCAGGAGGGCGGCAAGGGGCCGGCCGCCCCGCAGCCGGGCGGTAGGGGTACAAAATTGTAAATTATAAAACCAAAAATATATTTTTATAAAAAATAATTTTGAAAAATATATAAAAAAACGCCCAGCGGCCAGTGCAGCAGCAGCATCGCAACCATCTGGACCGAACCAAAGAAAGAGAAAAGCGGCCTAGTCGTGTTTATGGGCCGAGTTGCCGTGAATGTCGTCTGGTGGGCTTAACCGCTTAATGAGAAAAAAAATCATCTCCAACTAAGAGAAACGGACAAAATCCTCTCAAAAAAAAAAGAATCGAAAAAAACAAAAGCGAGGGCTTTGGTTGCCTTGCCCAGTTCTGTGTGCTGCAGCCAGCCAAGCCAAAGGCAATCAGCGGGCGCCGGGGCGCGCCCCATGCAACGCAAACCATCCACACCGACGTACAAAATAGCGGTTAAGTCTTTTAGCGTTTGGTTTTCTAAAACAATTAATATAGCAGAGGCTATAACTGATTTTGTATTCCACACGATCAAGCAAATACTATTGCATAGCAAAATTATGCCTACAACATACCACGTATGCTCTTCTAATTGCAACTGATAGAAAGATTATCTCAAACATAAAAATTGCAAGTGATAGATTAGTAGATTATTCAACAATAACACCATTTTTTTTTGCCCTGGTGCGTGTTTAAATTTTAAAACAAAACTAAAGCGGGTTTTGTTTTTCTATTTCCTTCCATTCAAAAAACATTCCTCACATGGTCTGTGGTTTCCTTCAAAAAACAGAAAAGTGAAGAAAACCCAAGTGGGGCCCTATCGCTCTATTTCTTTTTACTTAAACATTCCTCCTCACCCCTTTTCCCCAACATGGCCACACTGCCCCCATACCCTGCCACACATTCCCTTTTGGACCAAAGCTACATTATTTTACAATAACTTTATTATCCAACCCCCCACAGCTCAATATTCAACACCAAAATCTCTGATTAAAATAAAATTTTGACAAAAAGGATTATCAACTAGGAGTATACCTACAAATATACCCTCCAGCTTTGGTTGGTGTCAAAGATTCTCTCGCCGTCGCCGCAGGCAGCGTCGGGCACCTCACTCACTCAATCTCACTTCCCGACACCCGCACGCGCTCCCTCCACTGATCCATCCATCCACTTCAGGCTTCCACACCCCACCCAACCCCAGGAGCCAAGCCAAACCGCACACGGCCACGCCGCCCATGGACGCGAGCGGGGCGCCGCCGCCCCTCCTGGCCGTGTCCTCCTTCGCCGCGGCCGCGCTGCTCTTCGCCGCGGTGCTGGGGTGGCTCTTCGCCGCGCGGTCGTCCAAGCGCGGGTCGGCGCGGCTGCCGCCGGGCAGCACGGGGCTGCCGCTCATCGGGGAGACGCTGCGCCTCATCTCCGCCTACAAGACCCCCAACCCGGAGCCCTTCATCGACGACCGCGTGGCGCGCCACGGCAGCGGCGTCTTCACCACCCACATCTTCGGCGAGCGCACCGTCTTCTCCGCCGACCCGGCCTTCAACCGCCTCCTCCTCGCCGCCGAGGGCCGCGCCGTCGGCTGCAGCTACCCGTCCTCCATCGCCACGCTGCTCGGCCCGCACTCGCTGCTCCTCACCAGGGGCCCCGCGCACCGCCGCCTCCACACGCTCACGCTCACCCGCCTCGGCCGCCCCGCGTCGCCGCCGCTCCTCGCCTACATCGACCGCCTCGTCCTCGCCACCATGCGGGAGTGGGAGCCCGCCGCCACCGTCCGCCTCCTCGACGAGGCCAAGAAGATCACCTTCAACCTCACCGTCAAGCAGCTCGTCAGCATCGACCCCGGCCCGTGGACCGAGAGCGTCCGCCGCGAGTACGTCAAGCTCATCGACGGCTTCTTCTCCATCCCGTTCCCCTTCGCCCACCTCCTTCCTTTCACCACCTACGGCCAGGCCCTCAAGGTGCTCGCCCGTTTGCCTTCCGTTCCCCCGATTTGTTCTATCCGTTCTCCGCTGCGCATTGCTTCTCCTCTCAAGGCGTGATTTTTGGTTCGATTCAGGCGAGGAAGAAGGTGGCCGGGGCTCTGCGGGAGGTGATAAGGAAGAGGATGGACGACAAGCTGGAAAATGGTTGCGCGAACGGGAAGGAGGATGACAAGATTGAGAAGAAGGACATGGTGGAGGAGCTTCTTGAAGCAGAGGGTGGGAGCTTCTCCGAGGAGGAAATGGTGGATTTCTGCCTGTCTCTGCTGGTGGCTGGCTACGAGACGACGTCCGTGCTCATGACGCTTGCTGTCAAGTTCCTCACCGAGACACCCACTGCGCTGGCGCAGCTCAAGGTATGCATCTTGAGAAATTTGCTTGGAAATTATCAATTCTTTGTTGGAATGTTCGGTGGTAAGCAAAATCCTGGTGCACGTGTGGTGGTTGGTACTGTCAACAGTCAAATTAGCTTGGACATTGGGTTAGTTTAATACGTCAACTGATTTCATAACATGTTACTATAATAATCAAGGGGTTAGATTAACTTAATCTGTCACACGTCACCTGTTGTAGTCATGTCCAACAGAAAATCTGCTCCCGCCGGCTTGTGTTTTCGGTCGAAACCTAGTGCAGGTTTTTAAATTCGGATAGCAGTTTCTTCATGGTAAGGTTACTGTCCAATTTGTTTGATTCTATATTGAAATCCTGCAATAGGCACTGATGTGATGTTGCCTAGTATTCTCTTACCTTGTTGTCTAGACTCTAGAGTGAATCTGCTATGAACACAACTCCTACTGATTTCTTCCTGGAACATTTTTTCTTGTTTGTGCATAAAGGTGCCTTATTCCTTCCCATTTCTGTACTTGGAAGTGTGCCAACATTATCCAACCGAGCGGCCGCCCGAAAGTGAGAATCGTAACAACATCATAATTGGACAGGATAGGAATTTTGAGCCGCTTAGTGAAACCTTTTTGCTTTCAGTATTTGAAGTTACATAATTGTACCTCGTGGTCCAGACCTTATTCTGCTTCGCGACATGTGAGTTTGATTCCAGATATTTTCTGAATTTACAGGAAGAGCATGAAAATATCAGAGACGTAAAAGGCAAAAATCAACCTCTGGAATGGAGCGATTTCAAGTCAATGCCATTTACACAATGTGTAATATTTTGGGAGTCTTTTTTATTCGAAATTTTTTTATTGATATACCATTGCAAAAGCAAAATGTTGTATAGCAGTTTAACTTTTACAAATTATACTACATCATTCACAGTTGGACTTTTTTTACACTTTGCAGGTGATAAATGAAACATTGCGTGTTGCTAACTTAATTAGTGGGGTATTCAGGCGTGCAAACACTGATATTCATTTTAAAGGTATTCTAATAGAAACTATCTTCCAATTTCCCAAAATTTAACCCAGGATATTCATTCATCTGTAACATTCTGTTTTTGTTCATTAGACTACGTTATTCCAAAGGGCTGCAAAATATTTGCTTCATTCCGAGCTGTGCACCTTAATACTGAACACTATGAGAATGCTCGGACCTTTGATCCCTGGAGATGGCAGGTACTTGTACTTACCTTAGATTGCTTCTGTTCTGCTTATTTTCTGCTACGTGTTACGTACTGGCTTATAAAAGTAAATATTTGCATGCTGAGTTGCATATATGCGAGATGATTTCTCTAAGAAATGTATTCAAACCAATTTGTGGTTGCAATTGTGCAGAGTAAGAATAAACTCCAGAACGCAGTAGGGGCCAGCTTGTTTACTCCCTTTGGTGGCGGACCTCGTCTGTGCCCAGGCTATGAGCTTGCCCGGGTTGTTGTTTCTGTTTTTCTCCATCATCTTGTGACACGCTTTAGGTAAGGCATCCATATCTACTACCAAGTTTCTACACTGTTTTTGGAGCCGTAGGATGTTGATAATCATATGATGAAACATCAATCTATCCGCCTCTTGGCGTACTGGACGCCACTTTAATTGAACTGTGCTCTCATGAATCTGCAGTTGGGAAGAAGCTGAGGAAGATAGGATTGTCTTCTTCCCCACCACCCGAACTCTCAAAGGATACCCCATCAATCTCCGGCGGCGACCAGATTCTGTTTTCTGACCTCGCATTAGGTTCCAGTTACCCTTATGGTCTAAGCAAGAGTAAGCATAGATAAGAAAAATGTCCCCAGTAGTCAGTGAAATTTTATCTGTAACTTGGCGCAGAAAGCAGTCGGCAAACTTGGTTTTGCTTGTAAAATGACCCAAACTGCTATGCAATGCGTACTGGTTACAGATAACATTTTGCCGTGTATTATTTGGCTATCCTAAGATCCAGCAAAGATCTTGCTAGTCGTTATATCGCTGTCCTAACAATTGACAAATGATGTGATGATTTTGTACGATTTGGTGGGCAAGATGCTATTCTATCGATCAGCAAATTAGTCGCATATGGGAGGGACTTGTCGCTTAGATTTGTAGCGATCTTTGTCAAGCACATCAGCATC
Organism: Panicum virgatum; assembly: GCF_016808335.1. NCBI lineage: Eukaryota > Viridiplantae > Streptophyta > Magnoliopsida > Poales > Poaceae > Panicum > Panicum virgatum. Next base: position 1,731,774 of record NC_053138.1, on the reverse strand, counting down.
ACGAGCAGTTGTGCTAGGCCGTGTTTAGTTGCTTCCCGTAAAATTTTTGAAAAGACATCTTTCTATATTTGAAGTACTAAACATAGACTAATCACAAAAATAATTACAGAACTCATATGTAAATTGTGAGACGAATCTAATGAGCCTAATTAATTCATCATTAGAGGTTGTTTACTGTAGCATTACTGTAGTAATTTAGTGTCTGATTACAGCCTAATTAGGTTCATTAGATTCGTCTCGCGATTTACAATCAGCAGTCGCAATGTGTTTTTTTATTTCATCTAGATTTAAGTCTTCATACAGAGGTGTCGGAATTTTTTTTTTGGAATTTTGATTTATGTATCTGTCAGTTGCCCAGTGCTCAGGAGATACAGTGGAGATCCACTAGTGTGTGCTCTGTTCAAGTCTTAGTGCATTCATCTATTGCTGGTAGTAAATGCTGCTCCAAAACTGTTGCATCGCAATAGCCTGTGCATGAGGCTACAGTGCGCGATCAGAAGTTCAGAACAAAAACTGTGAAAGGATCGAGCCCATTCTAGATCGAGCCCAAGAATGGGGTTGAATTGGGACTTTTTTAAATTTCTACCTAGTCTTTAACCTAGACTAGTATTGCCCAATCTACAAATTTGAAATCTGGTCACTAGAGCATGCTAGCAAAAAGGTCCTTAGATAATTAAACACACTATCATGATTATTTTGTCTAAATGGTTGCACAATAGCAAGATCAAAAACTAAGCAATAGATCACACTACCATGCAAGTTGTCATAGTCAATCTACAAGCAATCAAAAGCAAGAATAACAATAAAATGATTTAATTGCTTGAAATAAAGGTAAGAGACACGAGACAACCGGATTTTTTTTCCCGTGGTATCGAGGAGTTGACGCTCCCCCTAATCCACGTTGGAGCACCCACACAAGAGTATAACTCTCTTGCTTCACCAAGGAGCAAGTGATCACTAAGAATGCTCATTCTCCATCTCCGGAACGGCGAGCTTCACACCGTGTACAATCTTCTTGTTTTGAGGCTCCCACAAACTCTAAGAGCTCACCAAGAACCTCCTGATCACCGAGACCGGCTAGGTGCCGTCAAACACCAAGAGTAACAAGCTCCTAAGCCTTCACTTGACCTACACTCAGTTGGCCCTAGCTCAAACACACTTGCTACACTTGCAAAGGTTGAATTCTTCAAGGTTGAAGCACAATCAATGTACTAGATCTTCACTCTTTTGCTCAAAGCACTTTCTCTTCTTCTCAAGGGTGGCCTCAGGTATTCAAGGTGTCAAAGGCACTTCAAATGAGCAAGGGGATGCCCTTATATAGAGTGGAGAGGGTCACATAGCCGTTGGAAGTCCACTGCAGAAAAATCGTGACCATGGGAAGAACCGACGGGTGACAAATTTGTGGCGTCGGTTCAACCGGTCTCTCTGTGTCCAATTAGTAGCCATTGGGGTTTCTGACACAGTATCCAGGCTTGCGTCATTGCACCGGTGCATGCTCCGTAGAGGCATCGGTTCAACCGGTGCTGAAGAGGTTCACTGATCAACTCAAACAAGCTCTCTGGAACATAGTACATCCAATGCACCGGTGGTTGATTCTGAAGCATCGGTTCAACCGGTGCTGAAGACGAGTTGAGGTCCACCAAAACATGCTCTCTGGAACATAGTACATCTAATGCACCGGTGCTTTGCTTGGGACCATCGGTTCAACCGGTGCTATAGAGATTGTTGATTTGATTTCTGCTTGCATCCAGATAGATAGACCGACAGGGGCGTCGGAACTTCCGCCAAGCTTCGGATGCACCGATGCTAAGGCATCGGTTAAACCGGTGCTGCTGTTTTTCTTCGTTTTCAACTGAATTGACTTGGATTTGAATGTAACTTCGATTGTTTCTTCTTCCAAGCGTTGTGTTAACTTCTATTGACCAACTTGGGTTGTTTTTGAGCGAGTGTGCAAGATTTCTAAGGCCAACTCAATTTTGATCAAGCTACTAGCTCATGAACCCATCTTAATAGTACGGTCAAGAACTAAAAACTATAAACCCTAGCTAAATCAAGTGTCCTTCATCTCCTTATGACACTTAGAATAGAAAGATCCTTAATCTTTAAAATTGAGTCCTTGGCACGCATGGTTGTTCCGAATTGAGGGGTCTTCTTTCACATTTCATATGAGACTAGACTAATCACTAATTTTTTCTTCAAAACACACATTAGTCGTATACGGTTGTCATTAATCACCGAAACTTACCATTAGCATCTATCGGCTTAGATGCGCTTCAAACTGTAATCCACTACACGTCCTGCATCCTGATGAACATGGCATGCCGTTGCACGGTTGAAGTTGAAGGGCCCAAAGCATTGCCCAAGCTGCCCAGCAAACAGTGATGGCATCAGGAACAGAAAAAGAAAAACTGCTTGGCTACTTCCTTCCCTTCCCTCTTGATGAAGGATGGAGCGAATCACGCATCGACAGCGACCTTGGCCAGGCCAACCTGGTGTGCTGTTGCAGCCGGAGATTGTAGTACGTGTGCACGGGCGCTCTGATCTGCCCCCATCACCGGCGTACGTGATGGTACAGTGACGCAAGTTCAGATCCCCAGATCTTGAATCGAGAGGCGGCACCGGCATGGGCCATGGCCATGGGGGCTCGCCGCTCGTGCACGCTGCCCCCTTTTCGGTGCGGTCTGTTAGGCTGTCGCGGTCGCGAAAGGGAGGGCACCGTCGTGCCGGAGCAATCATGTCGCCGATCGATCTCCCCGCCATGTTCGTCCGGCCGGTCGGCGATCTGCTAGCTAGCTTTAATTTCAGGGGAGATCGATCGAGGAGGATGCTTCGTGAAGATGAAGGCATTGCAGGCATCATGTGTCCATGCGTGGAAGATGCTGATAAGATAGTAGTAGCTAATTAATCTCAGTCTGCAGTGAGCCAGCGATCACAGTATTGTTGTGCCATGAAACCAAAGCTAATCAAACGAATGGGCCGTGGCAAAAAGGGATGGACCCGGTGGCCAGCTTCTCATGAAATCATTGGGTTCTACCACCTGTGGTCTGTGGAGTGTGGAAGCACCATGCATGTTGCCGGGATCCACTTTGCTGCACAATGCAGTGGCTGCTCCTCATCCACATGCATAGCTACGTAACATGCGTGTTCATGATTGCAAATCATCGCAACTCGATCTACTGTCTCGTGTTGCCGACATGAAGCTCCAAACAACCTACTGCACACTCCGTCGTCAAGCCTGTGTCAGACTGTCAGGTTCAGATAGGAGTCGATGACAATGACAACAGTCAAATCAAGCATCTATATTTCAACCTTGTGACAGATTCAGATTAAAGATTCAGAAAGCGTCCACAATGCACAATGAGACTGACAACATACGACTATGATCACAGGCTGCAACTTTCAACCTGATCAAACCATCAGCACCGCCGCAAAGCGCTCGTAGCAGCGAGCAAGGAATCAAATCTACACACTTTTGAATCAGCTAAGCCAGCCATCTAGTAGTCTTACAAGAAATCACGCGTGCACGGCGCAGATACTCGTCATCAGATGCAGACGTTGCATTGCTCCACGAACACGACCGGACGATATCATCATCCCACCGTCGTCTCCGGCAGGCCCGCCTGGCCACGGCACTGGCCGCGGCCGGCACGCCGCCAAACCGGCCGCTCGCGAACCAGGCCGTGAAAGAAGCGGGGGTCGAGTCGTCGTCGATGTCGACGTCGACGCTGCGACTGCGATCTCTCCTCCATGAACGTCCATGTCAGAAGCAGCCCCAAAGAGAAACACCCTGCACTAACAGTTTCAACAATGGCGAGGATTGGATGAGCCGATGAGATTGAAACTGCACTGCTATCTGCTAGAATCCTAGAACAGTGGCAAGTGCCACAGGCAGGCAGCTCCCCGGCCCGATGGCGACGGCGGTGCGCCCGGACACGGCAGCAAGGACGCCCCGACGCAGAGCTATGGCGGTGAGCAGGCGCTGCAGTGCAGAGTACTCGTGATTGCTCCGTCGAGCATCCCGTTCTGTGGATGCGCGCTCCATCTCGAGCCTGGCACCGGCGGCGCAGGCGGCAGGCGCACCGGGCTCGCCGGCGCCACGCGTGGCCGTCCTGTCGCTGTGATGGCGAGGGAAGGGGGAAAATGATGTAAAATAGGAGATTTCCGAATTATCTCAGCCGCACAATCCTAATCGAACGGACGGAAGGGACCCAGGGGTGGACGGTATTTGAAATACCGTCCGCCCCCGGGGTCGAAGTGCCGTCCGCGTCCGCCCCCTGGGTCGCCTTCCGCGGCTTGCCGGAGCGCCGCCGCGTCTCGGCCGTCGACTTTGCCTCCTTGGGAGCTCCCCGCCGCTGCTAAATCATGCGCCCACCATGGTCTCCGTTCCCTTGGCTCTGCTGGTCCGATGAGTGTCTGCACCGCCACCCATGGCCGCGGCAGCGGCGGCGGCGCACCTGCCGTCCGATGGGCGTTCGCGCGTCGCGCTCAGTGCCATCGTGGATTCGCGGGGACGGCGTCGTTCTCCGTAGCGGAGGGTTCCATGTCGGAGCGCCCACGGCCATGGTCTCCGTCGTCTAGGCGGCGGGTGAGGTGGTTACTGTTAGACATGTAGGATCACCAGCTCAAAGATGAACAACAAGACAGATTAGAAATTATAGAACAGACACACCTTAGGTTGATGGAGATGCCACTCCTCTTAACTTGTGGATAATAGAGATGGCTTCTAGGGCTTGAATTGAGTGGAGGAGGTGAGCCCTTCCTATGATTTCTGTGTGATAGTTGAGATTGGGCAGATTGGGCTGAGGTTGCCCCTCTTTTCTTAGGTTCTCCTATCTTTTTGAGAGGCCTCCGTCCTATATATATATATATATATATATATATATATATATATATATATATATATATATATATATATATATATATATATAGACACACACACAGCCCAAATTCAATTAGAACTTGTATACCAACAACAGTTATTAGTTAGCAGATTTTTATCTTAACGCTGACATCACTGCCGACATGATCAACTCAATATTCTCCCCCTTGATCATAAGGCTTAACTGACAAGTTCATTTTTCAACAAAATGACATACCAAGATAAAAGGATTATAATGATCAATTATACGTACCATTGAACCCAATTACTATAGCATGCCACCTCATATCGAATGAACTTTTTTAACTTAGGAGCTCCAAAACTTACTCTTTATCGTTATACAAAACTTATGGATTCATTTCTCAAAAGACGGTACACCAGACCAATCAATCACTGCAGTCAATTAAGTACCACAGGACTAAGTGACCATCGTTCCAGTTCAAAATCAAAATGATTCCTCTTAGACTCATGGGGAGATGGTGCTAGAATTAGTCCCAGAGTGCAGTTTATTTTTTTTATATACATACATATATTCTTATGAACTTTATGTGTGCACTTCAAAATTGAAAATCAAATATATTTTCAGAATCATAATTTTGTCCCTAAATAATAGACAGCCAATTAGTTTTTATGCCGGCAATCTTTACAAGGCAAGCCTCTTAAATTATGATATGATGCTCAGCACTTACAATTTAACACTTAATGATTATGTCGTAACACTTATATACTAAGCACCAAATTTAAACACATAATGCTCAACACTTATGTCTTTAATACTTATTTGTTGAGCACTAAATCTTAAAATCTTAATACATCATTAAGGCCTTGAAACATACAATGTTTGATTCTGGAATCAATCTTTCACAATGTCTTGGCCTGGCAATACCCTTTGACATGTTACTCGAGTGGAACTGCATTCTTTACATAATAAGTTCCAGGATAAATTTCTTAAGAAATATCTTATCCTCTTAAAATAATATGGGTTAGGGACATAAACCCATATCTAATCTTTTTGAGATTAAACATGCCACGACTTAATCTGCATCTTTAATTCTATCTTGAATTGGGTGAAACCATTTCACAATATGGCTCCCCCACAAAGGGTGCAACTTTTGTGGACATTAATGCACCTTTGCTAAGAAATATTATTGCCTGAACATCTCATAACTTGATGGTTACCAGACTTTCTTAAAAGTGAGCATGTGATCCCTTAGTGCCATATTTATGGCACACAAATTACTTAAGCACTTATGCCGACAAGGCAATATATTTTGAACAATTTTTCAGGGGTCCAGTCATGGACTTATGTTTGCCAGATATCCCGGTCTTCAAAATTTTAAGGGCATATCATAATTTTAGGTATATACATCACTTATGTCTGCCACAACATAAGAAAACTTATTGCCCTTAATGGGAGCAATCATAATTTTGGGGATAATATTTAATACTCCCATTTTCTGGACCAATCTTAGCGAATCTTAATACTCAAAGAACATAAGAAACATCACCAAGAATAAACTTAATTCCCTGAGGATAAAGCTCATTCCTTATAATATACAATATCCCTATTGCTTATTGTCAACAAGACGTTGACTAATCCAAATTTCTTATTGAACTTTGTTTCATTATTTTAAATGCTTATACCCTCAATGTAATGTACAATAATAAGAACTTCTTTTCTTTAATATACCTTATCATAATAATTAATTTCTTATTTTACATGAACATCTTCCAATGAGCATAAGATTATGCCTTTCATAGTCATATTTAGGCATTGTCTCTTTAGAGGAAGCTCAACATAAATATTAGGAATTTACAATTTTTCATTCCATTAGATGGAAAGAATTCTAAAAAAAACTTATCTTTTAGTTGGGAGACAATTATGTGAGGCTTATCATTAAAAGATGCACAAGTATTAAAAACAAGGCATAACTAAAATTATCACAAAATAAAAGTAATTATTCTTAATTACCCTTGCCTTAAAGCTTCTAATCATTTTGTTATTATCTAAAACTTAATTTAGTGGTACAATAATACTCCTCCTAAACATAATGGAAACTAAGTAATAAAATCAAGATACTTAATACAAAATCCCCACATACACATAAGTGTCTTAATTTAAATATCATTCATAACATAATTTCTTAATTTATATCCATAAAAACATCACAAAGAAAAGTATATGATTTATACAAAGAAAAGTGAAATATACAAAATATATATAGGCGTACCTGATAAAGTATTTCCTTCTTTCATTCTTAATGGGAAGTTCAACTCCCCCCCCCCCTCGAAATGGGAAGTACCACATTTCGATAGAACTTCATAACAATTGTTTCATTATTGGAATGGAGGATGAAATCTTAGGAAAAATTCCAATAGCCTTTAGCATTAACCTCCGATCCTTTTTAATACTTGACGACTTAATCTTAAAAAAGCGACATATTCATGAGGCCAAAATATCATCATACTCATAATTTTTTATGAGCATAAATTTATTTGATCTTCAATCATAATGCTTTATGATTGGCAACATGATAAAATGAACTCAAAAGGTTCTAATGATCCTTTATATCTTAGCTTTATTCTTATAATCTTTTAGGTTTTGAGAATAACTTCTCCATTATTGCCAGAGAAATCACAACATAATTGTACCAAGGGATTAGCTCCCCCAGATCCTTACTGGCATTGATCATAAGATGGATTTCTTTAGATTGCTCCCATTAGATATTAATAAACAAGAAATCCATTCGATTTCTTATCAATTTCTTAATTAGCAAGGCTTCTCTAATAGGAGATTATTGCGTTTATCCACACAATCATAATTAATGACCCCATGAACAATGTATTCTTATGTATTTAGTCTATTTCTTATTGAGGGTACTTAAAACAGCCAAGAAAATTATGGCTAAATTCAAAATATCATCAATAGGGATACTTTAATTGATAATTTTGACAATATTTAATCATTCTACCTTGCATCACCTTTGGGCAGAAACAAAGTAGAGCTTAACATAAAATAAATATTAATTATTCTTCATCTTATTATTATAGGCATAAAATTTCTTATGCAAATATTAATACTCGGGGAATGTTATATCAATATAATCGACTTTGATCATGCTTGAGACATGAAAATTTAATTGATCTCGGAATTAAACAATGACACATGGCTATAAACAGCTTTGGTCATAATATAACCATAAGTTATAAATATAATCATAAAACTTATCAAGTCTCAAGAATACTTTAATCAGAGGCATTTATTTGTGGAAGCGTAAATATTAGTTGTTAATATTCTCTTATGGTTACTCAAACTTTTTTCTTTTAGCATAATTCCCCAATAATACATCAATTATTCTTGTGGCCTTATATAAGAAAAGATCCATAAATCATTCATGCATTAAGATTTTCCCTGATCATTAACTTCTTTTATTAATCCAATCCACATCAGCTTTGGCCAGAAGTAGATAGGAACAATAAAATTTTGTGAACAAGTATTCATTAATCAGCTTTGGCCAGAATAACAAATACAAGTCACACTTTATTTGATTTTCATCTTCTTTTACTGATCTAGCCCATATCAGCTTTGGCCAGAAATGGACAAGAGCAGCAAAAATTTTTGGTCAAATATTCATCAATCAGCTTTGGCCAGAATGACAAATATAAGCCACACTTAATTGAAATCATATGTCTCTATGTGCTTTTTTTATTGAACTAGTCCACATCAGCTTTGGCCAGAAATGGACAAGAACAATAAAATTTTGTGGATAAGTATTTATCAATCAGCTTTATTTTGGGCTATTTATTATAAATAAAAGGGACATAATTTCTCATTATGGAGAATAAGCACAAATGGCTTAAGACTTAATTTTATTACCCAAAATAATTTTTGATCTCAAAGCATCAATTATATTAGTCTATGACCCTAATATTCTTAGTGGGCAAAGGACTCATAACTTTATTAAAGTAATTTCATAAAATAATACTTAATGAAAACAAAACTTAATTTTTGTATAACAATATCACATTAATGTTGGGGATAAGCATAATAATCAATTCCATAAATAAATATAAGGAAATTTCATCACATAATAAATGCATTTATTATTCTTGTCATATTGTTTACTAAGGCATGATAAAAGATCTTTAAACTTTAAACATAAAATAACAATCATAATCATAATACTTAAAAGTGAAATAATATTTATAATCTAAAAACAGCATTATCTTAGCCCATCAATTCATTTGGCCCATCACTATGTAGCCCAATACTTATTTCATGATTTTTTTTAGGAAAAACATCAAAGAAATGCAGCCCAAAGCCCTTTTCCGAGCTGGGCCGATTCCGGCCTGGCCCATTTGGCCGAAGCGCCTCCCATTCCTGGGCTGCAGGCCCAAAACCTGAGCCTGGGCTAGGAAACCGGCGCCCCTCGCCGCATCCCGCCGGCCGGTTGAGGTTACGACGCACGTGCACCATCGGATCTTTATCCGACGGCCAGTGTCGCTCCCACGGCGCACTAAAACGGCGCGTTGTCGGTGCCCCCGGAAACCCTAGCGCACTTCTCTCCCTCCTCTCTCTCTCTCCTCACCCCTGGCGGCGGCCCTACGAGGCGGAGGAGCGGCGACGGCGTAAGCACTCGCCGGCGTAGAGGAGGGCCAGTGGCGCCGCCGAGCTCCACTCGCCGGAGTCGCGTGCGGCCTTCGCAGGCGCGCGGCTCCGTCGAGCGGTACTCGACGGTGCCCTACGGTGGCCGCCAGTGCCCACGCGCGCAGCCCCATGACGGCGGCGGCAAAGGCGCTCGATCCGGTCCGGCGGCGTCCTCTCGGCGTCAACGCGCACAAGGAGGAGCAGTGAGGCTGCTCGGGAACCGAGTTCCCGAGCGCGCACTTCGCATTAGGCGACGGCGGTGGTGCTGCCGTGGTCAGAGAAGACCACCGCGGCAACCACGACCCATAAGATAAGTCAATCTGTCCCCTTTCCTCAGATTTAGGGTAGGAGTTCTCTGATTTTAGGGATTTGACAGGCGACAATTGGTTCTAGGGTTTCGGATTTGGGGATTTTGGGGAGATTGTCTTAGGGTTTGCCAAATTGACTCAATTCCCCACTTCTTGATGCATAAACCGAAAAACCCTATGTCTTTAATCCACTTGTGCGGCCGGTTTTTATGATTAGGCCAAAGAACTTAGGGATTCAGAGACATAATCTTAGCTTGAACATGATAAAGGACATGAACATAAGCATGTTTGTCTTAGACAGTGGCTAATTAGGAAACGTGAACACATGACTTTAGCATGGACTTGAGAATCTTGACATGAACAACGATCATGAATAGCTTACACAGAAGCTGAACTTAATTATTTTAACATGAATTGAACACTTAGGTGGGTTCAATCTTGAGGCTAGGTGGCTCTAGTGCCAATGTTAGACATGTAGGATCACTAGCTCAAGGATGAACAACAAGACAGATTAGAAATTATAGCACAGACACATCTTAGGTTGATGGAGATGCCACCCCTCTTAACTTGTAGATGATAGAGATGGCTTCTAGGGCTTGAATTGAGTGGAGGAGGCGAGCCCTTCCTGTGGTTTCTGTGTGATAGCTGAGATTGGGCAGATTGGGCTGAGGTTGCCCCCCTTTTCTTAGGTTCTCCTATCTTTTTGAGAGGCCTCAGCCCTATATATATATACACACACACACAGCACTTAAGGGGGACAGCACGGATTTCTAGAGCTCTCCAATCAAGAGCCCAAATTCAATTAAAACTTGTATACCAACAGCAGTTATTAGTCAGCAGATTTTTATCTTAACGCTGACATCACTGCCGACATGATCAACCCAACAGTTACTGCTGCAGCGGGCTGATCGGGCCATGGAGATCGATGGCGGCGCTGGCAGAGGACACGGCAATGATTGTTTGTTAAGTAATATTCGACTCACAACAGGAATCCATGATCTCGACACAAAACTAAACTAAAAGGAATGCCAATTGGAGATGTGAGGGATCGAACCTCGAGCCTCTTGCCATGCTGTCTGCACAGTGCTCTACCAATTGAGCTACATCCCTAATTTTTTATTTACCTTTGCATTATAATTATTTTTTATTTTTATCTGCTAATTAATGTAATTACTTGCACCCACAACTCATGTGAATCGACAATGGAACAAAAAGGAAAATTCACTGCCTGCTTCAAGAATCAGATGCAGTCAATTTGAAAGCTGGGATGCACTCCGATGTCCCATCTTCTACGTGTGAACACGTGCTGAACTTCCGTCGCTGCCTCAAATAAAGTTAGTTTGATTGGTTATTCACCCAAAATGAAAAAAAAGGTTGGTTTGATTAGTACAGGATTAGACCGCGTAGGTGTGATCTCGTTGGAGTTCCTCGTCAGGTTTCTTCTTCGGATCGTGCCCGCTTCGTATATTCCTGCTGAAATTCACACACTTGTTCTTGCTGTTGCGGAGTGGTGTGTTTCCTTGCTGACAAAATAGAGCCAATTGATTGTCTAATCTTAGAACATTTTAAATTTTGTTGCATGCGTTAGTACCATGGAAGAAAGGGAAAACTAAGATATTGAAATTGTTTTTTTTCAATTGTTCCTTGTACAGCGTGTAATGAAAAATCATACCCAAACTGTTGCTTTCCCAACATCGATTCGTCTGACAGCATCCATGAAGGACAACGATACAGATCCAATCAATAATATCCATTCTTATTCGTATTTCGAAAAATATCCATTCTTGTTCCGATATAGTTTCACAAAAGAAATACGGTAGAACCTTTTTGTAAGAAAAAACACCCAACACATGAGTCGGGAGTAGTGATTTTACAAGGTTCACTACAAAACGGTTGCACACCCTAAGAATAGGTGGAAACTATAAATTTCTTGCCACCTTCTTTGGGATTGATACATTTATTATCATTGCAAGGATTAATACTACCATTTCTTTTGCATTGAGAAAAAGTTAAAAGAAAAACTTATTCTTGCTATCATGCATGGAAGAGAAATCAGAAGAAAAACTCTCGGAGATGCGAGGAGTTCAACCTCGTACCTTTATCATGCATAGCTTAATGCTCTACTAGTTGAGCTATAACCCCAACTTTATCTTAGTTTTGCAAAATAATTAGTTTATATTTTTCCTATAGACAGAAGATAATTAAATAAAAATAATTTTTGGAGATGCGAGGAGTGGAACCCTGAACCTTTATCATGCATTTGAAATGCTCTACCAACTGAGCTACATCCCCAACTTTTTGCTAACTTTGCAGAATAAATATTTTTATATCTCAACTTTTTCTTAGTTTTGCAAAATAATTAATTTATATTTTTTCTATAGATGGAAGATAAATTAAATAAAAATATTTTTTGGAGATGCGAGGAGTTGAACCCCGAACCTTTATCATGCATTTGAAATGCTCTACCAATTGAGATACATCCCCAACTTTCTTTTAACTTTGCAGAATAAATATTTTTATATTTTTTCTGTAGATGGAAGATAATAAATACTAAAATATTTTTTTTGGAGATGCGAGGAGTTGAACCCCATACCTTTATCATGCATAGATTAACGCTCTACCAGTTGATCTACATCCCCAACTTTTGTTTTCTTTCATACTATACAAGACTTTTATATTTTTCCAGCATGGAAGAGAAATTAAAGAAAAGACTATTTCTTTGGAGATGCTAGGGATCGAACTGAACCTTGCAGCTTTATTAAGCGTATATTAACCTCGACACATGTTGTGCTGCATAGATGCGTAGGGTATTATTCACGTGTAGTATAATAGATTTGTCATTGATTGATTAAACCAATCAAGAGTTACTCAGGACAAAGGCCCACACGAGCTAAACTATACCCTCCTTGATATATGGAAACCGTATCAAGAAAAAGATATAGCAGGCTCGATATGCATGAGATGGCCTCGTGCAGGACGGCAATATCAGGCATCATCTAACAAACAGATCTACGGCCTTGTGCTGAAACCTGTTTGTTTGTTGAGTAAATTCCTTCAATGTCACATATATTTGATCGCTTTTCTCGGTGCCATAAATTTTTTTGAATTGTCCTCAGTACCATCACTCAAATTTTGATATCCCTCAGTGCCATTCCATTACTTCCGTCTACGGACGGTTAACTCAGATGGAAGAAAAAATGACTGTACCCCAAGATAGCCAACTCTTAGTCAGGTTCCTGCGCTAAGGCCAGTGCTGCTCACCCGTGCCGGCTCCCGCCCAACCCCGGCCCCACTCAACGCGCAGCCCACGCTCCTGCCGCGGTGCTTGCTTGCGCCGACGGCCGCAGACCTGCGCGCCCGTGCTTGCCTGCGTCGGCCCCCAACACGGCCCCGCTCTCCCGTGCGCTTGCCGCTGCCGCTTGCTCGCGCTGTTGCAGGTCGCCGCCACGATCCCGGCGCCCGCACGGCCCGCGCGCTTGCCGCTGCCGTGCGCCCGTGCTGTCGATGTGGGCAGGTGGCGATGAGTATGGAGAAGTGACGGAAGGAGCCCTGCATTTATGTCGCTCATCTCATGAAATGTTGTAGCAGTACGAGTAGCACGTGGCTGGAGGTTGGAGAGGAGCGGACATGTGGGGCCCACACGGAAGGGAGAGGAGGTGTGGGGGTAATTTGGTCTTTTCTGTTATTACTTAACACCTCTTTAACACTTCATGAACGAAATGGCACTGAGGGCAAAAGTTAGAACTTTCTTAGCACCGAGGGCAATCCGAAAATTTTTGTGGCATTGAAGAAAGTGATCAAAATATCTATGGCACCGAAGGAATTTACTCTTATTTATCTCTTCTCGAGAACATTTTTTTTTTGGGCGAGAAGCAGTCAAGGAGGTAGCATGCAGTAGCCAGGGCGGGTCTACGGGATATGCCAGTATCCGGTCCAATACAAGAGCAATTCCTCCTGTCACCGCCAATCGATGTACGCATCCGTGCGGCTGTGCCTGGCGGTTTCCAGTCACGTCCTACCGCTTGCCCAGAGCCCCCAGGCCCCAATGCCACGTATCATGTTCTATGGTTGCTCCGATCTGCCGCTCAGCCCTCCGGCTACCGCCGGACTAGAGCCTGCAGGCTACCAAAACTAGCAGGATCAGTGCCAGTGATTATTGACCACCAATAATTGGATTAGACTGCATCTATTCTTTCAACTTCCAAGCTTGCGCTAACAAAATATAGGTACTCCATCGCATGTTCCTATGGTTATAAAGTCTGCTAGGTTTCTGATTTAGAATAAGTGCTAATCACCGAAAGTCCAAAACAAGCCAAATATTCTGCTACTTCAACATATCTTTCATAGTTTGATCGCATCACTGATTCTCATGTGTTTACTGTGAAAATCCCTCTCTTGTTTGTTGCGCGATTTCAAGATACCAAGCGATCTTTTGAATTTATTATCACACTTTTAGTTATTTTGTGCGGGTGGACCAAATTGCTTCGCAAATTTTAAAATTATTTATCAAACTATTCATCGGCTCTTATCAAATCATATATTGAAGTAATAATCTCGCATACCTTTAAGTTAAAATTCTAGATCCACCACCGAGTACCCTCACTCGATGACAAGCCTGACAGCCATCCTGACCTGCAAAGCCTAGGCTGAGCAGTGGAAGAAGAATTGTCTCTGGCCGGCTCCCATGGGCCTCAGATTTTGCAGCCCTCGCCACATTTTAGTGGGCAGGTTCTGGTGACCTAATATACAACAGATTTTGTTCTTGTATTCTTGGCAACGAGAAGTGATCTAGACATCCAGTTCATGCCTTGTTTAGTTGCTCCGGTAAATTTTTTGAAACAAAATCTTTTCACATTTAAAGTATTAAATATAGATTAATTGTAAAACTAATTACAGAACTCGTCTGCAAACTACGAAACGAATTTATTAAGGCTAATTAATCTGTCATTAGAGCATAGTTACTGTAGCAATTATTGTTGCAATTTAGTGTCTAATCATGGTCTAATTAGGCTCATTAGATTCGTCTCGCAATTTACAAGCAAACTATGCAATTAGTTTTTATCTTGTCTAGATTTAATACTTCATGCATATAAGATTGTCATTCGATGTGATAGTTTTAAAATTTTGAACTTTGCAACTAAACAAAGCCTCAGAGCTTATGTTTCTGTTCAACGATTCGCAGTAGCCACCCTTCAGTCGGTGTCTGACAGCAGATTCTCAATTTTACCGGGCCACGCATTCCAGCTAGTTCCTTCTTCTTTGAAAAATTATTGGTTTGATACTGTAGCATATTTCGTTGTTTCTTGACAAATAATGTCAAATTATTGACTAATTAGATTTAAAAGATTCATCTCGTGCTAATCAATTAGACTGTGTAATTAGTTATTTTTTAACTGCATTTAATGCTTCATGTATGTGTCCGAACATTCGATGGGACGGATACTGTAGAAAATTTTTTGGGAACTAAACAGTGCAGTCTCCACTCTCCACCGCTAACATCCATGCTTGGCTGAATTTATCCTGATTCCTGAGGTACAACAAGCTAACCACACAAGCATTATTAGACGAAGGAAGGAACCACACAAGCATGGACTAAGCCCTGCATGACATGACTGACAGAGTTATACGCTAAAGACCCGGAGGAGCATGTCGCAGCGCCGCAACGGCATGCCGTTGAACCAAGTAAAACTACTCTGAGAATGAATGTTGTGAGATCCGTGCCTCCGTATAGTGCTTCAGATTGATCTGCTCATTGCCTACCAATTCCTACCTGCTACTCGTTGCAGGATGCAGATAGAGGTAGATGTAGATATGACAATGACTGATGCCCTCTTACCTTTTACCCCCAGTGACTAACCAGAGCTTAATCCTGCCCTACCCATCCATGTTCTCCTTGATCACCGTACGGGTACTCATTGCAGTTGCTTGGTCGACAATACGACAGTTCAATCACGCCGTCAGAAGTGCAGGACTATATCTGAACTTGGCTCGCAATCGAAGCCTGAATGAAACAATAGGTACACGAACAGCACAAAGTCGACCGCACACAGCATCTCATGATAACTCAACTCCTCAGGTAACACTCAACAAATGGGCGACAAAAGCAGGGATGCAGCTTTATACAATTTCAAATCTGTAGTACCACTCAACGAGCTGGTTCTGCTTCCAAGACAGATCTCACATAGTCACATCACATAACACATTGTAGGGCCTCATAATCTAAGATCACAGGCTACAACTTTCAACTGAAAGCATCAGCACCGCCGTAAGCAAGGAATCAAATCAACGCACTTTTGCATCAACTAAGCCATCTAGTATAGTCTTACAAGAAATCACGCCATGAGATGCAAACTAACGTTTGGATTGTGCCACTGACACGACCGTCATCATCTATCCCAGGCGCGCCGCCTGTTGGTGTTGGCCGGCGGCGTCCTTCTCCGCCTGGGTGGGCAGCTTGAAGCGGCAGAGCGGGCAGAAGCTGCTGACCGAGAGCCACTCCACGATGCACTCCCCGTGGAACGCGTGCGCGCACGGCATCGTCCTCAGCGCGTCGCCGGCCTCGTACCCCTCCAGGCACACCGCGCAGCAGGTCTCCTCGCCGTCGCCGCCCGTGGTCACCGTCGTCTCCGGCAGGTCTGCCACGGCGCTGGCCGCGGCCGGCACGCCGCCGAACCGGCCGCTCGCCAACCACGCGGTGAAAGAAGCGGGCGCCGAGCCGTCGTCGCCGACGTCCACGTCGACGCTGGGCGTGGCCACCATCGTGCCGCCGTAGAACTCGTGGGGCGCGGTGCGCATGATTCGGGTGCGGCGGGGTCCGGGTCCTCCTCCTCCTGTCGCTGCCGCCGGCCGCCTCTCGTGGTACATGTGGTGCGGCATCAGGAAACCTCCCGGCGCACGCGCCACCTCCATCTGCGCCGGCAGCGCGTACGTGCACGGTGCGCGCCCCTGCTCGTGCTCCGACGGGTGGACAAGCGATCAAGAAGGTGCAGGGGGAGACGAGAGAGGCAGTCGAGGTGCGGTTGATTTGATCGGTGGGCGTCGGGGATCCAGGATTTATAAGTTTTACCGGATCGAACAAGTCCGAGTCCAAGTGAAAGACGGTCCTGTCTGGGATGGCGTGGGAATTGGGAAACTCGGACTCGGAGCCGCGAGGTGGAGGAGGAGTGCGCGCGCTGCGGCGGCGAGCTCAGGCATGGATGGCCGGAGGCGCCGCTCTCCCTCGTTGCAGATGCATCTTTGTTCAGCTCAACTGTGCGCGCCCCAGCTCTCTCCTCCATGAACCGAGACGGCGACGGCGGTGCCCCCGGACACAGCAAGGACTGCCCGACGCAGCCATGAGCAGGCGCTGCCGTGCAGAAAACTCGCGGCTGCTCCGCCGAGCAGCCCGTTCTGTGGATGCGCGCCATCTCGAGCCTCGCACCGTCGGCGCACCGGGCTCGCCGTCGCCGGCGCGACGCGTGGCCGTCTCGTCGCGGGGATGGCGAGGGAAGGGGAAAGGAGGTAAAATAGAGAGCGATTTTCGAATTATCTCAGCCGCACAATCCTGATCAAACAGACAGCAGGGACCCAGGGGTGGACGGGCGGACGGTATCTGAGGTATCGTCCGCGGCGTCCGCCCTCTGGTCGCGCCTTCCGCAGCTTGCCGGAGCGCCGCCGCGTCTCGGTCGTCCACTTGGCCTCCTTGGGAGCTCCCCGCCGCTGCTACAGCATGCGTCCACCATGGTCTCCGTTCCCTTGGCTCTGCTGCTCTGAGTGTCTGCACCACCACCCCTGGCCGCGGCGCGCCTGCCGACGGGCGTTCGCACGTCGCGCTCAGTGCCGTCGTGGGGTTGGCGTCGTTCTCCGTCCAGGCGGCGGCTGAGGAGGTCTTGGCGCTTAATTCACACTGTGGCTCGCCGCCGACCTCCTTGCCGTCCCATAGTCCATAGACGATCTCGTGCTCCAAGCATTACCTTGGAATTGTACTGCTATGTTCCGTCACTTGTATTATCTTGGGTTCTTGGTGACTTGCTAGTACTAGTAAGTAGATACAAGGCGTTGCTCCAACTCGTTCTTCGTCGTCACAAATGTATTCAGTCTGTTCACATGAACTGAACTCTGAAACCTCTCTTTAAAGTACATGGTTCATGAACTCTGAAACCTCCTTAGTTAGAACCTCCATCACGTACGTAACATGCGCGTTCATGATTGCTAATCGTCGCAACTCTACTAGCTCAGCACTTCAGCAGCAACCACTCATGCGTTGCCGACATGAAGCTCCAAACAACCTATTGCACACTCCGTCGTCAACCCTGTGTCAGGTTCAGACAGGAGCCGACGACAATGACAACAGTCAAATCAAGCATCTATATTTGAACCTTGCGTCAGATTCAGAAAGCGGCCCGCAGTGCACAATGAGACTGACAGATAGCATACAGCTATGATCACTGCAGGCTACAACTTTCAACTGAAAGCAGCATCAGCACCGCCGCAAAGCGCTCGTAGCAGCGAGCAAGGCTACGACTGTCATCATCTATCCCAGGCTTGCCGCCTGTGGGTGTTGGCCGGCGGCGTCCTCCTCCTCCACCTGGCACTCTGGCAGAAGCTGCGGACGGAGAGCCAGTCCACGATGCATCCTCGTGGAACGTGTGCGCGCACGGCACCGTCCTCAGCGCGTCGCCGGCCGCGCAGCCCTCCAGGCACACCGCGCAGCAGGTCTCCTTGCCAGCGCCGCCCGCGGTCACCGTCGTCTCCGGCACCGGCGGCAGTCCCGCCACGGCGCTGGCCGCGGCCGGCATGCCGCCAAACCGGCCGCTCGCGAACCCCGCCGCCCGGACACGGCAAGGCCGGCACGACGCAGCTATGGCAGTGAGCAGGCCCTGGCATGCAGAGGACGAGCATCGCATTCTGTGGATGCGCTCCGTCTCGAAGCTGGCACCGGCGGCGGCGGCGCACTAGGCTCGCCGACGCCACGCGCGGCCCTCTCGTTCTCGTCGAGGGGATGGCGATGTGAAATAGGAGGCGATTTCTGAATTATCTCAACCGCACAATCCTCATCGAACGGACGGTAGGGACCAAGGGCGGACGGTATTTGAAATGCCGTCCGCCCCCAGGGGGACGGTATTCGAAGTAGCGCGTCCGCCGTCCGCTCCTGGGTCGCCTTGCGCAGCTTGCCGCCTTGCCGGAGCGCCGCCGCGTCTCGGTCGTCAACTTTGCCTCCTTGAGAGATCCCCGCCGCTGCTAAAGCATGCATCCACCATGGTCTCCGTTCTCTTGGCTCTGCTGGTCTGAGTGTCTGCACCGCCACACCCCTGGCCGCGGCGGCGTCGTTCTCCGCAGCGGAGGATTCCGTGCCGGAGCGCCCATGGTCTCCGTCTAGGCGGCGGACGATGCATCCCCGCGCTGGGTGGAACGTGTGCGCGCACGGCATCGTCCTCAGCGCGTCGCCGGCCGCGTAGCCCTCCAGGCACAGCGCTAGCAGGTCTCCTCGCCGTCGCCGCCCGCGGTCACCGTCGTCTCCGGCAGGCTCGACACGGCGCTGGCCGCGGCCGGCACGCCGCGGAACCCGCCGCTCGTGACGAGCCACGCGGTGAAAGAAGCGAGGGGCCTGCGAATCGTCGCCGTCCACGCTACGATCTCTCCTCCATGAACATCCATGACAGAAGTAGCCCCAAAGAGCAGCACCATCAGCTTCAATAATGGCGAGGACTCGATCAATTGAAGATGAGATTGAAACTGCACTGCTGGAATCCTAGAGCGGACAGTCTAGTGCCACAGGCAGGTCCCCAGAGGGCGACGGTGGTGCGCCCGGCCGCCGCCCGGACACGGCAAGGACGGCTCGAGGTAGCAATGGCAGTGAGCAGGCGCTGCCGTGCAGAGGACTCGTGGCTGCTCCGTCGAGAAGCCCGTTCTGTGGATGCAGTCCATCTCGAGTCTCGCATCGGCGGCGCACCGGGCTCACCGGCGCCACGCCCTGGCCGTCCTGTCGCTAGGATGGCGAGGGAAGGGGAAAAGGATGTAAAATAGTAGGCAATTTCCCAATTATCTCAGCCGCAAAATCCTGATCGAACGGACGCGAGGGACCCAGGGGTGGACGGTAATTGAAATACCGTCCACCCCCGGGGTACCGTCCGCCCCCTGGCTGCCTTCCGCAGCTTGCCGGAGCGCCGCCGCGTCTCGGTCGCCCACTTTGCATCCTTGTGAGCTCCCCACCGCTTCTTAGTGTCGTTCGCGCATCGCGCTCAGTGCCCTCGTGGGGTCGGCGTCGTTCTCCGCCATCGGAGGGTTCCGTGTCGGAGCTAGCGCCCATGGTCTCCTACGCGACGGCTGAGGTGGTTAGTGCCGCGGGCTGGTCTGGCGATGGAGATGGAGATGGCGGCGCCGGCGGCGTCCGATGCTGCTGTGGCAGGGAGCGGCGAGCAGTAGCCGGCCGGTCGTCGTGGCGGTGCGCAGCCCGTGCAAGGAGCTCGTCTTTTGAGCAAGCATCTTGGATTCTTGGCAGCAAGAAGTGATCCAGTCCAGAACTCATGTTTCTCCTCAACGATTCACAGTAGCCGCCGTTCAGTCGGCGTCTGACAGCAGATCCTCAATTTTGTCAGGCCATGCATTCCGGCCAGTTCCTTCTTCAGTCTCCACCGCTCACATCCATGCTTGGCTGAATTTATCCTCATTCCAAGGTACCGTACAACAAGCTAACCACACAAGCATTATTAGATGAAGGAACCACACAAGCTTGGACTAAGCCCTGCATGACTGACAGAGTTATACGCTAAAGACCCGGAAGAGCATGTCCGCAACGGCATGCCGTTGAACCAAGCAAAAACTACTCTCAGAATGTTGTGAGCTCCATGCCTCCTTATAGTGCTTAGGATTGATCTGCTCATTGTCTACCAATTCCTTCCTGCTACTAGTTACAGCTGCTCGTTGCAGGATGTAGATAGAGGTAGATGTTGATATGACAATGATTGTCCTCTTACCTTTTACCCCCCAGTGACTAACTATAGCTTAATCCTGCCCTGCCCATCCATGTTACACTCAGCTTAAATAAATTGACAAGTTTTTCTTGAAGAAACACAAAGACCAGGTTGTCAAGAGCCATGATTTACCTATGGCGAAAAAGTTTCAAAAATTATTTTTAGCGAGTGATTTGTTTTGGTGAATTTTTTTTGGGATGTTACATATGGCGGTCGGAAATCGATCGTTGCTTTTACTTCTAGCGCGCGCCCACCAATTAGCAGTCGCCCGTTCAATTACAGGGTGATGTAATAAGCAACTGAATTACAGGGGGAACATCCGAGAGAAGCTACGATGTCATTGCCATGGTGGTCAGATACATAGCAGGCCATGGTGGGGCACCATTAAAGTTGAAACTATTTTATCCATCAACATTCAACACAAAAAATCGCTAGGTAGCGGCTCGAACGTGACATCGTCGCCGTCGTCGCCGCTCTCCCCCTCGTCGTCGTCCGCCTTCGGTTCCACCTCGGCCGGCATCGCGAAGCGGCAGAGCGGGCAGAAGTGGCTGGCCGCGAGCCAGCGGAGGATGCAGTGCCCGTGGAAGCCGTGCGAGCACGGCAGCGTCCTGACCGTGTCGCCCGCCGCGTAACCCCCGAGGCACACCGCACACTCCTCCTCCTCCCCCGCCCCGCCCTCGCCCACCGTCGTCTCCGGCAGGGCAGCCATGGCATCGCCCGACGCCGGGACGCCGGCGGCCTCCGGGAACTCGCCCCACAACCGCACGCTCCTCCTCGCGAAGACGTTTGGGCCTGACTGCGCGATATGCCTGAACGGCGCTTGCTGGCGAGCGAAACGGAGAAAGATGTTGGCGAACGCCTCCATGTGCCTGTCCTCCATCGGCGACGCCGGCAGCTCAGGGTCCGCGTGAGGCTCTTGGGCGGCCATCGTGGAAACGTTGCCGTCCATCTTGAGTAGATGGGGAGACGAGGAACAAAGCGCGCTCGCAGCGCAGCTATTAGTAGATGGCAAGTCCGGTTCCGAGTCCGGCTCGGCAGGGGGCGTTGCGGTTCTACTACGGACGATCGTCACAGTGCATTAATTCCTAGAGACATGCATGGAAGATGAACAAAAAACTCGCCCTGCACATGGGCAACCCGTGTAACCGGTCCGGATAGAACCATATCAGCATGACATGCACGGGTTGGTTTGGCTCCGGTTCCAACCGGCTAACCCGTTCAACAAGCAGATAAACTCACATGGCAAGCAAGCTAGCGCTAGATGCTCGGGCCCTTTGTTATCCCTCCGGCAACCTGCTGCTGTCTCCGGCTCAGCGCGACTGCAGGCACGCCAAACCACCAAGCAACCTGCTAATGAATTGTTGCGCAGCTACTGAACCATGACAACCGCTTAACCCACCGGTTTCTAAACCGCCCAGCAAACACCCGCACGGCTTGGGTTGGGTTTTAACCAAAAACCTATGAAACCAAACCATGAACAGGGCGACAAAAAACGGTTCATTGTATTCCCAATCACCAGGAACCCCCCCCCCCCCCCCCCCCCGACACATTTGGGGTTGTGAAATCATTCAATGGGTGGCTTCACAGACCCTACCATTATTTCCTTATTGAAAGCATGGTCTATAACATACAAGTTGTACACTGGACGGGCCAAAAACTCTATGCCTGTTCTAAGCGGACATCCTCCAGAAAGAACGCACAATCTTCACACTGACCAAGGGGAAACCCCAATATTAACCAGCCTATTACTGAAATGAAATGTGGCTCTGAAAAGTTGCTCAAGAGCTCTTACATTGCTCGGCCCATATGAGAATCGGATGACGACGGTCTCACTCTTTGCTTTGCACACGTGTGCTCTCAGATACCTCGCTGCTGGCTTTTACAGCGCCAGCAAAACTGCACATCTTGTTCAGGGCACTCAGGTAAGCTCTGACGCTGGACACAACAACGTCCATTGATGCCCCGCTCCCACTGCAGTCAACAAGCACAGAGATGAAGTAACGAATAGCAGAGTGCATAAAACTAATGAAAACGGATATGAAAGGGTTGTATAACCTGAAGGAGCGATTGAAAGAGTGACCAGTCAAGGCATGCTTGGAGTTGTTGGTCACGTCTCCAGTGACAACCACTCGAGTTGTTGCAATCGCGTCAATGCCTTCTGTGACTGAGGTCATACCATATTCTCGGAGAACAGTTGGAATCTGCAGATTGCAAGTCCTGTTAGATTTCTCTTGATCTCGATAAAACAATAGCCGGTGAGAAAATAATTGAGTCGATTCATTAGGTACAATCCTGGGGCACCAGTTAGTCCATTTGTGTTTCTCTACTTCCAGACTAATAGGAGACAAAGGCAAGCAAGTTAAAAAAATGTGACAGTAACGAACCTGGATAATTTGGTCAACAGCCTTATAAGCTGCATCGACTGGACCTGTCCCAACAGAGCATGCTATTTTCTCCTCGCCATCTGGTCCTATCAGTTTCACAGTTGCTGTAGACAAACCAAGGGTTCCACATGTTGCCTGCAAAGGGGTGTGAACAGCATTTCAAGCTTAGCATAACCATGTTCCTATTAACCAAAGTTTAGCCAACTGCAGCTCAATCATACCTGTACATCAGCAAGGGACCAGATTACTTTAGGCTGGAATATCTCATCTGACAATAATGCTTCTATGTCCTCATCAGTTACACGCTGCAAAGGGTGAACTAACTAGTGAGTTCCCATGCATAGAGAGTGTATGAAGTGACAGCAACATATTATAGTAACAATTTGATAAACATAGAGCAGACCCTCCATAGAAATATAGCGATTCAATAATAAATGTAGGATAAAATGGTGAGATGGCAAAAACAAAAGATAATCAATGCAGGCAGTGTTTAGAAAGATAATAGACAATGATGGGAAGTACACATTAGCAATAGAGCAAGTACTTTAGAGAAGACTTACTTTTTTCTTCTCTGCAACCTCTTTGTAGCGTTTAAAGAAGTCCTCGAATTCCTTGTCACTGATTTCATATCCAAGCTACAAGATGAACAACGATGATGTCATCAGTAACGATGATAACTGAAATAGAACTCAAGTTGTGACTAGAAAAAGAAAGAAAATATATAAGCTGTACCTCCACTAGCTTAGATCTCACAGCATGCCTTCCACTGAAAAACAAGTAAATAAAATATTACTATGGATGAGATTATCAAATTTAACCTAATTTACCGATGTATGCCTGAGTAATTGTATTTGAGCACAAAATATTGAATTCAGCTAACCAAGAAGTCTATGGAAATATATAGACCCAACAATCCTAGAAGCATAAACATGATTAATAAAATAATGAAGACTAAATATTCGATTAAAAAGTTCTGCCATGTCAAGCAATCAAGGTCCAGTTCAAGAATATAGCATGGCATAGCATAGTGATAAAATTATAGAATCTAGGTCGCGACCGTAGTGTACACATGCCACCAATAGGCTGTTAACACCTATTAAGTAGCCATAATATATAAGAATTCAAAATGTAAGCATTTGGGGCTCTTAGTAGGAGCATGACCACCAAATCAGTAAAAACTACAAGTTGATGAGAGAAATCTCCAGGAGAAACATTACAGCAGAATATTTCAAGAAGGTGAGCTAAAGAGGGGAAGGCGTGTTGGATGATACCTGAGTTTCCCAAGAACAATACCAAATTCATTTGCACGTGTTAAACCAATGTCATCAGGCGATATTATTTCATAAGTTCCTTTATATTTAAGCATTCCATCCTACAAAAAACAAAACAGAAGAAAATTGACATTAAGAACCATTCCAGTCTATAACCAACAGAATTTATGAAAATAGTTAAATCATACATCAATGAGATCATCAGTAATAAAAACCGTATATATCAGATATTCAGAGTGATGACCGCAAGGTTAAGCCAAGACTGATCCATCACAATGGCAAAAATAATGATTTATTGTGGACAGCCACTGATGAAGTGTAACGGAGCAACCCTATGGATTCATAAACAATCAAGCCACCACTAATACAATTCCAATAAGTTGATGTAGTGAAGGAGACTGCAAATATGTTTACCTGATGAATTCCACTTTCATGAGCAAAGGCATTGGCACCAACAATAGCTTTGTGTGGTTGTACATGAAGTCCACTGTGCTCTTGTACCTAAAATAATTTGTCCATTTGTGCCAGAAATTTCAGCCATCTAAAAAAAATGTAAAAGAGACCAAAAGAAAAATAAAAAAGACAAGCAACATTTTTTGTACCATTTTGCTTGTCAAAGTAATATGTTGGGAATTGATTCCAGTATATAGACCATCTAAGAGTTCCCCACGGCATTTAATTGCCATGACAACCTGAAAATGAGGCCAGAATATATTAGGCATGCACAAACACCCTATCAGACAAATTCATATTCCTTTTCAAAACCTATCAGACTATTTTACAAGGTACACCAGCACATAATATGACTAGCACATGATCTCACCTCCTCCAAAGAAGCATTTCCGGCTCTTTCACCAATACCATTAATAGTCACCTCTAACTGACGTGCTCCTGCACGAGCACCCTAAAGTTAAGTCAAATTAGTAACCTGGACTAAGATTTATGCCAATGATAATAAATCATATAAAATAGAAATAAATAAGGAAAAGGTAGTACCGCTAATGTGTTGGCGGTTGCAAGACCAAGGTCATTTTGGCAATGGGTGGAAATGATAGCATTTTCAATTCCAGGAGTGTTTGCCTTTATGTCAGCAATTAAGTTCCCAAATTCATATGGAAGGGTGTATCCAACAGTGTCCGGGATATTCAGAGTTGTAGCTCCAGCTTTTATGACTTCCTCTAATATATGATACAGAAACTCTCTATTTGACCTGGATGGCAAAGCAAAATATATCATGCCACAGCCTTATGCACACCAGGGAAAGGTATCCTTTGTTTGTAACTACTATAAATAAAAAAAATATGTGGGTATCCCAGCATGAGCTTACTGTTGTGTTCCTTTTGCACCAGAAAATTGGTAGGCACCAAGTATCACCCTGTTTTGGTTTGCTATAAAGTTGCTTCCCAAATGTAGATAGCACCCACCATCAATTTTCCCACCAACTACTTTGCAAGCTAGAAGAAGCTCGGAATTTAAAAATTATCGATCACTTTGCCTCAAAATCAACTCTGTTCCATTAAATTTGGATTCCTTTGGTGTATAACTGCACACCAGACTACTGGTTGATTTGAGAACTTAAATCAGATTCAGACCAGATTAAAGTTTCAGGTACCAAATATTTTGGCCTTATTTCTTAGAGCTACGACTCAAACAAATGAAATGAGGAAGATGATGAACAAAATTTACAAGCATTAGTGTTTTTCTAGTGTTAGTAGTAATATACCTGCCGGCGTCCTCAGGGCTGAATTCGACATCAGGACATCCCAGGCTGCGGGCGTAGGCCACCATCTCGCTGGCAATCGCCACCACCTGCTCGGGCGTCTTCCTGAGCTTGTGCTGCATGTGGATCTCGCTGGTGGCGATGAAGGTGTGAATCCTCGGGCGGCGCGCGTGCCTGACGGCTTCCCACGCGGCGTCGATGTCCTTCCTGTTGCACCGCGAGAGGCCGCAGATGACGGGCACATGGCCGTCCTCCCCGAGGGGCGCGTTCCCGACCTCAATGGCGATGGAGCGCACGGCGTCCAGGTCGTCGGGGGAGGATGCCGGGAAGCCGGCCTCGATGATGTCGACGCCGAGGCGGGCGAGCTGGCGGGCGACGACGAGCTTCTCGGCGCTGGTCATGGTGGCGCCCGGGGACTGCTCCCCGTCGCGGAGCGTGGTGTCGAAGATGCGGACGTAGTTGGGGTCGTCGATGCGGTTGGGGACGTACTCGGGCCGCCGCCGCGGAGGCGGCGGCTGCGGCTGCTGCTGAGACGCCCGGACGGGGCGGGCCAGCGCGCGGAGGCGGCGGGCGCTGGGGCTCGCTCGGACGGCGGCGGCGGAGAGGCCATGGGCGAAGCGGGGGGCGGCGGCGCGGGAGGGGAGGGTTGTGGTCGCGGGATTTTGGGTTGGTAAGCGGTTGCCGATGGGGGCGGGGGTTTTGGCGGCGGAGTAGCAGGGTTTAGCGGGGGAGGAGAGGGTGGAGGAGGCCATGGTCGTCGGGGTGAGCTCAGGGTGTCGCTCGTCGGCGGACTCGACACCGGGGTTTAGGGGACGGTGGCGGCGGCGGCGGCGGCGGCGACTTTGGAACGTGAGGTGGAAAGGGAGAGGAGTCCAACAAGGCGAGGCGGAGCCGGCCGGTGGATGAGTCAGGTATCCTCACTGGACGGGTGAGGTTTCGTAGCCGACACGGAGGCAGCTCTGCTCGCCGGGCTGACTTGAGCAGCACCATGACCATCGTGACATCGTGCGTCGTCTTGTGCAACCAAGTTGCGCAGTCAGAGAACTCTAATAGATTGATTTTTCTCTTTTTCCTTTCTCACTGTAGAGAGAAATCTCTTTACTCAATTTCAACATATATGGAAGAAATGTTTCAGCAAATTGATTTTCTTCTCTTTCTATATGGAAAAGGAGATGCAATGTCTCCTTTTTCTATTGAGGATTGGAGAAAAATTATTGTGAATTGAGAAATTGGAGAAAAATTATTGTGAATTGAGAAAAAATAAAGGGGAAAGGGAGATGGAAAATCAATCTGTTGGAGTAGTTTTTTTTTCAACATCAATCCTCTATATTAAGAAAAAATAGAAAAAAAATCAATCTGTTGGAGTTGCTCTCAGACTGGCCCGCAAAGATTCAAGGCCAACAACCTCATGTATTGCTTCAGTGGGGCTCGGATATGCTCGTTTAAGAGACAACATCTACGTCAAGCCATTTTAGGTAGTAAGTTCAAAGGATAGCAGCAATTTTCAAGTAGTTTTAATTTTTCACTGTGCCTTCTGGTGAGCTGGGCATGGTTTTCACCGTGACAGTTTAGTTAAGTCAGGCAGAATAATAACACATTCAACTTATCCCAATAGACACTCTGATTGCTGTACTGTGACTGGTGGCTGGTGCTAATTTGTTGTGAGAGAATAGTACTGTTGGCTGGCTGGTTGGTGCTGGTTTGGCGTAAGAGAAAAATATTGTTGGCTGGATGCAAAGAGTGAGATTCTACCGAACTCTTCCAACGCTGTTTTAGATCTTTGCCACAATTTTCACCCACCAGTGCATTGGCTTCGATTTATGGCTTGTTTTGTGGTCATTAGGCTGAACTTGAGCTTTGATATTTGACTCAAAACCTAGGAACACCGAAAAGACAAAACATAAGCCTCACAAATGCATACCCTGGGAAAAAGCCCGGCCCTTAACTATTGACCCAACAACAATCTTGAATTGGGCCGATTGCTTCAGAAGTTTGCTTTCAGTTTTTTTGAGCCCAAACCCGACAATTGACAACTCTAGCCCATGTCATATGGTTATGGATACTAGCATGAAAACCAATCGTTGTAGATAATAATCTTCACTATATTATAGAGCAAATGGTACCATATACACGCGTATAATGTTATTTTCCTCTATTAAACGACTACCATATATATGCAGATGTATATTCAACCATACCATTTAAATACTTCTACAACCTGTAAACTCCAAGAAATGGGGCCATAACAGAGCCTATCCACAGGCTCCCATCCCTTTCTTCCACCTCGCTAACCGATTTGAAAACCTTTTGGATAGCACCGTGAACACTAATTGCCTCCATTGTTTTCCCATCCTCATTCAACCTCAACGCTATAACCTGACGGCCAAGCCGATTCAAAAGCCAGGATGCACGTTGGACATGCCGCATCGGCAGCTTCAATATCAATCTCCTCAGCCAAGGGTACGAGATCGACCACTCGGCGATCTTCCCTCTCTTTGCATGGAGACCAACCCAGAACCCTCCTCTAGGGCTCATCTTGATGTTATCCGGAAACCAAGGTAGCTGGGCAACTTCTTCTAGGGTTGAAGCTTTTGGTGTCTTGATCCAGTACCTTAGAATTTTGCCAGTTGTGGTTTCTGCAAGGAGAAGGTAAGTGCCATCCGTGCTCATAGCCAAGCCATTGGCAAAAGATAGACCATCAACCAAGACTTCCACTTCGTTGCTCTTGGGGTCATATTTCAACAATCTACCGGTATTGTCGCCGGATATAACAATGTTCAGAAACTCCCTGCAAATGAATTTTAAGTAACCATATAGCCAACGGATATCTTAGTAAAATTTGACACAAAATCATCAAAATTGACGAGAAAAAACAGTGGACACAAGAACAGAAGTTGAGATCTACCTTCTCCGGAACCTTGTACTGGTCTCGGTGAAGTAGATGGCTCCGGTTTCGTAGTCGATCTCGATGCCGTTGGCGAAGCTAAAGGGGCGGCTGCCTTGCCACTCCGGCGGCAGCAGCGGCCGGGACACGTTCTCCTCCGGCCCAACCACTCTGAGCCCGTGGTAGGCGTCCGCGACGTACAGCTCCCCCGTCTCGTCGTGGAACTTGAGGCCCAGTGGACGCCCGCACTCGTCCTCCCGGCCCGGGTTCTGCGAGCCTCTGCAGCTGTCCAACCTGCATTCAGACATCAGTGAGCTGCAGTACTTTGTCTGTTTGCTTGGAATAATCGAGTGGTGGGACCTGTAAATTAATTAATTAATTAGCTATTCATTTACGTCATTGATCAGTCAGTCACAGTCTCAAAGATGCTCATCATCTGCGCAGGGGCCTGAACCTGCCCAACTGAATTGCAAGATTTCATCGCAGTGCCAGGGGCAAAAAGAAAAGAAAACGAGAAGTAAAAGGAGGTATGTTGTTGAGTCCCTGGAATGGTATCAAGTACCTTTCAATCGGTTTCCACGGAGGGGATCGCACGATCAATGTGAGTTTCACCCCCAACCGTTAACTTTGAACCGCACCTACAGCGCAAAAGGCAAAAGCTACTACACAGTACAAGTACTAGAATACCAGATGAGAAAACACACACGCAGAGAGAGAGAGAGAGAGAGCAAGTTTGCCTGATGTTTTTTTGTCAAGGACATGGTGTCGGAGGGGAAAAGTCTCTTAAATTATCGCAGAAGTCTGATTTTCAACCTTCAACTATCAAATCAGATAATGTAGGCCATCCAACTGGCAAAATTGGGCAAACTTAGCCCATGGGTTGTTTCTAAAGTGGTTTTGTTTGTTTCAGAAAAAATTAAAAATTCTAATTAGATCTAAAAAATCAAAACTAATTTATTTTAAATAAAAAAATATGAAACTAGTATCAAAATTTTTCTGAAAATATAACCTACCTATTATTGCTTTATTTGAATCTTAATTATTCAAAAATAATAGACATAACTAAACCAAATAGATAGTTACATTTTTAGAAAACTTATGATACCCATTTCATTTTTTATTTAAAATAAATAATTTATGATTTTTTTAGTTTAAATTTGAGTATTTTTAATTTTCACAAAATGAAAAACCACCTTCTTAAGGGGCCAAATTTGTCCTGTTTCAACAGTTGAATGGACATTGTTATCTGATTTTGTAGTTCAAGATTGAAAATTGGACTTTTGTGATAGTTCGAGAGTGTAAACAAAACTTTTTTCTAAACTTAAACCGTGAGTTTTTCAGTCGTTTTCAGCAGGGAATATGGGACAATCAGTGTTATTATACGAAACCATGAATTTGATAGCCCAACCAAAACCGTAGCCCTGAACATTTAAAGGCGGAGCGCAACAGAGAGCTACCATAATGGATGGAGATGGGCAAACTTAAAGCTCCGGTGACTGCAGAGAGAGAGAGAGAGAGAGAGAGAGAGAGAGAGAGAGAGAGAGAGAGAGAGAGAGTTGGCATGGCATGGTGCGTTCTGTCCAAGACATGGTGAGATTATGGAGTTTTTCAGTCATTTTCAGCAGGGAAGATGGCACGATCAGTGCTATCCGCACCATTAATTTGACGGCCCAACCAAAACTTTGCATATTTGCATCATTGCAGGCAAGGTGCAACAGAGAGAGCTACCATGATGAATTGGTGGGTCGATGCAGACGGGCAAAGGAACTTACAGCTCCGGCGCCGAGCAGGAGTGCTCCTCCCACCGCCGCTCCTCCGGCCGCCACCTGAGGACTCTCCCGTCCGACACGCCCGCGTACGGCCCCTCGCCGCCCCTGTCGAAGACGACGCTCTCCGGCCCCGCGGCGCCGTCGAGCGGGACCAGCTCGAGGTCGCCGTCCCCTATCTCCAGCAGCCGCACGTCGCTGCGCGAGTCGAGCGACGACAGGAGGGCCGCGGCCGTCACGACCACGGCGAGCAACAGCACCTCCGCCCGCATCGCCATCGCGAGGGATCGGACGAAGAAGAAACGGAAGAGGATGAGGAAGAAGGGAGGCTGCAGGCAGCAGAGTAAATTTTGCACAGTGCAACGGCGCAGGCTGCTGCTGCAGATTTGTTGTAGGTGAGCTACCGGACCAGTGCGGAACTGCTTGACCTGACGAGAAGGCCGGCCTCGCTCGAAGGCCGGCCGCTATATAAATGAGCTGCAGATGGGGCATGGGGGCGTGGCTTGTGTGTTGTGGAGCAGCCACTGACACGATGCCGAGCGGGGCGTCAATGCGCTGGGGTCCCTGGCTGGCATCCTATCCACGATCACCGGAAGGGAGACAGCCGGCCGTGTGTGTGTGTGTCCCGGCCAATTACGGCGGTCGTACTGAGCTCGTACTCACTCATACATGCTCTGTTGCTGACTTGCTGTCTCGCCGTTGCAACTGCATGATGCTACTCGTAACTTGAATGCTGCCTAGCTACCATCTGCGTCCACGAGCCTTCCACACGTTTTATTAGCTGCGGGCCGACGGCTACATCGTCTGGCCGGCCGCCGGCACAGATTTCACGAGCGGATAGCCACCGTAGGGTGGGCAGAAATTCAGCGAATATACGTCCGCATCTAGAACTCTGAATGTTCAGACAAGCATGCCCCTGCTGTTGATTGCAGAAGCAGGAGGACTGCCACTGGTTTGGATTGTGTGTGGTCTGGTATCCATCTATTGCATAGGCGTACTGTGAGTCTGTGACTGTGCGTGGAGACAGAGAAGATAAGGATTGCTGTGTTGCATCATTGCATGCGAGTGGATCAGCCATCGATCGCAACGGGTGCGACGACAGCCACCGCGCATCTTTGCGAGGACCTTGGAGTACGAGTGCAACTGTGCGGTGCAAGGGCACGACATGTGAACCAGAACCGGAGCAAAAAACTTTTTACGGCAGCTTGATGATCTAAAGGCACGGCAGAGCACAACGGGTGCTGCACCAACCGTCCTGCCCTGACATTCCAATCAATTCAAAGGCGAACTAGAGCACTGTTGTTCTTGGACCTTCCTAGTCGCGTCACCAGAGTTTAAGCGCCGGATCGGACAGGGGAGAGCAGATTGGAAAAGAGTTGCAGAGTTTCAGGACGAGCCAAGAAAATTCAGGTGATGGAGAAGAGATCACACTTACAGTTCCGGCACGCAGGAGGACGAGCGCTGGACCCACCGTCGCTGGGTGGGCAGCCACCGGAGGACCCGCCCGTCCGACACGCCCGCGTACGGGCCGCCGCCGGCGCCGTCGAACGCCACGCTCTCGGGCCCCGCGGCGCCGCCCTCCACGGGGATCAGCTGCAGCCTGCCGCCCTCGCCGCCTCGTATCTCCAGCGCGGCCGCGTCGTCGCCGCCGTCGCGCCCGCGGTGCGAGTCGAGGGACAGGAACGCCGCCGCCGCCGCCGCGACGGCGGCCGCGAGCACGATCGTCCTCATGGGTCGGTCGGTCGACGGATGAACACGCGTGACGGCGGCGACGTGCCGCGTGCTGCTATGTGTGGTATGGCCGCCTCTTGGCGTCCACAGAAACTCGATCAAGGCCAAGGTTTTGGAGAGCAAAACAATGGCTTTTGGTAAGTTGGGCGAGCGATGACGACGACGACGTCGTGCTCGGCTCGGTGCTCCCTTTTTCTTTTCGTATGGATTTGGTAAAGTTGGGCGAGCGGTGGCACCGAGGCCGCCCCGGACAATTGCTGCAGTTCGGTGGCGGCGCAGGTGATGCTTCTCCCGGAAATCGAGGGCACGAGGCACCAGGCTTGGTGCTATCTGTTTTTTCGTGCAAAAAAAAATCTAGCAGAAAAAAATCCTGCTCCTCGCATTGGCGGCCCACCCGCGGCCATCACAAGCTGATATGGGCGGAAGCGCAAGTACGCGTCGTGGGCTC
The DNA here is from genome assembly GCF_016808335.1 of Panicum virgatum. Classification (NCBI taxonomy): domain Eukaryota; kingdom Viridiplantae; phylum Streptophyta; class Magnoliopsida; order Poales; family Poaceae; genus Panicum; species Panicum virgatum. The sequence continues at coordinate 1,698,783 of NC_053138.1, read as the reverse complement.
GTGGCCCAAGTTTTTTTAAATCAATCGTGGCCCAAGTTCATTCAGGGCAAACTCGGACCACGTTGATGGGCCGGTCTTCTGCTGCTAATTAGCCCGTATGGCTTGTGAGTTGGGACAGCCCCCACGTGCATGAGACTCGACTAGGTGGGCCGCCGGCATGTTGGCGAGCGCTTCTTTTTCTCTTGAGCCCAAACGAAAGGCAGCACAAGCACAGCAGCAGTCCCAGCTCTATGCTTTGCTTAATTGCTTTTGCTTCCTTCCCCCACCAAAGGGCCATCTTCCTCTCAAAAAAAAAAAAAACAAAGGGTCATCTATTCATCTATGCTGTAGGTTTTCCTCCCCAAAAAGACTACGCTGTATTGTATTTTCCCTTTCACAGGTTCATCGGAAAAAATGTTTTTTTGTTTTCCTTGTTTCAAGTTAGCTAGATTATTCAGCCTAAGCATGGAGGTTTGCTGATCTGCAAGCAGCCTAAACATCAAAAGGGTTGCGTTGCGTAGTGTGTGTGCTGTCCCCTCGTGCAGACGCTGCCGAGGAGATGAGGTGACTGAGCGGCGGGGCAGAGGGAGCGGTGAGTGCTGACACACAAAGGAAGGAAAAGTCATCATGGCCTGTCTTGATGTGACACCTCCTCGCCTGCTTACAGGTACCAGCAGGTCCTGCCTGCCTACCTGCAGCTGCAACGTCTGCTCCGAATTATTGGTTCGTTAATCGGGCAGTGCTGAGCTGCAACCCTACCTATACGAATCCTAGTTAGGTCGCCATCCCCACGAGCGCGTCAACCTGAGTGATGATAAGTGACAAGGGTCGGGTCGTCACCAAAGGTCTTCGCACTTCCCTCGACGGGTGCGAAGGGTAAGGAAGCTAACCGAGGCAACTAGGATTCGTATAGGTAGCTGGATCCCTAATGGGTAAGTTGCGAGAGCTAGTTGATGCAGCAATTAGGAGGTGTGTAAATATTCTATGCGTTCAGGAGACTAAATGAAGGGCCAGAAGGCGAAGGAGGTTGAGGATACTAGCTTCAAGCTTTAGTACACGGGAGCAACTCCGGGTAGGAATGGTGTGTCATCTTGATTGATAGGAGCCTTAAGGATGGAGTCGTAGAGGTTAGAAGGCAAGGCGACCGGATTATCCTAATCCGGTTGGTAGTTGGAGATTCGGTTTTGAATGTGATCAGTACCTATGCCCCTCAGGTAGGCCTTAGTGAGAGCACCAAGATACAATTCTGGGAAGATCTAGATAGCATGGTTAGTACCGTGCCTGCAAACGAGAAACTCTTCATAGGAGGAGATCTCAACGGCCATGTGGGTGCGACTAATGTAGGGTTCGAGCGAGTGCACGGGGGTTTTGGGTATGGTAGCAGGAGTCAAGAGGGGGAGGATGTGTTGAACTTCGCGTTAGCCTACGACTTGTTGATAGCGAATAACGTGTTTAAGAAGAGAGAATCCCATCTTGTGACGTTTCGTAGTGGACAACACTCGAGCCAGATCGACTTTATCCTTGCTAGGAGGGAGGATAGACGTGATTGCTTAGATTGTAAGGTGATACCTAGGGAGTGTGTTGTCCCTCAACACAAGCTTGTGGTGGCGGACTTTCGTCTTCGAGTACGTGTCCACCGGGACAAACGTGCCAAGATTGCGAGAATAAAGTGGTGGAAGCTTAGAGGGGAAGCGGCACAAGCGTTTAAGGAAAGGATGCTAGGTGTGGGGCCTTGGGAAGAAGGAGAAGACGCAGATGACATGTGGCTAAAGATGGCAACATGTGTTCGAACGGTGGCCTCAGAGGTGTTTGGCGTGAGTAGGGGAGGCAAACAGGAGGGGAATGACACCTGGTGGTGGAACGACGAGGTGCAAAGGGCTATTAAGGAGAAGAAGGAGTATTTCAAGCGCCTCCACCTTGACAAGAGTGCAGCCAACATCGAGGGCTATAAATTAGCGAAGAGGGTTGCAAAGCGAGCTGTGAGTGTAGCAAAGGGTAAGGCGTATGATGACCTATATCAGTGACTAGGCACGAAAGAAGGGGAGAAGGACATTTATAGGATGGCTAGGACCCGCGAGCGGAAGACAAGAGACATCAACCAAATCAAATGCATTAAGGATGGGACAGATCGACTGCTAGTGAAAGATGAGGAGATCATGGATAGATGGAGAGAGTACTTCGACAAGTTGTTTAATGGGGAGAGTGAGAGCCCTACCCTTGAGTTAGATGACTCTTTTGACGATACCAATAGACGTTTTGTGAGGAGAATTCAGGAGGTAGAGATCGGGGAGGCTTTGAAGAGGATGAAGGGAGGTAAAGCGATGGGTCCTGATGGTATTCCCATTGAGGTGTGGAGATGCCTAGGAGATAGAGCAATAGTATGGTTAACTAAGCTTTTTAATCTCATTTTTCGGTCAAACAAGATGCCGGAAGAATGGAGGAGAAGTATATTAGTACCTATCTTCAAAAACAAGGGCGATGTTCAAAGTTGTACTAACTACCGTGGGATTAAGCTGATGAGCCATACGATGAAGCTTTGGGAGAGGGTTATCGAGCATCGCCTAAAAAGAGTAACAAGTGTGACCCAAAACCAATTTGGGTTCATGCCTGGAAGATCAACCATGGAGGCGATTTTCTTAATACGACAATTGATGGAGAGATATAGGGAGCAGAAGAAGGACTTGCACATGGTCTTCATTGACCTTGAGAAGGCATATGACAAAGTACTGAGAAATGTCATGTGGTGGGCTTTGGAGAAGCACAAAGTCCCAACTAACTACATTACCCTCATTAGGGATATGTACAAGGATGCGACAATATTTTTCTGGACATGTGATGGTAACACCACTGACTTGCCTATTAACATAGGCCTACACCAGGGGTCAGCATTGAGCCCTTATTTATTTGCTTTAGTGATGGATGAGGTCACAAGAGATATACAAGGTGAGATCCCTTGGTGTATGCTCTTTGCTGATGATGTGGTGCTAGTTGACGAGAGTAGGGCAGAGGTTAATAGGAAGTTAGAGCTGTGGAGACGCACGTTAGAGTCGAAAGGGTTCAGACTTAGTAGGACCAAGACCGAGTGCATGATGTGCGATTTCAGCACGACTAGGCATGAGGGGGGGGCGTTAGTCTAGATGGGCAAGTGGTGGTCCAGAAGGATACTTTTCGGTATTTAGGATCGGTGCTACAAAAGGATGACGACATTGATGAAGATGTTAGGCATAGAATTTCAGCTGGCTGGTTGAAATGGCGGCAAGTTTCTGGCATCCTTTGTGACAAGAGGGTGCCACAAAAGCTAAAAAACAAATTTTATAGGACAGCAATTCGTCCGGCGATGTTATACGGTGCTGAATGTTGGCCTACAAAAAGGCGACATGTCCAGCAACTGAGTGTAGCAGAGATGCGGATGTTGCGGTGGTTTTGCGGGCACACAAGGAGGGATAGAGTCCGGAACGAAGTTATTCGGGATAGGGTCAGTGTGGCACCAATTGAGGAGAAACTTATCCAGCATCGGCTGATATGGTTTGGACATGTCCAACGAAGACCTCCTGAGGCGCCGGTGCGTAATGGGGTTCTTGAGCGGGTCGATAATGTAAAGAGGGGTAGAGGTAGACCTAAACTGACGTGGGATGAGTCGGTTAAGAGAGACCTTAAGGATTAGAATATCTCTAAAAAGATAGCTTTGGATAAGAGCGCTTGGAGACTGGCTATCAGTGTGCCTGAACTTTAAACTTATTTCTTTCGGATTTCATCTCTAGTCTACCCCAACTTGGTTAGGGAAAAAAACTATATTGTTGTTGTAATCGGGCAGTGCTGCGAGCTTAGCAGCTTTACCGCAGAACCCCCATGCCCATTAGTGATGAGCGTGGCGGTCTGATTATACGGAGAAATATAATTTTTTCCCCACTTGTCACATTACATAAATGATAACTGATGGCCCCAAACTTCTCCTCATGAAACAGTTCATACATCTTCTGGTAGAATAGACATGATGATGCATGGTTTGTTACTTTTGAACTTGACGACATTTCTTTTCTTCAAAAAGCCATTTAATTTACAACTGATTTGCAAAAAAGACTTGTACTGTAGTGTATGTACACGTACAAGGCGGACGTGCCTGTATACCTGAGAACAGGATACTCCTGCCTGCTGCCAAATTGAAGTAGTAATATATTATCTCCATTGACGCTCCAAGTGAGAGTACTCGCAGTTGCAGCAGAAGCATGATTCATGTGTACACTCCCGTGCCCATCAGCTTCGTTCGTTCATGGCCGGGTCATGTCCCATGCATGCATGGAATTGAAGATAGGTCAAAGCAGCATCAGCTAGCAGTAGGCTTCAAAATATATGCCAATCGAATCAAGAGGGCTGGGTAACTGTTCCAGCATGGAACACGAACGCAAGCGTCCGTGCTACTTTTATTTACTCCCCTCTTCTTCCTTTGCCATGCTTGAACAAAAGAGGCATCCGTGCCATGCGCTCCTGTTTTCTAAAGTCCACACACACACACACACGTAGTAATAATAAATAAACAGATGATGGGAACAACTGAGTTCTGGTATGGGATGGGATGGTAGCACTGTTGCATGTGTAGGCAGTCTGTGCCTCCATCTCTCCTTCACTTCACTCGCCGTTGGCATGCAACTGATGACTGCATGCACACACCTGACCTGGAGACACAGGCAATGCAAGCAGCAGGGAGCTGCATGCTTGGAAGTAAAATAAGATCCATGCATCCATATGAATAATAATGATCAGACAGGCCGGAAGGAGCTAGCTGATCGATGGGACGTTGGATCACTGTAAAGATTCTCTCATCGGCAAGCATGGAGACATCATGCGTGTGAACGTGCTGCATGCTATATATTGATATGCCACAACCGGCAAATAAACGAATGGAACGAAAGGGGAAAAGATGCCCACGCTCGCTCGCAACTGAACACACACAGCAACCAGCAGCTATTATCACACTGCTCCTGAAAATTATCTTTCCATGCATGCATGCCATGCCAACTGATTGACAATCAGTTGATGAGCAGCACCTGGTCCTGGCCATGCATATATCATATATGGGGCGTCGATCTACTAGCAGGCTAGCAGCTAGTGGTACCTACTTTGGAAGGGCAGAGACAAAAGAAGAAGATGCCATATCTATCACCGTACCTCACTGGATTTTGTTGCCCACACCGCCACCACACACACTACAAGATTTATCGATGATGCTAGCTACCTCGTGCCGCTAATATAATGATGGCTCCAAAAAAGTGTAATGTACAAGCTGTACATGAAATGAAGAGGTTAGCTATTTGTCGGGTCGTCATCTGAATCGAGGGAGGACATGCATGCTGATTCAGAGAGCAGAGAAAAACACATGACACATGCAGCTTAGCCAATGATATACCGATTGAGAGATGCAGGCTAGCTATGCTATTGAGAGGACGACAGCTAGCGCTGCTGGCGGTGGCCGAGCACAGTGGAGTCCCCAAGCGCAGCAACAGTTGGGGAGGAACCCACACCCACGCCCTTGCCGGCCACCGGACGACGGAGACGACCGTGACTTTTATGATGAGCTAGAGATGTTTTCAACAGTCTCGCGCATAGTACCGTGGGGGTGGGGCTTGCTCGTACTGCAGGGACGCCTTCCTAGCCACAGTCCGTCCGTGGCCGTGACCGTGGCAGTGGCACACACACAGCCACACAGGATTAACTAGCTAGTAGCTAGCGAGATGGAGATCGAGCTGCATCCTGCATCTGCATATATGTGTGCTAGCTGCTGGTCATATGCAAGCATGCATGGAGCTATAGCTTAGCACGGTCCTCGGAATCTACTGCAGTAACAAACTGTGCAGATGGAGTCAATCGAGATATGGGGGAAGGAGAGATTATTGTTGAATTGGCGCGCCCACGCCATCCATATGGTACTATATACTGCCATAAGAATGTAGAGAAAACTGTGGCTGTGCATACATCCATGATTAAGGGCATGCGGACGACACAGTACGTACACAGTCTCTCTAGCTGCTTGATGGAGTTTGGATTCCTACAGTTACAACTTTTTCCACAACATGCATGCCTCTAGCTACTACCTTAACCTTATTACATACAGCTCTCGATCCGTCAGCTGCTAGCATCTGAATTAGTGAAAATTTTCTGGATGGAATTGCCAGCATATATACCAGTTGAAATAAGGCAATATTAGTTAGTATATATGTGGGACAAGTGGCGCAGTACACATGTAAAAAAGTTTCCATGTGCATGTCAACGGTACAGGTCCTGAGCGTGGTTGGCATAATTGTATGAGTGTGTACTCTTGTACAGAATACTAGTCACCTACAGAACTATATATGTGTGGCATTGGCATCGTCTACAGACCACGAGATAGACAAGTTGCAACCACAAAAGGTATGGAATAATATATTGTGCTTTTATGCTATTATTGCAAATAGAACTTAACCAATTAACCATGAACTTTTAACTAAAGCTAGCTAGATTATTTTAGTTTTTAAGTGCAACAATATTTTGACAAGTCACTACTACAGAAAATTTATTGGAGGCGGGAAAAAAATGTTTTCCGAGGCGGACTGGGCAACCGCCTCCGGGGCATCGTCATGGTTAATAGAGATATTAACCGAGGCGGTTTAATGCCTGCCTTGGTAAATCGAATTAAAAAAACAAAAAAAAGAAAAACCCAATGGACAGGCCCAGCGAGACCATCCATAGGCCCGCTTAGCCCATCGCCACCGCTCGCACCGCCGGTCGTCGGATCCACACCGCCATCGCGCCCGCTCGCCAGATCCGGCCACCACAGGCGTGGATCCGACCTCCAGTGGCAGATCTGGCGAGCACGGTCGCGGATCCAATCGTCGGCGGTGGATCCGGGCGCGTGGAAGCTGAGGCGTGTGGTGGCGGTATGGGCTTGCAAGGCGGATCCAGTCCGTCGCCGGGGCGCTCCTCGACGTGCTGGCCCACCGCGTTCGGCGCGATCTCCAAGCCCGCCGAGCCTCACTGCCGGGCCCCGCCAACGCTCGGCGAGCCCCACTGTCGTGCCCGGCCGCCACCCGCCGAGCCACGCTGCGCGTCCCACGGCGTTCGACACCCCGCGCCACGTCTGCCGCCACTGGAGGAGGCCGCCGACGGCGGATCCGGCCCACCACGCCGCGCCCCTTCCACGACGAGGCCCAGGGCCGTGCCGAAGGAGGCCGCCGGTGGAAGATCCGGCCCCTCCACGCCGCGCAGGAGGAGCCCGCGCTCGGAGGCGGCCGGGGCGCAGCGGGAGCGGGTCCACACCCCTCCTCCCCCCTCCCCCGCCGGTGAGCCGAAGAGCCACCACCGAGCCGTGCTGCGGGAGGGAGAGAGTGAGTGGAGGCTGGTAGAGGCCTAGGGTTTTGTTACACACACACACACACACACACACACACACACACACACACACACACACACACACACACACACACACACACACACACACACACACACACACACTCCTTTTCAACAATTGGGCTCATTGGGCCTCATCTAGGCCTGGTCTATTAATCGAGGTGGACCATTGTAAGGTGACCGCCTCTGAAATAGGACTATTAACCGAGGCTGTTATTTTAATGTTGACCGCCTCGGTTAATCAATTTTTAGAGGCAGTTTTTTTGACCGCCTCGGTTAATAAAAAAATGACCACCTCGGTTAATCGAAGGCATTAATCGAGGTGGTTTGTTAATGCGCCTGTCTCCGAGGCAATATATGGTACAGGTCCTGAGTGGTGGCATAATTGTATGAATACTAGTCACCTACAGAACTATGTGTGGCAGCATTGACATCGTCTACAGACCACGAGATAGACAAGTTGCAACCACAAAAAGTATGGAATAATATGTTGTTTTTATGCTACTGCAAATATAACTTAACCAATTAACCATGAACTTTTAACTAAAGCTAGCTAGATTATTTTAGTTTTTAAGTGCAACAATATTTTGACAAGTACTGTAGGGTAGTAAATGCTTTTGTAGTCTAATTAATCGGTATATGTATGCATTAGTAAAGTCCTTTTCCATTTTATTTCCATTCAGAGAGTTAGTATGTGGAAAGATAAAAAAACAATATCAATAAAATGAATATTCATGCCCTGTGTCTACTAGATGCATACTTACAGTCGTAGACAGGGCACTCACATTTGTTCTAGATAAATATGACCATCATAGTTGATTTGAATAATACAAATATTCGAAAAAATAAAAATAACTACATAGTGAAATTTTTATCTGACGTTCACTACATATTTTTCTTGCTACTATATATATGTCTGTAATAACTATTATAGATACTTCTCGGACAAATTCGAACATCATGCATGGGGCTTCTTGCATTGCAACTTCCTTTTTTTTTTGGTATGTCAATATCTATATATGTGGGTACATGATTTCAGTCCCCTATGCTACATTCTTTTGGTACATGTCGAATAGTAGAATGTTGAAATACGATGTGTGATATTACTTGTCTAATTAAGAAAAATGAAGTTATCGTGATTTTAAGAATCATTTCATGAATCACTTTTTTATCATCATGCTAGGAAGATTCGAGTCACACCAAAAATCACCAATATGATTTTCTGATACACTATCTTTACAATTTTTTTTAAAAAAACTCATGATCAAAGTTCATAGGAGACAACAACAACGATATCAAAACATTATATATTTGTGAGTGAAGAACAAGGGGGCATGCATTTTTTTAGGAAGAAAGATAAGTAAAAAACCGGACGACTCTCCAATCACTTAATCTCTTTATAAACTTTAGCACCTGAATCTATCCTAAATCCTATATCATAGGTCTAGCTTGTGCAGCAGACAGGTGTTGGTAGTGCCGTAGTGCAACAAATCATACTAAAACATGATACATAAGGTTTTTTCATACTTTTTCATGTGCGCATGATATCTTCAAAAACAACAAAATTTATATATGCTGTAAAAGATAGTAAACATGGCAGCAAATTACTCCCTTTTCTCTTTTTTTAGGGGTACTTTCCCTCTCTAGTTAAGGTACAATATTCAAGCATTTCATTGCAATTTTGTAAAAGGGAATTATGCAAAAATCAGTGGCATTAGCAATTTTCCCTTAATATATTTGGAGAGGTGATTGATATTGTTGGCAACTTCAATAGTTATGGTGCAACCATTATATTTATTACAAATTATGGATTTTTAGGGCATTAAAAATTATGCATTGGGCAGTAGTTTATTGGTAAGAAACTAATAATTGCTCCGATCTAATTGAATTCGTGAGAGGGATTGTAAATAATTAACAAACTGCATTACTTTGATCATATGGGAACTTCAACTTTATTGTAAAACTGAGTAGCCTTGGCATAAGCAAGCAGCAAGACAATTAACCAGTGATAGAATTCATGAGAAGCAATCACGAAACAGTACTAGAAGTGAGAACCAATATACACAATTCTCCTGTTTGACTACCCACATGCATGTAGACGACGCCTTGTTTGTGGCATCATTCCAGTGAAAAAGCTCATGTTTTAACTGTGTTGTCGCTGACCATGTTGGACATATATATTAATGCTGTACAGAACAATGCTAATTGAATTGTTATATAAATGTTGTGCAGAACCATGCTAATTGAATTGCAGTCTGAAACTTCAGTTAAAACTGAGAAATTTATGTCCAAACGGGGCACAGTTGATTTCAAAATATATAGTTGTATATATAGTAGCAATATAACAGGAGAAATGTATGCGCAATTCCTGTGCTATTCAAACCCACTCTTAGATTCGTCTTGTCGATGGAATTGCAAAAGAAAAAAATGGCGGTCGCTCCCCAATATATAATGGCTCACATGCATGAGGTTGCACCCCGCTTTCCTACCGTCCAAAGCTTCTCTACAGTCTCCAACAGCTGCACTGCATAAAGGCTTTTGTAAAAACACCAGCAGCTAAATCCTAGCTTGCTGCTGTACACTACTACTGGAGCTAACTAGCAAGCTCTGGACTGGATTGAATGAAGCCACATTACAAGATTATTCATCACAGTAGTGGAGAATGGAGAATTTGAACAAAGCAACAGTTGCTGCCCAATCGATCAGTCATTCAAGATCGAACAATCCACAGCAAATACCATGAAATTCTTGCTCACATGTCCTCGTTAAACAGTAGCTAACTAGCTACACCGTTTCAAATAAAAATGCGCACAAAAGATCGAACAGGGCTCGAGAAAGATCCATGGAGATATATAGAAAAGACAATGCTAGATAAGGATTACTTCTTATGGGAAGCCATTGGGGAAGTACAAGTTGGACGGGCTCCCCCGGCCGCTGTTCCCTTTCCTCGCATCGCCGGCGACCGCCGCCGCCATCTCCTGTCCCTGGTACATGAGCGTGGAGTTCATCGTCAGGCTCACCAAGCTGTCGTCGGCGTCGCTCCTTGGGAAATTCGCGCCGTCGCTTCCCCCGGCCTCGCCGCCGCCGGCGCCGGGCGCGCCCTCGTCGCGCGTGGTCACCATCACCGCGGACTGCACGAGCTCGAGGCACAGCCTGAGCTTGTTGGGCTCGATGTGCGTCAGCCCCGGCACGGCGCCCTTGAAGAGGAACTCGGAGGTGAGGCTGCGGAGCACGTCCAGCGGGGTGACGCCGTCGAGCGTCCTGGCGTTCGGGTCGGCGTGGTGGTCGAGGAGCACGGACACCATGTCGGGGGAGACCATCTCCGCCGCCAGGTGCAGGGCGGTCTTCCCCGTCGGCCCGGCGCGGGAGTTGACGTCGGCCGCGCCGAGCTCGAGCAGCGCCTTGACGACGTCGCGGTTGCAGTGCTGGACGGCGTAGTGGACGGCGAGGGCGTCGTCGAGGTCGAGGCCCTCGCCCATGACCATCAACTTGACGAGCTCGATGTCGGCCGCGTCCAGGGCCCGCCGCATGCGCCGGATCTTGTGGTCGCGGTCCGCCGCCGAGGACGGCGCGTTGATGGGCAGGTAGTGGTGGGTGAGGAACGGCGAGCGCGGCGTGTTGGCGGCGGCGACCGGGGACTTGGCGCGGATCTCCTCAATCTTGGCGACCACTTCGATGGGGAGGTGCTTGGCGAGGAGATCGGCGGAGAGGCCGGAGCGCGCCACCAGGTGGGAGCAGGTGGCCCAGAGCTCCTGCATCTCGAACTTGCGCGACGCCATGAGCACCTTCATCACGTCGTCCACGGACGCCTCCTTCACCATGCTCTCCAGCTGCTTCTGCAATGCGCCAAAATTAAATTAATCACGGTTAGTACCAGCAGATTCGCCAATAATCAGACAGAAATTTCAGGAGATTAGCAGCATAAAATGAAGTGCCTAATCGATCAGAGTGTCCACTGCACATATAGTTCTCATTGCAGCAATATGTGCAGCATGGAGCTTGACTGTACTTGCATAGGGATGGCAGTCAAGAACCTTGATGGCAGTTGTACGGTAAGGTGTTTTGGAAATGATGCACGGCATGCGTCGAGTTCTTGTTGGGGACTGGATCGATCTCCGAGAAACCCTAGCGATCGATGCAAATTGCAATGAAATGCCGCGCGTGCAATGGGCCGGGATGTGATGCAAGGAAGGGACAGCAGACATAAACAAGGGCGTGACATGACCCTTCCTAGTAAAGATGAGTCAGAGGCTCGATCCATGACAAGTGATGACAGGTGCAGTGCAGACGCGAAGCGGCAGAAAAGCAAGCGAGACTGTGAGAGACTAGAGACGACTCAGTCCCCTGCAGCTGCAGCCTGCCAGGACACTCCCCCATCTTAGATTCCACACACGACGCCATGAAAAAAAATGGATAGAATAATGCGAGAAGAGAGAGCTCGAGGAGCACTGAGGTCTGAGGGATTCTGCCGATCGATGATACTGGCGCAGGCTCGGAGGGCACAGTACTAGGCCATGAATCGGAAAGGCAAAGTGGCAACCTAGGGATCTAGTCGAGCTCGAGCATGCATGCAGGAGGAGCAGCCGCTCAGCTCAGCGTGAGCCCAGGCGATTCTCTGGCTCCATCTTGAATTGATGCTGCTGGAAAGATGCTCCAGCTTCAATCAATCATTGGCCAGGGCTAAGCTAGTGACCCTGCTGACGGATGTGCTTAATCGATGGAGGTGTGAGCTGCAGATCCCGAGACGAAATTGAATCCCAATCCCCACCTGGACCAGCAGCGCGAGCTGCTCGACGCCGAAGGAGCGCGCGGCGGCGAGGGTGTCGAGGGCGAGGTCGACGGCGGCGCCGCAGCGGGTGTGCCAGCACCCCCTGGCGCCGCAGCCGGGGAGCGGCCCGCTCTTGGGCGCCGCCACCGACGCCTGGCCGCTGTAGAGGAACTGCAGCACGAGGACGAGCACCTCGTAGCGGATGGAGCTGACGGGGATGACCAGCTCCGGCGCGGCGCCCGCGGCCCGGGCGCCGGGGGACCCCAGCTGCGGCGGCGGCGGGGGCTGGTGGTTGGGGTCGAGGCCGCAGAAGAGCTTGCGGAAGAAGAGGCTGCGCGCGGCGAGGACGCAGCGGTGGGCGTGCACGAGGCGGCCCTCGACGCTGAAGGCGACGTCGCTGAAGGCCTGCCCGTTGATGAGCAGGTTGAGGTAGTCGAGCGAGAGGGACTTGAGCGAGTCCTCCGAGCTCATGATCTCATGTGCAGCAGCTGCTCGGCCGCTGGCCGCTGGCTGCTGGCTGCCGGGAGGGAGGGAGGGAGGAATCCGCCGGCCCGGCTTTCCGGAGAGATAAGGCGCGGCGCGGATTTCGGAGGGGAAAGCAGGCGGCAGGAAAGGAGGGGAGCACAGCGCCCGGGCGACTGTGGCTGTGTTTAGTTTCAAATTTTCTCTTTTCAAACTTCACTATTCACTTATCATATAAAATCTTTTATCTCATATATAGAGCATTAAATATAAATAAATAAAAAAATTAATTGCATAATTTTGATGTATACGACGAGACGAATCTTTTGAGCCTAGTTAGATTATGATAGGACAATAATTACCACAAACAACGAAAAATACTAAAGTATACTACAATATCCGATGTGATCTTTTTTACCACCATTTTATTTTATGGATCAACACAGCCCGTGGAGGGAGGAAGACGATGGGAAAAGGCAAAGGCTTGGGTGAAGGCACTGTGAAAGGGATCGCCGCCCGGAGAGGAGAGCTAGCTAGCGATCGAGGAGGGAGAGGCGTGCGTTCTCGCTCACTGGCGGCTAGCTTGGGTAGCTACAGGGAGAGTACTAGCGACCCTTGATCACGATGGTGGGTGGGGGCGACGCGCCCTCTACAGTCTTTGTCTACAGTTCCATTGATGTGTGCTTTCTGCGCGAATTGAACGATGGTGGTGAGGGAGGGAGGCAACTAGGCAAGGCGGCAGCCATTGACCCAATGGGACAAGCTAGCGTGGTGGCGGTGCATGTACCCCCCTGCTGTGTGTTACTGCGGCCGGCGTTGGGTTATTAGTATCTTTTTTGTAAAGTCAGTTCGAAATAAAGTGGGGATTGTGATTGGTCGAGATCTTAGACGACAGGGCTGGACTGGACCAACTAACCACGCTCGGTCAAAATAAAATGTTAGAGCTGGACGCAAGTAGAAATGTCTACTGTGGCGTGATTATGGACAGTGAAAATCATATGAACCATGGGGACAAGAATATTAATTAATTGTCGATCTAGAACAAATAGTACACTGATAACTAATGAAAAATATTTTATTATGTCTATATATATTTTGTAGTAATTTTGGTTTCAATAATTTGGACGAATTTTATTTAAGAGTAGCTATAGCCTGGTTCTGCATCTCAATAGACCCATTCCCTTTCTCCTCATCTTTCCACAAAGAGATTGCATATATATGTTTCTCTCTCAAGCTTCAAATTTCATGGTCAAAGGTCATGCCTACTTTGTATTCAAACTCCAATTTATCTGTTCAGACTCAAACTCATACTTGGTAAGATTCATACATACATAGTTTTGTTAACAATTAATTGAATATTATAAAAACTATATACCTTATCCCATATATATAATTGGAGAGTGAGCAATTATCTCTCCGTGCCCCTATCTAGCTAGCTACAAGTAAGTACATTATGAACAAAACCACATACAACGCATATAATAATTCACCGGACAAATGTTTCGAGTATAATCATTGGAGTACAATTAAAGTACTACCATGCGCCTAAACATAACGCAAATAAAAGAGCGTTTTTTTTCCCTTCAACTGATTTAAAAACATCAGATTTTCAGGAGCATGTTATAGTACGTACGTGTTTATCATTTTTTTTCAGGAGCATGGAACATTATTTTCCTACTTCATTCAGACGAATAACTACTCAAACATGCATGATTTTGGTCTTGCAAATAATAGGCCATATATATATGCATGCGCGATCAGCATCATGCAGGAACAGTAGTATCACATAGTAGCACAGAAGAAAGTCAGTAACTTTTGACTCCTTTTGCTTTTACCTCCGGCCTCTCCCCGTGCATGATCCCATTGTCCTGTTGTTATTTTGACCTCCCCAATTATATATTCCAACCCCACACACACACATACTAGTCAGCACGGTCTTTTATTTACTGTTTGGTACTCCCTTATCACCGTCAGTACATACGCAGCAGAAGTATACTGGCCATGCCTAGATCTGACGCTGCTGATGCAGCTCTATTTTAATCATCTGAATATATGGTGTGACACATCGTTCAGAAGCGTAAGATCCGGTATGCTTTGACCGCTGAACACACAGATAAGCTGCCAGCTATAGGCCATGTTTGGTTGGAGGGTAGAAAAATTTTGATGAGAGAGAAATGAAGTTTTGACTACTAATTAGTAGTATTAAATAAAGTCTAATTACAAAATTACCACCACAACTGTGGTACTGTAGCAGGTGCTCTAGCTAATGAGGTCTTTGACCGTACGATTAGAGGATGATTGAGTGCGATTACTGTAGCATCACTGTAGCCAATCATGATGAAACTTGGCTCATTAGATTCGTCTCGAAAAGTTACACCCATTTCTAAAAAGGTTTTGCAAATAAACTTCGTTTAGTACTTCATGCATGCATTCGTCTTTTTGTGCAAAAGTTTTCGTTGTTTTATCCAAACACGGCCATAGCTCGATCGATCGGTAGACCAACCAATGCAAAGCGTACATTATTATTTGCTGGTACAGAATTGATTGGTGAACATGGATGCATTTGGTTTTTGGCAGGGGCCCATAACAGCGTTTGGTGTGTCAACTGTACAGTAGCCGAAGCATGGACAAGTTGCCGGCGTCATTCCATCTGCTGCATCGATCCTGGACAGTAGAGCGTTCCAGCAACACGGTCGAACAACGCCGTGTCGCTTGGCTTGGGCTAATGGGCTTGGCCTGCCCATACCACTGCATTAATGATGCTAGCCGGTGTATGTAGCTGGTGGCTGGTACTGATTTGTTGTGAGAGAAAAATATTGTTGGCTGGATGCAACGAACAGAGTGGTATTGTACTCCTACCACTGATGTGATGATTACTAATTGCTTTGATTTGTCACTAACTTCAACGTCAAGTTGACAGAGAGTGCTACAGTACTTGTGTAGTTGTAGTGCTCCTAAGGCCCTGTTTGGAACCAATTTTTTCAGAAGTCCCTATCACATCAAAAAGAATCTTACTATTTTATAGTATTAAATAAAATCTGTTTATAAATGTTTTTTTGACAGCTGAGTGTTTTTTCGCGAGAGGAATCTAATGAGCCTAATTAATTCATAATTTGCTACAGTAACCATTCGCTAATCATAGATTAAGATACCTCATTAGATTCGTCCTGCAGTTTAGACCCAGGGTTCTGCAGTTAGTTTTATAATTAACATTTATTTAATACTTCTAAATACTAAAAAGTTCCAGAGACTTTAAAAAAAGTCCCTGAAACCAAACAACCCCTAAATATCATCACACACGGCTTCTTGTCTTTTTTTTAATCTTGAATATAATGGACCAGTGTTGCAATGGTAATGGGCTGGATCACTAAGGCTTTGCATGTCCACTTTTTTGGGCTGGATCAGTATGGCCTCTTTCCTCGTGTACGTTGGCCCCCCACACCCTGCATTTCGGGATCAGCAGCATCTCGTTAACTGCTGAAATGCAGACAAGTGCATATCCTCACATTGCTGATTTCTCGTCCTCGTGCAGTATAATCCAGGAAGTTCACCTGACCTAGCTAGCATGCATGGCGGCTATCCAGAATATATTTGTAAATTTGTCCTCCATAGTCCTAGGAGGATGACCACAAAGTAAATTTGTCCCTTGCTTTCCTAGTGGATACGAAAACCCCAAGACGGCCATTAGACTGGATATTCCATTCCAAAGCATCATTGCTTCAACGAAGGTTATTTTTGTCAGCATCTGTATCCTAGTTGTCTCAGATGTCACTTGGTTTGTCACATCCAAATCCCCATCATTGGGCACAAAACTCCCTATTTTTTTTCTTGTTATCATCATCAAAAGAAACCTTTGCATTGCGTAGACGAAAAACATGGCGAGTATAAATACGGCGAGGCCATGAACTTGTAAGACCTGCTCCTAGTCGGAACACTGGAACTGTAGCGTGTAGGTGAGCGTACTAGCTTACTACCTCTACACTGTCAGAACGAACAGAACCATGATGATGCATCCTCCTGCTCCTAGTGAGACTGAGAGTGAGAACGGGCCGGCCTGGGGCCTGGCGCATCTGGGCGGGGGCCCTGTGTGAGTGCGCGGCGGACGTGGAGGCCGGGTCCATGGAGAAGGCGGCCCGCTGCCTCTCGCGGGCCACGGGCCTCGCCGCCGCCGCGCGCGACGGCCCGCTCCCGCGCCTGGCCGTGCCCGTGGCCGACTGCCTGGCGCGCCGCCTCATCCGCCCCATGGTCCCCGCCGTCGCCGCCGCGCTCATCGACCCCTCCGACCACCTCGACCGCCGCTGCGTCAGGGCCGCCTGCCGCACCTTCTTCGAGCTCAGCCCGTTTCCCAAGGCCGCCGTCGCCGTCGCCAACCGAGTCACACTCGAGGCCATGGAGAACGAAAAGGTTCTGAATTCTTTTCAAAAAAAAAGAAAGAGAAGAGAGAAAAGGTTCTGCTGCCTTGTGTGCTAGCTAGCCAGTAGCTCGCCGAAACATACTACTAGCTAGTAAAAAATAAAAATAACATTGTGCTAAACCGTAGAACAATTGGAATTACTGGCAATTTGAAGCAGTGATGCCATCGGATTTACGGTAAAAAATTGTGCTACTTGTAAGTTGTAACACTAACTAACAAAAATGTTTTGCACCTTCACCATGAGCAGAACGTCCACGTCATCGACTTCGCCGGGCCTGCGGCGCAGCCATGCCAGTGGATCCAACTCTTGCGCGACTTCCACAGCCGGCCGGAGGGCGCGCCGCACCTGCGCCTCACCGTCGTCCACGACGATGGGGAGTTCCTCGCCAGGGTATCCGAGTCGCTCACCGACGAAGCTGACGAGCTCGACGTGCCGTTCCAGGTCCATTGCGTCGCCGGCCAGATCGAGAAGCTGGATCTGAACGACCTGCACGGCGTCCTCGGCCTCAAGTCCGGCGAGGCGCGCGCGATCGTCTGCACGACGCGGCTGCACCGCCTCCTCGCCGCCTCCGATGACTACGCCGCGAGTAGTAGTAGCCTCAGCAGCGCCGGGCACCATTCGAACCAGATGGCGGCGAGCATCGCGCGGCTGCAGCAGATGGCGGCGTCCTGCTCGGCCCGCCGAGCATCCGCGGCGCCGCGTGCGAGGATGGCGACGACGGCGACCCTTACCGCAGCCCCGCCACGCCGCTGGGCTTCGTGTCGCCGCCGCTAACCACCCCTCCGTTCCGGATGCCGGCGGCGCTGGCGGGGTTCCTGTCCGCGGCGCGCGCGGCGGCGCCCGAGATCGTGGTGCTCGCGGAGCAGGAGGCCGGGCACAACGGCGCCTCCTTCCGGAAGCGGTTCGCCGAGGCGCTGCGCTACTACGCCGCGGCCTACGACAGCCTGGACGCGGAGCGGGCGGAGGTGGAGCGCGCGGTGCTGGGCGAGGAGGTCCGGGACGTGCTCCTGCGGGAGGGCGCCCGCCGGCGGGAGCGGCACGACCGGCTGCAGCAGTGGGCGCGGCGCATGGAGGCCGCCGGGTTCCGCGGCGTGGCGCTGAGCTACGCCGCGCTGAGGCAGGGGTGGACGCGCTGGGGAGGTGCGGCGTGGGGGATGTGCGAGCAGAGAGCACGGGGGTGGCTGCTCCTGTGCTGGAGGTCGTGGCCTCTCTACTCGGTCTCGGCATGGCGGCCGGACACAGGCTCGGCTTATGGAGTCGGTAGCGGTTATCATCTGTCACCGTCCGCTCCTCCTGATCATTGCTTTGAGGAGTTGATGTGCTGATGATGGCGGCTAAGTCGAGGGAGAGGGAGAGTTGATATTGATACCGTGTTACACTGATTAAAAAGACAAATTTGAGATGCATTTGAACCATTATTGTTGTCAGAAAATTTGTCTTTTTTGTAACTTCTAGAGTAAGACGAATTTGACCATGAAATTTTATATATAGATGAGGTAAGCTGAGAAGCACATTCATGATTTTTTTCAGAATTTTTTTGAAACTTTGTTTAGTAGGTTTGCACGGGTTTGCACGAGGTCTTTGGTTTGCACTAGATACGTTGCCTATGTATTATGGGTATAGTTTCGTAGATCTCATCGTATGGAATGTAGTGGTGCAAACGAAATTGAAAATGGATATCTCAAAAGAAAGTTATCACATTTTAAAATATAAAATATATATATAAAATGTGTGCATGTGGCGGGATCCGGCGGGATTTGTCGAGATCTGGCGGCCGGAGGCGGAGGCGAGGCAGAGCGGACGGAGGCAGAGGTGGCTAGAGGCGGTCGGAGGTGGAGGCGGAGGCGGAGGTGGCGACGGCCGGAGGCGGGGGCGGCGGCGGCCGGAGGCGGGGGCGGCAACGGCCTGAGGCGGCCGGAGTCGGAGTCGGAGGCGGCCAGAGGCAGTGGGAGGCGGTCGGTGGTCGGCGGCAGAGGCAGGGGAGTGCCGGCGGGTGGCTTGTGCGATGCAATCGCAGCCACCCGCGCGCGCGTTAAATAGACGCCACCTCCAGGGAGGCCAGCTGCGTGATCTGCTCCAGGGAGTGGTTGGCGCGGTCCAAGGCGCCGGCGGCCACCTCCGCGGCGCACTGGTACAGCAGGCCGATGAGCCGCACGCCCTGCTGGTCATGGCTCAGCTCCTGCACCCAGGAGCCGTACCCGTGGGGCGACGGCGACGGCGAGTACAGGGACGACGCCGGCGACGATGTCGCCGACGACACCATGTCCTCCGGGAATATGTCCATGTTCAGACTTAATTCAGAGCAAAATCCTCACTGACCGCTTGTCTCCCAGTTTTGGACGCAGCTATGGCCGATGGATTTCAGTACTGGATATAGCGGTAATGGAGGCGATCGAGGACGACTCCATTGTTGGATCTTGTTCGGTTCTTGGCGTGGCGACAAATGTTGCAAGCCTGCAAGGTCTCGAGCTCATACGTTCCTAGGTGCCTGGTGTTAACATTGTCATGGGATGCCACAAGGGACAAGGCAGAAATGGATGCATATGCGGCAATGGCTAAGTGATGTCGTCTGCATCTCGATGGAATAACTAAGCAGATTGGAATCATTCTCTTGGAACATATCAACAGCATTTTGGATCAGGAGCTACCAGACAATTTTGTGATCAATTCCTCTAGTCCAGGTTATTGAAAGTGTATGCAGAAAACAAGATTGCATAGAGATACAAAAGGTTGACAGAAAACTCAAGCTATATATTTCTTTTCCATGACCAACCAGTGAGGTTCAAATGGTTCTAACATGGCTCCAAGATTTGCATTCATGTGCAAACCGCATTTTCCCAGAGGACAAGAAGTACACACTTTAGTTTTGTCAGATTTACAAATGGTAGGTGATTGCAAGGTGGGCTCTTCTTGGAGTACTCAATGGAATTTGACCGCGATGCCCTTGTTTTCAACCTAGGATGCTAATTCCTTCTGTTCTGTAGAAAGTTTCTGTATGGGAAGACAGAGGAGGATCAGGGTGTTCTTGTTTGCTAGGAGAAACCTGAGCCACGTAACGTAAGGATGACATCTTAATATGTGAGGCAACCTTCAAAACAAATCTTACTCTTTATTTTATGTTCAGCTCGAGAGCCAAAAGATTAGTACAACAGAACTTCGCCAAAAACAACACATTTCATTTCCACATGAAAACATTCCTGCTATAAGGAGATGATTGGTAGGAATCAAAATATTGTACGATGAATTAACAGTGTCTATGGGTTCCCATTGAACTTTGACATGGTTTTCAATGAAAACATTACAATCCTTTCATCTATGTACATAATCATGCTTCACACCAAATGTTGTCTGCTACTTTAAAAAATAAGGAGGAACTGCCAGGATGTCCTGCGCATCACCAGCAAGAAAAGAAAAGAAATTGCGATGAATGGATATGCCTAATTGTCTCATCATATTATTTGGCGCTGTGGCTGCACTAACATATGCTCTCTGCTCCCAGAAGCTGAGCCTTTATGTGGCCTCCATGCCGATATAGAGTAGAGATGCCTGGAACCCCAGCACAGCAGAAGGCAATCACTTTCTACCTTGCTCTGGCATCCATTCAATCCGAAGCCCATGAGCTTCTGATTACCCTCCCAAATGGCACGGAAGCTGAGTGGCACATGGTCAAACCCAGATCTATCCATGTGCATTGCCCACTGGCTCAGCCTTTCATGTCGCTCATGCCGATGGACTCCTTCACACACAAGTATGTTCTTGATCTCTTCCCCCAGGATCATTCTTTCTACTTGTGCCCGCTCATCGGCCCTCCGCGGGTTGGCTGCAACCACTGCATGGAAGCTGTCAAAAAGGGCAGCATAATAGTTAAGTGCCTCCGCAAACCGGTCACAGAACAACAAGGCATTGTGGTTTGCATCTTGCTCCATCACCAGCATGATGTTTGGTTTGAGCACACGGATGGCATTGAGGAAGGTAGCCAGCAACTTCGGCATCTTACATTGAGGGGATGGTGTTTGTGGATAGTTCAGTGTGGAAGCTGGGCTGTACACTGAGCTGGCCATCTGCTTAAGTTGCGCAATGTTTGCCATTTTCTGGAGCTGACCAATACCGGAACAGCTGACTTTGTCATCAACCACGAGTAGGCGATGCATCTGTAGAGAGCAACTGATGGCAATTGCCTCACCGTATTTTATATCTAGGGTATTGCGAAGATTACTGAAGTCCAAGGTCTCTAGTCTGCCAATCACAGAACTAAACTGGAATGGAATTTTGAGCTTGTCAGCTTCGTTAGATAGCAGAATCCGCATGTTGGCCAGGTAATCATTGTCATCATGAACAACGGTGAGGCGTACTTCAGGTGGCCCACCTTGTCGCCCATGGAAGTCGTGAAGGAGCTTGAGCCACTGCCATGGGTGGGCGGTTGAGCAGGATAGGTCGATAATGCGGACAACCTGCAGTTACTATTGGCATCAGAAGGTCACAAGCATGCATCTAGATATAACTTTGTTATCATTAACTGCTAGCCTGGGCAACAATTATACTTTACATGCCTGCCTTTCAAACTTATTTTATCTAAAATTAAAGATTACTGGAAATCTGGTATCTAGATGGGCTTTGACTTTGATAATGTCTCAAAACTGCATTTAAGAATTTATACTGCGCTCAACCTGAAATTTGGCTTGCCAGTAACCTAAGCTGCAATTGGGACTCGAATAAATTTACAACGCAATTAAGTATTGCTAAAAAAACTGTAAATGTTTTGGTACCGTATCAACATCGTCAGAAAACAAGTAAGCAGCAATGTTGACACGAAATCAGAACACTAACAAATTTCCTTTCGGCCTTTTACGAAAGGAAAATTATACATGAAAAGAAAGTCTGGAAAACCTACATCTCTTGAGCACAAAGTAGATACGGAAGCCACTGCAATGGAAATAGCATGAAAACTAGTATATTATTATTATATTGTGACCTTTTCAACCTCCATTGATTCAAGGATGGCCCGGTTAATGGTGACAAAGCCAGAACTGATGTAGGGGCTGAGGTTGGCGAGGTTGCAGCGAGCAGTCTGAAGGACTGACTGCTCGAAGTAGTCGGATGGATGAATGAGGGCACCAGCAAAGCCCTGGATAGGGCAGAGAAGACGCCGGGCTAGGCTATCAGCAATGATCAGGGACAGACGCTGCAGTGGCCCATCGACTATGGAGGTGAGCTTTTTTATCTGACTAAGACCAATGTCAGTCTTCTCAAAGGATCCCTCGGTTACATGAGCAGCACACACATACAGGACTGGACCAAGCTGCGCCAATTGATCCGTCGTGCCCTGATCCTGCATAAGTGGCCTGTACATCACTCTTGGTATGTTCAAGTAGTAATTTGGTCCCTGTGGTCTTATCTTGAGCAACTTTTCTATTTGTTGCTACTGACAGATTTATAGTGTCCATAGCATGAATTATCTGATAAGGGGATTTTGTTCTATATGGGACAACACTAGGACATTTGGAAGCATTCATGGAAAGCACAAAGTTTGACATGTTGAGTGGTCCGCATTGAAAACGAATACTATGGGAATGTTCAGTTTGTTCCCTTTGGATTTGCCCCCTTGGTTTTTCCACATCCACCAGGCACCAGGTAGCAACCAACAAACTTTACGCACAACCTAGTTATTCTTTTTTTTTTTGAACGAACACAACCTAGTTATTCTATTCTTGAAGAGCATGCTGTGAAACTTCCTCAAAACATACCTTATTCATGATGTTCAGAAATCACCTGCATCACGAAATGCCCTCACCAACAATCTGAGTCAGCAAAGCAACTAATCGTCCTTGGAGGCATGTGTGACAGGCCGGCCACCCAAACATCCTGTTGCGAGGACCAGGAAAATTGTCAAGGAAGACACTGATCTGAAACATGGGCAAACATGGCTGGATGCAGTATCTTTTCTCTTGATAAAAAGTATATATATGCACCAGTCATTGGAATTTAGCCAAGTGGCTAGCATAATTAAGACAAGCAACCGTTAACATACTTCTATGGTGGGGCTTGGAATTTTTTCTGTAGATACAGGATCGTTGGTCCTGATTCATGTATAGCAAAATGGAGGCATGAACTGCCGAGAATGTGAGATGACAGAGCACACCATTGGATCAGAAGCTGCAACTAGTTTGGTAATCCACAGCAGCTTCGCATCATTTCAAGTTTCAACTTACAAGCAACCTTAAGCGAAGCCATCAATGGGGGGGGGGGGGGGGGATTACTTACCAGTTACCACAACCAACCATGACCTGCATGACCTGTAGTCCGAGGAGAGCCGGGAGGCGGCCGCGCATGCGCTGGGGTGCAGTTGCTGCCGGGGCGACGGCCACGCGAGGGGGATCGAGGCCGCTGAGGGCTCGGGTATCTGGCCCCTCGGTCTGTATTAGCATTGGCTCCCCGGCGGAGACTACCTCGGTCGCCGGCGCGCCGCCGCCCGCCGCGACGCGTAGTTGCGACCGCACACAGACGACGAAGGGTACTGGTGGGCTGAACTGAAGATGTGTTTGGGGACGCGCCCCACACGCTGCAGCGCCACGCCGCCGTCTTCGCGGACGCGCTGGCGCGGAAGCTCCTCAGCCTCGTGCCGGGCCTCTTGCGCGCGCTGCTGTCCACGGCCAACTCCGGCGAGGTGCACCTGGTCCCGGCGGCGCGGCGCCACCTGTTCGACATGGTCCCGTTCATGAAGCTGGCGTACCTGACCACCAACCACGCCATCCTGGAGGCCATGGAGGGGGAGAAGTTCGTGCACGTCGTCGACCTCTCCGGCCCGGCCTCCAACCCGGTGCAGTGGGTCGCGCTCTTCCACGCCCACCGCGCCCGCCGCGGGGGCCCGCCGCACCTGCGGATCACCGCTGTGCACGACGGCAAGGAGTTCCTGGCCAACATGGCCGGTGCGCTCGCCAGGGACGCCGAGGCGCTCGACATCCCGTTCCAGTTTAGCGCCGTGGAGGCGAGGCTCGAGGACCTGGACCCGGACGCGCTCCGGCAGCTCCTCCGCGTCAGGTCCGGCGAGGCGCTCGCCATCAGCGTGGTGGCGCAGCTGCACCGGCTCCTGGTGGCCGACGACGCGGCGGGCAGGAGTAGGCTGCACGTCCCGGGCAGCAGCTGCCTGACCCCGGTGCATATCATGGCGCGGTCCAGCCCGAGCAGCTTCGGCGAGCTGCTGGAGCGGGAGCTGAACACGCGGCTGCAGCTGAGCCCCGACTCGCCGTCCGTGGCCTCGTCGCTGTCGCCGCAGTCGTCCCCGGCCGTGGCGGCGAAGCTGGGGAGGTTCCTGCAGGCGGTGCGGGCGCTGTCGCCGAAGATCATGGTGGTGGCGGAGCCCGAGGCGAACCACAACGCGGCGGCGTTCCTGGAGCGGTTCGAGGAGGCGCTCAACTACTACGCGTCGCTGTTCGACTGCCTGGAGCGCGGCGGCGGCGCAGCGGCACCGGTGCGCGGCGGAGCGGGCGCGGGTGGAGCGGCTGGTGCTGGGGGAGGAGCTCCGCGGGGTGGTGGCGCGGGAGGGCGCGGAGCGGAAGGAGCGGCACGAGCGGCTGGCGCAGTGGGCGCGGCGGATGGAGGCCGCCGGGATGGGGCGGGTCGGGATGAGCTTCGCCGGCATGATGGAGGCGAGGAAGCTACTGCAGAGCCTCGGGTTGGGCGGCTCCTACGAGGTGGTCCTCGACGCCCGCGGCCAGGCCTTCTTATTCTGCTGGCACCGGAGGCCGCTCTACTCCGTCTCCGCCTGGAGGCCCGCCGCCCATGCCGCCATGGCGGTGGCTTTGCTGCTGCTGCAGCAGCATGCACGATTACATTGCACGTGTGTACAGCAAGCATCCCTCGTGCCGTATTTGCGTGCGTTCTGTAGTCTGATTGATTACGGTGTGATCGAATGATTTGACTGTTGCTTGGTTGGTGTGTTTGTCCTGGAGAGGAAATTGAGCTGGTCAACTGCTGATTTGAAGGTTATCGTTGTAGAAAGAAATCGATCATCTAGGGACGCAGCGATACCATGATACATCATCCAAAAGATGATGTTCCACCGTTGATTGCTGCACCTGCATGTGTACATTGTCAACGGCCCGGCCCGCTCTACCCACGAGTCGGCGCCCTACTAGGTCTAGGTCCACCGGAGCCCAACCAACCAAGACCTCAGGTCTAACTCAACTCAAAAGACCAGCCTTATAGTGAGGACTGCCCCACCTTATATGTTGGGCTCCCCCCATCATCAATTTTCGATGTGGGACTAAATCTAACAATCTCTCCCATCACACATCGGGCCCAACTCTTCCATCACATACAACTCATGTGATCTCCCGAAAGACGTTCTCCAGGCCCCGAGTCTAACCCTCCAGCCACACACAACCCGTGCGACCATCCGGAGACATTCACGGGCTCCCCCGTCACCATGTATTTTCCAACCTTCGGCTTTGATACCACTTGTTAGAATAATAGCGCGAAAGCGATAACCTAAGAACGTAGAACCAAATCATAAAATCACACAAACGAGAATGACACCGAGGCACGATGTTTTTTAACGAGGTTCGGCGATGTGACTACATCCTCGGGGCATGACTACGGGTGCTCCTCCCCACAAACAGCAGCTACACCGGCATCCGGGCACCACCGCGGCCACGCCGCCGCCCACACCAGCCGCCCAAGTCGTCTCCCGGTTACACGGTAGTGCCCTCATATTTATGGGCCCTAGGGATACAAAGTACGACCCGAACTCTATCCCTAACCTACTAAATTATAACTCGAGTCCAATTATAACCAAACAGTATACATATTCAGACATATATCTAAC
The DNA here is from genome assembly GCF_016808335.1 of Panicum virgatum. Taxonomy (NCBI): domain Eukaryota; kingdom Viridiplantae; phylum Streptophyta; class Magnoliopsida; order Poales; family Poaceae; genus Panicum; species Panicum virgatum. The sequence continues at coordinate 1,672,955 of NC_053138.1, read as the reverse complement.
AAACTCCACCTTGACGAATATGCACACCACTTTAAAATTATTTATGCTCGAACCTTCGTGCACCGTACTAGAGATAAGCTTTCTGTTGTAATCCTTTGTACCGTTGTAATCCTGGACGTGGTCAGATGGCATGCCGAGTCCTTAGGATCTCCACGTTTGTAGTGGAGTCGTGGTTCTGTTAGTGACTAGCGAGTGCCACGGAGCACCGCTCATGTATATGTACAATTGCCTATTTAAGGCTCTGAATGGAAAATGCAAGGTGTGGCGTTTCCTCACTTTCATGGTAATCAGAGCTTCAGGTCTTTAATTCCCTCTCCGAGTTTTTTTTCTCGCTCCGCGACGCCATGAGCGATACCCACGCTGCCGTCTCCAGCGCCGCCATGGCCGCCATCGGCGCATCGGCGGCCATCCCCAGCTCCGTCTCGACGGCTCCCATCGGCTCGTCTGCACCATCGGCGCCCTCCTTCAGCTTCTCCACGACGGCCGCCATCGGTTCGTCCTCGTCAGGGCCCATCTTCACCGACGCCAACACCATGGCCCTCTTCAACGCGGCCGCCCACGCCGCGGCTGCTTCCTCGTCGTCCACGACTAGCGCGACACACGGCGTCAACATCAAAAGTCTGGTGCCGATCACCCTCGACATGCAGTCTCACTGCTACCGTCGCTGGCGCAACCTCTTCCACATCGTCCTCGGCCGGTTCAATCTTCGCCACCATGTCGACGTCAACAATCCCCTCCCCAATGATCCAACCTGGGCCCAGGAGGACCTCACGGTTCTCATGTGGATCCATGCTACCCTCGGTGACGACCTGATGGATATGGTGATGGAACCGAACCCCACGGCCTTCTCTGCGTGGGACAAGATCCGGAACTTCTTCACCGACAACAAACCAAGCCGTGCCGTGCATCTGGAGGCCGAGTTCCACGGCCTCAAACAAGGTGATCTATCTGCCTCTGCCTATTGTCACAAGTTGAAAACTCTTGCGGATGCCCTGGCCGACTGCGATCAGCCGGTCGGGGATCGCGCTCTCGTGCACCAGCTCATCCGCGGCCTCAACCGGGAGAAGTTCGGCACCATGAAGACACTCCTTCCCGTGCTTCCTCAGTTCCCAACCTTCATGCAAGCACGCAGTTACCTGATCATGGAAGAGAACTCCTACGCCGAGTCCAACCCGCCGTCGTCCACTGACACGGCTCTTGTTGCCACTGATGGCATCACGAGCTCCAACGACTCCCCCGGCGCACGCCACGACTCTGGCAGCCGCGGCTCCTCCAACAACTCCAACCGCGGCGGCCGTGGTCGTGGTGGCGGGCGTGGCCGTGGCCGAGGCCGCGGTGGCGGTGGCCGCGGTCAGAACAACGGCGGCAACAACGGCGGCCGCGACAACAATCAGCAGTACTGGGTGCCTCCATACTATCCATGGAGTGCCCCGTACAACACCGGCTCTTGGCGTGCACCGTGGACGGGTGCCACTGGCCCCGGTGTCCTCGGAAGAGGCCCCTCCAACAATGCTGCTGGTCAAGCCTTCCCTGCCTTCCAGCAGCCATCAACCATGTTGCCGCACCGTCATGGGACACCAACAGCCTCATCGCAGCTCTCCACGCCGCATCTCTTCAACAACCATCCGGCGATGGTGGCTGGTACATGGACACTGGTGCAAGCTCACATATGACTGGCGATCAAGGTAACCTGCCCACTTATTGTCCTTCTTCACTGCATAATTCTCATCATGTTCTTGTTGGCAATGGATCCTCTCTCCCAATTCATGGCACTGGTACTACCTCCCTTCATTCACCCAATGCTCAATTTCTTTTACGCAATGTCTTACATACTCCTTCTATTATCAAAAACCTCATATCTGTTCGCAAATTTACCAAAGACAACTCCTATTCTGTTGAATTTGATCCCAATGGCTTTTCTGTAAAAGATCTTCACACCAAGAAAGAGATTCTGAGATCCAGTAGCAGCGGCGACCTCTACCCATTCCACTCCAGACAGCACACCTCCAAGTTTGCCCTTGCAGCATGTGCTCCATCATCTGACATTTGGCACAGGCGTCTTGGGCATCTCGGTCATCAGTCACTACAGCATTTGATTTCCCGTTTTTCCTTTCCCTGTAACAATAAAAGTAGTGCATCTTCTGTCTGTGAGGCTTGTCAAAAAGGACGCCATGTTCGGCTCCCATTTTCCAGTTCCTTGTCAATTACTTACTTTCCCTTCCAAATAATACACTGTGATCTTTGGACTTCACCAATTCCAAGTTTCAGTGGATACAAATACTATCTTGTGTTGATTGATGACTACTCCCACTATACTTGGACATTTCCTTTACGTGCAAAGTCTGAAACCCCTTCAGTGCTTAAGAATTTTCATTCCTATGTCCTTACTCAATTCCACCTATCTATACAATGTATCCAGTGTGATAATGGCAAGGAATTTGACAACTCTTCTCTGCGCTCTCTCCTCTCCACGCACGGCATTACATTCCGTCTGTCATGTCCATATACATCTTCACAAAACGGGAAAGCTGAAAGAGGAATACGTACTATCAATGACATCATTCGTACACTTCTCTTCCAAGCCAATTTGCCACCTCAATTTTGGGTAGGCTCTCCATACTGCCACATATCTTCTCAACCGCAGACCATCCAAACCTCTTCATCTTGATACACCGTACCAGCTCTGTTTCATCAGCCTCCACAATACTCTCACCTTCGCATTTTTGGATGCTTATGCTACCCAAATCTCCTCCCTACAACACCCCACAAGCTAGCACCACGGAGCACACCCTGTATATTTCTTGGTTATCCACCTGAGCACAAGGGCTATAAGTGCTTAGATCTTACCACCAAGAAAATCATCCTTTCCAGACATGTCGTTTTTGATGAAACCCAGTTCCCATATTCCTCCTCTCAGGCCACAGCTATGCCCTCCGCACCAAATTCGGCGCAATCCATCTCGGATCTGTTGCCTGGACCACCTGTGCCGCGCCCGATCGTTGAGCTCAGCGCGCATCCTCCGCCAGCCACTACGCGCACGCCAACAAGCCCGGCCGCGATTCCCTCGCCAATCATTGCGCCATCATCGCCCGCCTCTTCTGCACCCAGGTCTCCACCATCTTCAGCTCCAGCACACCCCACGCCACCTTCTGTCCAGGGCTCTGACCCCGGGAACGCACCTCCAACCTCTTCCTCGCCTCGCTACAGACACCCAACCCAGTCCTCCCTCCATCACATGCAAACCAGAGCGCGCCATGGCATTGTTGTGCCCAAGCGGCACTTCAATCTTTCTGCCTCCACCTCTCCCATATCTCCAATTCCAGCAAACTATCGTGCAGCATTAAAGGATCCTAATTGGCATCAAGCCATGATCGAAGAATATAATGCCTTGAAGAACAACAATACTTGGTGTCTTGTTCCTTGTCCTGCAGGTGCTAATGTGATCACAGGGAAGTGGATTTTTGGCCACAAACACAACTCTGATGGGAGTCTCGCTCGGTACAAAGCTCGCTGGGTGGTAAGAGGGTTCAATCAACAATTTGGCATTGACTACAGTGACACATTCAGTCCAGTAATTAAACCAGCGACAGTGCGTGTGGTGCTCAGCATTGCTGTGTCTTCTTCTTGGCCCATCCATCAACTCGACGTCAAAAACGCCTTCCTCCATGGTAATTTATCTGAAACTGTTTATTGCACACAACCCTCTGGTTTTGTTGATTCCACCAATCCGAACCTTGTGTGCAAGTTGAACAAATCTCTATACGGTCTTAAACAAGCACCACGCACTTGGTTTCTCCGGTTCACCTCCTTTCTAACCTCTCTTGGATTTCATGCCTCTAAAGCCGATTCATCCCTGTTCATTCTCCACAACAAAACAGACACAGCATACCTGTTACTATATGTCGATGACATTATTCTCACTGCCAACTCCTCATCATTTTTATCCTCCATCATCCACAAGCTTCGCCATGAGTTCTCCATGACTGACCTTGGTTCACTAGAGCATTTTCTAGGCATCCAAGTGTCCCGCACATCTCAAGGCCTGCTTCTTTCTCAAGAACAATACGCCCTTGAAGTCCTTGAACGTGCTAACATGTCAGCTTGCAACCCTTGTGCTACTCCGATTGACACAAAATCAAAACTCTCTGCTTCCGTTGGCAAGCCTGTCTCTGATCCGACAGAATTCAGAAGCTTGGCAGGGGCTCTACAATACCTCACTATTACTCGCCCGGATATTAGTTATGCTGTGCAACAAATCTGCTTATTCATGCATGATCCAAGAGAACCACACCTTCAATTGCTGAAACGTGTGCTCCGGTATATTCGAGGAACCTTACAGTTTGGTCTGCACATTCGTCGATTCCTCGCCAATGACATTGTGGCATACTCTGATGCCGATTGGGCGGGATGTCCTGACACAAGACGATCTACATCTAGGTACTGTGTTTATTTTGGTGACAACTTGGTGGCATGGTCATCTAAACGGCAACATACAGTATCTAGATCAAGTGCGGAAGCTGAATACAGAGGCATTGCAAATGCTGTCTCTGAATCATGTTGGTTGCGGCAGCTATTACTGGAATTGGGACGTCCACCACGACGAGCTACCATTGTATATTGTGACAATGTCAGTGCTATGTACATGTCATCTAATCCCGTTCAACACCAGCGCACAAAGCATGTGGAGATAGACTTGCACTTCGTCCATGACAAGGTGCAGCTGGGTGAAGTCAAGGTGTTGCATGTTCCCTCTCAGGTTCAATTCGCAGAGGGGGGCTACTAGAGATAAGCTTTCTGTTGTAATCCTTTGTACCATTGTAATCCTGGACGTGGTCAGATGGCATGCCGAGTCCTTAGGATCTCCACGTTTGTAGTGGAGTCGTGGTTCTGTTAGTGACTAGCGAGTGCCACGGAGCACCGCTCATGTATATGTGCAATTGCCTATTTAAGGCTCTGAATGGAAAATGCAAGGTGTGGCGTTTCCTCACTTTCACACCGGACTTAGGTCGTCTCCCTTTGGTGCTCACTTGAAACAGCCAGACGAGGCCGACCCCGCTGCCTTGCAGCATGCACACACTTTGCACACGTCACCTACGCGTGTTGCTGCCTGTGTGTCGCCGCCGCTGTACACCGCCTGTGCACAGCCACGCAGCTCGCGAACCCCGTCGACTTCCTCGTCGTCGCACACGACGATGCCAACCCGTCCGAGCACCGCCCGCCGTTCGTCGTAACTGCCGCAAGTGCAGATCACGAACAGCCCGATTGCAATATGCTTGCAATCTTCCCGTAGACTCATGTGTCTTATATGGAGGAAAAACGATGGCACCAAGTCCTCAACGATTCGGACTCCTTGCTGCTTCTCTTTTCTTGTTACGTAGGAATTCCTTTTCTTTCCCGTGACCCACGTCCACCAATTTCGTTGTGTTGTGTGATGGTGAATGCAAAGCCGTGCCTCCTGCAGCTTGATGCAACGCAAAGAAAGTGACATGATCTCGGCCATTCAGTGAAGTTACTAGTGCAGACACTGAAACTCTGTCTCAGAGTCGCGGCAATTTCCTTGCACTTCATATGGTGCTGCAGAGAGACAGAGACTTGCAGTTTCCCAACTGCTCGTACCAGTCATTATATTAGCTGATTGCATGTCATCGGCGTACCAGTCATTACCACAAATGAGGCTGCATTTCCAGTTTGTGCTTAAAAAGGGAACACGAATGGGCCAATCTGCTGTTACTTTCGACTTGCGCGCAGCAGTGTCCAGAGGAGTCAATGAGGAGGCTTTAGCCTTGGTTTTATTTTGTATTTTTGGGCGTGGATACTAGGGTGAAACGCAGCCGTGCAACTTGATGCAAAGCAAAGAAAGTGACATGATCTCGGGCCATTCAGTGAAGTTGCGGAAATGGACACTGAAACTCTGGCTCAAAGCTGCGGCAATTTCCCTGCCCTGCATATGGTGCTGCATGCAGAGAGACTTGCAGTTTCCCATCTACTCGTACCAGTAATTAGCTGATTGCAGGTCATCTACCAGTCATTATCATGTCACATTCGATTTTAAGGACAAAACCGAATGTATAACTATATATATATGTCAGGATCAAGTTTCATACATATAGAGATATTATAAGTGAATAATCAGTAACAGTATCACGAAAAAGAGAAAATACAGCAAATAAAAGACTATCAGAGTTATACAGCTTATCCTAGAAACGAAGGCTTTAAACTTCACATGCAATCGACTAGGGGTTGCGTACGCCTAGAATTTAGCAACATCTTCTATAGACTTCACCATAACTTTTTACTTTTGAGCAGCACGTACTCCGCAGAGTCCGGCCGACACCCGCGCCGCACGCGCCCCGCATGGCCCGCACGCCGAGGACCCACCACCTCGCCCCTATATAGCTCCGCGACCCCAGCTTGACCCTCTTCGAAGCCACCGCCGCATGTCACGCTAAATCCTAGTTCAATGATAATTACAAAACAACCCTTTTCATTTCTAATTTAACCCCTGGACTTTCCTAAAATAGAACCCGCAGTCCATAGTGTTTAGTTTTTCAAGCTAACCCTTGAAGTTTAGATTTAATTACATTTTAGTCCCTAGTTTCTTCACCCAGAGCCCTTATTCTTTCCAAAACTCTTACAAATAAGCACTAGAATCCTGTTTTAGCCATAACTTCTTCGTTTTAGCTCCATTTTCCGTGTTTCTTGCGCTCTCGTAGCTGTAGCAGCAAGCCCTATCCTTTAGTGCGCTCTTTTAAAGCCTTTCCAGATAGGCGGGGCCTGCCTGTCGGCGGCAGAGAGAGGAAGGGAGAGGCGGCGCGGACTGGACTGGGCCGCGCAGGAGGGGATGGGCCGGTTTCTGGGCTGCGGAGGAGAAAAGAAAAAAGGAAGGGGAGAGCTTGGGCTGGGCTGAAAAGAGTTGGGGAGAGGGAGAGGTTTTGCATTTTTGAAAGTGATTCAAAGACATTCAATTCAAATTTAAATTCAGGAAATTCAAATTCGAACCGAACAATAAGTAATAAAACAATGCATTGCAGCATGAATGCAACACAAACAAAACAACCTCATTTAATTTAAAAAACAACCAATTATTTTTTTTACACTAAATTCCTTGTAAAGAAAATAAATGTTAGAAATTTTTTAAAATTATGAGAAAATTGTTGTTTTATTTTTAATTTTAATCACATCCTGAAATTTAAAATTTTTAGGGTGTGACATACCACAAATTTGGCCGCCCTTTAGTTTCACACCTTGATGATTTTCTTGTGAGGTACTGATGGCTCATATTTTCAGATCCGAAATAGCCAAATAGGTCCGAAAAATAAATTGCTAATTTGTTGGTAATAACGGACAATGCGCTATATGTATATTTCATTAAAAGAACAGTACACCAAAATTACCACAAAATTTCTACGTCAACTTAAAATTAGCTAAAAGACCGCAGGTAGAAAAATGTTTTGTATTGGATTTCTCCTATATAGTGTCAAGGTTTGCATAAAAAAGCATCATGGTTAGATTTCTCAACACATGCAGGTAATAAGCAAACTTGGTTTTGCCAAAAAAAAGCCTTTGTTGTCAGAGTTTCACAACTTTTTCATCGGAGTTCCTCAATTTTAGAAAGATAGGTACTTTTTTTATAAAGGAAAAATAGCGAATCCCATAATAGCGTCGTCATATACCGTATTTAAGTAACAACACAAAAAATTGTCGACAATGATACATCATAGATTCATATGGCCTTATCTGCCGAGTACAATGCAACAAAAGTATCATAGGAAAAATGTCCCAAATTTCAAATTTGAAGTTCAGGATACTAAAATAGAACTTCTATTTTTCTGCACATGATAGTCAATTTGACATATAGCTTTCCCTTCAAACAATTATTAGATCCTTGATCAATATAAGCATAAAATTAAGCTCAATGAAAACACTCCATTCGTCAAGCCAAAGAAACTAATGAAGTATATTTCATTTGGATCTATATTTATATGACCGGAGAGTTCATTCAATTCGTGATCATCACTGGACTAAAAGAACAAAGCTTAACTCTTGTTTGGATTCGCCTTGCACAACTACTATTGACATCGACGACGGCATCAAAGAACACAGCTGCAAAAAGCTAGTAGACACGCCCCCGACATATCAAACCCCTTGCGTCATCATGCGCGCGAACTCATTGAAGCACACGAAGCCGTCGCCGTCGACGTCGACGCCGCCGATCATGCGGCGGCAGTCCTCGACGGAGCAGCGGTCGTCGCCGAGCGAGGCGAGCACGGCGAGGAGCTCCTCGGCCGAGATCCTGCCGTCCCCGTCGGCATCGAAGACCGCGAACGTGTCCCTGAGCTCGCCTTCGTCCGCCGCCGCCGCCTGGGCCTCGGCCGCGATCTCCTCCAGCAGGACCCCGGACCCCGCCGCCTCGGCGAGCATCTCGGCCAGCTCCTCCTCGCTCGAGACCACCCGCCTAAGGGCGGTCTCCAGGTCCTCCCTCGTCAGGGGCGCCGCCGCCGGGTTTCCTCTCTCGGCCCCCGACGCGGACGCGGACGCCGGCGGCGGCGGCAGGACGGTGCGCGGCGTCGTGACGGACGCGCCCTCGTCGGACGAGGACGACGTGGTGGAGCCGAAGGAGCCGCTCTTGGCGTCCTTTGATCTTGTCCTCTTATTGGTCACCTTCTTGCCGGAGGAGGAGCCGAAGAACGGCACGCTAAGCTTCATGGCGGCGATGCCGCGACCGCGATGGTACGTGTTACCTTAGCTTGTAGATAGCCGAGGGATGGAATTGACGAGAGGATCGGAGGAGGGATCGAGGTAGGAGGAAGGAGGCAGGAAGGTGAGGGGTGGAGAAGACGATGCTCGCGTTTATAGCAGGGAGGAGGACGCGGGACAAGGAAGACGATCAACCGAGTGAGCTTCCAGGAAGCTTCGTTCGCGCCCGGCGCGGGAAAAAAACGGCCGGTTCGCACGGGACCTACTACCTCTCTGCGGTGTGCGCGATGCGATTCTTTCGCCTCCGTTTTATTTGAAGGTTTCTTCCCTCTCTCGTTTAGCAAGGTATAGTACGGCATATGCGATGGATGCGTTTGCATGAGACGAAAGAGAACTCAAACTCATCACGAGGGATTTAACTGAAAGTCTCGACGTCTCCGTCGTCGAAAAACTAAACAACCTGACACTAAGCGCAATTACGCAAGCGGCCAGATCGAAACATGAAACAAGGCAACAAATAAACTGATACATCTACATGCATGGAAACTGATTCTTCTTTAATTTCTTTCTTTTTTATTAAGAAAAAAAGGCAACCAGCAAAACTTTGTTGACCACTACGCCGATCCAAACAGTCAGTCGTGACACGGGTGCAGAGCTTTTTTTTTTGAAAGAAACACGGGTGCAGAGCTTAGAACTTGCAGTTGAGTGACAGGGACGTCTTCAGGTTGGCAGAACAGCAGATACACTTCCTGAACCGTAGGAAAATATAATTTCGCTGTCATCAATATTGCACTATGGACAGGTTAAGTTTCGGTGTCGTGTACGGTAGTACTAGTATATCATACTATGCACACCTCATGAAAATGCGGGGCTACTTGTGAAGGATCGGATTTGGTTGATGATGGACGAAGCTGCCAGGAAACTTCCTCTCATGCGTTTTGTAAAGTTTCAGGAAACTAACCTGACGGCGACGTACTGTGCGAGGTACAGACAGCAGCGTGATCTGAATCTGACTGAAGCCTTCTTTATATCTTTACCCGTAAATCCCGTAAATAAAAAAAACGTCACATCGAATATTTCGACACATGCATAAAATATTAAATGAAGTCTATTTACAAAATTTTTTGCATGGATGGGCTGTAAATCGCGAGACGAATCTAAGAAGCCTACTTAATCCATGATTTGCAACAGTGATGCTACAGTAACCATCCACTAATTATTGATTAATCATAGATTAATTAGTATTATTAGATTCGTCTCGCGATTTACAATCCATCTGTACAAAAAGTTTTATAAATAGACTTCATTTAAGATTTGAACGCAAAAATTTTTGCGCTGGAACTAAACACGAACTGACCTTGGTGAGCGTTTGGAAACTCATCAGAAATTTCGGCTGCGTTACAGCTGCACTGCCTCCTTGAAAACTGCAAAAGCCAGCAGCACCCACAGACAGGATCGCACCCACCAGATAGTACTAGCCTAAGCAGTTGTTGAGCTGTAAAGTAAATGTCCGTGCTTGCCAATGCCTTTGTTCGATTCAGGCTCGTCAGTACTAGTCTACTAGAGTTCGCTTCATGTTGGCAAGGATCAAAGGTAAGCAACGCATCTAGACCGTGTTTGGTTAGGAATTGATGAATTTTTTTTCATCTTTGATCACTAATTAGAAATATTAAATAAAATCTAATTACAAAAACACCTCCACAACCCCGTGTAAATCGCGAGACGAATTTAATGAGGCCTTTGACCGCACGATTAGAGGTTGGTTACTGTAGTATTACTATAGCAAATCATCAATTAATTATCGTCATTAGATTGGTCTCGAAAAGTTACACACATCTCTGAAAAGATTTTGCAAATAGACTTCATTTAGTACTCCATACGAATATTTATTTTTTTTGTGTAATTTTAATTTGACGTCTAACCAAACACAGCCCTACTTCCTCTTGGAGTATTGGTAAACACTACTGTTGGAGTATTGGTAAACACTACTGGTGTCTGCCTGCCATAAACTCCACTCGTCTAGCATTCCAGAAGCGGTGCATGGCCGTAGCTGACTCCACAGTATTATATGTGCAGAGACATGTGCTAGAGAATTTTGACCATTAATTTCTAGTATTAAATGAAAATAATTTGCAAAACTAACTCCACAACCCTTTGCTACTTCACCAAAGAAATCAAATGAGATTTTTTACCGCATGATTAGAAAATGGTTATTGTAGTATTACTATAGCCAATCACGGATTTTTTTGGCTCATTAGATTTGTCGCGCAAAATTGCACTCATCCGTGAAAAGATTTTGTAAATAGACTTCGTTTAGACCTCCATGCATGAAAGATTTCTCGAGTACTGTTCATAGCACAAAACAACCAAACTGGGCCCATCGTGTTGTAACTTTTTTTTTAGAAAAATGCCCTTGTTGTGGATAGAGAGAAATGGTAAATTTTTATCCATAAAAAAGGCAAACACAAAAGGGGAAGAAAACAGAGCCCAATCAAACGTACTAGGGCTAGCCACCAACTCTACTCAATCCATCAAATCGAAATTGCAACTTTTGTGCTATTCTGCACACGGTTCGAACGACACCACACACTACCGCAACAACTCCACGCCCAGGAGCTCCCAGCTGACCTGCTACCATGACGACGCCTATCGCGGATGGATGTGGCCAAACAAAATTTCTTCAGCCATACAACACATACAAAGCGATATATCCTGCGGCACCTGTTCTCGCATACCCAGAAGACGATAAGTGATAACACGCACCACATGATCAACAGACAAGATGCTACTCTTTCAAATATCATATGAAATCATGCACCCCTCTTCAGAAACGATGAAATCAAGCACTTGCTGACTTGCAGAGCATATCATCCGTATCGTATTATACACAGAATATTACCACAAAAGAACAACTGAGACATTAACAAAAATCTAACATTCTATAATCTACATGAACATCCATCACAAGGGGGTATTTCAACACATTGCAAGCAATTTAGCCGCAGGGCGTGAGCTTCTTGTTGCCAGCACCACGAGGGTTGTCATCCTTCCAGTCGTCCCAAGCTCTTGCTTTTGCCTCCTCTGCATCCTCATCCTCTTGGGCTGAGCTAGTACCGTCCTTGTGCCATGCCGAGTTTGCTTCTTTGATCATATTTGCGGTTCTTTCTTGCCATTTCTCCATCATTTTCATTTCACGTAAACCAGCTTCTTCTATGCTCATTGTTGGCAGCCTATATACGATTCAAGCGATAGGATGGGTATTCAGGTTAGCACCAACTCCAACAAAGCTCCACGAAACACCAAAGCATGGAGGATGTAGGATAAATCAAGACTCCAGAGGTGTAACTCAAATTTATCAGTACGATATTGTAACTTAGGAGTGTTTTCCACTAGGAATTGTGGTAAATAGTGGTCGTTCCATGTTCACCAAAAACAAGGTTATCATTAGCAGACATGCGCAGTATAGAAAACACAAACATTGCAGTGTTTCCGGTGTATAAGACTTTAAGACGTACCTGTAACCAGGCTGGAAAACTTGTGCTGCCATTCTTTCCCTTTCACTGGTTAGTCCTCCACCAACAAGACTTGCAGGTCCAAATATCAGGGGTTGGTGTTTGTGCTCATGAGCTTGTGAAACACTTGCTCTACCTTCAAGGACGTCTTGAGCAAATGTTGCGCAAGTGATTGGATCAGCTGGTTTGGAATATGGTGCACGGTTTGCAGCATTATGGTGCCATGCTTCAGCTTTTTGTGTACGCTCGTCAAGCATTTCACGAGCAAATGCATTCCCATCCTACAGAAATGGAAAAGTTACTACAGGCAAAATTTCTGTTTAATTATAGTAATTGCTTTTTGGGGTAGAAAATCTACTGGATTATATGTTGAGAAAGGATCACTTTTAGACATTTTAATAGCCATGGTTTCTTCATAATTATGCACAAACTAGTCAACAACCAGATTCACACCATATGAAATATTTTTTATATTTTCCCAAATAAAAAAGAACTAATCGGATGGACTATTTCCAGTGTCCTGTAGCAGTTCCCCAATCATAAGAAAACAAGCTATATGAAGAGATGCCCAATCAGAAGACATCACATCTTCGATTAAAATTTGGCAGATGCTGTGTTGAGAACCCAGCTACTGTAATTCCTATTCCAACATTTTTTTTCTCAAGGCTGCATACAAGTTGAAATTTGCTCATTATATAGTTGAAAATATATCCCATCCAAATTGTACAAAGCAGAAATTATATGCATTAATCATATTTGTGTGAGGCATCATAGCCTGAGAACCCCACATTCTCAGAAGAAAAAAAAATCCTAAATATGATCAGCCTAAGATTGTACTGACAAGAAATTGCCAAATCACTATCATTAGCATTACCTTTTCCTGTCTTTCCTTTACTGCTAGAAGCATTTCTTCTTCCTTCTTTAGCATGTCCAGAAGATCAAAGGCCTACATAAGGAATAACAACAGATCTATTAGTGCTTAAATACGATGAATATAAGTACTGCAATTTGAGAAACAGAAACCCTCTAAAATCAGCTTATGTAACATTACTTGCCGTAGAAAACTAACCTTGCAGAGAGCCAATGAGATAGTAGCTAACCAAGCCTGCAACATGGTAAAAGTAAAATAGAACCAGAGCACATGTTCCGATTAATTATAAAAATGAAGTGCGAGGTAATAGTACAAGCTCTGGAAGCACACATTAATAAGATATGAAAAGTGATCAATTCTGAAAAAAAAAAAATTAGTCATGCCAATTTAAGTAGCATATGAAGAATAAGGATTAAAATTTGAAGACATTGCATTGAAGATTTGTTTATTCTATGGGATGAATTTATAGTTGCTATGTGTCAAGTGTCACCAGAGAGAACAAGATCCTTCATCGTGGGCTTGGTATGCACTAAAAAGAGCATCACAGGGTGTGTGGTTGATTTCCTGCAGGTAATTAAGAACTAGCTGCATGCCTGCATGCATCGAATCCATAAGGTTCCCTAATCCCTACAAGCATCCCTCATGTCAAATGAAAATCCCTTCATCTTCTAGAATGTCACAGCTCATGTTAATTAGAAATATTAAATAAAATCCTTCCTGTCATGAGGAGCAAAGCTATATTTTCTAGTATATCACAGCTCATTTTAATTGGAAAAAATAAAGCAAAGATATATGTTCTAATATGCTGAATATAGAAACCAGAATAAACATATGATTCAACACAGAACACCTTCCAGGTGTAGCATGCTAACCTCTCTTTCTTCCTCCCCATCATCCTCCAAGGCATCTTCCTCCCCAGCTTCAGCAGGAGCAGATAAAGCAGCTGCCCTCAATGAGCGCCCACGCCTTTCTTTTCTCTCTTTAATCTCTTGGAGCTTCGTTTCTGCAGCTTTTTGACGTCTGAAACGGGCAATCTAGGCTCCAGAAATACGAAACAGGGTAAATTACAGGAGGTTAACCGAGTCGAAAACATGTCAGAGTAAACAGATTTTGCAGGCTCAATGGAAGGATCCAGTACGTATTTATTTCTATCTAGCTTTTCTACTATAGACTGCAAACTGTATATGCTAAGAGCCGAAAAAAGTAATTAGTGTCACCTTCTGTGCTCTTCTGTTTGCCGTAGTATCAGGCTGCTTCTGTCTAGATAATTCAAGCTCATCCTCTGGAATAAGCTCTAGTGCTTCACATAGAGCAATAAACTCCTGTGGAACATAAAAGCAGTGATTCGTACATAAGGAATGGATGGTGTGCTGACAAATGAATCAATTTGGCAGGGAAGATTGCTAACCTTCAAATGGTTCTGTGATGCCTTAAGAATCGGGATCCTGTCCTCCTGTGCGATCTTCTCAGTCATTTCCCCTAGGTAGTATGGGACCTAAATTCCAACAAGGATCATCTGAGATATATAACCAAAGTAACAATTGAGTTTGTGAAACGCTGAAAAGGCTGTAAGTTTCCTAGCATTGCTGCGATCCAAGCTGCACTGATAACTGACTAGCCGTCTAGTGTCATCTATGGCCTGTTTCATGAACTTGTTCACGGAGCAGAGGGAGGGAGGGGAGCATACGAGAAGGTATTTGAGGTTGGCGGTGGAGACGTCTTCCTTTGTCTCGTTGGTGGAGAAGAGGCCGAGCTTGCTGACCATCTCGTCGCAGCGCCGCAGCAGCTCGACCCCCTTCCGGATCCCTTCCTGCCCAGCGTAAAAAAATCAGAGCACGTAATAAGCACCACTCGCCCCCCGAGAGCCCAGTCTCCTGGCGCTTATGAGAAGGACGAAGAGGCGATCCGGAAGAGGGGGGGGGGGGGACCTGGTCGAGGGCGGAGCTGGAGGCGAGGCCGTGGAGCCGGGACGCCCTGTCGAAGAGGGCGGGGAGCGGGAGGTCGGCGTCGTCCTCCGGCTCTGGATGGAGGCGCATCTGCGACTGCATCTTGTTCCCGACCTCCTCCACCTCCACCATTTCGATCGATAGGGGGCAAAACCCTAGAGCCGGGCGGAGTCGCGGGGAGGAGGGGAAGCAGAGGAGAGAGGGCTCGCGTGGGGAGGGAGGAAGCAGAGAAGAGCAGAGCAGGAGGCAGCCGTCGTGGGCGAATCGGCTCGCTCTCGCTCCTGCAGGGAGTATAAGGGCATCCTAGTGTAGGTCATAAGCTTTTTATACCTTATACATAATAGGAGCCGGTCCTAAAATAATCCTAAGCTCAAAAAAAGTTAAGACCGGACCTTAGTGAATAAAGTAATCCGAGGAAGGACACTGTTGTGAGCGGCCAATCAATGGTGTGCTGGCCAAGGGAGCTCGGACGAAAAAACTGACTGTATGCAAAGACTTTTTTTTACTGCATGGTAGGACCTCATGACTGTGCCAGGCCCACCATAAGACCGGCACCAGCACTATACACTGTTGATGCCCTAACGGATGGTCTCCCCGTGTTCGGAGACACGGATAGGGACACAAAGCGGAGACAGGGAAGCCGTAACCGTTCGGGTGGACCCAACCAAAGCCCCGCTGCCACGTTTTTCTAAGCCAAAATTGGATGCTAAAAAAATAGTTTTTGCCACGAGGTAATAATTTTTTTATCCCGCACACGCTACAATTTAGTGTTAATTTACCGCTAAACATTATAATATATATAATAATATGTTTTTTCTCAAAGAGATATCAACATATTTATAAAAGATAATTATTCTTTTACCTTTTCATATCAAGATTCTAGTAAATAAAAGGCATTCGGTCCCACTCTTCAACAGCTTTCTCCCACCCGTGGCGACGACCTCCTCCTCCTAGATCCTCCACTCGCCGTTTCTAGACCTCGGGGTCCCGCTTTCGGCCGCGGACCTCTGAGAGGCCGCCTACAAGGCGCTGGTCGTGACCTCTGGCACCACCGGAGGGAAGCCGCTCACCTACATCCCCCAGTCCTCCTCGGTGGCGTGGCATTCCAGCCATGTCTGCGTCCTCGGCCTCGTCTATCTCGCTCCAGCGCTCTCACACCCCTGCGGAGTTGGCAGCATGGCGCATTTCCGCTCGAAGCCCTTCTTGGTGGCGTTCCCACTCATCGATGCCGTCATCGAGGGTGCTGACGCTAGTGGCGTTCTCTCCCGCGATGAGTTTCGGAGCACCAGGGCTTGGATCGTCGAGCTGCTCAACCTCGCCGAGATCCCAAGTAGGAGAGGGCGGGAGAGGGCTAGCTGCGGTGGGTTGCGAGAGCACGGCGAACTCTAGGGTGCAGGTGCAATTTTAATTTGAGGCCTAGGGACATCGGGAGTCTGCAGCATAGTCACCAGAAATGTGGTACGATGCCCACATTTTCATGTCGGGTTCGTTTCTGTACCGAAAATATGGGTACATTTTCGTTCCAATATGTTAATCACTCTTAAATAATGTACCACGTTTCGCGTCCCTCTTGATCTATCGATTCGAGAACTTTTATTACTGTGGTCTGCACGTGTGATCCTATTTGGATCAAACCAGGACAGGAGACAGAGAGGCAGGCGTAAAATCAACATTTCGCGCGGCTTCTGATTAAAAAGAATATAATATTAAATATGATGTTCCACATCTAATTACCATATTTATATGTGGTGATAGCCAGGATATCTTTTTCCAATGTCATGTGACAAAAGCAACCTTTTCCAAGTATATCCACCGGCCAATTTTGCCCATTTTTAAGGCATGCTCGTGACAAGCTTCCCCAAAATCTCGATTCCCGGAGTGAGTTCGCGCCCCTCCACTCCACCACCGTTCCCAAATGTCCTCCGGACACCATCTCGCCGTCGCCGCCGTCGCCGCAGTGCTATTCCTCCTCTCGCCGCCGCCGCCTTGCGCGGCCGACCCCGACGACGAGCGCTGCCTGTCTCACCTCCACCAGTCCCTCTCCGACCCCTCCGGCGGGCTCCGCAACTGGACCAAGGCGGCGTTCTCGGCGCCGTGCGACGGCGTCTTCTCGCACCTCCAGGGCGTGACCTGCAACAACGGGCGCGTGTACAAACTCGCCCTCCCGGGGCTCTCCCTCGGCGGCGCCATCCCGCCCGAGCTCTCCAACTGCACCGGCCTCCAGTCGCTGGACCTCTCCGCCAACGCGCTGTCCGGCGCCATCCCGCCGGAGCTCTCCGCGCTGCTCAACCTCGCCGTGCTCAACCTCTCCTCCAACGCGCTCTCCGGCGCCATCCCACGGGAGCTCGCCGGCTGCGCCTACCTCAACGTCATAGATCTCCACGCCAACCAGCTCTCCGGCCCCATCCCCGACGAGCTTGGCCTCCTCGTCCGCCTCTCCACCTTGGACGTCTCCGACAACCGCCTCTCCGGCCCCATCCCCGTGCTCCTCGCCAACCGCACCGGTGGCGGCACGGCGGCCGTCGGGACGGCGAGGTTCAATGCCAGCTCGTTCGCGGGGAACAAGGGCCTGTACGGGTACCCGCTGCCGCCGCTGCGGAAGCGGGGCCTCTCCGTGCTCGCCATCGTCGGCATCGGCCTTGGAAGCGGGCTGCTCAGCCTCGTGCTCAGCTTCTCCGCCGTCTGCCTGTGGCTCCGCGCCACGGACCGCACGGCCACCACCCCCGGGGAGGAGGGCAAGATTCCCCAGCTCATGCCGGACTACTGAATTCATCCATCAAAGGAGGTTGCAACTTTGGACTTGGGGATGCCTTGCAATTGAGCTGAACCACATGGATTTATCTATCATCTTGGCATGCAACAAAGACTCCATCTTGGGCACATTTCAACTAGTAGATTCGTGATGCCAAGGATATTGGATCCTGGAACGGGGGGTGTCGGGATCAGAGCAGAGCAGACATCCTTTTGGTGCAGTCAGGGTGTCAGTATTGGATCGAGTACTGTAGTTTTTAATTACTGATGATTTTTTTTGGTTTTTTTACTTGGACTGTTTGGTGCAGCTCCTTCTGATTGGGTGTTTTTAGATCCCAAACTTTTCAAACTTTCCATCACATCGAAATCACATCGAAACATTAAATATAGCAAATGACCCATGTATGGAGTACTAAATGTAGGTAAATAAAAAAATTAATTGCATAGTTTTGATGTATGTTGCGAAATAAATTTTTTGAACCTAGTTAGGTCATGGTAGGACAATATGTACCACAAACAAATGAAAAGCGACATAGTGGGCTATAGTGTTTTTTCAGCGCTACAGTGTTTTTTCATGGGAACTAACACACAGCCATTGTGTTTATGCTGACTGCTGAGGAATAGTTTTCTGCACAGAACTGGTTTGTTGCTGCCTCCACTAATTCTCCTTGTTCTCCCCAGCGGCGGCGAATTCAGAATTACTTTCAGATGGGGTGGTGTGCTTGTTCTGTAATCTATTATTCTAGATTGTTTGTGCTTATGAGCTGGTTTTTCAGCCTCTTTTTGCTAAAAAACACTCTCTCCCCAAAGCAATGGATTGCTTTCATGTGCTGCTTCTGTGAGTGGTGCTGCTCCTGTGAGTGGTGCTGCTCCTGTGAGCATGTGATGGAATGAATGATCGAGTTAGTGGAATGCGCACTGCCACCGCCCACCAGTAGTGCTCTCTTTTTCCGCTGCTTTATTGTTCTGCCAGCAGCAAAGCAGCATGTCGCATGTTGATTGGGGCCTGTTGCTCTTGCACCTTCACCGTTTGCTTTTCACTGCCAAGTGGGACCGATGGATGGCTGTTGCCTGCTGGGCTAACCCGGCCACGAACTCCTCTGGTGCGTCGTGTTCGTGTCATCGTGTCAGGCTCAGGTTGCGTGGCTCAGTACTTCACATTGGCGTCAGCGACCGCGGCGGCCGGAGACTTGTCCGGCGTCAAGATCTGTGGGCGGGCCGCCGTAGTCGGAGCACCTCGGCCGCAGGCCGGCGCGTTGTCGTCGGGGCACGGCCACATGGGCAACTGCGTAAGCTTTTGGTGGCCAATTTTGGGGAGACAGTAGAAAAAAAAGGGGCATGGAAGGTTCACCTTGGAGAAACTTCACTGGGCTTTAGAATTCATGAACAGAGCTAATGGAGAAGTATAACCAGGTGATTAGGTGAACTACCTTTGCCTTGGAATGGCATGCTGCAGGTACAACAGAAGAAAACCAAAACCACAGCTCCTTAAGAGCGGCAGCACAACTCAAACATCTATTCACACGTACCAATTTGCTAGCAGCCACTGACTGCACAAATCAAAAGGTACAAACTATTCATCTCCCAACAAAACGCGGCGATTTCGCCACTCGATCAAGAGCCACCCTCTATGCCCTGACCTTTTTTGGCAGGCTCTAGGTGTGCGACGGACGCCATTCTCTGTTCCTTCCTCTATGATCCTGCCAGCTGCTTCTTTGGTGGTGGTGCCCTTCCTCCTGGTTCCTCTGTTTATTGTTCCTCTGCTGGAAGTACCCGCCGCAGTTCCGTTTCCTTCCAGATGTGTGACTGGGATCCTCATTCCAGTATCTATTATTGTTGGATCCACCATAGAAGTTATTACTCCTGTTGTTTGATGCGTACTGGTTATTGCTCCAGCCGCGCCAACTAGGCTCCTCCAGAAAAGCACCCCAACCGGAGTTGCTATTACCCCATTTACAAGATTCATCTTTCCCTCCCCAAATCGCGTTGGCATCCCAGTCCCACTTATTCACTTCAGCTGGCTTTTCTACATAGATGTCCCAGTTTCCAGACGTGCTCTGAGTACACTTGTTATCTGCCCCGGCATTGCCCGATCCAGTAGCCGGGGTTGAATTATAATCCGAGTCGAATGGTAGCCGTACCTTATCCAGGTCAGCTACCAACTCAGGGTCAACTTTGCAGCAGTGGTCGACCTTATCAATGTACACATCAGGGTCTGGCAAAGGAATATCAGAAGGTTGGCCATGATAATTAGCCCAGAACCTTGCCTTTGAATTCTGAAAATTCTCAAAGGCTCCTGAATCATCCCATTGCTCAAGATTATTGTATACTGAAACATATTGCTTGTTTTCGCAGAACCTCCACCAGGAAATGTTGCCGACATAACTGCAGAATTCCCTTTCCCATAATGGGACTGAGCAGTGCTCGTGTCCTGCATATATGGAAATAAATGTTAGAATTTTATGGAATTGTCGTGGTAATGAAGGATGATACAGGATTTGCAAGCCTACTGCATTCAGCAAACTGACAAAAAAAATATTTTACAGCTAGATTGATCAGTACTCTGCTGTGTAAATTTGGAAGATACCAGATTGAAATTTTAGATTGAGTTCAATAACCTGGAAGAGAAAATACTTTTTGTTTCAAATTATTGATAAGGGTAGAAACTGAGTACCCCAGAGGCCCAGAGATAAAATTTGTTCCAATCATCCATGTTTACAACCGCAGAGGAGAACATATCAATATATAAAGGAAGATAAATTTAGAGGCTATTCTGTGCTCATTCAAGACACCTAAGTCTCCAAGTTATCTCCTGTATTTGTTAAGTAGCAACGTAATACCGCAATCTGAGAATTAAAAGGTTGCTGTTCTATCATTCTAGTTTTATTGGCACTCTACCTTTACGAATTACTGGGAGGGGATGTTCTTTCCAAGTTAAGCTGACTTTTGAACCAGTAGTGCTGATGAAATGTTGCTGGCCCTTTTGTTCTAAAAATTGATAAATAGAAAAATACAATAAACTCTGAAATAATGGACAATTACTCTAGTTAATGAAACCTAAGCATGATGTAATATATTCATGGCAATGAGAAGTTTGCAAGACTGAAACTGGAGAGTTGAAATCAGTTCAAAGGAAGAAGACCAATACAGGACAAAAGCTATGATGCCTAGAAAGACACACAGGTACTTTGTTTCCCATGCTTGTTCTGTTAGAAAAGCGTTTCTACTATATCGAAGTTCTGGTGTTATGTGCTGATGTTATCCTGTAACTTTATATTGATTTCAACATAAAGTTGGCGCCTATCCTACTTGGTCTGAAAAAAATAGACAAAACCATAGTGGATGAAGAACATTAAATTTCCTATGCCATCTGAATTTTTTTTGCACCTTTTCTTATGTTCATGGCTTACATTAATAAGGCTTCCTGAAACATAATGTAGGAACTTGTTTGCCAGCTTGCAAACTGGTACATTGGTGATGGCGGGGGTATTCCCTATCATTTTCTAAAATTAGTTTCACTTTTTCCTATTTGATCCTCACGAATTCTGTCAGTATTGAGAATGGTAAGGAAAAACCTAACTTTAAAACCAAAACCATATCCCTAAAGGCTAAAACTAAGCCTATCCATATAACCCAACATTCTAGGATTACTAGCTTCAGAGCCTATATAAGGTGCTTCTTTCATAATCCAAGCCGCTCAAGCTAGGATATAAAATCAGTAATTGTATGGATGGTCTTGCACTTCCTCTGCATTCATACGAATGAAGATCAATGGCACGGGAGAAACATTGAGCAGTTATATGCATAGTATGGACAGACCTTGGTTGCTTAATCAGGAAGGGACTAGACTACTAGAGACTAGGCATTTCAATAAAGTGCACAAAAAGGAGAAAGTAATCAGGAAGGGACTAGACTACTAGAGACTAGACATGAATTGAGCCATGAATCCGGAAGATCCCAGCAGTTGGACCAATATAAAGGGTGAAATAAATGGTTGTATTGTAGCTAATTAGAAATGGGTACTGGGTAACATTCAAAATCTTAAAGTCAGACAGACACCATGTATGGGACAATGGCAATACTTTCATTGTCAGGCGTACAGATGGACCTCAGTTGCTTAATCAGGAAGGGACTAGTGATGAGGTGTTTCGACAAAGTGCACAGAAGGACAAAGTAATCAAAGATAGCGCGCAAGGCGTGAAGTGGGCCATGAGTCCGGATGATTACAGCCATTGGATCTATGTAAAGGGTTAGATGCACGGTTGTACTGCAGCCAACTAGAAGGGGCAATGGTTCAGAAACTTAAAATCAGTGCACTGCATGATTTGTACTTCCATGTGTCTTCAAAACATTTTGTGTTAACTTTCCTCATTAGTCATTACCAATTTGCACACCAGATATAAATTATTGTTGGGACACATGATACACTACGCAAAATGAACAGTGGCCAGAAAGCACAGCCTGCAATTGCAGTATGGCAGTACCACCCTTTTCCAATTTCCCCAAGAGGAATGGCTATCTACAATATTCAGGTAAAGCTAGCATTTTTTTTTGACTTCATTGTACTGCAATGGCAAGAACAGTCTAGACAGATGAGAAAGCCTAAAGCAACAGGTTAGTCTGCATCAGCAACTCTGATTTTAAGCTCTATAATCAGTGACAGAGGTTACCGAATCTCTGTTCCACAAGAGATTACGTGACGATATAACCCAAATCAGAAGAACATGGGAATGAGAACGATAGGCATCCGTCCGTACCGTAATCAGGCGGAGGGAGAGGTGGGTGCGAAGGGCGGCGGGAGCGGTCCGGCCCCCTCCTCACATACCGCGACCGATTCCAACCCCCCATCGGGAGGAAGAAGAGGAGGAGGGCAAAACCCCCCAACTCAACGATTCGCCGAAGCTCCCGAGCCCCGGCGGCACCAAGGCAAGGCAACCCAATGGCAGGCAGTCGGACGCCCCCAAGAACTAGCTCCCGACGCGCAGGCTATGAATCCATCGCGCTGTGAGATTGGGGCGCCTTCCTTCGTCGGCGACGGCGTGTGTCCGGAAGTATGTCGACACAGCCGGGAGCGGAGAAGGCAAGCGGAGAGCTCCGCGGCGAGTGCGCGAGGTAGAAGAAGAGACGCCAAGAGGAAGCTAGTCCGACTGGAATGCCTTCTTCGGGCGTAGTTTCTAGGCCAGAGGCCCGTCAAGGCCCAGCATTAACTGGGCCAGGAATATCTAGGCGAGTCACCCTCCAGTTCCAATCTCGCTGTCACCGTTGCTTCTCCGCTCCGCCCACCATGCTCTCCGCCATGGCCGCGCGCCCCGTGATCGCGAGCAGCTCACGCCGCCCTCCTCTCCCAGCTCAGCCTGCAGCTGCTGCTGGTCCTTCCTCTTCCCCTGGTACGTCTGTGCCCGCCGCTTGCTCGGGCGCCATTATCTGATTATTCCGCCTCTTCCTTTTTTTTAATGTTTTTGTTTGCCCATACAGCGGCTCGTGGAGTCAGATCGGGGGCGGGAGCAAAGCGCTCTCTCCTTCGGCCGTGCCCTATGCCGCTGACGTCCGTGGCAGGTAGCTCCGAGCTTCCCTGTTCCCGACTTCCTCGCATGCTTACTTCGGTTGCAGTCTGTTCGATGGAATGACCGTGACTGATATGAAGGCGCTGGTTGCAGTGGGGAGTTTGGTTGCCGCTGGGGCCGCTAATGCTGCCGAGCTATTGGATCCTCTGGTTAGGAGAATCACACGCGCCTTCAAATATCTTACATTTTCACTGTTTAATGTTCAGTCAGGAGTTGTTTGATCCTGATTACCTGTATCAAGTTATGATTACAGCATGGCTAATCTGTCAAGAGATTATTATCATCCATTGCATAAGCTGTAGCATGTCTCACTTGTAATGTAGTCAATTTATATCTCTTGTTCTTTCTTTTTTGCATCCATTTGCTTCAACTTCCATTACAGTGATATATTTATTGTGCATTAATCCCTGCAAACTGCTTGCTTTTCACCAGCACGGATCATCAGAACTTCTTTTGGCCGATCTTGGCATTGGAGATTGGTTTGGGGGTTTGCTGTTTTCTGCTGGACAGCAGGCTAATGAGGCTGTTCAGGATCAGCTATCTGCTCTTAGTTTCTCTAGGTCTGTTCTTTTTCACTTCTGTTAACTTCTTGTTGACATTTCTACTTCCTTGGCATTTTCAATTTTTCTGCCTATTGCCTATTGCTCGCATCTCTTATGTCTCACCTTTACCTTTACCCTCCAGCTTGGCAGTCATTTTTGGTGCTGGACTTGTAACTAGTTTGTCTCCATGTACACTCAGCGTTCTGCCATTGACCCTAGGATATATAGGTGAATATAGTGGTTATCGTTTCTGATGGTTATTCATCTTCAGAATTTGTCGTCACTGATGACTCTGACATAGTTCTTTCTTCATGAACTTCTAGGTGCATTTGGCTCTGGAAAAAGCCGAACCGAGGTAATTTAAGATGAATGAACAAGTGATTCTGTTCCGAAAACTTACCTCCACTGAAGCACTTAGTTGGGTTATTAAGCCTAGCATCTGTAACGATTAAAGGTTCATTTCCAGCTGGATACTTCCCTTGATATAATTACTGGTATGTGAGTATGTGACATGGCTTTTCCTATCTATTAGGTTATCGGAAATTCAATAGCATTTTCATTAGGACTGGCAACAACCTTAGCTATTCTTGGTGTTGCTGCTTCGTTTGCTGGAAAGGCTTACGGTCAGGTTGGACAAGGACTCCCAGTGGCTGCTTCTGGATTGGCCATTATCATGGGACTGAACCTTCTGGAGGTAAATCACTGCAAAATAAAAATTTGGATAAACTGGAGCATGTCAAAGAAAATTTCTTCCTGCATCCTTTCCTTAAGTTAAATCATTTATGAGAAGATTTAATACCTGTATTTCTTGGTTTCTATTATATCAGTAGTTTGTTTGGATACACTGATTGTAGTGGCCGTTCATTCTGATGAAAACACATTTACGATTTTTATCTTGTGTCCATATTATTGGCACATAAATTTCGCCATAATGTTTTATTTTCATGTTATTATGTATTTAACAGGTAGTCGAGCTGCAACTTCCCTCATTTTTCAGCGATTTTGACCCTCGAGCTGCTGCTGCTAACCTCCCTTCAAGTGATGCCACCTGACATCATCGTTTATTTCTTATTGAAAAAAATGCTAATATGCATATCATTATTGTTTCTTTTTACTCACAAACAATATATTTCTTTTGTCACTTATTTTATATTATGTCAGGTGTACAAGCATATCTTGCTGGTCTTACATTTGCATTAGCAGCATCACCTTGCAGCACACCTGTTCTTGCTACCCTTCTGGGATATGTTGCCACTTCAAGAGTATGTATTATTGGATACATAAGTTGTCTCAGTAGTCAAAAGTTTATTACTGTTGTTAAACTTCAACACAGTGGAAGACACTGTAAAAAAATGTAAAATTAGTAAATCACATTCTGCCATGCAGTACTTTTTTTTATATATTTTATGCTTCCCCTAGCTTCTGTCTTTCGGAATGATGAGGATATACTGTCACAACTTCAACCTTTTTCTTTCAGGACCCCATTATTGGAGGAAGCTTGTTGTTGACATACACAACGGGCTATGTTGCGCCTCTTCTTATTGCAGCTTCTTTTGCTGGAGCGTTGCAGGTATGGATGCTGTCCATTTCTTCGTGCCCCACCTATTCAAACAGGATTTGAACCTTGAATTGCTCTCAAGACTGCTCTAGACTAATAGACCAAATGTGTTTATTCTCTTTTATGCCCCTCAT
Source organism: Panicum virgatum (assembly GCF_016808335.1). Taxonomy (NCBI): domain Eukaryota; kingdom Viridiplantae; phylum Streptophyta; class Magnoliopsida; order Poales; family Poaceae; genus Panicum; species Panicum virgatum. The sequence continues at coordinate 1,647,380 of NC_053138.1, read as the reverse complement.
AATTAACTTGGTTGCCTTGTGTAGAGTTTGCTGTCATTCAGAAGATATTCAGCATGGATAAACCCAATCAGGTACCTACTTCATACTGACGTTTGAATATTTTCTCTTAACAAATAAATGTTGACCTGAATATCCATTAGCATCTTGTGCTTTCTAGTCAAAGTATTAATAGCAAGTTATCTAACTTTCAGACTGCACACTCTGTCCTTGCATAACCACTCTGAGTCTACGTCAAAAACTAGCTAACTTGATTTACTCTTGGGATTTGGATATATAGATTGTCTAAAGAAACAACACGCGTGAAATGACATATGCATCCTTTTTTCGTAACTACTGACCTGATGTAAAGATCATATCAATTACTCCTTCCAATACTCTTTCCTTTACTAGGGATACTTCTTGCACTAACATTTTTTTCGACAGTGGTGCATTTCTACTTGGTGGAGGTGTCTACACCCTTCTGGACAGGATGTTTCCTGCAACGTCAATGGCAATGTAGGACATTGTTGGAGACTGCAAGACAACAGTCCATTGGACATGTGATAGCAATGTCTTCAGATGTACAATAGGTAATGATCAAACACTAACAGAGTGTTGTTGGTTCTCTCTACAATGTATAGGCGTGTAAATGATTCAAGACAGCCAAGGCATCTTTACCTCATAAGTCTGTACGGGCCTCAATAATTGGAGGTGTACCCTGGAGACTGGAAGGATTGATATAATACATGGAAATCCATATATGCGTATGTACCTAAGGATCGGGTTTTGAACCAATGACCAAAATTGGTTATCAGGGCATGTGGCGGGCCCAAATTCAGTGGTCAATTCCTTTGCAATTCTTTTTCGTCAGTGTATTTTCTGTAGGGTACAATATTGCAGAATACTTCTGTTAATTGTAACAATTTGACATGATATGGTAATCAGACAGTTAATATACAATCAGCTTTATGGGCGTCAACGACCAAATACCTTCTGGTTTAAATTTTTTGCACAGAGGTGATGCTGAAAATAAGTGAGGCGATGCATGACTTATCCTAATGCAGATATGTGGAGAGATGAACATCGAATGGTTTCTGGGTCTAGGATGCTTTATTTACCGTGCTTCCACTACCATTCAAGCATGTGGCTTGTGGTGCACAAAACTGTTTTATCCGCCCATAATAGTTTTTCCCCCTTATAACCATCATTTTTGTATACAATCCTTTCAAAATAAAGATAGCCCAACCAATCATTAAAAAACAATCTTGCTCAATCTGGGGGACTTCAACATGCTGCTGGGTGCTGGCTGTCACATTCAACATCTCTTTACTCCTTAGATTTAGTCAAGCTCTGTCAAGCATCCAAGAATTTAAGCACACTTAATCTTCTCACACATAAATTCCTAGCCCGACTTCCTTTGGATCGGTTTCTACCATCCAGGAAGGCCTGCCAATTCAAGTGGATGAACATGTTTAGCTCAAACAAAACATGAGTCGGAACATTATGTACTGTTTTTTAGGTTGGTAAAAGAGAAATCACTTGTTCATCACAAAGTTGCTTGTCCCTCGAGATGCACGCTCTAGAAGAAGCTTCCTTGCTTCGACTGCTATTCCCTCTGGCTGCATTACAGCAAATTGAGATAGTTTAGTTTGGGGGAACAAAGCTCCCATGTAAATCCACCTTTCCTTTCTTCTTCCTTTCAAGCATTACTAACCTCTTCCGGAAACCAAACACCTGGCTGGGTGTTGCCCTCAAGAACCGCCAAAGCAAATGCAGCTGTTGCAAAGCCCACTGATCTGAAAAATTCCAATATAGCATGCTTAGATGCAGTAGAGACAGTATTCCTGATGGTAACTTCTAACGGTGTAAGATAATACAAAGAAAACTAAAATCTGAACCAGATATTTTCCCAGGTTTAAACAAAAAAAATGGAACGGAAGGTTTCCACAGGATGATGTTGTAAATCAAAGGAAACCATCATTTCATATTGTGTTGTGCTTTGACAAATGCGAAGCTTCCTAATTGCAAGTAATCAGATAGTTGGTGGTGACAATGTTAAGATTATAATGCTAGATATCAATTACGTATTGGGTGTCAAAAATGCTCAATGTTCATGCTTTTGTACTTACACAGATAGCTTCTTATGAGTAAATAGTCCAATGGTATTCCGGCCATTTGAACAGTCCAAGTCTACCTGCAGAAAAAAATTAAATGAACTGGATCAGGCAATGATCATTAGCGGTCAAGTACCATTCCTCACACACATAAAGAACTTACTCTCATGGAGACACGCTCTCCTGCAATGCCATCAATTGTTCGGACCAAAGGATCAACTGACATGACTAACTTTTGAACCTTATTTTTATCCCTCAAGAACTCCTGGAAAGAGAAAAATGGAGTCACACTGAGGTCAAATTAACTCCAATTCAATAAAAAATATCGGTTATGTATACGTTCTGGATTCCAGTCGAATATATATCGTTTAATCTTAATACAAGAATTACTGGTTAAATGTTGTAATTGCTGAAAGGCAGATGCTAATAGCTATTTGTAACCTCCATTAATGTTGTTAGTACTGATAAATATAACTAGAAGAAGGGTTCGAATGAATTAACTTGATGATGCATAATCTGAGAAAAAAGACATACAACAGGTAAGAAGTTTGCGAAAGCCTGCATTCCCCAATTCCAGAAAAAAGGAGAAGTACCAAATCGAGCACTGACGGTTGGTACGCCTAAAATCTTAAAGGCGCTCCTCACTTCAGGCAAATTCCTGGAATCAGTAATGTAGTGTCAAATCCATTTGCTTCTTTTTGTGGTTATATTGGATCTCTGTTTTCTCAATTATAAAATATGGAAAGGTAAAAATTGGCGAAAAGTACTTACAATAAGTAAACATTTTTCTTTCTGACCCCCTTTCCAAAATCAATGTTCAGAGCTCCACTGTAGGGCTTCAGTTTGATTTCTTTTCCTGGTTTAGTAATAGAAATAAGAATGACTTTAAGATTTCTCGGACCACCAAAGGCGCACTAAGGAAGTAGTATGAAGTACCCTTGTTGTATGCAATTACATCCTCCCCAAGAAGCAGGAAACTTGTTGTCAGTATTGTTGGACCCGCACCACCAGAACCTGCAGTATAGTAAAAGAATCTAGAAAAGGGATTTAGCAACATACAACATAGGCATGGATGCATCAAATAACTTGCTGCTAGCTTCATAAATCATGGAACCGTGGTTGAAAGTGATTCGTACAATGCAATGCTTATGCAGGTATTTTGAAGATAACATAATTATTCGCGTATCAATTAGGAGAGGGGACATATCATTGCAACAATCTAGTTACTATATGGCAGCACAAAAAATTAATCCAACAACTACCCTTTTTAAATACACTGTATTTTGATATTTGGTTTTGTGTAGACAATGACAAACTCTAACCTTAGTCTTTCCGGTTCGCCATCATTTTCACTTCTTGCAGCATCGACAAGTTCAGCAGCCATCACTGTCAGAAGAGAACAATACAGCACATTAATAAATTCTGAAAAGTCAAGATACTTATCCCTTCTGGATATGAAAAATATTTGAGTGCTGCATTCCAAACTAGAAGAGCTAGATCCTGGACAACAGAAAGAGACAAACAAAAGGCTAATATGAGGAACTGTATTGAGGGAATGTGGAGACCATTGCTCACTCCAGGATATATGCCGGCAGTAGTAATAGCTGGGACACCAGCGGATTTCGCTTGTTCATGGAAACCTTTTGCTCTCCAGGAATAGTCAGTGTCGTCGCAAACATCGATGTATGCTGTCTGTTCAGTAAAATATTTGAAGTTGTGCCATCCAATAGCATTTGCAGGTGATTAAGTAAGACACCGCTCAATCTAATCAGGAAACTTAATTAACACAATACTTATATGAAATTGAGTTGAGCCTCAAAAGCTTGGCATGTCACTGCTCTACCTTTGTAGATATCGCTGCCTGCAATACGGTGCAGTCCTCCGCCCTTTGGAAAGGCCCAGCAGTATGGACAACTAAATCCACGCCTGTGCAGGGAGATTTAAAGGTAGTTAAGCCTAAAGTAGACATTATTGGTTAGCAAAAGTTTGGAGCTTTGGAAGAACAACTCGCAGTATAGGAGGCTGCTGCATTAGCGTTACTAACCTTGTAGCGCTTCCTCCAACATTATTACGTCGCGGGTATCAACTTGGACAAACTCAGATCGCTCTCCGAGTTTAGACGCGAAGGATTCACCTTTTTCCCTGCCCATCAGCAAGCAGCGGTTACGCAACCGGAACAGAAGAGGATATAGAACGAGGCAATGGAACGGAGCAGAGGATGAGAGGAGGTGGGGATCGAGGCAGAGGCACCCCACCGGTTCCTTCCTCCGACGAGGACGCTGAGGTTGGGGCGGAGCTTGGAGAGCGCGGTGACCGTGGAGCCCCCGACGCGGCCGGTGCCGCCAAGCACGAGCACGCGGGCGGTCCTCGAGGAGGAGGACGACCTCTTCACCTGGGCGGCAGCGTCCCTGGTGGAGGGTGCGGCGGCAGGAGACGCGCATGCTCGGACCATGCCCATGGCGGCCATTCGGTGGGCTTATCGCCTAGGCAGGCTGCTGCTCGCTCTGACGGAGATGTCAGATGTGGCGAAGCGTTGCTAGAACGACCGACATGTCAGGTGTGTGGTCGTTAGCAACTCCCGGTCCGGTCCGGCCGCGGTGGCACCATTTCCTTCCTTGCTTCTGCCTGCAGTCGAGCGAGGTCGCAAGCAAGTGGCAGCAGTAGGTGGGCGGCTGGGCGCGTGAGAGGACGAGCTCAACGCTGAACTGCGCGGGGCAGGCCACCACGTACGCCTACAGTTCCTGCTCCCCGCTGCCCCTTGGCTTCGATTTGCTGGATGAGCCGACGAGGAACCAGAGAGGAGAGAAGATAGCGCCAATTTCGGTGGGAGTGTGGTAAGAGTGTCATGACATTAAATTTGCTAACATATATTAATAGTGTGAAGAGAGAGAAGAGATGAATGTCATGAAATGTGAGAGGAGTGTCATGGTGACGACCCTCTACTGGCACAGTTCTTAAGATTTCAGTCTAGATAACTGTGTCGATGTCACTTCCACTGAGACTGGTCTAAGAATGCACATGAAACTTGGGCAGACTCTAAACCACAAATATCTCTGATGAGAGTCAAAACAAATCTCGCCACTGGACACTTAAACAAGATGTAATCAACTGTCTCTCTCTTCACAAAGTTTGCATTCTTCTGGGCCCGCCTATTTTCTTTTCTTAAGCTGGACCGCTGGTTGAATTTTGTCATGAAAGGCCATCCAAAGAAAAAATTTGATCTTCAGGAGGATTCTGCATTTTCAAATTTTCATCATGAGTAAAATGCACTGTAGGTCCTTAAACTACTTCTCCTGTTCTGTTTAGGTCCATGAACTTTGAAAATGCATTTCTAGGTCCAGGATCTATTTAAGTGAGGCATGGAGGTCCAAAACGTCATTGACCTGCTCTGACCAGCTACGTGGATCGCCAAGCTGGCTCTGACGTGGACGTGGTCTGTGTGTTGGCATCTGACCAGAGACAAAAAATAAAGAAAAAAGTGCAAGTAGGCCCTCCCATCCCGACCCCTCCTTACGCTCCCCTGTTCTTTCGTCTTCCTCAGCGACGAGGCGGAAGGGGGCGATTAGGGCGGCGGCGATCGGCGTTCATCGAAGATAGTGAGGGGCCGGCGGCAGTGGATGCTCGCGAGAGGATCTGAAGGGAGGCAAGGAGGGACCAGTCGTGGCACTTGAAGCGCAGCGATGGCGCCGCGACTGCGGCGGAAAGGAGAACATGCGCCCGTGTATGGTGAGTCGATTAAATCCCCAATCTTTGAGATTAGTTAGTTGTCGGTTGAGTGTTGGTACACGTAGATCATGTATTTGGTGGAAATTTTGGGTATTTGGTCGATTTCAGGAAGATTGTTAGGGTTTTGGTTGAGCCGTGGGGTTTTGTGGAAGGTTGTGTTCATGATTCATGTGCAATTTTATGTAGGTTCTGGTAGTGACGAGTTCACAGTAGAGGTCCGACATGGCGGGTTTTTTGTTGGGCATGGCCAGTTGAGGAGCTACGTGGATGGGAAGGTTTCTTGGTTCGATTATTGTGAGTTAGAGACATGGTCTCCTTTGTGGTTTGATGATTTCATAGAGCAACTTGGATATGAGAGGACTGAAAGCATGAGGATTTACTGGCAGTTACCTGGGAAGGATGTGGCTGATGGATTAAGAGTGATTTCCAATGACTCAGACACTAATGTGATGGTGTCAGTTGTAGATAGGGTCAAGAACCTTGTGGTATACTTTGATCATGATGACAACATTGCAGCCTTGGACTTTGATGATATTGTAGTGAACCCAGTTGCTGAGTTGCCCAAGGTACTGAGCCCTCACAAGGTGCAGTATGTTCCAAAGAAGGTGGATGAGAAGCTACCAAATTTTTACAGTGATGTACCAACCACTAGTAGAGGCATGGTAGATGATGAAGGAAGTGATTCAAGTGGTGGTGGTGATGATGGCAGTTCTGAAGACTCAGATTTCGTGGACAGTGACTATGAAATTGATGCAGATGATGATGACTTATTTGTTAAGAATGTTGATGTGGGGGTGAATGATGAGGGTGCAGCTGTGAATGCATCATCAAGTCAAGGTGCTGATGATGATATTTGTATAGATGAGGACTGCTTGGATCTTCCAGATTCTGAGGATGAAGGATTAAGGTTCAAGTCTTGGTCTGCAGAGGACTTAAGTAATCCAGTGTTCAAACCAGGGATGGTGTTTCCTTCAGTTGAGGTTTTGAGGAAGGCAATCACTGAATACAGTGTGAAGAATAGGGTGCAGATAAAGATGCCAAGGAATGATAGAACTAGGATAGAGGCTCACTGTGCTCCAGAATGTCCATGGAGGTTGTATGCTTCCCATGATAGCAGGGCCAAATGTTTCATGGTCAAGACATATCAGAGTGAGCACAACTGTCAAAAGGAATTTGTTTTGCAGAGATGCACTTCCAAGTGGCTAGCAGAGAAGTACATTGAGGTGTTCAGAAGTAATGATAAACTGATTTGGCAAACTTTGCAAAGGTTATACAGAGAGAATGGAATCTAACCCCAACTAGAACCAAGTTGGCAAGAGCTAGGCTTATTGCTCTGAAGAAGGTCCACGGAGATGAGGAAGAGCAGTACAACCAGTTATGGGATTATGGGCAAGAGCTAAGGAGAAGTAATCCTGGGACATCTTTCTATCTCAATGTAGTGTCTAATCATTTCAGCACCTGCTATTTTTCATTGGATGCATCCAAAAGGGGATTTCTAAGTGCATGCAGGCCCTTGATATGCTTGGATGGGTGCCACATAAAGACCAGAACTGGAGGAATTCTATTGACTACAGTAGGTATTGATCCTAATGACTGTATATATCCCATTGCAATGGCTGTGGTTGAGGTAGAGTGCAAGGACTCATGGCTGTGGTTCTTGAATACATTGAAGAGTGATCTTGGAATTGAGAGCACTTATCCTTGGACTGTAATGACTGATAAACAAAAGGTAATCAGCTAATCCTCATGCTTGTACTCATAATTGTACTCATGCTTATACTCATTGTACAGGGTTTGATCCCTGCTGTGGAGCAAGTCTTTCCAGAAGCAGAACATAGGTTCTGTGTTAGGCACTTATACTCCAATTTCCAGCAGCACTTCAAGGGAGAGACACTGAAGAATCAGCTATGGATGTGTGCAAGATCAACCACTATGATGGATTGGAACACAAACATGGACCAAATGAAGACATTAAATGCAGCTGCCTACACATGGTTAGAGAAGATGCCACCAAACACATGGGTAAAGGCCTTCTTCTCTGAGTTCCCTAAATGTGATATCTTGTTGAACAACAGTTGTGAGGTGTTCAACAGATACATACTGGAAGCAAGGGAATTGCCTATACTCTCTATGTTTGAGAAGATCAAGTGTCAAATGATGACTAGGATTGTGAACAAGCAAAAAGAGATGGCAGAAAAGTTCCAAGGTCCCCTGTTCCCCAAAATTAGAAAGAAAATTCTGAAGAGGTATGAATGGGCCAACTTGTGTTATGCACTGCCTGCTGGCCAGAGTGTGTTTCAAGTAAATGAGAGGTAGAATCAGTACATTGTTGAATTGGCCACCCAACACTGTGATTGTAGAAGGTGGGACCTAACTGGGATACCATGTAACCATGCTATAGCTGCCTTAAGACATGAGAGAATTCCAGCTGAATCAGTTGTACCAAGTTGCTATTCTGTAGAGAGTTTCAGAAAAGCGTATGAGTTCAACATTTGGCCATGCAGAGACAAGAGAGAGTGGGAGCATGTTAATGGGCCACAAGTTCTAGCTCCAATCTATGAGAAGAAAGTTGGGAGGCCCAAGAAGTCAAGGAGAAAGCAACCTCATGAGGTCCAAGGAAAACATGGGCCTAAAATGACAAAGCATGGAGTGGTGATGCATTGTAGGTACTGTCAGTCCGATCAACACAACCAGGCAACATGTGAAATAAAGAAGCTAGGCTTGAGACCCAAACAACCAGCAAGAAGGAAGGCCCAAACAGTCCAGGAGGAAGGCAATGCAACATGTGACATGGTAAGTCTCAATGAGTCAGACAACATGTGTAACCACATATCTTCTGATTGTCTTCTAATTCTGTGCAGGAGGACATCCAGCAAGAAGTAGGTAGTTCCCAACTTATGTCACAACTTAGTTCAACAATGATGAGCCAGATGACTGCTGAAGGATCACAATCTAGCAGGCTTCTTCTGCATCATGGACCATTACCTGATTCTGAATTTGTTCAGAACAACCGTCCAAGGGCCAGACCTGGAGTCCCATTAACAACATCAACCAAGGCTGGGAGGCAGGCTGCAGCAGCAAAGAAAGGGAAGGCCTCGAAGAAAAACCGTCAAACTGGTGGAGATGGACAGGAATCATCCAAACAAAGGAAGGCAGCCAAGACAAATACCAAGATTGGTGGAGATGGACAGGCACCAACTAAGAAGAGGAAGCTAGCCAAGAAGTAGACCTAGCTTACAGCATCTGTGACCAGCTCAAATCTTTTGTGACCTTTTGTGGTTTGTCTAACCTGCTGTCGTGGTTGTACAGCAAAACATTAGGCTGTGAACTCTAGTTTCTGTGAAATGCTTGTGAACTAGTTTATGAGAAATGGCTGTGAACTCTAGTTTCTGTGACATGTCTGTGAAATGCTAGTGAACTCATTTCTTTGAAATGCTTGTCAACTCATTTATCTGAAATGGCTGTGAACAATAGCCACTGCCCTCTAGTTTCTGTCAAATGGTTCTCACAATTCAAGCTCAGTTCATACATGCTAATAGCTTCGATACATTCCATGTTTAGTTCTTAAACACTAAGAGCAACAGCATCACACATTGCACACACAGAATAGATACACATACAACACATATTGACTTTAGCAACCTAACTATTTCAGTGGCATTCTTCTTCTTCCATTCTCCTTCTCTAGCATGCAGAAACTCCATCCTTGGGGCTGCAATAGGGCCTTCCAGCTGCGTTGAACTGCCTCCTTTCAGCAACCCAAGACTCCTAAGCTTGACAACGTAATCTTCTTCCCAGAACCAAAAAGGGCATCCACTTCCATCACACTACACAGACCAACAAAACAAGCTCAAATCTTCCTCAATTAAATCAAAGATGAGCGGGCAACAAATCAACACATCAACCCACAGCCGAACTCACCTTGTGCAACGGGCAGCAGTAGAACACCTTCCCAAAGCTCCATTCCTGCTTCGATCTGCGCCGCACCACTTGCCGGAGCCCACAATCAGTGCAAAGGATGAGCGGGAGCTCATCCGCACCCCATTGCTCCGACGCCGATGCACTGGATTCGCGAGCCATGGCATGGATCTGGGCCTCAGAGGTAGGCGCAGAGAGGGGGGAGAAGAACACGAGAGAACAGAGGATGAGAGCCATGGCATGGATCCGCACCCCACATTACTATAGAAGGGAAGGGTGTACTTGCAATTTTTTGCGCCTCCGTCAGATGCCATGTCCACGTCAGAGCCAGCTTGGCAATCCACGTAGCCGGTCAGAGCAGGTCAATGGCGTTTTGGACCTCCAATGGCTCACTTAAATAGATCCTGGACCTAGAAATGCATTTTCAAAGTTCATGGACCTAAACAGAACAGGAGAAGTAGTTTAAGGACCTACAGTGCATTTTACTCTTTCATCATCAGCCTATCTTTCACCCCGCCAAAGGTCATTGCCTCGTAAAGGGATTTAGTAGTATATCTTCCTTTCTTCCCAAACACCCAAATCAATTCATCCACCGGTGTAATATCAACTTGATTGACTAGCTCTACTAATCGCAGCCACTCCCCCACTTCCTCTTCACTCAGGGGGTCTCCTGAACTCAATTTGCACCAATCCAGAACCGCAGACATCATTGACAAAGCTATTGAGTCTCTACAATACTTATACAACTGGTTGAACTCAATGCTTAGAGGGCAGTCTCCAATCCACAAATCCATCCAAAATCTAGTTTGTTTACCCTCTCTTACTTGGACTTTCTTGCCCCACTGATACCACTGACGCACAGACAGTAAAGATTTCCAGAATTGGGAGCCAACATTCCGTGTCAGTTAGAATATGCTTTTATCTCCCAGATACTTTTTGCACAGCAGCTGTATACACAAGCTATCATCTCTCTTCTCCAGTCAATCAATCCATTTAACCAGCAAACAGGTGTTCATAATCCTGGTATCCAAAACGCCAACCCCACCAAAGTCTTTTGGTCTGATTAAAATCTCCCATTTCACCCTATGGTATCTACGTTTCTTGTTTGTGCCTTGCCAAAAAAAATTTCTTTCGAACTGAATCAAGCGCTTGTTGGTTCCCATCATAAAGCAAATATACCCCCATTGTATACATCGGTATACTGGACAGGCAGGAGTTCAGCAGAAGAGCTTTTCCACCTGAGGACAGAGTATCACATTTCCAGGTTCCAAGGCGTCGTTTGTCTTTATCTACCACAAAATTTAGCTGAGCTTTAGTTATCTTGTTGACACTCACGGGCATCTCTAGATAAGTCATTGGCCATTTCCCTATTTTACAACCAAACAACTGTGCAATTTGTTGATGATCAGATATCTCTATCCCCACAGTAAAGACCTCGCTCTTCTTATAATTAATTTTCATTCCTGACATTGCGTCATAGAAGTAGAGGATAAACTTCAGGTTTCTTTTAGACTCTGTTCGCTTCATCTTCATTGCATCCAGCCAACAATATTTCTCTCTCACACAAAACCAACACCAACCAGCCAGCAGTACTTTTCTCTCACAAAAAATCAGCACTAGCCACCAGCACCAGCCAGCCGAACACAACCTTAGCTGTCTGATTGTTCCTTATGAAGATCACTGTATCGTTTGCATACTGGAGGTGGGAAAGCCTATTCTCTACCAAGTGTGGCACCAAACCTTCTAGCTCACCTCTTCTACATGCTAGGTTAAGCATTGCTAAGAAGGCATCCCCTACTAGGTTAAAGAGCGGGGGGATAGAGGATCTCCCTGTCTCAGCTCTTTATGACTTCTAAACAATTCACCTCTCTCTCCTCATTCACATCAATTGCAACCCTACCACCTTTGACAGCTTTAAGCATACCCAAGTGGAGGAAAATCCCTTCTTGAGTAACACCTCTTCCAGAAAATTCCAGCTCACCCTGTCATAAGCTTTCTCAAAGTCGAACTTTAGAATAATTCCCTCTTCTTTACTGCTCTTCAAGTCATGTAGCACCTCTTGCAAAATCACCACCCCATCCAAAATCGATCTTTCAGGGATAAAAGCGGTTTGGTTTCGACTGATAACTCTTCCATCCAAAAGGTCGGTTGCACTGTGTCGGACCCATTGCATGTGAATTTAGAATTACGCTTCGTATAAGCTGCTTGGATTCTTTTTTCTTAAAAAAATGGATTCTTCTCCTGTGCAGCTCTGAACCCCATATCCAAGTGTCGATGCTCAATCTCTTTTCGTAACACGCATTTTTTCCCCTCCGAATTCCAAAAGGTTTGCTTCAACGTCGGTTGCACTGCACAATAACAGGTCAAATAGAATTCAATTTCATCCCCACCCCCCAGCGGAGCCTTGTCCACCAACCTCTGATTCTTTCTCTTTTGGAAGCCAACAGAACCTCTGAAAATGAAGCACCAGCAACTTCCCATCGAAGACGAACTCGATCATGTTAGTCCGTACTATTTATCTAAAGAGTTATATATATACAAAACCAATTGCCTTTTCTAAACTGTGTCACTGCATCATTTTCCAACTGATGAAGCTGGCACGGTTCAGAGCATCATTTTTCTCTTGAAGAAATAGCGCATCATTTTCCAACTTGAGCAGTTGAGCTTGTTGACAAGATATGTCAGCGACAGGTCGCAGTGGCACGCAATGCTCCTTGGAGCAATGCAAAGCTTATCTCGGTGGTTGCGGTGTGCCATTTCTGCTAGTTGTAGACACTTGTAGCCGGGTGTTGTTTTCTTCTCTCGTTCGATTTGGGCAGGCTGGTCATGTGCCTCCCTCGTCATCCCAACAAACTTGAGGCCTCCGCCAGCCACTGCCGGGGCTTAAATAAGCATCAGCAAGCGTGGAAGGCAAGGATTGTGAGATGCAAAAGTTCCACCAAGCTTATTTTTCCTACGAGAGATCATCCATATTCACTTTGCAAAATTTCAAAAAACAAATTTCTTGCCCAATATTAGTTTCATCCATGTACTGTAGGACCGAGAAATGCGACCAGAGGGGGGGGTGAATGGGAGCCTTCAGAAATTATCGCGAAACAAAACTTCGGCTCAAGATTCAAGAGTGCACCCCAACCCTAGTCCTAGGCAAAGTGTGTAGTAGCTATAGTGAAGCTACAACAACACAAGAAATCCCTAGGAACCAATGCAAACAAACACGGAAGCAAACGCACAAAAACAGTGCAAGAACAACGCAAGGTATATATCACCGGTTGAACCGACGCACACGTTTGAACTGCGTCGGTTAGACTGGTGATACAGAGCCTGCAGCGAAGAAAATCGAACACCGGTCGAACCGACGATCACATTTGAAAGGCGTCGGTTTAACCTACATTGCCTCACCGGTTAAACTGACAAAATCAAACGGAGCGTCGGTGCAGTTGTCCAGAGACACTGCAAAATGCGTCAAAACACCCAATGAACACCGGTTAAACCGATGCTCCCAAAAACTCCATCACCGGTGCAGTTGTCCAGAGGGTTCACAGACCGAAGCAAATGAACGCCGGATGAACCGACGTTGACAAAACCCTATACACCGGTCGAACGCCCTCAACAGCAAAACCAAATTAGTAATGCCGGTTAAACCGACGTTGGGGAAATCAACGCACCGGTGCAATCACACAAAACCCCAAAAACCCTAACCCGTGACAAAAGCACTCACCGGTTGATCCGACGCACGCGAAGGCTAGCGTCGGTTCAACCGGCGTTAAGGAAAAATCTGCCCGAGCAGAGCAGAGTTTTTCCAGCCCGCGACCTGAGAGAGATTTGACATTTGAAAGCCCAAATCAAGTCGAAATCTAACCAAATTTCGCAGGCACGCTCACAAAGACCTTGTGAACCTACCCACCAAAGGAATCGACGATCCACTCCATGGATTGTGAGGAATCGACGAAGAACGAGGCAAGAACGGGGTTTTCAGAATTTTCCTAAAACTGAGTTCTCGAAGGCTCGCGATCTAGATGAATTCTAGCACTTGGTTAGGATGATTCTAGTCGCCAAGAAAAACCTTAAGAACCACAGCAACAAGTAGTAGAAACACCAGAACAAGGAAATCAAGAACTAGGATGATTCATGCATGTAGAGCTCAGATGAACATGAAACGAACCTTGATTTCAAAGCCCCGAGGGCACAAGGAGGGATGGGCCTCCTTTCCCACAAGATCTCCTTACAAGTTCTTCAAAAATCCATTGCTAGAATTCTAGAGATGGAAGGGGAGAAGAAGAACACGGGAGAGAGGAAGGAGAGGGCGCCAGGGACTTGTCTTCTCTGTTCTGCGCACCAGCAACCCAGGGAGGGGCGCCTTCCTTTTCACTAGCCAGGCCAGCTGCCCTCCCACTTTTCCTTTTCCTCCAAGCCATCCTCTAATGACTAGACTACCCCTAAGTGCTGAAATTAAACTACAAGGCCCTTAGGGGCAAAACCGGAAAAGATACATTGAAGATCATCCGACGGCTGCGACGACTTGGAGTAGTTTGCTTCGACCCGACGCAATCTTCCCGATGTCGCCACGCGTCCTTCTGGAATCTTCGCGGGGGCAGTTTTGGGAAAACTGCCGAAACCGAGTTCGGGTGCGGTTTTGGAGGAACCGCGAAACCTTTCCGCGCGATGTTTCCGGGCACACCCGCCAAGCCCGATGACGCCACGTGTTCGACCTCCCGCCGAAACCTCTTTGACTTGGCCGACGTTGACGCATCCCGCCGTTGGTTTTTCCCGAGGTACCAACAAACTCCACGCCGTCCCGCCTTGGCGCCAGGAGTGGATCGCCTCGCGGCCCAGCAGTGGCCCAAGCATCTGGGCCGCCCTTCTCCATCGCACGGTTGTCCGGTTGGGCCTCCAACGCCACCGCAAGGTCTCCCGCCTCCGCATGGTCGTCGAGCTCCCACCACCGCAACGCCGCCGCATGGTACATCGGCACGCGCCACGCTCTTGTCAAAACCGACTCGCTGCAACCACGCCATCCGTGTACCTGCACACCACAGACCAAGAAATCGACGCATCTCCACGAAGTCGCGACTAAACGCCATTAGTCCACTCCACGTGTTGGCAATCACTCATCACACTAAGGAGCAGGCCTCCACTGCCTCTCAATCTCCCCCTTGATGAGTGCATTGTCAACACCACACCCCACACGGGCACTGGTGAACACAAAGGATAACTAAAAAGAAATAGAAAACAAGAGAGAACTATCTCAAGTGACCAAAAGCCAATGAAAGCAAGAAAAGATCACTTGAAGATAGCAAAGCCAAAAGAGTCAGCCCCTAAGACAAGGGCAACGGCTCGACGCACTGACTCCAAAACATGCTTGACCCCTCAAGAAAGAGGCAAGGCTCAACACAGCCAAGCATGTGCAAATCTGGTTCCTCCAGAAAGAGGCTAAGCTCAACGCAACCAGCAAAGAGCATGAAAAAGCTCAAAAACTCCCCCTGAAATGCAGCTCCCCCTCACTATGCAACTCTCCCCCGATGTGTGCAAACTCAAAGTCTGAATCTCTCCCTGAGATCAAACAAACAAACTCTCCTCCTTTGGACAAGGATCAAGAAATTTCACCCTAACCCCTAAGGTGAGACAAAAGACAACATTCTCTCCCCCTTGTTGACAAGGCACACGTCAAGGAAACTCCCCCTGCCTAGATGCTCCCCCTGGAAATATGCCATGAAGTGCATGCGTGCCTAAAAGCTTCCAGGTACAGAACAAGAGCATTTGCAAGGGTCAAATCAGCACAGCATATGAGGGTGCATATACAAAGACAATGCATGAAGAAGCTCATAAGAATATATCTATACAGATCATGAGCAAGCATTTGTCATTTGTAAAAGAAAAGCATCACCATAAAGGACCTAGCATACTAGAAGGCAAGCAAGCATGCTAGAGCTAGCAAGAACATACAGGTGAGCTACCCAAACCATATCACAGCAACTGCCACTCAAGCAGCCTTGATACCAATTGTAAACTTTCAAAATTCGGTGCCAGGGGTTGAAAACTTGCAAGCGCTTAACTTAACGAATGTGCCAAGCCTAGGTCAAGGTCCATTAGAAGCTTAAGACACCACTCTCAGTCATCCACAGCCTTGTCCAAGTTCTCCAGAGGAGCAGTCTCGATACAAGAACAGTGGTGCAAGCAATCCCACCTGGATCTTTTCACTCAAAGCAACCCAAGATAAACCAATTTGTTGGACTTTTTGAAATTAGATACCAATTAAACTATTCCAACAGGAAAGAGGGCATCTTGTTGCATGTGAGAGCAAGGGACCTAGCCACTAAGCATGATCAAGATAGCAGAAGCATACAAACCTACACATGCTAGTAGCAGACCCTGAAGGTGACCATGTTTTATGATTTTCAGAGAAGAAAATAGCTAAGCTCAGAGCCAATATACAGCATATTCAAAGGAGCTAGCTACACATGGTCAAAGCATATATACAACTCATAGCATAGCACAAGGCACAAGCAAATGCAGATATCATACATGAGAAGCTTAGTGCAAGTGTAATGCATATGAGCAAATGCAATGCAAGATGGTATGTACACAAAATGCAAGAAAAGAAAAAGAAGGAAAAACAAATCCTAAACTACAAAAATAACTACCCAACTCAAAATGGGTAGCACACGCCAAGCTCTCCCCGCAAGCGAGCATAGGTGGCTTGTTCTAGGGGCTTGGTCAAGATGTCGGCTACTTGATTTTCAGTGGACACATGGGTCAGCTCGACATCACCCTTCTCATAGTGATCTCTCAGAAAGTGGAACCTCACATCTATATGCTTGGAGCGAGAGTGTAGGACGGGGTTCTTGGCTAAGCTTATGGCTGAAGTGCTGTCAATGAAAATGGGAACTCTGCCATAGGTTAGGCCATAATCACTGAGAGTGTGTCACATCCAAAGGATCTGGGAGCAACAACTAGCAGCAGCTATGTATTCGGCTTCTGTGGTGGAAAGGGTTTCACTAGTTTGCTTGCGGGCAGACCAAGACACAAGAGAAGTTCCAAGAAACTGGCAAGTGCCTGAAGTCGACTTGCGATCAATCCGACACCCACCATGATCAGCATCAGAGAAGCCAACCAACGCAAGAGAAGAGGAAGAAGAGTACCATAAGCCAAACTCAGGAGTGTATCGAAGGTAACTGAAAATCCTCTTCACAGCGTTCCTGTGAGAAGTGCGCGGAGAAGCCTGGAACCTCGCGCAGAGACAGACCGCGAACTGGATGTCGGGTCTGGTGGCCGTCAAGTACAGGAGCGAGCCGATCATGCTCCTATACTCCTTCTGGTCCACAGCAACACCTTCAGTGTCCTCATCCAGCGCCGTAGAAGTGCTCATGGGAGTCGGCATGGGACTGAGGTCCCCGAAGTCGAACTTCTTGAGCATGTCCTTGGTGTACTTGGCCTGGTGGACGAAGGTGCCATCCCGGGTTTGCTTGATGTGCAACCCGAGGAAGAACTGAAGCTCACCCATCATAGACATCTCAAACTCCCTGCTCATGTCATCAGAAAAACTAGAAACAAGAGAGTGAGAGGAGCCACCAAAGATAATGTCATCCACGTAAATCTGAACCAACAGAAAATCAGCACCACGCCTGAGGAGAAACAAAGTCTTATCTACCGATCCCATGACAAACCCCTGTTTAAGCAAAAAAGCTCTCAATCTCGCATACCAGGCTCTAGGGGCTTGCTTCAGACCATACAAAGCCTTCTGAAGCTTGAAGACTCGGTCTGGAAATTTGGGACTCTCAAAGCCAGGAGGTTGCTTCACATAGACCTCCTCCTCTATAAACCCGTTCAAAAAGGCACTCTTAACATCCATCTGATACAGCTTGAACCCCTTCGAAGCTGCAAAGGCTAAAAAGATCCTGATGGCCTCTAAACGAGCTACAGGTGCAAAGGTCTCCTCATAATCTATCCCCTCCTGCTGGCTGTAACCCTGAGCTACTAACCTAGCCTTGTTCCTCACAACCAACCCATCCTCACCCTGTTTGTTCTTGAAAACCCATTTGGTACCTATAGGGTGGCAATCTGGTGGAGGCTCTACAAGGACCCAGACTTGGTTTCGCTCAAAGTTTTCTAGCTCCTCATGCATGGCATTGACCCAGTTAGAATCAGATAAAGCATGTCCAATATCTTTGGGCTCAAAGGAGGCAATAAACGCTGAATGAGCAAAGCCAGCGATACTTGTTACCTTGGACCTCGTGGTTCGTTCATTGAGGTCACCTAACATTTGTTGAGGTGGATGACGACGCTGAATGTGTCATGGTGCTTCTCTTGACGAAGTCGCTTCGCCACCGCCCTCAACATGGGTCCCGGAGGAAGAACCTTGAGCTGGACGTGGATCAGCCGTAGTCGAAGCTGTGGGGAGCAGGCCGCCATCGTCGTCAGAACTCGAATCTCCAGGAAGTGGGCCTGCAGCCGGCGCAGGGACACCACCATCACCCTCAAAGGCCTCAGGCTCATCCTCATCCTCGAAGATGTCCTGGCCAAACTCATCATCACCTGCACACTCCAAAGAAGCAGACAAAGAAGGAGTGGACTCGTCGAAGGTTACATTACAAGTTTCGACGATCCGGTTAGTCTCAAGAATAAGAACACGATAGCCTCTGGATTGAAGAGCATAGCCAAGAAGAATGCCATCAGAGCTCCTAGACTCGAACTTATCAAGATTTCCCTCCTTCAGAACAAAGCATCTACAACCAAAAGCACGCAGGTGGGACACTTTGGGCTGTCGACCAAACCGCAACTCATACGAAGTCTTTTTCATGAATGAGCGAAGGAAGATGTGGTTGGCAACATAGCATGCGGTGTTGATGCTTCAGCCCAAAAACGCCTAGGAGTCCTATGCTCATCGAGCATCGTCCTAGCCATTTCCACTAAGGTCCGATTTTTGCGTTCAACCACGCCATTCTGTGGAGGAACATAAGGAGAGGAGTATTGGTGATCAAGACCAAAGTCACGACAGAAGTCATCAAAACGAGCGTTCTTAAATTCAGTTCCATTATCACTGCGGATAGCCCTCATGGCATGTGGAAGCTCGTTATGTAACCTCAAAGCAAGATCACGAAAGTGCTAAAAAGTCTCATCCTTAGTCTCCAAGAAGAAAACCCAAGAGTACCGAGAGAAGTCGTCAACGATCACAAGAATGTACCACTTCCCACCGACAGAGCGCACGCGAGCAGGACCAACGGTGTCCATGTGAAGAAGTTCGCCAGGGTGCGATGTCATCACCTGATTTACAGGTGGGTGCGGAAGGGAAACCATCTTCCTGTGACGACACGGGTGACACACAAGGTCCTTGTCCATCTTCAGCTTGGGCAATCCTCGGATCATACCAAGTGAGCTGAGCCTAACTAGTAGATCAAAGCTCAAGTGACCGAGTCTCCTATGCCACCTCCAGAGCTCAGAGGACTGACCAGTCACCAGACAGTGAGAAGTGCTCGAAGAAGATCCAAAAAAGTCAATGCGAAACACACGACCAAAAGGGACAATGCCGCAAACAAAATCACCTCTGGAATCAAGAACACGCGAGCAACCTCTCTTAAAACTCACTTCAAACCCATCATCAAGAAGTTGTGAAACAGAGAGCAGATTAAAACCCAGCTTATCAACAAGAGCAACTTCTCTCAAGGTGAAGTCATCTGAAATCCGAATAGCGCCAACTCCACGTACCTTTCCTCTGCTGTTATCCCCGAAGGTGATGTACTCTTTGTCCTTCATCGGGGTGAGGCTGGAGAACCATCTGTGACTTCCGGTCATGTGGCGCGAACAACCAGAGTCCATGAGCCATATGTCCTCCAGGCCTCAAGTGTCCTGCTCAGTAAGAAGAGAAGGAGCGGGCAAATGGCCCGACACTGGGGTTAGCACAGAAAGAAGCAAACCAGTGTCGTGCCATCTGCTCGAAAGCAAGGTAAGTATCCTCAAACGAAAACTGTGGCTGGCGACCACCACGCTGAGGAAAATGTGGTGCGCCTCCGCCACCAAAGCTTCGGCCACGCTGACCATCACCGAAAGCACGGTGTGGAACGGGGCCGGCGAAACCACCAACAGGAGCATGGTAACCACCACCGCCTCCCCCTCCTCCACCTACACGACGTGGCCTGGCATCCCGCCTCTGCCCACGTCGAGCTGGAGTGTGTCCACCTGTAGGCTGGTGGAACACTTCTGGAGCGCGCCTCTCAGACTGCCTGCGCTCAAACCTCAACCTCCGGAAGCAAAATTCTGCCAAGTGACCCTCCCTTTCGCACCACTCACACAGGTAAGGCTCTCTCTTGTGTGTAGGCTGTGGTGTAGAAGCTGGAGCTCTCTGAGGAACTCTGGGGGGCTGAGTCCTCACCTCGGGCTTAGGAATTGGCTTACCACTAGGAGGGAGTGTATCCAGTCGGTTCTTGAGATGGTTAGGCTTGGGAACCCACACTGGATTTTTAGGTGGAGCTTTAGGTGGCCCAGTGAGGATTCCGTCCTTAACTGGTGCTGGCTTAGGAACTGGTGAAGCTGTGGAAGAGAGTACATTCACACTCGGCTCGAGTATCTCACCAATCTTACCATAGGGTTGGACAAAGTCAGCAGGAGTAAAAGCAAAACCAACCCCAACACCATCAGGACGCTTAAACTGCTGAACCATCATGCCCAACTGAGGCTCGCGGGCGGACACCCAACTGAGAATCTCCCGAAGGTGGGAGTTCTCCTCCTCCATCTGGGTCTTGTCCTTCCGTGCCTCCTCAAGCTCAGAGATCAGGCTTGGGCACACAGTACAATCAGCAGAGCAAGAGCTAGGAACTGCGGATTTCTCCAACTTCCTCAAAGCAACATTCTTCTCCTTAAGCTCTTCTCTAAGTGCTGGGCACTCCTTGCAAGCACCCAAGAGGGTAGGCCGGGACTTGAGCTCATCCATGGCCTTCTTGCCCTCCTCGAGCTTGAGCAAGTTCTCATCATACTTGCTCCTAAGCTCAGACAAGTCAGACATCAAGCCGATGCACTGACTGCACTCATCCTCCTCAACACAATCCTCCACTACGGGGGCAGACTGAGCAATCTCTAAAGCTAACTTAGCTTCTTTCAGCTCCTGTCTCAACGCCCTAAACTACCTCTTAGCATCCTTAATGATCAAATCCTGATTATCTAAAGCAGTGTAAAGATCCTCCAACTCCTCAGGAGTGGGGTGCTCAGGACGTACCTCATAGCTAGGCTCTGGCTGAGGTGCAGGCGCTGCCGTAGTGGAAGGAGTCCCGTCGGTGTCGGAGTCGATGGCCATGGTGCAGAAACCGGCCGCCTTCCCAGCATGGAGGCAAAGACCGGTGAAGCCCTCCGTGGCCTTCTTCTTGGAGCTCCGCTTCTTCTCGCCGCGGTGGTGTGAGTCGGAGTCACTGGAGCTGGATGAGGATGAAGACGTCGAACTCTGGCTGGTGGAGGAGTGATCCTCGCTCTGGGCGACGAACGCCTGCTTGTCCTTGTACTTGCCGACGTTCTTCTTCTTCCGCTCGTGGTGCCGCTTGGAGCGTCCGCCATTCTTCTTGTGGGAGTGCCCACTCTTGTGCTTGTGGCGGTGCTCACGGTACTCCTCGTGCCTGGAGCGGCCGTCATCATCCCTGGAACTCTTCTTCTTGGGGCACTCGGCGGCGAAGTGGCCGGTCTTGCCGCAGTTGAAGCAGGTCTTCGCTCGTGCTTGTCTGTTGTTGAAGGCACGCTGGAACTTGTGGATGATCAATGCAAGCTCCTCGTTTCCCAGCACCTCCAGCTGCTCATCTGTCACAGACACAAGAGAAGACAAGCAAAAACCTCCAAGAGAAGGGTCAGAGTTAGCTCCAGAGGTGCCTACTAGGGCCATAGACTTGGAGGCGGAGGCATCAGCATGATTGCCTTCCATCTTAGCTCGAGAGAGCTTCTCCACCTCTGAAGCCTTGAGCTTGCTGAACAGCTCATCCACAGTGAGGGTCTCATAGCTAGCAGACTCTATGATAGTCTGGACCTTCACCTCCCAGACCTTGCGATCAAGAGCATAGAGAAGCTTCATAGCCTTCTCATGATCGGAGTAGGCCTGGGTGCCCTGTGGCTGGTTCGCACACACCTTGTTCACAATCGACTGAAAACGACTGAACATGGTGTCGATGCTCTCACCCGGCAACTGAGAAAAGTTCTCGTACTCCCGCCGGTGAGTCTCATATAGCCTCGACTTGACATGGTTGGTTCCTTCATGGAAATTGGCCAACCGTGTCCAGATCTCCCGAGCTGTGAGAAGGTCACTGACACGATCGAACTCAGGACGAGAGAGAGACAGGCTATGAGAGCATTGTACGCCTTGCTATTGACCTCATGTCTCCTAACCTGAAGCTCGGTCGTGCGGACCGCAAGGTTCACATAATCAGGGTCCACGCAAATCTCCCAGACCTCGGAACCTAGACTCAAAAGATAGGCACGCATGCGCACCTTCCAATAGTCGTAATCGGATCCATCGAAGATCGGGGGTTTGCCCGGTGAACCCATGGTCGCACAACGGTTTCGAACCGGAGAAGGCTATAGAGAAACCGTCCCGGCTCTGATACCAATTATAGGACCGAGAAATGCGACCAGAGGGGGGTGAATGGGAGCCTTCGAAAATTATCGCGAAACAAAACTTCGGCTCAAGATTCAAGAGTGCACCCCAACCCTAGTCCTAGGCAAAGTGTGTAGTAGCTATAGTGAAGCTACAACAACACAAGAAATCCCTAGGAACCAATGCAAACAAACACGGAAGCAAATGCACAAAAACAGTGCAAGAACAACGCAAGGTATATATCACCGGTTGAACCAACGCACACGTTTGAACTGCGTCGGTTAGACCGGTGATACAGAGCCTGCAGCGAAGAAAATCGAACACCGGTCGAACCGACGATCACA
The DNA here is from genome assembly GCF_016808335.1 of Panicum virgatum. Classification (NCBI taxonomy): domain Eukaryota; kingdom Viridiplantae; phylum Streptophyta; class Magnoliopsida; order Poales; family Poaceae; genus Panicum; species Panicum virgatum. The sequence continues at coordinate 1,624,737 of NC_053138.1, read as the reverse complement.
TTTGAAAGGCGTCGGTTTAACCGACATTGCCTCACCGGTTAAACCGACAAAATCAAACGGAGCGTCGGTGCAGTTGTCCAGAGACACTGCAAAATGCGTCAAAACACCCAATGAACACCGGTTAAACCGATGCTCCCAAAAACTCCATCACCGGTGCAGTTGTCCAGAGGGTTCACAGACCGAAGCAAATGAACGCCGGATGAACCGACGTTGACAAAACCCTATACACCGGTCGAACGCCCTCAACAGCAAAACCAAATTAGTAACGCCGGTTAAACCGACGTTGGGGAAATCAACGCACCGGTGCAATCACACAAAACCCCAAAAACCCTAACCCGTGACAAAAGCACTCACCGGTTGATCCGACGCACGCGAAGGCTAGCGTCGGTTCAACCGGCGTTAAGGAAAAATCTGCCCGAGCAGAGCAGAGTTTTTCCAGCCCGCGACCTGAGAGAGATTTGACGTTTGAAAGCCCAAATCAAGTCGAAATCTAACCAAATTTCGCAGGCACGCTCACAAAGACCTTGTGAACCTACCCACCAAAGGAATCGACGATCCACTCCATGGATTGTGAGGAATCGACGAAGAATGAGGCAAGAACGGGGTTTTCAGAATTTTCCTAAAACTGAGTTCTCGAAGGCTCGCGATCTAGATGAATTCTAGCACTTGGTTAGGATGATTCTAGTCGCCAAGAAAAACCTTAAGAACCACAACAACAAGTAGTAGAAACACCAGAACAAGGAAATCAAGAACTAGGATGATTCATGCATGTAGAGCTCAGATGAACATGAAATGAACCTTGATTTCAAAGCCCCGAGGGCACAAGGAGGGATGGGCCTCCTTTCCCACAAGATCTCCTTACAAGTTCTTCAAAAATCCATTGCTAGAATTCTAGAGATGGAAGGGGAGAAGAAGAACACGGGAGAGAGGAAGGAGAGGGCGCCAGGGACTTGTCTTCTCTGTTCTGCGCACCAGCAACCCAGGGAGGGGCGCCTTCCTTTTCACTAGCCAGGCCAGCTGCCCTCCCACTTTTCCTTTTCCTCCAAGCCATCCTCTAATGACTAGACTACCCCTAAGTGCTGAAATTAAACTACAAGGCCCTTAGGGGCAAAACCGGAAAAGATACATTGAAGATCATCCGACGGCTGCGACGACTTGGAGTAGTTTGCTTCGACCCGACGCAATCTTCCCGATGTCGCCACGCGTCCTTCTGGAATCTTCGCGGGGGCAGTTTTGGGAAAACTGCCGAAACCGAGTTCGGGTGCGGTTTTGGAGGAACCGCGAAACCTTCCCGCGCGATGTTTCCGGGCACACCCGCCAAGCCCGATGACGCCACGTGTTCGACCTCCCGCCGAAACCTCTTTGACTTGGCCGACGTTGACGCATCCCGCCGTTGGTTTTTCCCGAGGTACCAACAAACTCCACGCCGTCCCGCCTTGGCGCCAGGAGTGGATCGCCTCGCGGCCCAGCAGTGGCCCAAGCATCTGGGCCGCCCTTCTCCATCGCACGGTCGTCCGGTTGGGCCTCCAACGCCACCGCAAGGTCTCCCGCCTCCGCATGGTCGTCGAGCTCCCACCACCGCAACGCCGCCGCATGGTACATCGGCACGCGCCACGCTCTTGTCAAAACCGACTCGCTGCAACCGCGCCATCCGTGTACCTGCACACCACAGACCAAGAAATCGACGCATCTCCACGAAGTCGCGACTAAACGCCATTAGTCCACTCCACGTGTTGGCAATCACTCATCACACTAAGGAGCAGGCCTCCACTGCCTCTCATGTACCGATGTGCATGCAGCTACAAATTAAAATTTAAGCAACAACTAACAATTGCCGTGTCTTTGAGTTGCCGATAGAATAGTTTCTAGAATGTAGATAACACACGTACTCACCATCATTTTCTGATCACCATAGGATCAAGTTAATTAGTAATGCAGCATCTGTGACTGTCCACGCTACACTGTAAGTTGCAATAACGAAAAGTCCATCACTGAAGATATATAGGATATTAGGTAATTCACAATAGCAGAAAGTTCATCCTGGAAGATAGTACATTAAGCTTCACTGAAAATGTTAGAACAAGTTAATTATTGACGAATGAAACAAGTTATTAAGAAAGCCATCATTTCTTTACATGCCCAGTCGCTAGGCCAATACCGATAAAGATAAAGACAATCTCTTACTAGTCTTCTAATACATATCGAATTTCTCCTACTGATTACATAATCATCATTTCGTAGATCTACTTCACCTGTGTTTTATTAACCTTATTATTGGCAGGCAGCAATACATAGATGCCCGGCCTTCTTTCGGTTAAATATATAATAATTATTACGTCTATCCTTCCCTGTTTCTTTTTTGTTCCTGGAAACTACAGACTTCATTGGTAGAGCTGGGAAACTTGGCACCAAAGGCCTGCCGGCACAGAATTGCTTCTTGTGGACAAGATAGGCAGTTCCAGAATTGAAATTGGCGAACTATATATATTCTCCACCTATTTGTCCGCAGGTGATGGTAATTTCATTCTTATGACACTCTCATCTTTAATTTATTTTTACCATTACATTATATTCTTGTGCCTAGCTATAAATACCTCCCTGGCTGTACGCTCCCCCGATCGAGCTGGTAGCTAGTAGTTCCCGCGGCGACCACTGTCCCTTGCACAAGAGATCGAAGGATCGGAGATGATGAAGCACGGCACCATCGCGCTGCTCCTCGCGGCGGCGCTCGCCGGCGCACGTGTCCAGCCAGAACCACCAGCAGATCGAGGGCAGCAAGTCCACCGTGTTGGTCGAGGCGCATCGCTCCGGCAAGCTGCCTCCTCCCAGCAGCCGCAACATGGCCTTGGACCACGACGACCCCGATGTACGCACGGCGGTAGGTCATTAATTTCCTGCATGCGTTTTAATTTTGCATGGATCATCGGTCGATCGATTACCTTGCATGAAATGAAAATTAATGCAAATAGCTGAGCCTGTGGATTTCTGCATTAATTACTACATGCGTGCTCATTTACCTGCTTCTGGTGTGCATGCATGCTGGCCGATATAGATCATGGAGCAGCAGCGGGCGGAACCCACGCGGACGACGCCGCCGGCGACAAGTACAACGACATCAAGTACGTGCCTAATTGCCGGCGGCCGGCTTTTAATTAATTTGTTTCGTGGCACGCGCGCACAGGGCGACCGTCGTGGAGGAGTCGTTCGACCTCTCTGCCAGCACCATGAAACGCTACGCGGCGTTTCTTGCCGATCTCGACTTCCACGTGAACGCCACGGCGTCGCGGTTGATCAGCCGGCATCCGGTCCTCGGGCGGCAACAGCTCCGCGTCGCGCCGGCGACTCTGTTCAACATCACCGTGACCGGCGACGGCGGCGACCGCGTTAACTTCTTCATGAGATCGGACAACCTTTACATCCTCGGCTTCACCAACAAGCACGGCAGGCTGTTCAGATTTCGCGTTCAGGGATGCCGGCCTCGACGTCTCTCTCCTTCGGCGGAGGCTACCCCGACATGTTCAATCAGGGCGCTCGCGGGCTGCTCAGCCTGAAGATCAGCAAGAAGGAGGCACAAGGGCACCTCAAGACCCTCGCAAACTACCAAGGCGGAGCAGACCAAGGTCTCATTCACCCGCTGGCTTTCTTTGTCCTCGTCATCTGTGAGGCGGAGCGCTTCGCTCCAATCCGAGCGGCGGTGAGAATAAGGTGGCGCGCAACATCGGCAACACGTACCCCGGCAGCAGCAGCATCTCGTGTGCCATCTTGAGCTGGTCCCAGCACGGGCAGACCCCGGCTGCCTGGGGAGCAACCTCGGAGGCCCAAGACATCAGAGCCTTCCGTGTCTTCAGCGCCCAAGATGCCCTGTCCGTGATCAACCCCATCATTCAGCCTGCACCCCGCAGATGCAGCTGGAATTAGCTAGCACACCTGCTGTGCTGGTACTAGCTACTACTACTACTGATGCATGAGTGCTGCTGCTCGATCTACGAATAAACTACGTAATGAACTGTATGTGTATCGTGAATACGTGATGCGATGTTGACCGAAATGAATGAATAAAATAAAATCAAGGGTACGGTTCAATGAATTACCAGTCCTCTGCTAGCTGCTGTCAATTTTCCATTAACTTTTTTCCCCCACTAATTTTGTATTGCACTAGAGATGACGATCTTGCATTGACCGAGTATAGGTTGCTAGGATGTACGTGAGCTAGCAGAATCAAGGATGCTTGCTAGCTAGCTACTTAAAGCTACTTCGCTCCTGTTTTCACTAGTAAAGTTTATATATACATATGGTGTCCTGCAGCTCCGTGCATGCGTGCTCATGCGCCCTTGCACACTGACGAACCTGAATGCGAACAGTCCCATGCGAATTCCACTCTTTATACCACCGTTGGAAAAAAAAAACTATCTACCACAAATAAATGTGACCCACCCCATGTGAATTATTGGGTGAATCACCACTCGCCAGCAAGCAGGTTAATTATCCATCCACGCGAGTAAAGACTGAAAATGGAGCTCGGTGCCCTCTGCCCAGTACTAGGAAGTAGTGTCTCTCGCAAGGAAACTCTTTCAGCATGTCCATTGCTAGGCCAAATAGTTTTTTTAGATAAAGGATAGATACTATCCGGCTTCATCTACACAAGGTAGAATCAGTCCACTTATTACAAACGAGTAAAAGGTTCTAGTTAGAATCACTAAGGTTCGCTGGTAAGAATCCAATTCTTTCTTGTACACGTCTTACTATTACTAATTATTGAAGGCTCAAGCCTTCATGCGAAGCCGATCCAGGTGAATACTCTAAAAAATTAGAGAAATTATAAAATTCACATAAAAAACAAAATATCCGGCGATCAATCCGACAACTCTAATCATAATAGTCATTGGATCTGTCATCTTTCCTAACAAATTATTCACCTCTGCTATTATAAAAAAATCTAAAGGAGTCTCTAATGTTCGTGTAAATTACTCACATATGCTATTATAAGAATCAAAGGAGGCTAGCTAGCTAATTAAAGCCGCTTCGCTCCTATTTTCACTAGCAGTAAAGACACTGATGACTTTCATACTCATAGATGGTGTTCTGCAGCTCTCATGCGCCCTTGCACAGTTGCACTGACGAACGTACTCGAGGAAATTAAATATTAGTTGTATATAATTAGAGACAAATATCATATTTCTTTGTTCCTGACACTGTTTATACCAGAACAGGCTGGAACACTTTTTTTACATATATCATCACTAATTGGTATCTCTTTAGATTTTTTATGTGGAAGTCATTGCTTGACTAGATTTCAAATGTTGGTTACTTACAAGAGAGTTCATACTGCTACTAGGATATATTTTTTTTTCCTTTGTCACCTACAAGTTACAACTGCTACAAGTTAGGGCAGTACCTCCCAACCCTCCAGGTCAGCTGGTTTTTATGGCATTAAATAGCTTGCCACATAAGCAAAAAAGATGACATGTCATTTCTTCATAATATTTTTATCTAAAACTATACACTTGCAAGTAAAATTAATACTTATGTATCTCGATGTGGCTCGAAACATCTTAATAATATTATATGTTTTCTCATATTTTTATTTCTCCGTAGCAAGGCACGAACATTCAACTAGCTCAGAGAGATAAAAATAAAAGTAGAAATGCAAACAACAACTATGTTCTGTTAGCTGTGGCTGGTGGCTGGTGCTAATTTGGTGTAAGAGAAAAATACTATTAACTAGCTGGAGAAGCAGCCAACAGAGCAATCAGCAAAACAGAGTGAACCAGTGTCATTAAATTTTGTATTGCAGATACTTTATAAATAGTCATTTAATGTGAAGCTGATTCTAGATGAACATTCTAAAAAAATTAGAGAAATTCTAAAATTCTCACAAAAAATTAAAATATCCGGTCATCAATCTGACAACTCTAATCATAATAGTCATTTGATCTCTCATCTTTCCTAACAAATTATTCACCTATGCCGTTATGAAAATAGACTAAAATAATCTCTCTAAATATGTATCTAAATTACTCACCTCTGGTATTATAAAAATAAATTATAAAGGAGCCCCTAATCTTCGTGTAAATTACCCACATATATATGCTATTATAAGAATAATACACGCAATCCCTAAATATGCATATAAATTATCCAATTATATCAATATTAAAAATATAACTATAACAAAATATTAAAGTTCACCGACATAAAAATCTAAAATTGTGTAATCTGCTTGGTCTTCAAGGATCTATATTACTACTCACTACACCAAAACTGAATTGCCTTGGCAGCCAAAAACTGGCAAGGAATATAGCAAAACTGCCAAGAAAATGATCCTTAGCAGCCGGCCACCAAGCAAAATCCACCAATAATAGAGAGCCAAGGAAATTGAATTTCCCTGGCTGCCGGCTACCAAGAATAATTTCTTTGGCGGTGTGGCTGCCAAGGAAACTACCACAATAGCAAAATCTGGAATACGCCAAGAAAAAGTACAAACCGCCAGACAAATTAGTTTCCTTGGCAGCTTGTGACCGCCAAATTAATATCCTTGGGGTCGGTACTCGCCAAGTAAATCACAATCCTTGGCTGCCCTAACCCACCAAGGAATTTGTGGTTTCCTTGACTACCAACCGCCAAGAAAAAACATATCACCAATAAAATACAATACAATTTAATATGATTCAACATGAAGCAACAATTAATGCTTTATTCAACCAGATCTACAGTATTAATCAAATTGAGTGCTACAAATAGAACACATTTGTCCACAAAACAAGTGGTATCAGAACCGAAGGTTGAAAAATCTGGAATATCTTTGGGGTCACATGGTGGCGGGGGAGCCCGTGAACGTCTCCGGAAGGTCGCACGGATTGTGTGTGGCTGGAGAGTTGCACTCGGGGCCTGGCAGAACGTCTTCCGGGAGATCACATGAGCTGTATGTGATGAAAGAGTAGGGCCCGATGTGTGACGGAGGAGATTGTTAGATTTAGTCCCATATCGGAAATTGATGGTGGGGGAGCACAACATATAAGACGAGGTAGTACTCACCTATCAGGCTAGTCTTTTGGATTGAGTTAGGCCTGAGGCCTTGGTTGGTTGAGCTCCGGTGGACCTTAGGCCTGATAGAGTGCTGGCCCGTGGGTATAGCGGGCCGGGCCGATTTCCGTTGCGCACTCTAGCAGTAGACACTAACTTACAAAAAGGTCTATACACTGATAGCAAAACAACCAAGAAGATCATATTTTGGCCTCTAAAGAAATTCATGTCCGTCAAGATAATTTCAGTTAGATGTAATGACTCCCTCCGTCTACAGAACAATACAATTCTCGCTTTTCGATAAACCAAATAGTTTAAAACTTCAATTAAAGTTATATAAAGCGGTAATAACATTTATGCTACAAAATAAGTACTCTTACATTAATAGTAGATTAGTCAGTTGCCTCCCTACGTCGCCCGTCGCCGAGCCAGTGCATTAGTCCAGGGCGACGCCGCGACGCAAGGAGTCGGGCGGGGGATCGCGACGCCCAGGGGTCGCGACGCATGGAGTAGATGGATTGGAGGGGTATACACGTCTATACGGGAAAAATACGAGGAGTTGTACTCTGCGGTGGGCCTCAGGAGGGGAAAGAGGTATTCTAATAGTATATCTCCAATATGGTGAATTGTAATAGTATATTTTCAACTTCCAAAAGTTTTAATGGTATATCTCCAATTAGGATGCAAGTAAATACTCTATACTCTATACACCTGGAAGTGGAGGTCTGGTAGCGCTCCTGGGACCGTTCCGTCACTCACGGGTCGACATGTCGCTTGCTTTGCTTGAGCCAACGGGGAGGGACGCCCGACGCGGGCCCTGCTTTTTCCGCCACCGCCTTCCGCGGCCGCTGCGGCTTGTGTACCTTACCGCGGAAGAAAAGGGAGCGACGAGAGGTACTCTGGATTTTTGGCCCAGGTCGAGACCGTGGCCTGTGGCCCTTTGCCACCGCCGTCGGCCGATCCAGCCTGCTGGGCTTGGGCCGTTGCGTGTGTCGTCGGTGCCAGCTCATAAAATCGGCAAGCGCCTGTTCCTCTGTGTCGTTCCCCTTCCGGCTTCCTCGCCGTCGTCGCCGACTCCAATGGGTCGCTGCCGACCTTTCACGCCTCCCCTCTCGCTGCTGGTACTGTTCCTCGCCACACCCTCTCTCACTGCACCATTCCAACGAGATCAAAAGGCCGTCAACAGTTCGGGTCGCAGCCTCGGCCCTCATCCGCCCAACGCCCCAACTGCTTCCTCACCGCCCCGTCCCCCTTCATCTGCTTGTAGTTCTCGATTGGACCGACAAGGGACAGCTCCGAAGAACAGCGATGGTGGGTGAGTGCCTCTTATCGATTCGACCTGATTTGATTTTGGAGGGTAGTAATCTTTTTTATGTTTGCATAGCCCGTCTCAAAACATCAGCGTTAGATGGTTAGAATAAGTAACCTCTTATCGCTGAAGAAAAGTAGCAATAGTGAATACATTCAGATGTCTACCGCTCTTCATGCTAGATTGATGCTGCGTTGTTAGTTCCACATGATCTAATGCATTTTTTCTTCTAATCATATATTTGACTATTTTCTGCATGAAATTGTCCACAAAATTTGATTAGTAACATGGCTGGGTATGCATGGAGTGGCAGAGTCCAACTCTGAATCCTCAGCAGTGCAGTTGTATTCATCAGAAATCAGGATATGCATTGCTGACATGAAGCCCTTCCATCGACCTTGCTCCATAGCAGCGGACTGATCTAGCAATGGTTTGGTGTTGCTCTTAGGCTTAATTTCATCAATGTTCAAAGTGCGGCATCCATGGTCCTGAACACACCAATTAATATTTCTTCGCTTTTACCTTTTCTGCCCCTACCTACACTAATCAGAAGTAGGACTAAATATTTTTTTGGATTTGTATAGCGTCATATGTTTCTGCTTATACAAATAGCTTAAGCCTTTTTTCAAATTACTCTTGACAGTTTATCTAACAAAATAACCAACAATATGCACCAATTGAGTCTTTGTAAAGTTGAAATTGCAGGTTCTTTAAAATTGCTATGTTTTTTTATTGTGGTTTCAGATGACCTTTTAGTTTAATAATAAATGTAAATGTGATACCCATACATTAGCTCCTAAAAGTAATTTATCAGCAAACATATAAAACATTCACATACATGGCTGTTGACTTGACATATTTCTACTGTGATAAGACATCTTCTTTGATAAGGCTCAAATTCTTCAGCATGGCAACCATGTGTAACTTTTTTTTTGAAACAACCATAAGGTAGTTTGTTCCCCATTTTCCCTGATTCCCTTGCTGCTTCAGTTTTGATGTGTTTCTTCTGTCAACCAAAGTACTTTACTCCATACTCTAATATGAAAGAAATACTGCTGCCTTTGCATACATGTTCTTCTAATATGATAAATCGATAACACCCAATTGGCGGCTAATTGTACTACCTCATCATATCTTCGCAGTATACCCTGCTTCGCTTTGGCCTGGCTCATTCAACATGTTCAGCATTCAAAAAAAAAAGAAACCACCGTTTTTTGGGAACGGCGCGGCAAAGCGCGCCAATTTTCCTAGTTTTTCTACGTCCACCGAGCAGTTTGCCCTCTGCCGAGAGAACCATCCTATGAGTAGCAAGCAAAAGGTACCCAGAACATGCGTGCTTCATACTCATAGATGGTGTCCTACAGCCTCCGTGCATGCGTGCTCATGCGCCCTTAGACCGACGAACCGGAAATTAAATATTAGTTGTATATAATTAGAGACAAACATCATATTTCTTTGTTCCTAACACTGTTTATACCAGAACAGGCTGGAGCACTTTTTTTTCCTTGAACATCTTTCTTGAAAGATTTGCACTTGTAAGCCTTCATAATATCATGGTTGTTCCATCTTATAGTACATATATCATCACTAAGGCTGTGTTTAGTTCGCAAAAAAGTTTGGGTTTTGGTACTGTAGCACATTTCGTTGTTACTTGACAAATAATATCTAATTATGGACTAATTAGGCTTAAAAGATTCATCTCGTGCTAATCAGTTAGACTATGTAATTAGTTATTTTTTTCAACTGCATTTAATGCTCCATGCATGTGTCCGAACATTCGATGTGATGGGTACTGTAGAATTTTTTTTGGAACTAAACAGGGCCTAATTGGTATCTCTTTAGATTCTCTATGTGGAAGTCATTGCTTGACTAGATTTCAAATGTTGGTTACTTACAAGAGAGTTCATACTGCTACTAGGATATAATTTTTTTTCCTTTATCACCTACAAGTTACAATTGCTACAGTTAGAGCAGTCCCAACCCTCCAACCTTCGAATCAGCTAGTTTCTATGGCATTAAATAGCTTGCCACATAAGCAAAAAAAAGATGACATGGCATTTCTTCATAATATTATTTTATCAAAAACTTTACACTTACAAGTAAAATTAATACTTGTGTATCTCGATGTGGCTCGAAACATCTTACTAATATTAGTGTCTTCTCATACTCTTATTTCCCCGTAGCAAGGGCATTCAACTAGTTCAGGCTCTATTTAGTTGGTGAAAAATTGTTGATTTTAGTACTATAACACATTTCGTTGTTACTTGATAAATAATGTCCAATCATGGACTAACTAGGCTTAAAAGATTTATTTCGTACTAATTTAACTATGTACATGGACTAATTAGTTTACTCGATAATTAATTATTTTTTTAACTACATTTAATACTCCGTCCGAACATGCGATGTGACCAAAGTGGATGACCGGGATGAGACTCCTCTGCAGCTGGTAGGCCTACATGTCAGTGACCAAAGGGTCAGCCCCTTCCGAGGACCGACCTCTCCGGCTTCCTTGGTTCGTTCGTTCCCCAAATTCTACGCCGACCATTTCTGATTTGGAAAAAGTTCACATTACCCTCCTAAATTCTGCCTAAAGTCTAAAACTCAACCCTAATATTTGAAACCGGCTAATTAACAACTCCCAACTCCCGAAACCAGACACAAACGCCCCCTCCGCCCAAACCAGTCTGGTTTTGGCCCTGCTAGCATCCACATAGGCAAAATAGATCCAGTCTACCCAGTCTCTCTCCGTCGGTGTCTCATTTTCTTCCCTCTCTTTCTTGAGTTCCTCTTTCTCTCACCAGTCACCAGAGTAAGTCCCAGCTCCCAGCACCGGCAAGTTCAGTGAGGGAGGTGGCGAGCGCGTGGAGTGGGAGCTCATCCCAGTCGAGCTCGTCGTCAACCCGCGGCGCCGGAGACGAGGGGAGGTCTTGATCCCTTGTTGCATCACTATCAGAGCTGCTAACCTGCTATATGTTGTTTCTATTTCTCTCAAATTACGACTAGATGTCTGCAGCCGCTAGATTGGCTCCTCCGTCTTGATATTGACAGCTTGGGTGCCGGTGCTCTTTCTCTCCCCCATGAATTGTATTTCATCTTTTCTTTTTGCGGATAGAATTGTATTTCATCTGAACTGTCATCATCAAGATGATGCAAGTACTCAAAACATTGGGGGAGCGAGTACTCACCTTATAACACTAGAATCCCCTTCCGTCCCTACGACATTTGCTTCAGGATGATGCAAAAACGGAGTCAAAGGAGAGCTGCGTGAACTGGAGGCTGGAACATGAAGGGGGAAGTGGCTGTCGGCGTCGAGGGAAAAACCGGAGGCAGGAACTCGAGAAAGGGCAGGTTGGATCTGTTTTCATGGCTCACGGACACCTTGCCTATGTGGATGCCAGCAGGGCCAAAACCAGACTGGGCCCCTGTTTAGTTCTCTTCAAAATTCCAAAACTTTATAAGATTCTCCATCACATCGAATGTTTCAACTCATGCATGAAGTATTAAATGTAGCTAAATAAAATAACTAATTACACAGTTAGATTGTAATTTGCGAGACGAATCTTTTGAGCCTAGTTAACCTATGGCGGGACAATAATTATCAAATACAAATAAAAGTGCTACAGTGTTTTACACCCAAATCTTTACGCAACTAAACAAGGCCTAGTTTGGGCGGAGAGGGCGTTTGTGTCTGGTTTCGGGAGTTGGGGGTTGTTAATTAGCCGGTTTCAAATATCAAGATTGAGTTCGACTTTAGGCAGAATTTAGGGGGGTACTGTGGACTTTTTCCTTCTGATTTAGGCTCCTTCACCTCTGATTCAAGTCGCGAAATAAAGCGAGAATTTCTCTCGGTCGGTTCCAATTGCGAGCGAGCGATCACTCAAGATGCCGTCGCCGCCGGGGGCCAGCAGCGGCGCACATAACCGCCGCCGCGCCACGGACGACCGCGGATCTCGCTGGGCGTCGCCGCCTCAGGATCTGGTGGGCCTGCTGGCGTCGCGCGTGCTGGCGGCGGGCGACCTGCTCGACTATGTCCGCTTCCGAGCCGTCTGCACCAGCTGGCGCTCCGGCGCCGCCTCCCCGCGCGGCCGCGGCGTCGCCGACCCGCGCTTCCACCCGCGCCGCTGGATGATGCTCCCCGAGGGCCACTGCCTCTACCCCGGCCACCCGGACCTGCGCGGCCACGCCCGCTTCCTCAACCTCGACACGGGGGCCCTGGTCCGCGCCCGGATCCCGCTCCTCGGGGACCACTGCGCCATCGACTCCGTCGACGGCCTCCTCCTCCTCCTGCGGGACCCGGACCAGGAAGGCGCCCTTCGCCTCCTCCACCCTTTCACGGGCGACGTCGCCGAGCTCCCACCCCTAGGGACCCTCCTCCCGCAGCTCGGCTTGCGGCTGCATAGCATCCCCGCACCCTACAGGATCAGAAGCCTTGCAAAAGTCGTCTGTGCTTCCGTTTCCTTCAACAACGCTGGAGCCATGACCGTCATGCTCGCACTTGACGAGGTGAGCCGTGTGGCCTTTGCTACCTCCATGGATCGGCAATGGACTCTCTCAAGCTGGCCGTGCCCGATGCGCTATCCGCCATTGTCGTTCCAAGGAAAGCTTTACATGGTGGACACTGCTTCCACATCATGCGGCGAGAACAACGTACACCAGGTTCTCCAGATCGACCCACCTGTGCAGGATCAGGATGGGGAGGGGGCAGGTCGTGCTCTGCAACCGCCAAAGCTGATCGCCACAGTCCCGGAACACAAACTCGTCTATGTCTACGGTCTAGTAGAATGTGGGTCAGAGATCCTGGTGCTTGGCCACAACGATTGGTTTGGGTCACAAATTTTGGTATGCAAACTCTCGGACCTTGTGCTGCAGAGGTTTATCCCACTGAAAAGCATCGGAGGCAGTATCTTGTTCATTGACGAGAGGAGCATAAGTGTCTCCTCTAAGGTGCTGCCGACTGTCAAGGGTGACAGTGTCGTCTACATTCATTCAGGACATCCCTACCTTGCCCAATACCATCTCGGCAGTGGCAGCTTGTCAACGGCAATTGATAACTGCAGCCTCTATGGCCGTATGCCCGGGCCTAGTAGCCTTGTCCACCATGTTTTCAGCTGCTGCATTCGTAATCAGTGGTGCGTAGGCGTATTTACTTTATTTTCTTTCTGCACTGTTTCTCTCTAACTAATAAGACATCAATTTTTGGTTTTGGGCTAGCTGCTAATTTTTTCTGCGTTATGTGCTTGTAGGAGCAGAGGACTAGTATTCAGAAGGAATGCAAATGATTGGCAATATGAAGAGCAAGTTCAATAATGAGGCTAGTTCTTCGTCCCTTGTTTTCTGTAACAATACCTGGTGCATCAGTTTCTCATGCTATAATTTGGCAATACTGCTCTCTTTTTTAATCTTAGTTACAGCGATGTGATTTCTTTTCATTTGGCATTGTGCTACTGCTTGACTTTGTAACTAAACAGAGAATGAATGCAAAATTAATAAGCTGCTCTTAGGAAGCGGTAAGCTAAAGGCGCTTCCTGCATATAGATTTCTCCTTTTGCCTGATCACCTACTGTTAAGTGCTAACTCCAGCAACAATAGAGCTATTTACGTTCTTAGTTTAGTGTCAGGAACTCAGGTTCATGTGTCCAAGGCCTACCTGTCAACTAGTATAGGCAAGGGCTGTTCCAACACTCCCCCTTTTCCAAATTGTCCAAAAAAAATCCACTCACGCCTCATCCAGCTTCTGCAAATACTATATCCCTCATCCCCTGTTCCCATACACGTCATACTGCTGCTTCACATCTCCTGAAGTTATCTTTGCAGTTTGCTGGTTGATTTTAGCTTGGCAGTTAGTTTGGCATGCATTACAAGTAGCTCGTTTATTAACATGCTGCTTCCTGTCTACCCTGTGGTGAGCTCCTTCTGGTTTTCCACGAGTACCAATGATAAAATCATGTAATCTGTTTCAATAGGAGTTCTTTTATCTTCTGCTGACACTTTGACTAGCATTTTTCTATGACGATATAATTATTACACATTAAGAAAGTATTTTTTTTCTTCATGATGAACCTAGCGGCATGTTGCAAATGTATGAATTATTTTATAGTAATGGTCAAAACTAATAGTAAACCTAGAACTGTTTATATCTTTTACAGTACACAGTAATGCCTTTGTGCTTTTATGTCCAATAGTATTGATCCAATTGTTATAACCGTTCACTTAACAATCTTCTTTTCATGCCCCTATTTTAGGTGTAAAACCAACACCTGATTACCAGTTACCAGCATGCAAAGCCAAGAGATTCTTGGTTGTAGAGAGTAGACAAACGTTAGCATTCCTTCCATTATGCTATGACTTCATTACATTAAGCTACTATTGTTGTTTTTGCAAATCTTTGTCAATATGCGCTGCATTCTTGTTGTGCTGAATGGCTGTATTGTGGATTTTTACAGATTTTTTAGTATAACGTCTCTCAGTATAAACGGCATTTTCTGGTGGATACTGAACATCATTTTCTTTTCAAATTCTGACAAAGAATTGGTATGCTCTTACATTTTCTTCAGGCACTTTGCTTAGCGGCTTAACCCTTTATAGTTGATCATTAGGATCTTTGCACGTGCATTACAGTGGCGGACTCGCGGTGCTGTTCATTATATGAGCATGACAGTCTAGTTTTGAATCAGTAGTGCGTTAAAAATGATGTTTAAGGCACTATATATGTATTCTGCCACACACCTTAAGAAAAGCCACAGTTTGCAACTTTGCATTATACGCTTCAGAATGAGAAATTATTTTTGTCTAATTTACTGAGCCATATAGTGTATTAAACATATTAGTAAGTAGCTGATTCAATAATATGCTTTTTAAATATTCCATGACAAGAATTCGGCTTTACTCGTGCTTTGTTATTGCCATGTTTCTAAAATTTTTCAAGCGTTTCTGTCTGTGCAAGACTTGAATAGTACCTCACTTGCAAATGTATTCACGGACAAAATTGAGCATCGCAATCCTGCATGTTAATTTATGGAACAGCCCCCAAGCGCTTCACTATTTCTTGTTCTAGGTGTAGGTTAAAAAAAGTGAATGCGGATGATGCTGTTAAGCTTTGGAGTTCATTTACTAGTGAAATTATGTGTATTCTTCATCACAGATTAGTAAATAGCTGCTAATGTTCAATGCTTACCGCTTTGTTCAGCCAGCCTTTATTCTTTGTTATAAGCCTTTCATGTCATTTATCTTTCCAATATACTTGCTTAGTACGACATGTGCTCACCCTTACTATTACAACACTACTCAGAGCAAAGCCATTTTGAGGAGTACCCAAAGGATATTCAGGACTTCTAGGCGTATATTTCCCCCAGTGGGCTACCTGTGGAGTTGGAATGTCTGCTGCTAGAATAAATGCGAACTGAAACGCTTATTTATTTATGTTAATGACTTTCGGCTTGGTTTGTAATAATTTAACTATGATACTTTATGGCATTGCTACTGTTATTCACTGTTATCGTCGTATGTGTGTAATTTTGATCATGTCGCACATATGATTTACTGCTCGGTTTATTTCTTCAAAATTAGGCGTGACAAGACCTAACCTAGGAATGGTAAAGGGTCTTAAAAATTAGTCTATGATAACCTAAGTGATGGATCCTGAAAGGCTCCCAGACTCTAACTTTATACAGTTTTGAGTTAAAAATTTATAAGAGTCAAGTTGAACGGTGAACAAATCACTAGGGTCATGATTTGTTACCACCATTTAGATCCGTACTCAACTGTTTAAAATCATATTTTGTTGACGTGAAAGCCCTTTGAAAACATGGCCACATTATCACTGCATAAAACAGTGTCTATGTCAGACTACCGCGGACCCATTGCATGTGAATTTAGAATTACGCTTCGTATAAGCTGCTTGGATTCTTCTTTTTTTTTAAAAAAAATGGACTCTTCTCCTGTGCAGCTCTGAACCCCAGATCCAAGTGTCGATGCTCGATCTCTTTTCGTAACACGCATTTTTTTCCTCCGAATTCCAAAAGTTTTTTTTCAACCAAAGGCATCACATCCGACTTTATATAAAGCTTAAAAAGTGTGTACATCTGATCGAAACAGCTGGGGTTACCAGCGAGCATGAGAAGTACTTATTAGCGAGGCACACAAATCTCGCGGACCCTCTACACGTACCAAAAGGACAGAAAACACCTCCACTCAGCAAAGATCAAAAGAGCTCAGAAACAACACAGTTTTTTCCTACTGTGGTGAGGCTAAACGGTAACAGACGTCAGCACTTTGCACTGGTCATCAAGCTTCACTCTATCGGGTTGTCGCAGCAATGTCTTCCAGTCCCGGAGCTGCTGCTGTACTCGGAGCCGAGCACGAGGAGGAGCAGGAGCCCGCCGGAGCAAGCGCCGCCGTCGAGCCGGCGCTCCCGATCGACTACGCCGCCGTTCTGGCTCTACCTGCACAGCACCGACCCGGCACGGCAGCGCCTCGTCCCTGCGCCGCCATCCCTCCGTCCTCGAGCCAAACCGGTAGGCCACCGTCGTCGCCGCCCGTTCCGTGCACCCCCTTGTGTTGTGCTGCCGGCCGATGAGTCGATGAACCGTCCGTAGACAGGCATAGGACCACCTTGTCTCAGCGTTTTTGTGCAGGGACCCCGCCGTGGCCCTCGTTCCTCGTTGCAGCCAGACACCGCCGCGGTCCGGCCTTGCCGGCGTTCCGCGAGCGTCTCGGCCAGGTCGCGGCCACGGCCTTGCCGTGCGCCCGCGCGTGCGCTCCGACTTCCCAGAGCCCAAAGGCCGAGCTTTTGCTCGTGCATAGCCTCACACACCACCGCGCCGGCCCAGAACTACACGGCTGCCGCGCCATGGCCATGCCTTGGCGTGCGGACACTCACACATGTGCACTGCCACGGCCAAAGGCTTGGCCCGTGCTGCTCACAAGCACCTCATCGCCGTTGAACCCAACCTAGCCAAGGCTGCCTGTCGTGTGCACTCGTGCACTGGCCAAAGACAGGGCCTTTCTGCCCCCTTCGCACACGGACGCATGTCCCTCAGCTAGAAGGTCGGACCTTGCCCTCTGAACCCGCGAGCCCCGCCGCCGTGCCGCGTCGCCGTCGCGTTCCGGGGTCGCCTTGGCACGGTGACCACGTTGCCCAGCCACGCCGCTCCACCTTGCTGCTGTCTCACCGTCGCCGCGGCCCTGGAACACCAGGGAACCGCGAGCACATATGCCTGCACGAGAGCTTACCGTGGACACGTCCGCCGCGCGCTCCACACACGCCCAGACCCGGCCGCAAAGGCTAACTCTTGGTTTTGCTTGCCGCGGAGCCCTCGTTGCCGTCGCCGCGTTGCGCGTAGCCACGGCCATGCCGTCGGCCACGGGCACGCCGCGTGCCTCACGCCTGCGCACGCCTGCACACCGAACACGGCTGCAAGGCCATGCCTTGCGCTCGCCGTCGTTCACTGCCGGACCTCGGCCTTGCCGAACGCCTCACGCGCACGAGTTAACCACTCCGGCTGTGAGCCATGCCCTTGGCCTTGCTCGCTGCCGAACCGTTGCCCCGAGATCCCTTTTACCTTGCCTTGCTCGTTTTTCAGCTTAGTTGTACACAGAACACCTTCACGCTAGCTAGTATGGAGCCTGTTTTGTTCGTTCGTGAGGACAAGTGCCATAGAAGAAGCTAGCAAGCGTGAGGGCAAGTTGTGCTAGTTTTCCATGCCCTGTACGTGAGTGAGCTTAGTTTTACTCCGTGCATGATCTTTGAGCCGTGCCTTTGCTGCCTCGCCGTGCCTCCGTCGGTGCCGCATGTTCCGCTTCCAGGCAAGCCGAGAGGCTTCGCCATAGACCCGACCTCGCCTTGACCCTGTCCAAGTTCGTTCGCCCGCCGACATCCAGGCCATGCACCACGCGTGCCGCTGTTTTGTTCCTGTCGTGCCGCCGCACTCTGACCATGCTGAGCGCGCGCGGACGCGACGTCGCGCAAGGCAGCACCCTGCAAGGGAACCAAGCCAAGCTTGCCTCCTTGACCATGCTGTCGCCTGAGCCCGCCGCCCGAGGCCCTCGCAGCGCAGGCAAAGCCGTCGTTGCCTCACCCTCGCCGTGACCGAGCCCTCGAGCTTTTGGTCGAGCACCAGGAGAGCACACCCACACAGCCGCTCACGCACAAGTCGAGCCACACCAGATCTGGACGAAGCCACAACACAGTCGTTGACAAGCGGACCCGACTTATCAGTCAGAGGAAGACATCGCTACGTGGGCCCAAGTCGTCGGCCAGAGAAGAAAAGGAAGAGCGGAGCAAGAGAAGAAGAAGAAAAAATGGACCGAAACCCGTTCTGCGGCCCAATTCATCGAGCTGAGCCGCCGGAATTTTTTAAATTTTTATATTATTTTTTCCCGATTTATCAAAAAAATCACTGTAGCAAATCACTGTAGCACATTTTCAAAAAAATATAACAAATTCATATGGATTCGGATGGAGATAAAATTTATATGAAAATTATAGACCTCGACGAGATCTACAACTTTGCAATTCAAACTTTTTTCATTTAGAATCATTCTGGTGTTTAAATAATCGACACAACATTTAGATCTAAAAAATCAGATCTAAACAAGTCGTGCTGCTCATCGGGAGTGCACCGAGAATTTTTCATCTAAACAACGCTAGACTTGTTGTAATTACAAAGTTGTTTAGATCGGCGATTTCCGGTGCACTCCCGATGACCAGCACGACATGTTTAGATCTGATTTTTTAGATCTAAATGTTGTGTCGATTATTTAAACACTAGAATGATTCTAAATGAAAAAAATTTGAATTACAAAGCTGTAGATCTCGACAACTTTCGTATAAATTTTATCTCCATCCGAATCCATATGAATTTGTTATAATTTTTTGAAAATGTGCTACAGTAACCGCCGGTTGAATTGGCGATAAGTCGCTACAGTACCGCTGGAAGTCGCTACAGTAACCATACCGCCGGTTCATCCGGCGGTAACTGCCTTCCGCCGGATGAACTGACGGCAGGATGACATTTTTGCAAAAAAAAATTCGGCATATATTTTTGATAAATCGGGAAAAAAATAATATAAAAATTTAAAAAACTCTGAGCCGCCGAGCCAAGTTGGACTTGAAAACCGGCCCGATCCACCCTTGAGGCTGTTAACCTTTGTAGCCTTTTCCTTTTTCTTTAAACCCAACCTGACGTGTGGGACTTGCCTGTCAGTGACACCGAGTGACCGACATGTGGGCCCAACTGACTCTTGGACGTGGACCCTAGTTGACCCGTTGACCTGGTCAATTTTGACCAAGTCAACACTGACGTCATCAACAGCCATGATGACGTCAGCAAGTGGCTGACCCGTGCTGACGTCAGCAGGACACATGGCACCCCCAGGTGCTGCCACGTGTCAGCCTGTGTGTTTTTTTCGAAAACCTTTTATTAATCCCAAAAATTATTTTAAGCTTCAAAAATTCATAATAAGTTAATCGGACCTCCGAAAATTATGAAACCAGTTTCATAATTCTTCTAAAATCATGATCTACGCATTAGAGTAGGTTTTGTTGTGATTTGGAACTTATTTAGGTAGTTTTGTGCATTCTTGCACTTTGACCTTTATAGTAATTCGTAATTACGAATAGGTTCTGCTGCTAAAGAGAATATCGACGTACCGGACGCCCAGGAGACCTAGGAGGACGCCCCGGACTACGAGAAGACCCCGGAAGACTATGAAGAGTTACCAGGTTCACGTCCATCTATGACTTGAATTTCTATTAGGCATTGCTTGCTAGAATTGCTATTGCTCTATTTGTGTGTGTGAGATAAGCCTGCATGGCCTACTTGTTTACCGTATTTCTTGCATCCCTATTATACCTTGATTGATTATTGGATGCTTTGGCTACCATGAGAGTGAATGGGTATGTGATTCCATGTTATGATAGTCTTGGCATGCATGAGATCCACCATGTGAGGAGCCAGTGATAGAGCTTTTAGCGGGGACAAGCGACTGGCCGGGGATGTGTGGTGGGCACATCCTAAGGAGCACCTGTGGCGGGTGCGGGATGAGAAGGGGTGTACCTGTGTGGTTGCCCAAGGTGAGGCAATACCTGTTATGGGTGGCTTTGGCGGACCTCTGCGGAGGACTGTGCGAGAAGATGCTTGCCCCGGTAATATAGATCGAGATAGTGTCCCTGGTGACGGAACTATGTTAAACATGCACACCACTTACCCCTGTATGGGCAAGGGTTCCAGCCATTTCTAGCTGTGCGGTACCAGGACTGTGGTTATGTTTAAGGAGAGGGTAGGCCGAGCACGCCCATGGGAATTCGGGGTGCGTCGGGCCCGGTCGGGTCTTCCGACCCTAGTCTCCGGGAGAGGGTAGACCGCGCACGCCCAATTCAGGGTGCGTGGGCCCGGTTGGGTTCTCCGACCCCAGTCTCCGAGATTCTCGAAGCCAATGGCCAGGCTAGAGATCCACAGCCCCAGAACATTCGTTGCAGCGAATGTATCCCACCTCGGAAATGCAGGATGAGTAACATCCCACCTCTCCGAGGCCGGGCCCGCTTACATCTGACAGTTTAATTAGGACACAGACTATCCTCACAGACCAGCACATGTCTTTTCTACACACTTTGTCCTCACTCGTGCGCACCCGGGAAGAGCTTCCAGGTCGGTCACCCATCCCCAAATTTCTCCGAGCCAAACACGCTTAACCTCGGAGTTCTTTGAAGACCGGCTTCCGAAAAAGAAGTTGCAACTTATTGGTATGAGTATCCTATTAATCCTATTAAGCGCTGGGCCGGGGTGTCACATACTCACCCCCTTAAGAGACCGACGTCCTCGTCGGTCAATCCCAAGCTAGGAACTTTCTATCTTGACCACGTTCCGTACATCCAATGCCAACGGCCCATGTGCCACGTCCGTGCGTCCAGTGCGAATGGTCCCTATGCCACGTCCATGCGTACAGTGCCAATGGCGCATCCCAGATGCCCGCGCACTGACCCGCCACGCGCCCGTCCACATGCCGGTGGCATTTGCGCCCCCACGCGACCGTGCTCATGCCCGCCCACTTATGCCCATACGTGCCCGTGAAACCGCGAGAGTCGGCTCAAATACCATTCTGTAAAGTCCCACCTCCCCGAAGCCGGGCCCGCTTACATCTGGCAGATTAATTAGGACACATACTATCCTCACAGACCAACACATATCTTTTCTGTACATTTTGTCCTCACTCGTGCGCACTCGGAAAGAGCTTCCTGGTCGGTCACTCATCTCCTAATTTCTCCGGACCAAGCACGCTTAACCTCAGAGTTCTTTGGAGACCGACTTCCGAAAAAAAAGTTACAACTTATTAGACAAGCTCTACAATATTCTTCAAAAGTTTGTCGTTGAAGATCAAATCATTCCTTGTTTTCCAAATTGCCCAGAGCCCAGAGCACACCTGCACACAGAAAAAGAAAGACGGAGCCAAAATGTGATGCTTTTTGGTGTAACAGTATCTCCGCTAGCTACAGATAGCACGGAGAGGATAGAGATTAGTTCAACTGCTGTTTATTCACTTACCACTAGTGATGGCCCCACTTGATTTTGCTGGTCCACGTACCAGTGGCTCGGGTACTAATAACTAATATAAATACCAGTGAAAGTTTCACTTAGCTCGCTGATATTTCCCTGGACAGACTCATAAAGGCTAGAGTTTCATTTTTTTACGGCATCATTTTTATTTCTTCTGTGTTTTTCTTCCATGGGTGTTCTTTGCATTTTTTTAATCCAAATAAGCCCAAGTTAATTAGTACTTCATTTGTTATGTGATTTGTGATGTTTAGAGAATTGAGGCTATTCACATAAATTGACCGTTTTGAACCTCAAATATGTATGCTACATGTGTCATGTATGATCTGATGCAGTAATCATTGGTACTACTTAACAGATGTATCGAATTATATTGCTAGTGTCATGGCTATGCTTTGATGTGTTTTGAAATATTGTTTTGATGGATTTCCATCGTTTTTTATGTGCTATCGGTCGGATAGTTTCATTTTCAATTTTATCGGAACACACGCCGTTTTTGTTTCCAATAATATTGTATCATTTTCGTTTTCAAGTAAAAAAATATAAAAATGAAAGTGGTGGAGTCTTCTATCGATCCTTTCCGACCATTTTCATCTCTAAGCGATGACAGCAGCAGCGACACGTGCTATTGTTCCGGAGTTGGGCTTCACCCATCAAGCTAGTAGTTGGGTTGCGGCCTGATCTTGGCCCATTTGAAAGAATGTCTATGAAATCTTCTATTTGGATGACAGTATACAGTGGGCTTGCTTCTTCTCGGATTCCATTAGGAGCAACGTGCGTGACTGGGAGGCAAGACCTTGCAGAAGGTCCATGGCAGCCCACGACGTGCTCCCTCCTGCCGCCGTGTTCCCGCCCGTCGACCCACCCAACGCTCGCCCACCCACCGCCGATCTTCGACCCGACCTTCTTTTTGGGCTCATCACCATTTGCCTGTAGGAATATGGAATAGCAAAAACAAAAATTTTCTATCACATAAATCAAGATCACTACAGTTATAGATCACGGGATTACCACTAGACGCGCGGTTGCGGAACTTCTGTAGCGCGTCAGTGTAGTGCAGATGGAAGCCGGCAGTGCAGTTGCGAGAACCTCCTCACGTGCGGCTCGTCCTTGTGCAGCAGATGTGGCACCTCCAAGGTATCCACACGTACGGGAAGAAGCGTCGCAATCCAGACTGCTAGGTCCGCGAAGGCGACATAGGGCTTGGGCGCGAAGGAGGGGCGACACTGTAGCACGCCGCGGCTACTATTTACGGCGACGTTACTGTTCACTTGAACAGTACTGTGAATAGTAAAAGGACTAGGGTTTTTAGGCGTCCCCTCCCTCTGTTTATATAGCCCTTTAGGTGGGCTGCCTTGGGCCCCACCTTGGGCGCCCCTTTTTTGGCAGAAAAGGTCCATTAGTGCATCTAAACCCAGTCTAATTCGGATCTTATCCTTATCAAGCTTCTTTCCCTTAAGCGTGTGATCTTATGGACTCGTATACGAATAGACATGGTCCGAGTACTCTTATTCGGCCCAATAGTAGACAGTGGCCTCTAGCAAGACATGTCAACTTCTATACGCACACAAAGATCATATCAGACGAGCCGCCACAATATCATATACATACTGTTCCCTTTGTCTCACGATATTTGGTCTAGTTTAAAGCCGACCACTCTTTCTTGATCCTGTGATTCGAAATACTTGTTAACTCTTAATCCCAGCATGGCCATGCATTTCCGGATCCGAATCACTCGAGGGGCCTAGAGATATCTCTCTTGTAGAGAGGGGTAAATCCCATCTTGACCGACTATGTCTCACAGCATGCTTCTTGACAGACCCGAAAGCCACCTTTATAACTACTCTGTTACGGTGCAGCGTTTGATGGCTCCTAAGTAAATCAGTTCACATCTTGAGTATATACGACGATCTCAAGTATTAGGACACAGCGTACATATTGTGTAATGAGAAGTCACCATCTCGTGTTGGGTCAGTTCAGTTTCATGTCTCACATGAGCCCACATTATTAGTTTGACATTCCCATGTCCATAACTTGTGAAACATAGTCAATCAACTAATACATGTGCTAGTCTAATATTCATGTGTGTCCTCACATGAACTCCGACTATGAACACTTTAGAATATTCATTCAAGTAAAGAGTTTCACAAATACTTCACATAAGCATTAATCAATACAAGTTGTCATCCATGAATACTTAAGGAACACTTTATTAATCATGAATATAAAAAAATATGATTGCCTCTAGGGCATATTTTCAACATTGCCAGGGGTCCAGCCCCACCTTGCCAATGACACCGGAAATCCTATCCATCTTTCGAAAGATTTTCCCCCCACCTTGCACTGTTTGAGATTCGTGCAATCAATCATAACCCTTGGATTCACTCCAAATTCTACCATCCCCTCTCTCCCCCCCTTCTCCTCTTCCTACCGCCGCCGCAGGCCCGCATCGCTGCGCGGCTGCACGTCTGCTTCGCCGCGGTGCGCCGCTCGCTGCCTCCGCCACGCGTCTGCTCTGCTGCGGTGGCTGCGCCACCCGCTGCCCCTCCCGCGCGCATGCTCCGCCACGGGGGCTGCCCGCGCATTGCTGCCGCCGACGCCGCCTACTCAGCCTGCATCGCATGCTCTGCCTGTGTCGCCTACTCTGCCGCTGATGGATCCGCCTGCGCAGCCTGCTCCGCGCACCGCCACCCGCCCTGCCGGAGCGCCTCCGTCGTCGGCCACCGATGACAAAGAAGATGAGAAAATGTTGATGTTCGACATTTAAAAATATTATTTCAACATTTTCGAACTATTATTTCAACATTTTCGAACTATTATTTCAATATTTTTCAAAATACTATTTCAACATTGTTTCAGTAAAATGTTGAATAGGTCATCAGCTGAGCTTTGGTGGACTTTATATATGAGTTGCTTAACCATCTTCCAAAAGATACACAGGAGTGGGGCTCCCACGCCAACTGGCCTCCAATGTCGACCGAACTGTCAGTCGGTAGAGCCATTATCACCTCGATCTCTCCCTCTAAAACCGCCGATCATAGAAACCGATCTTAACCCTGGAATCCTACAACCGCCTCCTCAACCACCACCCCCGGCCGGCGGCGATCTCCCAACCTCTATCGCGAGAGGAAGAAGAACAATTCTACGACGTCTTCGCTAGCACTCACGCCGCCTTCGCAGGCACTCACGCGCGTGACTCCGAATATTTGCGTTTGTTCCCGCATTCAGAAATAGCGATGTGAACACAACTCCTTGCTCCGTGGCCGCACCGATCCTTCGTCACCGAGCTCAAGCTCGTTTCTCACGCCCGCACGCGCTGGAGCCGCCGCGTCGTCGAGTCGAGTTCGAACCGGGTCGTCTCGGGTCGGGTGGCCCGCGGTTAATTCTAGCCGTTGACCCAGTCCAAGACCGTTTCGATTCGCCACGTCATAAAGCCTGCTCTCTTCTCTCTTCCGCTGCAGAAATTTCCATTCGAAGCGCAGCCTCGATTTGATTCCCAATTCCCCACATCACCCTTCCCGTGTGATCGCTCCACAAGCCCCCATGGCCGGCTACCCGCCGCCCGGCTCCGGCTACCCCTACGGCCCCGGCGCCGGGGGTGCCGGAGGCTACGGCGCCCCGCCGCCCTACGGCTCCTCCCCGGCCCCCTCCGCCCCGCCCTACGGCGACAAGCCCCCCAAGGAAGGCAAGACCTCCTCCTCCTCCTCCGCGCCGCCCTACTACGGCGCCCCGCCCTCCTCCCAGCCCTACGGCGGCGGCGGCGGAGGCTACGGCGCGCCCTACGGCGCCCCGCCGCCCTCATCCGCCCCTCCCTACGGCGCCCCGCCGCCCTCGTCCGCCGCTCCCTACGGCGCGCCGCCGCACGCGCCCGCGCCCTACGGGGCCCCGCCGCCGGCGTACGGGGGCGGGTACGGCGGGAGCCCCTTCGCGTCGCTTGTGCCGTCCGCGTTCCCGCCCGGGACCGACCCCAACGTGGTGGCCTGCTTCCAGGCGGCAGACCGCGACGGCAGCGGGATGATCGACGACAAGGAGCTGCAGTCCGCGTTCTCCGGTTACAACCAGAGCTTCAGCCTCCGCACCGTCCACCTCCTTATGTACCTATTCACCAACACCAACGTCCGCAAGATAGGTAATTAAGGCCCATCACGCTCCTCCCCCCTCCTTCTCGGTCCTGCGTGCCATTGTTCCTTCTAGTTAGTCAGTGGCGCGCGCCTCGAAAGATCGGCATCGTGCTCCTCGTGCTGGTCAGCGGTGCTGTGGTTTAGGTTTTTGCGTCGTGCATGGGACTTATGGAAACCATGGGACTTTTTGTAGTTCATGAATGGTGAAGTGGTTCTACTGGGCATGCCAATCTGTATCTTTTTTTTTCTGTAATGCATGTAGTTTGGTAATTACAATTTTGTGTCATATGGACATTCATGCTTGCTACAATTCTTTACATTCAATTCTATTTGGTACACATTCGATACAAGTTGAAAATACTAACTTGATCTTCACAAGCTAAACCATTTAATTTAAGTAAGATTTCCATATATTGTTTTTATTCTCTTTTGCTATAATAAATGTAGAGTTCAAGTCATGAGTTGTGAGTTTCTAGTCTCAACTCAAAAGATCAGTGCTAAGTTGTGTTTCTTGGTCCTTTTGCTCAACTAGTGCGAAATATTAGAGTCACGATTTCCCTTTTTAAATCATATACCTTCTCTGTTTCTAGGTATTCATGTGCTACCTTTTGTTTTCAACCTTTCAGGGCCCAAGGAATTTACTTCTGTGTTTTACAGTATTCAGAATTGGAGAGTAAGATGATCTGCAACTAAATATTCCTTTTTCTCTTACTTCTAGGCAAGCAAATCAGTCATGCTTAGCACTGGTACTAATGTTTCGCTCTATTGTTCAGGCAATATTTGAAAGATTTGACCGTGATCGGAGTGGTAAGATTGACTCATCAGAACTGCGTGATGCTCTTCTCAGTCTGGGATATTCCGTCTCTCCAACTGTGCTAGACCTGCTTGTGTCTAAATTTGACAAGACTGGGGGCAAGAGCAGAGCAATTGAATATGATAACTTCATTGAGTAAGGGCCTTCCTTCAATTTAACTGGTCTTTGTTTCTTGACTGGTTGCCTGGCAATGATTTTTTTTCCTTCAGATTTTTCTGTTATGGATATAGCCGCATGGATCATACAGTGCTGTTATCTTGGATGTTCATAACTCATTGATATCCTATATGCTTTCATTCTGCCCAGTACCACAATCCTAACTTTTTTTTCCCCATTTTTAACTTTTTACCTCTGCAGATGTTGCCTCACTGTTAAGGTACGCCTCTACCATACTGAACAATCGCAGCATTTTTTTTTTGGCATCTTCTGTTATCGTGTGCTCATTTGTTTCGACTATTTGCAGGGACTGACTGAGAAGTTCAAGGAGAAGGACACCGCATACTCCGGGTCTGCGATGTTTACTTATGAGGCTTTCATGCTGACCGTGCTCCCTTTCCTCATCGCCTAGTAGCACAGTTCAGAGCAAAAGCTAAGCATGCCATGCCAGTTGTGTAAAAGTGGGGAGAGTTGTTTTGAGCTGAGTTAAAATTCTTGGATTTGATTGGTGTTCCTGGGGTTGCTTGTCATAAAGTTGATGGGTGGGTATGTTTAGCTCAGAAAATGATACAACCTATATATAGCACTGGATCTGTTTGTTCAACAATAACCATCTAGTCATTTTCCGTCCATTGCTTCTCCCACTCGTGTCAGCACCTTCCCAAATTCTGCCGCCGCGAGATAATTGACAGCGACTTTCGGTCACCAGCATGAGCCCGCGACCTGCATTTCACGGTCGATTTCTTGTCCGTGGCATCGTTAAATAGTGTATAAAACAAGCGAGGAAAAAAAAGGAGAGTTCGAAGTTATACTTTGCACAAATTTTTAAAAAAGATGGGTGGTCAAACTTAGAATAAAAAAGATAAATAAATTATAATTTGTAACGGGGGGAGTAGTTAGCAAATGAATTGAAGAAAAGGAGCTTGCTGTATACATTAGTTAATCGAATGGGCATTAACACACTTGAGCCGCACATCTCTTCCTGTACCAAGAGATTGGACTGGAGATTCTGAGAGCTAATGGTGTTAAAAAAAACTGCTTGTGCTACACTGAATACACACGTCATTTACAGGAACTATTGAACAGTGCCAACAAACATGCATGCCTAGAAGGGAGTCTGGCACAGCGGGCAAGTCGATTTGTTGGACGTCGAGAACCACTTGTAGAGGCAGGCACCGTGGAACTTATGCTTGCAGGTCTTGCACGCCAGCCGCGGAAGGCTGTGGTTGCTCGTGTGGAGAATGCTGTAGCAGATAGGGCACTCCTCCACGCCCTCAAACTCCTTGTCGAAATTGCTCTTCCACGTGCGGATCGCCTCTGCTATAGCACCGTTCTGCAGAGAAGCATATGCAAATATGATCAAACGCCATTTTCATGTCCTTGGGTTGAAAGCCATCGGTTAATATCTACTACCCTCTCATTTTTGTTCTAGGAAAGAAATTACCTGGTTGCGGACGAATGATGTGAGGGAAAGCAACCATTTCCTACACTTGACTTCACTGATACCTAAACTTCTGGTACATTCAACATCAACATGGCGCAAGGGGTAACAGTTGGGGAGGCGTATGACAAGATCAATTCCTGTATCCTCCTTTTTGTATGTAGCAATGATTTCATAAGCCGATCGGTTGACGCTAACTGAGAAATTCTCGTCAGCATACACAGAATCCTTAACCTGTAATAAAGAGAAAGATGGTGAGTTGCAGGAGACAATAGAGCTCCAAGGACCATGTTGATTTCAATTGGAATAGCATTATCTGATCTACATGCAGGGGCGGAGCTGGGCCAGGCCGACACCTAGGACCACTCAATGGAAGAACACGCTGGCTGGACCTAGGACTTTTATGCTACAAGCTACAGTATAGAAAATACCAGCCATGGCCCTAGTAGCCCTACCCTTCCCTCCACCACTGTTTACATGTACCCACTCAACTGTTACTACATGATTTTAACAAAAGAAACAATTACTGAAAACCAAATGAATTAGTGGGCATCTAATGCCGCTAAGTTGTGTCAGGCTAATAGGTTGTTTTCAAAGAGGTTAACCGCTAGTTAATAGAAGTATAGAACCCTATAAGCTGGCGAATAAATTGTAACACGCATGGCTCTTTCTCACAGCAAGGCTAAAGTGTATCTTGCCACCGAAGATCATGCACATACCTGAGAAAATTCATCTAGCAGAAGAGGAGGGCTGCACCATTGTCTGGTAAACGACTCAATTGAGTATGACAATGAACGGTCCCTCAAAGTAGTAAACCATGTGCGCACAAAAGAGGGTAGCAGTCTAATCATCATTCCATACAATGATCCTGCAAGTGAAGCCATTTGCAAAGTCCCAACTGGCGAAAGAGATTCCACATATGGCAGCAACGAACAAGTAACTATGGCATCCTTAGAAGATTTTGCAGCAGCCTCCGCTTCAGGCAAGAGTTCAGCATCCTTTTTCTTCCCACTAGGAGCAGCACTCTTTACTGGGATGTGCTGGAAAATGCAATCCAATATGCACGGACTGATCTTCTCTTGTATATATTGAAGTACATTTTCCCTAATAATGGAAGATGATGGCAGTGATTGCAAGTGTGACAACAATAATGCCCATGCAATGAAGACATCAACCTAGTGAGAGAAAACACAAAATAACCATTAGCACATGATAAAAGAAATAGCTGCTAAATTTAAAAAGACATAATATAGCATACCCTGTCTCGCGCTGTCAGATCTGTTTTCAGAAGTTCAGACGTTGGGAATTCAACTAAGGCTGAGAGTTCATCTCTGAGACATAGAGTTTTCTCTGAATCTGGCATCAACTCAGTGCTTTCGCTAATGCCTGATCGCTGAGCAGATGAGCAATTTTCTCCCAGAGAACTATCTTTAAGCAATGAAAGTTGACAGAAGGGCTCAGACAGAAGTAGAGAGAAAGCGGCAAACTGTAAGTGAAATATTGGTTGTGACGAGAAAAGAATTGAATACAATCCACTGACTGAACCCTTGGTAAGTCCCCACAGGTCCATGGACTCCAGTGCAGACCTTCTAATCTCTGGCGAAGCATTCTTTATGAATGACACTACAAGTTCCCAAAAATGTAAATAAGCATGGCGACTGGAACCTATGATGGATGAAGCCTCTTCACCAAAGGATTTTGCAATTGCCTCTGAAACACCAGTAGCCAAGAACAAACGGAGGATACTCTCCATCATCTTGTTAGTACTCTCAGCATAGTCCCCTGATCTAATAAGCTGCAAACTCTTGGCAGTCTCTACTTCTTGGAGATTACCAAGATGGTTGAGGCGACACAATGTAACAAGAGAAGCTTCCGCGAGGCTTAATGTTAACTTATCTGTAGTGCTAACCATTAACTTAAGCTTCTCCAAGGCATCTTCACTTGATAACTGGTTTATTACGGCATCATTTATGCCATCTGTCATTTCTTCCACAAGCAAAGCAGATGATTCAATACACTTGAATACCATGCGGAAAACAAAATGCCAATCATTTTCCTGAAGTTTTGTCCAGCAATATCCAACCATAACAGCTGTCAATTTTACCCCCAATAACTCAACTATCCTTGGTATCACAGTTTCACTAGTGGATAATGATGAAGCTGCACCATTATAGAAAAACTGATATTTCTGAAAGAGAGTCAGCATTAATGATATCTCTGCATCGCTGATTTCTCGCTCAACCGTAACTACCAATCTCTGAGCTCCTCCAGTTATGCTCAATGGGAAGCAAGACAGTGCCACTTGCATCCAGTCCTCAATATCTGACAAAGTAACAGATCATATTACATGTTTGTAAAGGCAGTATTGTATGTGAGTCATCTAGTAAAAATTCTAATGAAGCCTACCTTGAACTGGTACTTCCCTTGGACTGGATGAAAGGCAAGAGATGGCTGCCTCAAGCCAACTCAATATGCTTTTCCTGACCAAATCACCATATGGAGAATCTTCAATGAATTTCTGTTTCTGCGGCAATGGTTTTATGATGGTACTCATAACAAAGGGAAGAACTTTCAGACATTTTCTGTTTACTGTTGAGCCCATAAAAAGATTGCTCAACACTTGCTCAAAAAATACAAGTGCGTCAGATTCTCTCCAAAGACAATTCTTAGTGTTGGTAGTAAATAACAAAGCCACAAGAGCACGGAGAAAACGGTCTTGAATTTTCCCAATCTCATTGTTAGAAAGATGCCAAGCATTAAACAGTACCCATGAATCACTCTCATGCATAAGGGTGCCCCCTAACAGTGTGTCAAGCAACAGAGACACAATGTTAACCTCAAGACGCGATTCCTCTTTTATGTACTGGACCAGAGAAGGCAAGAATGTTTTCAGTGCACTTCCCCCTTTCCATGTCCAAGTGCAAAGGATCTCACCAGCCACCCATGCTCTAGACAAGGAAGACATAGGTGAAGTAATATCAATTGATTGTGATGTGGCACATCGTAGATTTTCTGGAATACCTAAAATCACTTCACCAAAGCCAAGATTGAGAATAAGCCTATCAACGAAAGCAACAAACCGCTGGTGTTTCAGTTCCTGCACCAAAGGAATTATTGATTTAGTTCTCCAGAGCTACTACAGTGACTGAGAACTCTCACAAATAAAGTGCCATTTCATTTAAAACATAACTCAGATAGTAGATAGAACAGTGCAATCAAATAAATTTTGAGGATAACTACTGTCTACGACAAATAAGTTACACATACAAACTATGCAGAAATTTCATAAAGATATGACTCGTCATCCAATGAAGTGCTTCTTAAATATTTTGAGCCAAATAAAAGCAAGGACTGTGGGGAGAAAGAAGACAGAGAAAAGAACTCTTACAATGTCATCTGTAATAGCCGGATCCAACTGGACCTTCATAGATGCAAGCCCATTTTGTAAACATGGTTTCAACCAGAGTGGCCAATATTCTCCCTCAGATAGTAAAAGATCAAAAAAGCTTTGCAAGTTTATGTCATCAAGACAAATGAGCTTCAACATTTTTACCACCCACTCAGAACATAAGACTGCTGTCTTTTCCACATGCAAGTCTCTTGTCTGAAATACAGAATACCTGATAGTTTGAGCTAGAATATTTGCCAATCTATTCACTGTGCATGAAGGAAGGTTATTCCAAAAGGATGGACTTAAGCTTTGGCAAAAAGCATGTATGCTTTCTGCAAGGTTAGCCTTCAAATGCATTTTCTCATCCAAATAATCTTTTGAGCTTCTGCCCATAGAAGAACCAACATCCATATCTTTTATATGACCTTCCAAATCACTTTCATCATCAGTAGCCAAAGACATGCTACATTCCCATTCAATGACAAACAAAGCTGCCAGAATAGAAGGAAATACAGAATTTTCCTCAAGTCTCCCTAGTGAAAAGAAGCTACCCTGAAGTACTTTAAAAGCGAATCGAGCCGTCTCAAAGTTGATTAGCAGGGGATTTTCTTCTGGAAGCTTCAAATGCTCAGGTTCAGAAGGCAACAATAGAGAATATGCAAGCCTTGCCCATTCAAAACTTGATGCCAAGAGTGCCGATGCCAAATCCTTAACAATGGATTCTAGAACTTTATGAACAGTCTCAGCAGAAAGAAAACAGATCTGATCGTCCTGATCTGAGCCACCAAGTGCAGCACTGAAATTTTACAAATAAAAATTTAGGACAATGTGCTGGCACCTGGAAATAAAAACATTCACAAAGGAACAAATACTAAGGGATTGAAGCACATACCACAAAAAACTAACATGGTGGTCTGCAGCAGTCAAATCGCAGAGGACAGAAGTTGCAGTAGAATCTAATAAATCATGCCGCCAATGTTCTGGAAGATAACCATTTTTCTGTAAGTTCCTTAGCTTTCCCCCAGCAATTCTTTCTCTGACTTTCTGAAGCAACAGTGTAAGCAATTCTAATCGGCTCTTAATGTTCAAGGTCTTATCATCAATGGAGTGCTTTTGTTCAGCTCTAGTATATTTGATGATGGAACACCATTGGTCAAAGAAGCACTCGTTTTGAAATAACGAAAGCAGCAAATCAATCTTTGAGTTACAGGTGTTATATTTTCCATTAAAACACCAAGGGAGAAGTTCAGAATTGAACAACTCCAGATAAGATTTGACATCTGACTTTCCATGATAATTCTTTAAAAATAGGGGAATGGGTCCAAATATTTCAACCAAAACTGAAAGAAGATTAACCAAGCTTGGAGTATCCTGCATCAATAGCACAATGTTTTATAGAACACACTTCAATTGCTATGTAAGTTGTGTAACCATAAATTCAAAGAAGGATGCAACTTTGTCTCGATCTCCACGTCCACGTGTCGATGTATGGTACAAACTGAAGGACACAGCACATAGATTGGTGCTAAAAAGAAAATTTTCTCAGGACGTTTAAAAACTTGTTCTACCAGCATCTAAGATTTTATGCCAACAGAGTTTTAATTTAGTTAGTGGTTCAAATGAAGCACTCATATCTATCATTTGCATACCAATGAAACCATTTTTAGCAGAGATTGTAACAGTGGTTGAATATCTGGCTCATTTACCCATTCTACATGATCATTGTACTGTTAAACTTCTAGAGTCAATTTGGGTAGGGGGGACAGAGAAACCAATCCCTAGAATTTAATACAAACTTGAACTAATCCCTAGAACTTCCTGGACGAATCCTCCTCTTCTGAACATCCCTAAGTGTTTATACTTATTGGAGTGTAGATGTGAATTTTCACGTTCAACAAATCATAAAATAATAATTTAATTGAGCTCATGGCGATATAACTATCCTACTCCTGCTATAAATAATAAGTCATTCGTGAAAATATGATATTAAAATAAAAAGAAATGCATGATCCTAACGTAGTTTTCATGATTCTTAATGAATCAGCTCTCTTGTGCGTTTGAGGAAAAAATAGGTGATTTTCATGATGAATCCAATAACATTGATCTTGCGTTGCAAAACAACTAACGACTTACATTTTTTTCATCAGAGTTTATATTCAGGTAAAAGAACAAAGATTATGTTAATCTTCATGCCAAAATCAAGAGTCTGGTCTTACCATGAGCATGATGGCTGGCAAAGACTGTTGAACCAGCGGTCTTGCTAATCTTTCTAGTGGCCACGTTTTACCTTTGTGTACAACGAGTTGATCCAAAGATAAGAAGAACGACACAAGTTGCTCTACATGGTCCTGAAACTTCGAAAGCTTCTCCCCTTGTTGAATTATGTCCATACAGTCCCTCACCAGCAATGAACAAGAAATATTGAGTAAATGATTTTCAGTATCCGCAATCACATCCACTATTTCAACAATACATTTCCCCAAATCCTGAAGATAGTACATTGGGTACTGGGTGTTCATCACTGACCCTGAATTTTTATGAGATAACTGAACACCGCTACCAGCTGTGTCACCGGACAATAAAAGATAGTCACGCCAAACAATTTTGGCAAGTATATCTGTTATAAGCTTGATGGGAGTATCATCAGAAGAATCTTCTCCAGAATATCTGTAAAAAGAGATAAGGTGATTACACAGGAATTCCAGGAATCGCAAAACAACTGCAATTTGAACTAGTTCTGAAAGGATACCTTGATACATTTTCTAGAAGCCACAAAAAAATATGTTTAAAGGCAATACAGAAAGCCAAACTGTCAGCAGCTGATAACTGCCTCTGGTTCCTTCCATCCCAGAGATTATGCAAAAAATCAAAAACAAATTGTTGTCCCATGACTGCTTTAGGTGGTATAGAGTCCAAAAATTGAACTAGATGAGGATATGAGATTTGTTTGGACCCATAGCATCCATTTTGTAGGAAATTCCAAAAGTGACTGAGGACAACTTTGTGAATATTGCAATATGACCAAGCCTCTGGAAACTTTCTAGAGAAAACAAGAATTGTATCCCACATGGAAGAGTGGCATGACGCATCCTTTTCATGGAATGCACCAAGTATAGTAGGAGAAAGTTTCTTCATGGTTTCTTCATCAAAAACATGAGGGACATGTTTGATATAACTTGTAAGCAATGAGTATGTAGCTGACCGTATAACAGCACTTTTTGACTTGAGGACATCAAGGAAACATTTATGCATACAAAATGCAGCTTCAGCAGAAGAAAGTGTAGTAGATCGAACTTTTGACAGACTCCTTTTTCCTGTACTGGTACTATCACCATCACAATTTTGCAATTTCACTCCTAGTAAAATGTCTATAAGAGTTGCCATAGCAAGCAGTGATGATGATATCACCTGCAGAGGAAAATAGGAAAATGGACAAACGGTATTAGAAGCACAGTAGGAACTTACCAATAGAAAAGTTCAGGACAAAATGAACCAATGACCATGTCTAAGACAAAGAGCAACAGAAGAACAAGAACGCTCGTCAGAAAATGGAACTACTATTTGAAGATACAGACTTCTATCCTTCTATGTAAAAGGAGAATGGGGCATCAATTATGACTGTGAAATATAGCATCAGTGGAATAAACATTAAGGAAAAAAGGTGGAAATCAATCAATTTAATTACAAGATTGCATAACTATTTATTTAATATCAGCTGGTAATCTCTTGAAACTGATTGCACACAGGAAAATAAATTTTTTGCAATGGAAAGCTAACCGATACACCACATTCAGAACAATGGAAGAGCATAAATCATACCCTCTGGTGCATATCTTCCAGTTCATCCATTGGTGTAGCCTTGTCAGATAAAGCTTGTGTTGTTAGCTTCAAGTTGTCACTTAAGTAAAGAAATATTTCTTTCACGCATAACATTAATGCATCCAATCTTCTCTCTGACTGTGGGAATGCTGCCTACAGAAAGAACTGAAACATGTGAACAAACCTACAACATATTAGAAAGATAGAGGAAGACAATATTTATAAAATATATTATATAGATGAAAACATATATTTTATAGACAAAAGTATTATAAAGATAGATTTTATAATGAATCTAGTAACATCAATATTGTGTTTTCAATCTATGTAAAAATTTTAAACATTGATGATCAAAGTTCAAGAAAATGTTTGGCACGGCCCAAATGAAAAAAAAAACTTGCAATGTAAGGAAATTACCTCAAATACATGGAATGTACATAAATCCAAGGGGGAATCGTGTTCTTACTTACATACCCAACTAACAAGGAATCAAAATATTTTTATTTCCTTTTCCCAACTAGTGGTAAGTGAGGGGTATACCCAAAAAATCAGCCAGTGGAGTGCATCCCCTAACCAGATATGAACATAAGAATAAATTCATGATTCCACATCAATGGCCCATTTCTTGCAGTTAATTGTCAAGAGTTATTTTCCAATCATTTTGAGGGCTTACCTGAACTCGTGGGGATTGGTCCCAATCCCTTTGGTCAGGTGGAAAATTAATTAACTTTCCTGCCAATCCAAAGGGATTGAGTAAATCCCTGCCTACCAAAACAAGCCCTCAATGGGTTTAGTATTTTTGGTCTAGCGATCCAGGTAAGAAATGGGTGCAGAAAATCTAGGTGGTCCAGGAGAAGTAATTTGCAGCCAGTAACATTAATCAGAGAAGGTCTAGCACCCACCTCGAATGAACGTCGAGCAGCCTGTGCAACCTCAGGAGCAGGGTCAAATTGAGAAAACCACCAAGGACCTATCAAGGACTTCAGATGTGGAGCTATACCCTTCCTAAAACAATGGAGTAAATGACACACCTTCAAAGATGAGAAAAAAATTGCAAATTGAATAAATGAAATTACAGAAATCTACTAAGTTCTGCTGGGGTATAAGATCTTTTCTAACTGAAAGAAAACCAACAAGGTACCACTACCAAATATAAACAGCATAGACCAGATCCACCTCAGCTAAATGGAGGGAGATGGACATACTTGATTGCTGTGACAAGGCTAGACATGGCCTCATGAGTAGCACGACGAACTTCTCTGTTATAGTCAAGCAGAAGCCTCTTGTACTCGAATGCCTAAAAAGAAGGAAAATATAGTGTGTACTTTTATGGTGATGGTACCAGCATAATCATGAAACAGACATTACAATCAGTGAATTGAAGAATCAAAATACTCTTAAGTACAATAGATTATAGCAAAATAATGAACAAAAGCATTTAATGCAACAATAAGTTTAACCATTTTATCCTTCCTTTTTTTCACTGATTTTGCACTCATATGATCTCATTTAGAAAGTCTAACAAACCTAAGGTATTCATGGATTACAGGGAAACAAAAACAATCTACTCACACACAAAAAAAAAGAAACAAGTCAACACTGCCAAGTAGGAAACAAGCTCCACATGGGTGTCATGTTCTGATTAGACCTTGCATATAATATAAACATATGTATGACAGAAAAAAGAATACCACTTTATCACTAGGCATATTTTCATAAAGATATTAAAATATTATGAAGTATGGCATAATAAAATTGCCACAAATAAGCTTTACTCATATAAGGACCATAAGGATATAAGATCAAGATAAAAAAATGCAACAGGGCAGTAGAGAAAATACCCATTGTGGAACAATCTGCACCACTTCCTCGCCAGGTGTTTGTGCAAAGAGTGTAGAGAGCGCAGATAAGGCCTTGAGCTACATTGAAGAAAAGAAAAGAGAACTGTAAGATGTTATGGAAAAAGACTTATAAATAGCAGATCAGTGAAAGCATATGCAGTGTATTATCCAGAATTTAAGATGCAATTTCCTACATAGAGGACTGGGAATCCGTCTAACTTCATATATGTGACCTTTGAAGGTTCAGAGAGAATTATGTTTCTGATTGCGATGTCTAAAATACTTATTTTCTATGTCATTAACTCTTACAGAAATTAAAGATTAATCTTGTCTAGTGAACAATTTGCTAATATGATATAGGTTAACAATACATTGACATGATAACCACTGGGGATGCAAATTGCTGCCCAATGGTGTTTCTTCAGTCAGCTAATTAATTGTGCGGCATGTCATTTTAATTCATTTATCTTCCCTAAATTAATTGTGTGGCATGCGATTGTAGTTAATTTTAGCAAAGTTTAGGTTGACCCAATGACCCAAAACAAGTGGAACATGTATCCCTAATAACCACGATAAGAACAAAATCAGCAACAGATAGTACAATGGCGATGTCATAGATTTTTCTTTTTATTATAGAATGGGTGTAACATTTAAGGAAGAAACGAATAATAAATGCCAGAGGTTATTTGGAATAATGGAAACTGAAGCATCCCTTTGACAGATAGTGATCAAACCTCAGAATTTGCGTAAGTAGGACATCACTGAATTCTTGTTGTTTTATTATCAACGGAAATGATTGTAAGATAAGTGGATTTTAGCTAAAGATTCTCACTATAAGAACACAAGTGCTACTAGTACAATATTTTTGAGAAAAATAAAGGTAAATGCAAAGAATATGACTAGCAGGCTGACCTTTGTTGTTGGATCCTTCCTTCCTAGCCTTTTTAGGTTCTGAAGCACTTCACCATCCACATCCTTCACACAATTATGATAAATAAGGCATGAGAATGTCCTAAGTGCGAAGCCACAAACAGAAGCAAACTTAAAACAGAGCTAGTAAACTCAAAAGGTTTTTAGTTGTGCCACGTGGAGCTAGATGATGCTGGAGTCAAACAGATAATTGCAGCGTGTGTAGGTTGTTACAACACCCGTATAA
The DNA here is from genome assembly GCF_016808335.1 of Panicum virgatum. Taxonomy (NCBI): domain Eukaryota; kingdom Viridiplantae; phylum Streptophyta; class Magnoliopsida; order Poales; family Poaceae; genus Panicum; species Panicum virgatum. Next base: position 1,586,113 of record NC_053138.1, on the reverse strand, counting down.
TGGAAAATATTATTAAACCTATGAATTCAGGTCCAACTCCCCACCACCGCTAAACCATAAAGCCAATTCGATTCTGGTTCCTTGCTATCACAGAGGACATGGGAATCGTTGCTACTGGTTATTAGAACTTCGTCTGGTTTCGCTTGCGCGGAGAGGAAGTACCCAATTTGGGACCCAGTAATCAAACTAGACAACCAGGCAAATTCTTCCACTGGTGAACTAAGGCAAGGAGACACCCTCGTCAATAGACCTAATGTCTAAGGAAGGAAGAGCGAGAAAGCATACCGGGGTGAGCCGGATCGGGGCGTCGGGGTCGGAGGGCGCAGCGGGCTCCACACGGACGGCGCCGTGGTAGCCGCCGAAACCGACGGTGGGGACGGCGCCCTGGGCGTGCGGCACCAGCGACGCCGCCATGCCGCTGCTGGACGCGCGGCCCTTCTGCTTCCCCATCGAGGTCGATCCCTCGTCTCGGCCGCTTTCCGCTCACCGCCGCGGCGACGCCGCCGCCGCACGAATCTGCTGAAGACGACGACGGAAGCAAAACCCCAGCACACAGAGGCGACTAATTTTGGTTTGCTTCGGCTTTGGTATGTAGCCGGCCCATGATGACTACTTGTGGGCCTAAGACGAATGGGCCCGGCCTTTTTCATTATTCATGGCTCAGCTGGCCCATCTCAACCCAACACGAGCATTTTTTTTTTGTTTTTTTGCTTCTTTCCAAATTGCTTCAGAGTTCAGACAGCGAATTACCGGAGAAGTTTTGCAGTGTTACCGTTACGGTTGCTGATCACGATGTGTGGTGGTAGCTATGAAACCGTAGCCGCGTTCCGCGAAGCCGAATCCTATCACATCTCGGACGTCTGCCTCTCGGTTAAGAAATAAGAACACGACTCGAACTCGGATCTCCGGACCTGGACACACGCAGCGATATATAATGCCATCGATCCACATGCTCGCCTGCCCAAATTCGCAACACACCTCTCGCGCGCGAAAATCTTCAAGATCACCGTCCAAGATCCTCAAAGCCCTCTCGCCGATCTTGGCCACCGGACGCTTCCAGTTCCAGCCAGCAACAAAGAAGAGAACGGATGATGGAGCAGGCGCGATGGCCGGACGTGCCGCCGTGCTACCGCTTCACGCCGACCGCGCGGGAGCTCATCCGCGACTACCTCAACCCCTGGGTGGCCAACCCCGGCCAGAAGCCGCCGTTCGGGGAGCCCGAGGGCGTCGTGTGCGCCGCCGACGTCTACAGCGCGGACCCCGGCACGCTCACGTCGCGGCTCCGCCGCTTCGGCCACGACGACGGCAACTGGTACTTCCTCTGCGTCGCCCGCTGGAAGGACGGCAACGCCGGCACCCGGATGAGCCGCGCCGTCCGGGGCGGCGGCACGTGGCACGGCTCCGGGAAGCGGGTCGCCGTCCCCCGCCACGGGTACCGCCAGACCTTCGAGTACCGCGACGCCGCCGGCGACAAGAGCGCCTGGCTCATGGAGGAGTTCGGGAGCAGCATGCCCGAGGCCACCGACGGCGAGGGCGTCAGGGTCATCTGCAGGGTGCACCGCACGCCGAGGGCGGCGGCGGGCGGCGACGACGGCGGGGAGGAACACCAAGAAGAAACCGACGAGATCCTCCTGTCGTCCAAGAGGCAGCGAGCCACGCTGAGCCAGGAGCAGCACGACTTCGCCGCCGCAGATTACTGGACGACGGCGGCGCTAGCGCCGCCCGATGCCGGGTGCTCCTATGCCATTGCTAGCACGTCGCAGACTGCTGCGCCGGTGATGAACGGGGCGGCATCAACCACCACCTGGCAGCTGCAGCCCGTGATGGAGCAAGGCGTGGATTATTACCACCCTACCGCCGGCATCAATGGCGACGAAGACATCAAGGGAGAGCCAGAGCCAGAGCCAGAGCCATTGGAGACGACGGTTCCTGCAGACATCGGATGGCAGCAATTTGCAGAGATGGGCTATGGCTTTGGCTATGCCGCTGAAGATGCGCGGATGAACGAATGGATGCGTAATACCTTCTCATCATGCCCGCAGCCAAGTGACAGTGCGGCGCAAGAGGGCGATGATCCTAGGGACGAAACGGGAGCAAGCTGATGCATTGCTGGGAGTTTGGCGTCCATTGTTGTGGAGTTTAGTAGAATTATTACATGAATGACTGACAAGCTTAGCGCCGATTCGAAGATGATCCAATACTGATGATGCAATGTCTCTGTTAGTATGTACTCGACTTTATGGACGCGTTCAGCTCTGTACAGCCATGGAAGGTGCCATGGTGGGCAACAAAACAATCACGAGTGGTGCACCACTCACTGAAACTGAACTTTGCTAAATCCGGTAAATGTATAGCTTCCTTTCGATAACAAAGTAATTGTACTTGGATTAGTCAAGAACATTGTTTCCATAACCCATGCCAAATATAATGCGTTGCATTGCATGACAAGGTAAAGAACAATTTGTTATAACTGAACCTAGACAGTGGTTTATTAATTGTCCCAAACATAACTCAAAGTATAATGTAGCCGTGGTGCATTTGGGGTTCTCAGGAAACTGCAAATTCTACCAAATGCAATGCCTTGCCGTTGCCAATCGCTCTTCTTCGGCTATATGTTATCCGGACCACTCGGTAGCGGCACATAGCCATTTGGACCTGAAGGATTTTCATCTGATTTAACTGGTATGCACTTCAAGATGGCGCCCACGATCAAGCTGATGGATCCAAGGCCAACGCTCACCAACCAAAGCTGCCAACTAAGTGGAACAGTGCTGGCAAAAGTGCCCAGAAATTCTATGATCACCACTTGAAATATGACTGTCACGGCTATGATTCCAATAAAGATCCAATTGCTGATCATACCACGGAAAACATTAATCTTCTGCATTTCCCTACTGTTTATTTCATTGAACACCTGAAGTAACATAATTCAAAGACCATCATCAGATCAGACATAATAATATGGGGGACATAATTCAAATGCACAGATCTTCCTTTGTTTTTTCAGAGCAATGGCGTCATAGGTTTCATGTAACTATATTGGTTTAGGATGCAGACAAACAGGTTATAATTTTTAGATTAGGGCCAAAAAGGAACATTTGGAATGAACTTTACTTCAGCACACCATAGGCATTAGGGCTGAATGTATGTTGCTAAAAGTTAGAATGCACTCACCTGGCAGAACACGAAAGAGTTGAAGATGAGTGTATTGATTACAGATTTGGAATCAGAACCCTTGATGTTCAGGAGTCGTTCCCCACCAAACATGAGAGCTCCAAGTACAACCAACTGATATAAACTTTGCCCAATGATATTTCGCCACATGACCTTGGTAATGAAACTCTCCCCGCGCCGAACAGGTGGCCTCTTCATCATGTCATCATTTGGAGGTTCTGTAGCTAGGGCTAAAGCTCCCAATGTATCCATAATCATATTGACCCACAACAACTGCACTGCTGTGAGAGGAGCACTCCCTGCAGCGCAAAAGTCAAAAGTATTGTTAATTAAATAGTGGGTATCAAGAATCACTAATGGAACAAACATGGCAGCGTAGAAAGAGTATTATAGATGATGTCCACACCTGTGATGCATGCTGAGACGAAGTTGATGACCAAAGCAACAATATTGACAGTCAACTGGAACTGCACAAACTTTTGGATGTTTATGTAAACCGCACGACCCCACCTTGCAACATTGATTATAGTTGTAAAATTGTCATCAAGTACTATCACATCAGCACTTTCCTTGGCTACCTGAAGAGGTGTTAGGTTATACCATTATCTTTCAAGGATCATGGATAGTCGCTGAAGGACAAGCTTTTGCAAGTCAGGAGTTATAAACTTCTAATACGACCGACATGTATCCAGTCAGCAAGAGGTTTAAACAAAAAGAACGGCAGAGATCAATGTTTAATGATGATTTCTGTGTCGACATAGAAACAAACTATTCGAATCGCAGAGTTGAAAATGGAACTAAATAGATTTCTTCTACGAACTTTTCAAGTTTAGAATCACTATCTATGTATTCCGCCGTGACTTAATCAGTTCCTGCTAATGTCACGTCCATGCATGAATGTGTAATAATAAAGTACCTCTGTGCCTGCTATGCCCATAGCAAGCCCGATATCTGCTTCATGTAGTGCTGGAGCATCATTCGTACCATCGCCAGTCACAGCAACCACCTCATGAAACATACCTCGCAAGTTTGTCACAAGGGTGTGCTTGTCCAATGGTAAAGAACGAGCCATAACCTGCAAATGATAATTGATAATTAAAATTTGTTGCAAGATATTAGCATACATATAGGCTGAGAGAAGAAAAATGCACCCGAATCTTGGGTATCAAGTCCCTCATCTCTTCCGGGCTCTTGCTACGGAAATCTGGTCCTTCTATTGCTATGCCATCGTCAGTCAATATTCCACACTCTTTGGCTATAGCTTTAGCTGTATTAATATTATCGCCAGTCACCATTCTCACAATGATACCAGCAGACATGCAGGCCTTTACAGCGTCCTTGACTCCTGGGCGCACAGGATCTTTGATGCCAAAAATGGATATTAGAGTAAGACCGCTTGTCGGACTATCTGAATCATCCTCAAAATCATCCACCTCCTTATATGCCAAGCACAGTGTCCTCAAAGCATCTGAAGCAAAAGAGTTGATAGTATCCAAGATGTTCTTTCTCTGATCTTCTGATAAGGGAACACTGTTTCCATCAGCATCAACCATCATGTTACACATCTGCACAATAATTTCTGAAGCACCTTTGGAGAACCAACGGTATGTACCATTGGGCAATGATACCAACACTGCCATCTTCTTCTTAACCGAATTGAAAGGCTCAACCTTAACCTTGGTGCAGGCCCTATCCTCAGCATTGTGACCTCCTTCCAGTTTCAGGCCAAATTCAAATATTGCCCTTTCTGTTGGCGTTCCTAAAACATTTTGCGTACCATCCTTTTCTTTGACTACCTCTGCACTGGTGTTTTCAAAAATGCCCTGCAAGAGTAGGCCCAATGTGGTTGGAGAAATGACAGAATTCAAATCTTCCAAAGTATTATTACCGGTAACTGACTTTGAAACCTCAGCTATCCATATCTTGTCAACCACCATATGGTTAGTAGTCAAAGTTCCTGTTTTATCCGTGCAGATGGTACCAGCAGATCCCATTGTCTCACATGCTGAAAGATGTCTTACAAGTGCTTTATCATTCATTAGTTTTTTCATTGCAAAGGCAAGACTCATAGTAACAGCTAGAGGTAACCCTTCAGGAACAGCAACAACAATAATAGTGACTGCTGTTGCGAAGTAGTTCACTATGGTCAATGCGTCAGTAGAATACCATTTGGACAAACCAACTGTTAAACCTTTTTCAATAAGGAATCTAACCATCAGGACTACAAACGTTAACGTGGCAAACACCAGGCCAATCTTCCCAATGATGGTTGCAACTCCGTTTAGTTTAACCTGCAATGGCGTCTCATCCTCCCCTCCTTCACTCAGCGTGCTCATCAGTCTTCCCCATTCAGTGCGCATGCCAACAGCAGTTACCATCATCTTAGCTGATCCATCCTGAACTTTGGTTCCTGCCAAGATGAACGGCTTATCTTGAGAAATATAAACTGGGTCACTCTCACCTGACAAGCTGGATTCATCAATCAAAAGAGAGTATCCATGAATGTACAGTCCATCAGCAGGTACTTGGTCTCCAATTGATAAATGAACGATATCACCAACCACCAAGTCATATATAGAGATCTTTTGTCGAGAGCCGTCTCTGGTTACATGGATAAATATCTTCTTCTTTTCATTGTCTAGCTCCTTGAATTGAAGTGACTGCCTGTAGTCACTGATAGCAGTAACCATCACAACCAACAAAATGCTGAGTATTATGCCCAAGCCATCATACATGCCCTTGGGAAAACCTTCAGATGCCAGACCAACTACAGCAGATATCAAAGCACATACCATAAGAATGATAAGAGTCATGTCCTGCAATGCATCCCAGACAAACATCCAGAAACTTCTTGAAGGTTTCTCTGCATAGCGATTGACACCATAGATGCTTTGTCTTGTATCCAAGTCACTAGCAGATACACCACGGTCAAATGTTGAGCGGATCTTTTTGGATATCCCATCTATCCCACCATGCATCCCCAATGCTTTATGATCATGCTTGCTTGTTATCGATGCCAGTTCTTCTGGATTGATGGAAAATCCAGCTTTGATAATATCATCGGTCAGATGGTACTCTTTATGTTTGGCACCTTCACCATCAGATGGTTCACAAGTTAGATGGAGTTAGTAGAGCAACAAAAAAAATCAGTAGCACCAGAAGTTATGCAATACCATCAATGAAGGTGATCGCAGCCTTCTGCACATAGAGGGCAAGCCAGATTTTTTGCTGCCGGAGAAAACAAAGAACAAAAAGGTGTTCAGTACCTGCATATAGGAAAGTAGTTCTTTCCTCCTAGCATGTAGCATATGAGATACAAGCTACTGCACAAATATAAAGATGCTTGCAGTTTACTAATAGACAATAGCATTCTTTTTTCCAGAAATGGATGTGCAGTTGTGCACCCACGCTATGTGCCAAAAGTAGACCACATATACTAGAACCATTATAACTCAAGACAAAACGCTGGATTCTCCGAGTCCAACAAACAGAAAAAGTTGAATTATGTACAACGACATAAAACTGTGACATCTTTAGATCTGCACAAGCAAGATTATCGCAGGTAATTGTTCAAAAAAGATTATCGCAGGTGGGGCCTCAACGATGGGACCAACGTGGTTGGGGGGCCCTAGCAAGGCTGCTTGTGGTTGGGGGACCCCAGCAAGGCTGCTTCCTGGAAGCTTCCTTGAGGGTCGTAGTCATACTCAGCCTTGGCCAGATAATTGGTCCATGATCGTGAACTAGAAAAGTTCTGACTTTATTTTCCGTAAGGTTTATTAACAACTTGCATTTATACCAACTAGTTTGAATATTCAGGCACAGACCTTTCAGTGAGAGAATTTTTCTGTGCCGTTATGACGCTATGTGATGGCTAGACAAGACCAACAACTGGTAACCATTCCACTTTACTCTAGTATACTACACTGATAAAGATGAATCAGATGCAGTTTGGCGGAAATGGTTTAATTATTCCAAGGTGGGGAAAGGCGGAGTGAGTAGAGATGTAGAAAGCGTCACGTGCTGGCTGCTCAGGAGATGCAGCGGAGGGAAAGTAAGTAAAGAGATCGGAGCAATGGTATACTGTGGAGACGGAAGCAATCAAAGTGGCAAAGGCTGGCTACGGACTAGCATCGGCGACAAGTTAGCAAGTACCTGGATGGATCGCCGGCGGGCTTCGTTCTGGCTGCGGCTGTCGAGGTCGGCCACCATGCGGAAGCGGCGGCGGCGGTTCTTGACGAGGGCGCCGACGGCGGAGCGCCATCGCCGCTGCGCTTCCTCAGAAGGGTTCTTGGGCGGGAGATCGAAGTCCTCCCGCAGGCTTTTCTCCAACCAGTCCATCCCTCCCCTCCCTCCCACAGGAGCGACGAGCTCGCCGAGGCCGGGAGCAAGAGAGGAAATGGATGGGGGGTTCGAGTTCGAGCGCTGGAAGTGGGGGACTAGCGAGGGCAGTCTTGAATATAAAAAGGAACAACCAACTCCCGGCGAGGCGTGGTCCGCAGATATTGACGCTCTGACCTTCTGGCTCTGGCACGGCGCGCCGGCCGTTCTCCGTCACAGCCCGTGGCTGCTGCCTCCGTGGCGAATCAGCCAGCGTGCGACGGCGAAGGGCGCAAGGCCCGGCCGGCCGCAACTGCTTTGGGACGCCCGTCCGCCTGATGGGATGCCCAGGAGCCACCAAAGCAGCTAGGCAGGTTGGCGCGCTTTGCGCGCCTGTTACAAAAGATTTGATGTAAAATAATAATAAAAATATATTATCGTATATTACAGTTAAAGCAATATCGTGCTGATATATTTTGGCAACGTGTTGATGTATTGAATGAAGTGTGATAGGTATAGTTGATAAATTATCATATAATTATATTTTGCGAGTTTATGAAGTGGAATTAAAATCCAATAAGTAGTAGGGGCTAGCACGTGTAGACGTAGTGTATGAAATATGGTTATTATTTTCATGTAAATAAATAATTAAATATATTTTGTGGGTGGATTCCAATTGAATATTATGTGGGTAACACCTAAATAACACACAGGGCCCATCCCTGTATAAATAGTACATAGAAGAATTTATTTTGTGTATGTTAGTAGATATAATTGATGGATTAGCTTACACTAATTATTAATTTTGGTAGAAAAAATGATAGGGTTAGAAATGAATTATTAATTTTGGTAGAAAAAATGATAGGGTTAGAAATGAATGTATGATTCAATTATATTTTGCGAGTTCACAAAGTGAAAATAAAATCCAATATATAATAGAGGCAAATGTAGTATATAATTTTTTTTCATAAAAAACTAAACATTTAAACACATGGGGCCACTTTTTAATTTTTTTAATTTTGAATTATATTTTTTATTATGAACAGTACCCGGTGGGGCACACATGAACAGTATCTTTTTTATTATTTTTTATTATGAACAGTACCCCCGGCCCCACATGAACAGTACATTTTATTATTTTTTAAATGATGAACAGTACTCCCGGGTCCACGTGGGGCCGCGACGCATGAGCGCGCGCCAATTCCTGGCGCGTTAGTATAGGACTCAATGGACTCGACACTGGGAGTGGGACACCACGGAAAAACGAGCTACAACTAGCAGCTGGTCAGATGCCCTTTCGGGTATGAATTGACGACATTGTGACATTGTTTGAACTGTCATAAGACTGCGACTTATGGAAACTTTTTACGAGCTAGTACTAAATTGGTAAGGTTTCAAAATGACCGTCAGATTAGTCAAGCATGCGGGATTGGCCAGCTTCTTGTACCACATCATATAGTTGACATTAAGGGTGTGTTTATTCGATGAAAAAGATTGAGTTTTTGTTACTGTAGCAAATTTCGTTGTTACATGACAAAAAATGTCTAATTATAGACTAATTAGACTTAAAAAATTTATCTTATGCTAATCAGTTAGACTGTGTAATTAGTTATTTTTTTCAACTATATTTAATATTCCATATACATGTCCAAAGATTCGATGTAACGGATACTGTAAAAAAAATTTTGGAAGCCTAACGCATGCTGCCCCCCTAAGAAAATGGAAAGATACTGATGGCTGATTAATAAAATGGGAGAAGGATCTACTAGCAGTCTGTTAGGTGTGCTACAGATAGGAGTATACTGGTAATCTAATAAATATGTTTGACCAACCCAAACCAGGTTGTCCCTCCATCGAGTATGAAGGGCTAGAATTGTGCGAATATTTTTTTAATGTTTATGAGACCTTTATATAAGTAGTGAGGACGCGATTGATACATTTTAGTCATATGACTAAACTTTAGTCACCCCTTTTGGATAGAGTGACTAAAAGGGAACTCAAGAAGAAGAGAAAGAGGAGAGGGAGAGGGAGAGAAGAGAGAAATAGAGCAAGACACATGGTCTAAGAAGGACATGAGAAAGAAATTTTAGTCACTTTTAGTCAACCCTGTTTTAATAAATAAATATGTGACTAAAAGTGACTAAAAGAGAGGTCACTCCATCCAAACACCCCTTTGGATCCATTAAAGCAATGGTCTAGACAAATCACCGACTAATTTTGAACGTCCACACTTAGCAGCTTTAAAATAATGATACCTATTGCAATTGCCACACTGGATTATTAGAAAAATTCGGCTATGTAGCACTCTATTCTAGAATTGATTGATGATGCCTACTGCACAAAAACAGTGCCACTTCAAGTGCAGTACAGTACTACAGTAGTACATAGTAAAAGCACTTCGCCACAAGTGGCCCACGGATAAAATCGCAGGAACTGGAAGATGCTTGCTGGCCTAACCATAACCAGACCCAGGGAGTATCTTGTTTACTCCCTCCGTTGTAAAAAGAATGTAAATCTTATTTTCTGAGAAGTCAAACAACTTCAATTTTAACAAAATTTATATAAAAAAATTACTAACATTTGTATCTTCGAATAAATGTAGTATAAAAATATATTACATAATTAATCTAAAGATACTTATATTATAACATAAATATTAATTGTTTGACTCCTGAGAAGCGAGATTTATAATTTTTTTGGACGGAGGAAGTACTACTTTACTAGCATATTCGATGTTCTCTAGATTTTTTTTTTTTGAGAGGACGATGTTCTCTAGATGTTTATTAGTTCGAACGGAAAAGCCCATGGGCCGATCAATAATCTCGTTGGGCCGGGGTGCTTCTTCCCAAATGGTCTCACCGGGCAACCGCATCGCACCCCGGGCGCGATGTTCCTGCGGCGGCTGAGAACCTCCGCCGCCCTCCGCCGTGGCGCTAGCGACGGCGGCGTCCTGGCCGCCCTCCGCACCGAGCTCTCACACGAGCTCGCCTCCTCCGCCCCGTCCGATACCCCTCCCTTCCATTCCCAGGTAAGGTAACACACCACCTGATGCTCCGCTTGCTCGGCGACCCAGTAACCCCAACTCTCTCTCTCTCTTCCCCACATTCGCAGGACGCCCCTGACTTTGTCACCGTATCGGATGCCCCGCGCGCGCAGGACGTGCTCCTGCGCCGCCGGGGCGATTCCGACGAGGTCCTCGTGTCGGCGCTGCTCGCGCCGCTGCAGTTCGCGGACCAAGCGCCGCTGCCCAGGGCCGCGCTCATGAAGGTGTTCGTCAGTAAGCCTGGCGCGGCTCCGGTGCTGCACTTCGACTGCCGTACGTTCTGGGTTGGGGAGGACGGCGGCGACGCTGACTATGCTATTGACGCTGTTCGGTACCACCCAATTCCTGGTGATGCTGCGGAAGGCAAGTATGAAGGGCCGGAGTTCAGGTATTGCTTATTCCGTTTCACTTTCACGGTTATGCTTTGGATACTGTTCTATATGGAATGAGTGAACTGAACTAGTAAATTGGGATTCTGCATAGAAAACTTTGTAGAAAAATGAGTATTTCTTTGGCACATTCAGGTGGAGCTGTAGGATGATATTGATTGGAACTATCCTTTTGGTTTACGAGTGTCACTGAAACTCATGTTACAACTTCTCACAAAATTGAACCTGGCCAGTAAGGTTGTGTCGGCAAGACTAACTGAATGCATGCCAAATTTGTAAATTTTGTATGGTCCATTAATCCTGAAATTCCTGTTTATGCTTGTGATTTCCATGTCTACCTCTTCAATTTAAGGTTCATGATCTGAGAGAGGTCTGTTAATTGAAAATGAAAATCATGATACTTGAATGATATATTAAACGAAATACAAATCTCTACAGAAATATAAACCTATCAGGACCCCAAGATTAGACTCATGGGAGTGCAACTAGGCATTACCTGGTTCTGAATCAAAGTAGTTTTTTTTTACGAGATATGTCAAGTTATTCTGGATGTTCCTTTTTATCCTAATTTGGGATCTCACGATCTTGGCAATTTCTTTCAAGATGTTAAACTGTAGTAACTTAAAATGGGCTTGCACCTAGCAAGGCAGCTGGATGTAGGGAATCTGATTGTCCTGGATTTTCCATGCATGCTCCTTATGTCAGCTAGGGTTATTGGGATAGATTACATTCACTAGCTAGTGTGCTATCTACATTTGATTTTAACCTGAAAACTTGGTTAAGATGATGGTTAATACTTCAAGTCTTTTGAATGATAATGAAATGCTGTACCATCATCACTCACCTTCATTATAGTACTATATATGCAATCTTTGATTTTTATTGAGTGGAGAACACTCAAAAACCAACCAAGGGTGTGTTTAGATCCCACAAAAACTCCAAACTTTCCATCACATCGAAATCACATCGAAACATTAAATATAGCAAATGATCCATGCATGGAGTACTAAATGTAGGTAACTAAAAAAACTAATTGCATAGTTTTGATGTACGTTGCGAGACGAATCTTTTGAGCCTAGTTAGGTCATAGTAGGACAATATTTACCACAAACAAACGAAATGTGCTACAGCGTGCTACAGTGTCCGATGTGACTTTTTCTACCCGTTTTCGAGGGATCTAAACACAGCCCAAGTAAGGCAATGCACAAGAAAAGAGTCCAGCTGGGATATTCTTTCAATCAGTACAGGAGTAGTCAATAAACATGTTATTCTTTAATGCTATAGTGCAACAGTGCTTGTTCTTATGCAAGCTGAGTGCTTGTTCTTATGCAAGCTGAAATATAAGTTGACATAGCAAATAATTTATGCTTTTTAAATAAAGCATAATGTGAATTTGCGGAGATATCTCCCTTATTCTTTGTGCCACTAATTCACGGCCAGTTTTATGATAATTGATTGCAGCATTACTTCATTGATTCTTTGTTAAAAAAAACAAAGTGTTCTATTATCATGTCGATCCACCAAAGAGCATATATCAATTTTTGTGAACGTCAAGAAACCTCTTCAGCTTAAGACAAGGTTTGGTTTGTTCAAAATCACTAGCACTCCATGACAGTGTTTGCCATTCTGTGTTCAGAGATTTGGATCCTGGGCTAAAAGCTGCATTGCGAGAATTTCTAGCGGCAAGGGGCGTCAACTCCAAGCTGGCAGGCTCAATTCTCCATCACTTGCTTCAGAAGGAGCGCTCCCAGTATGTGAATTGGCTGAAGACTTTAGAAGTGGCATTTGCAAAAAATCATTGACCATATCCTCATTTGAACATTTATAAACTATCGTTTCTTGCTGAGTCAAGAGTTCACATTTTTGTTGTGCCGAGGCGGGAACGGGCGCAGTTCCTGCCCATTCATGTCGATGATCAGGTCCGAGCTCCACCGGCCTAAATCCTGTTGAGAATATGTGGAATCCCGACATCCATATCCCGAGAGAATTCAATTCTCTCATTTTAAATTTGCCCCATAAATTCCTGTGGAACTTGTACATAGCCAACAGGTTCTTATTATGTACATGTCCATGAAGAGACATCCTTTTCCAAGGTGTACTTGTCATATTCGTTTATGAAGTGAATCGTTGAATTGCATGAAGATTGTGACTTCGTTAGTTCGACGGGGACGTTTTGGAGTCTGACAGAAAGAATTCTAAAAAAGAATCGATGCAATGCAATGATTCAGCTTCTTTTCTGGGGGTAAGTACGAGCACCACCACAATCTGTAAGCGTGATTCTTCAGCAGACAGTACGTCGGATTGCGACCAAGCGATCGTGATTCTTCAGCAGACAGCACACCAGCTATTTTTGGCACTGTTTGGTTTGGTTTGTGTTAATTACGAGTATTAATACAATCTAATTACAAAATCACCTTGAGAACCTTGCGCTACTTCGCGAGACAAATCTAATGAGGCCTTTGACCGCACGATTAGAGGATAGTTACCGTAGCCAATCATGGATTAATTATCGTTATTAGATTCGTCACAAAATGTTGCATCTATCCGTGAAAAAAATTTGTAAATAAACTTTGTTTAGTACTCCATACATATAAAATTCCCTCATAGCGCAAGTTGCCCTAGGGAGAACCAAACGGGGCCTTTTAAGCTGTGATGGGATAAGAATGGGCCCACTAGATTGAGGTGGTGGTTACAGCCCCCCGGGCCCAGTTGCCAGCAGACCGCCGATTTTGGTCGACGATGGTCCTCGCGTCTTTCGTTTCCGTACACGGCTCCGCAAACGCAGAACCGACTCCGTCGGAGAACCGGAGAACCGACTCCGTACACGTCTTCGTTCCCCTATAAAGACACCCTACCCGCCGCTCTCCTCTTCCCAGAATAGAATCGGTGTTCGGTAGGCGGAGGATTTCCCCTCCTCATGTCGTCGTGATGGGTAAGGCGTAGTTGTTTCCGATCTCACGGTTGTTTCTTCGATTTGGTTGATCAGGTGCGTGGGCTAGCCGGATAGATCGCTTGATTATATTTTGGGGTTAATGGATCCGTTCGATTCAAGGTCTAGGTTTGTTGATTTCCCTGCTCTGTTGCGTTTTCCTCCACAGATCCCTCTGTTTGGGGAAATATTTTTGTTTTGACCTACGACTTGTGATAGTTGATGCCCAGTCCTGTTGCCAGGGAGAACATGTCCAGCAGGTGTTTCAGATTCTCAAGGTCCAGTCGGTTTGCTGGGAGGAGCAACAGGGTATCATCGGCAAACTGGAGAATGGGGCAGGCAAGGTTTGTGTCAATCGGGTGCCTTACACCGCCGGAATGCTTGATCAGCTGTTGGAGAACATCGGCAACTATGAGGAACAGGTATGGCGACAGTGGGTCTCCTTGCCGTAGCCCCCGCTTACAGCTGAACCAGGGGCCAGGAACACTGTTCACCAACACTGCGGATTTGGAGGTGGTGAGGAGATCCATTATCCATGAGCACCAAAGTTCTGAGAATCCTCTTGCTTGCAGGATACAAACAAGGCTGTCCCAATCCACTGAATCGAAAGCTTTGGCAAAATCTAATTTGAGGACAAGGGTTGGGATCTTACGTTGGTGGAAGCATTGAACCAACTCCATTGCGTAGATGAAGTTTTCAGCAATTGAATGGCCACGGAGGAACCCGGTCTGGTCAATGTCGATCAGCTTTGGCAGCTCTTGTTGCAGTCGTGAGGTTAGCATCTTTGCCACAATTTTCAAAGAGCAGTTTTGCAGGCAAATGGGGCGGTAGTCACCTGGGCGCAGAGCTGTAGCGTGTTTGGGCAGCATCACAATGTATGAACGGTTGATTCGCTCCAGATCAGCATCTCGGGCCTGGAATGACGTTGCGAAGCGCTGAACTCTGGGCGCCACCGTGCTCCACGCTGCAGTGTAGAAACTGGGGCCAAAGCCGTCCGGGCCGGGCGAGCTCGTGCGGTTCATGGATTTGACTGCAGTTTGAGCTTCCAGATCTGTAAAAGGTGCAACCAGGGGATCGTTGTTCACTTTTGGCGTACCGGCGTACAGGGCTTGCACATCAAAATCCCAAACAGTTTGATGGCGCACTCCGAGGAGGTTGCTGAGATGGGAGGTGAGCGCCACAGTTTTTGCTACATGACTAGTGACGATCGCTCCGTCAATCTCAATGGCTCTGATTTGATTACGGCGCAACCGCTGAGTAGCGTGGGCATGGAAGAAGTTGGTGTTGGAATCACCTTCTCTGATCGCCCTGACTTTGCCTCTTTGTTTCCAATACGCTGCACGCTCTCTGATGGAGAGGGAGAGCCTGTTCTGACATTCTTTCCGCAGCAACTGCTCTCCTGCAGAAAGAGTTCTTGTTTCTTCGAACACATCGAGCATATAAATGACAAATTTGCAATTGGAGTGGAGGGTGGGAGTCGCACGCTTACCCCGTGCCCAAACCTTCGACGCGCAGCGAACGGCCTTCAGAGCACCGACCAGACCTCCAGCCGCATCGTGATTGAACTGGCCGTCCCAAGCCGGCAACACAGAAGGGAGGAAGTCGGTATGTTTTAACCAGGCATTTTCGAAGCGAAAGAGGTTGGGTTTTGGGATGGCAGTGGAGATTTTGAGGATAATAGGCGTGTGATCAGACGTTGGTTTTGGCAGGGAGGTGAGAGAGGAGTTTGGGAAGGCGAGGCTCATGGAGCCGTTGAGGAATTATGTCTTTAACCGTTCGAGAGACAATCCTGTCATGATTCATCAGGTATGGTTTGTTTCCCTCTATTAACCTTGGGGAATATTTTGTCTAATCCTTACCATGCTGAGCTTAGGCATGCAACATGTCTTAAAAGCCTAAACCTAATAAAGTTTGAAGCCACGACTATATAAAGTTAGCCAAAAAAAAAACTGAGTGTACAAAATGTGAGCTATGGTGTCAACAAACTGTAACTAGCCACAATTATGTCATGAATCTAACGCATGTATAAGAAACAGTGCATGCCTAAGTTAAGGTGTGACCGAAACAACCTCTAAATTTTGCTGGCACAAACACTTGCCTAAGGTTAGTTTTAGCAAAGTTAGTATGGTTCGTTCATTGCTAAATTCAGATTAAACAAGGTACACTTGCCATTTTTTGGTTCATGCACGGTTGTCCCTTGCCACACCTTCTGAGCACCTTAACCCATATTCTTGATCAACTTTGGAAGTGTGTTAGATTTGATCAACTTTGACAAGAAAACAATGTCTCTCTCAACCAAATATGCTCTAAATGTTTTCTTAACATGATGATTTGAAGTATGAGATACAACAAATTAGCTTCTTTTTTTTTGTTTGGATACATCAGGAGTTATGTACGGTTACATTTAGTCCTTGAACTTTGTACGGTTCATTTATCTGTAGCATTTCAGAATAATTTTGTTCACTGCTTCACTTCCATGTTACTTTTGATTGACAAAACAATCATTGGATCCTGACTATCATTGCAATTCATGTTGCAATAATTTCAGCATGGTTACATTTTTTGTTTTCATTCTGTGACCACCCTAACATGCTATAGATCCACTAAAAATTATATAATTGTACTAAGAAAAATTTGCAAAGGTGGGCATCTTATTGATAAAGTATCACCCAATAATTCATTTGTACATAAGCATTCACATCTTGTGTTATTCTGTTGTCACTCATGCGTGTTTTAGTATGGGTTAAGCCCTTTGAGTTCTAACAAGTTGTTAAATTGTAGGATTCCCTAGCCCTGCCTCTTCGTAGCCCTTGCCGAGGAATGTATGTAGTGGATCGTGCATTGTTGGAAGTTGATCTTTAGGTGAAAAAGGAAGGAGATGGATCAACTGATGAACAATTACTTTCTATGTATGTTGAGATTGACTCCGGTTCTTATCTCAAAAAGACGCTCACAGGACGGATTCGCAGTGAAGATTGCATCTTGGATATGGACTACATGTTCCTTGCAGTGGGTGTTGAAGTAGTTATTCAGGTGTTCACAGCTGTTGACAGTCCTCATCATGTGAGATTCTTTGCTTCCAGCAGCTGTTTTGATAAAGAGATTGTGATTTTTGAGGGCAATTGTGCCAAGAAGGGCGAGCTATTCACACATATTGTTGCGGTGATGGCAAAAGCAAATTTGAGTGTTCGCTTGGAATGGGAGAATTCAGTTCTGGAGTGGACGTTTAAGGATGGAGAGCTTGGAGCTATAAGCTACCCTGATGACAACTCCATTCCGTTTTATGTAAGGGTGTTCTTTTCTCCAAAGAAACTGGAATTCAGACCATCACGAGACCATGCCTGAAAAGAGATGTGTTGAAACAAGGGGAGAAAGCTTCCAGTGGTGGATTGCTGAAATTGGCCATTTTGAATACAGGAAAGTAAAAGCAACTTGTGGTGGATTGTTGAATTTCCTTTTGTAAGCCCTTTATCACAAATGGGAGGAGTTTGATGTATGACTTTTGTAGCCATGTGTGGCTCAGATACTGTAATCAGCTATGTTCGGTGCATGTATGACTTTACACAAATGGCAGGAGTTTGATATATGACTTTTGTAGCCACTGTCGCTCAAATATTCCAATCAGCTATGTTCAGTGCATGTTCTGCGTTATGTTTTGAGTTCTGATTATTTCACCGTGATTTTAATGCATTATGTTTTGAGTTCTGATTTGTATGCATTCATAAATTGCACATCTCTTGTACCCTCAGGGCTCGTGGATTCATGTGTGCATATATAATGTGGCGATTGAATGAATTCCCAAAGCTAAAAGAATAGTGGTGTTGTTGCAAGTGTTTGAGATGTGTTACCAATCTATATCTTGGCAATTCTTGTAACAGGTGTATTGGAGGAAACGTTACGCTTGGTAACAATTTTCTGTGTTGCCCCAGGCGCAGGCTCCCCTGCTAGCTGTCACTTTGCTCCCATGAGCTGCGCCTGCGCAGAGCCAAAGTTCTTGCATTCCTCTTTGCAGAGTTACTCATATCATTATCTACTCGCTGTATAGAGAGATAACATTCAGTTCTAATGCCGGACAACATTCGAATGAAGCATCCTTGCTGGTCAAATACGGACCAGGAAGGTCATGCATGGAGCATGGTGCACTGATTACACAACATCGTCTTAGCAGCCTAAGCTTCATGCTCAGACAATGCTGCGTGCATGCGTGCGTCAAAAATAACAAAGTGCCTGGTAGGGTCTTGCATGGCGGATGATCCCAAATCATTGTCTTAGCATCTGAAGCTCCATGCACTTAGTTCTCTTGTTTCTTTCTTAGCTCATATCAAAAACACCAAGGGCTTCTTCAAGTCTGACCAAAGCCTCTTTGATAAATGGACGGCACAGGAAAATTCACACAAGGGACAGTGATCATCTCCAGGCCAGAACCAAGCATACTTTGCAGCACCCATCTATCTTCTACCCAACTCTCTATCCGCCAAGAAAATGGCAATGCACCCAGTCTGTAGAGGGAGAATGAAGGATGCACCCCAGCAACATCACAATTGATCAAGCGTCTTGGTGGGGCTGATGCTGATGAGCAATCTTCATAACCATATCTGCAGAAAGTGTCTTCTCCTCCAGGAGGCCATTGGCAACTGCTTCCAACTCCTTCTCTTGCTGCAGGTCAGGATGCAAATTTTATTGGGTCGACCCAACGACCCGATACCCAAAACTCAAAGCTTGGTGTAATAACCCATTGGGCCGGCCCATAAAAATTTGGTGTCAATTGTTGCTAATAGGCCTAGGTCTTTGGGTAACCCAATGTCATCCATCCCCGCTTACCCCATCCGACGCAACCCAGCTCATCTCGACGCCACCCCTCACTCCTTCATCTGCGCACCGCCTCTTGTCCCCGTGCCGCCCCTCCCCTGCACGCCGTGGCTTGCCCCGGAGCTTGTGAATCTCATGGGCTCCCGCCTGCGACGCACCAGGTGGATGCGGCGGCGGCCGCGGAGGATGCGGCGCTAGGTGACCTCGGCCCTGGGTGCCGGATGACCGGCGGATGCGGCGGCAGCCGTGGCGCGGCGGCGGTGAGCTGGTCGAAGGAACGGAGCACGGCGAGCGGGGGCTGATGGCAGCACAGATGAACACGTTGCTGAACTCTACGGGCGGGCTGCGGTAGGAGCAGGCACTGGCGGGGAAGCTTGCCGGGTTCTTCTTCCCCACTAGCATCTAGGGCGGCGTGTGGAAGTCTATCGCGCTCACTGCCGTGACTCACTGGCACATCACGGCATGGACGAGGCAGGTCAGGGGGAAGCCCGTATAGGGCTGGCACCTTCACCGGCGCCGACAGCAGCAGGACGCCCAGCGAGACCGAGCTCGTTGTGGCGAACCACCGGGGGAAGACCCGATGCACTCATCATGATTCAATAATAATGACAAAAGTGATGGATTGGTGCATGATTTGCGCTGGTTGATGCTAATTAATAAAGAATAATTTGCAATGGCCATGAGCAGTGAATGATATTTTTTTTGTATTTGTTTTGGGTTAATCCACTGGGTCACTAGTGTAAATATTATAATGGGTCAGACTAACCCAAAACCCAAAATAAATGCTAATGGGTTGACTGGGTCGGTCACTAGTTGACCCAAACGCGACCCATTTGCATCTTGAGCTGCAGGTAACAGCTTTCATCAGTAAAAAGCTAGTTTTCCCCATGTCAAACAGCCTATCAACAAGTATGAGCTACAACACGGGACATACCTTCTTGAGAAAGAGTTTCACTCGCTCATAAGATTCTTCTAGTACTTTGTTCACCTCTTGTTAGCCCACGTTATCAAAACAACATATGGACCTAGCTCTTTCGTAACTGTCTAGGACATTATGACATAAAGAGGTTATTTTTCTTTGCCTGAGTCTCCCCTGCACTTGTAGATTTTTCCACATTCATCAGATCGGCAGTATCACTTGTACAATAGTTCGATACCTACAAAGTCACCATTCAGTCAAAACACTCAATACATCCAATAATTAATACCTACCTATATATTGACAAAATATTCACCATGTTTTGAGCAAGTTCTTGTGCAGTGACAAGGTCATTTTCAGCGCCACACGTCACATTTCTTGACCAAAAATGAGCTCTTCTGCAACTCTCCCACTAAGGCACACATCAAGACGTGCCAATAATTATTCCATAGAAATGGAAGCATCACCCCATGAAACAACTTGTGTGACCATCTTAAGAGAAGAACCTTGAGGAAGTATATTGACCCCTATCTATGAGATGAGCACCTGGGGTGTGCATTGCAACAATATCATGCCCACTTTCATGATAGGCAACAAGCTGAACAAGATAGACATTTCGTTAATACATTGAAATTCACATTTTTTATATAGATTAGTAAATATCTCGTGGTTTCCCCCTACACCACAACTTAAGACAAGAATCTAGTTGAGAAGAATGACAAATTTGATCCTATGCTTTGCACTAAGAATGATGGGGACTAAAGACCTTCTTGCCATGATTTGATAAATTTATCCTGGTTATGTCTTACATGCTTATTAAATTTACAAGGCTTGGTAGGAGACATATAAAGAATAGGAGCAAGTCTATTGCTCTCACTCCATGCATGTTTAAAGAAAGCAAGGCAACCTTGTAGAGACTTCTCTACCATACATGAATGAGAGATATTTCATAGAGTGCTCTAAGATTGGTAATAAAGAAAATATTGTAATATCTAGGAAATCTCTAGAAAGAGGTACACTTGTATCAATCTCATGATCCCCTATGGCCTATAACTAGAGGCCTCCCTTGCCATGACATTCAATTATTAGCATGGTAAATGAGAGCGAGGGGTATAAGAAAGAGTGAGGTTATCAGTTATCTAAAATTCAACCACATTTTTATTCCCTCCTTATTATTTTGATGTTTTCTCACATGATTTGTTTGCTTAAGAAGATAATGCAAAGTTGACATCACATAAACTTAGTAAAAGCCCCATGAAAAATGTCAAGAAGAAAGTGACGAAGACTAAAACAATACACCCAACTTCACTTTATGTTAGGAAAGAAAGAAAATAAATTTAGAAGACAACTTAAAGAAATACTATTTAAAAATGTATATACAAAAGGTTTTTTAAGTAATGGTAAAAAGCATCAGTACAACTATAAATTGTAAGTAGCACATATATGTACAAAGTAGGAAGAATATAAATGTCAGCTTAAGATACATTTTAACTTGTTTATTATGGTGTCCTAGGCACTTATATAAGAGTTTTTTAGTAAAGTTTTTGTGCTTTGTTCGTTGTACCGGTTAGAAAATGTAGAGAAGTTTTGTAAGGCAATTTTTCAATTTTGGTTATCCAAATCCAGTTCATGACTACCTCTAAGCTCCTTTTATGCCCATGTAGGAGCTACAGGCTCTTCTTTCGACAAATATAGATGTGTCTCATATCTTTTGATTTGTCATTAGATTTTGCATATTCTATTTCTAATGCTTCATAAATAGTTGCACAAGTGCGTTTACGGTATCGCACAATGAGTTGAATTTTTAAGGTATCGCACAAAGATAATACCCATGTAGAGATCATACCTTCCAGCTTATGAAAAATGTAATATAAATGTTTCACCAGTGCTGATCACTTTTGTATTCGAGGATCCGGGCACGTGGTCTTCAATGTGAGCATAAATAACAAAATAAGATTGAATTAAAGATTGATGCGTACAAGCATATTTTTAGTACCCACCTAAGATGGTTGTTTATCTCATCCCGTCTTATGCTTAATTGCCACACTACACCATAAGGCCACTAGGTGCTAGTCTCCTTTGGTATCTGTGTCGCTAGAGCACATAGGCGTGTGAAGATCTTTTTTTAAAAAAAAATAATTTGAAACTCGTTTAGCATCTCCCTTTAGCACATAGGCTACTAGGTGCTACTCTCCCTTCAGCATCTCTATTCCCGATTGAAGCTTGAACAATCAAGACTTTATTTTCAAAAGCTTATTGTCTTTACATTTTCCATACAAAATGCTGAAATGCAGCATCCATTTTAGCCCTATTAATTTGGTTAACTCTTATAATAGAGGCTCGAGGGTAGATAGTCTCCTGCCACCCCGTGGCGCGAGGACCTGGGTTTGAACCCTCGCCAGTCCACCCCGCACTCTACCAGGGTTGCAACCAACTGGACTACTACGAGTTCTCCTTAATTTGGTTAGCTGCAAGCAAAGAACAAAATTTGTCCAATGTTGTACACAACACGATAGCAAAGTTTATTTGCGATACAACCATGAAAGCATCTTCTTTTACAATGGGGTGTGGAGTGGAGCAGTGGCTATGACAAGACGAGTGTCCTTCGCAGCCAGTTGCCTTGACTCCAAACTCTCGAGACGACGGCCTGAAACGCAGCGTTGGATGCGTCATGAGTAGCATGGAGGAAAGTATGAGGAGGACGGGGAAGCCCACGAGGTGAGGCAAGAGCGGCAGGAGACCCTTGTTCACCGCCAGGCGCAGCTTGCCGG
Organism: Panicum virgatum; assembly: GCF_016808335.1. NCBI lineage: Eukaryota > Viridiplantae > Streptophyta > Magnoliopsida > Poales > Poaceae > Panicum > Panicum virgatum. Next base: position 1,563,762 of record NC_053138.1, on the reverse strand, counting down.
TATCTCCATGTCTCTAGTAAAGGCAAAGGCGCCACCGACGTTGGTGGGCGGGGAGGGAATCCATGGCCATCGAAGCAAGAACCAGGACTAAATTTCATAAAATTGGGTTGCTATTAAACATTACAAAAAACTTAGGGGGGTTTATGCAAAATGTTGGACCACGATTATTAGACATGAACCAAATTAGGGGCGTTTTGAAAAAAAATTATTATGGTGATACGGGGGACTCTTAGAGCATCTCCAACAGTTCCCAATTTTTTTCTCCCCAAATATTATTGTTTCTCAACTCCCCAAATATGTATAGGGAGGTAAAAAAATAGTCCATCTCCAAGAGTTCCCCATTTTTACTCCTAAAAATGAAAAGTTGAGTCCTCACAAGATCAATTCCTCGGCAAACTTTCATGGATGGCAGACAAAGCTTCTTGCGAGTCAGATTGCCGGTGATTTAGGGTATGAGAGGACTTGAAATTTGGGGAAAAAGAAAGAGGACAATGAGGGGGTTTTGTTTTATCTCTTAATTGCGTCGGTGATGCACCGTAGTGGCCGGAATCGGTGCAGGAAGAAGTGACGGCGGCATAATTTGTGTCAAAGCGGTCTGGTTCCATGGTGAAGCCGTGGAACTCGCTGTGCTCGAGCAAGGCACCGGGCGTCACTGGGCCAAGGAGATTGCCAAGGAGATTCTCCTACGGCGGAGGACCTCTACATCTTCACCATGGGTCTCGCCATGCTACTGGCCTTCACGGTGGTGCTGTACATCAGGAGAACGTAGGATGGAGCTGGGGCTTCGGGATCCCGGCCATTGGCATGCTCATCTCCACCGTGTTGTTCCTGGTCAGGTACTCGATCTAAGTGCTGCTCAAGCCCGGCAGCAGCCCGTTCACGCGGATCGCGCAGGTTGTCGCCACTGCGTTCAGGAAGCGACGAGAAGAGGCGCGACGAAAGTCGCGGGGAATCTGATCGGGAGCGACGGAGGTGTGCGTATATTTACGCACAAGGGAGGCCAATTTACCGATTATTAGTAGATGAAAAATTAGGATGGGAAAATATTAGAGAGAGTTTTTTTTCCAAAAAATAAGAATGGAAAAGAGAGATGGGGAATTTTTGGAGATGCTCTTAGTTGTTGGATCCAGAGTTTGTGGCCAGATGGAGCGGTAACCCAATTAACCACACAGTCTTGCTGGTTGCCTGGTTGCCAAGGCGACGTGGACCTTCCCCTCCGATCGCCGGCGGCCGGCGGCCGGCGAGCCCTCGAGAACCAGCGCCATGGAGGCTTCCGCGGCCTCTGTTCCTCATGGAAGAGCAAGCACCAGTGCCTGTGGCGTCGCCTGCAGGACTCAAGGCCCCTCGGTTCGGTTCGCGCATCCAGGGAGGAGAGGACCCGCCTCCTCATCTCCGTCACTGTCAGTGCCGCCGCATGCGATGCGGTTCCCACTCACTTGCCATTGCCAATGGGTTCAGAAACGTCAAGTCGTGGCTCGACTCAGGTCGATCGGAGAGAAAGTGTCCGGCACTCCGGCGTCCATCGCCGATTCCCAGTTCCGCCGTCCGTGACAGTGACTACGGCGGCGGCGCTCTCTGCCTTGTGTTCCACTGCAGTGCAGGAGCCGGCAAGCCGGAGAACTCCACGGCTGTTGACAGTCTCGCTTGAAGAACGGCGGCCTCTCCATTCTCCCAGAGACCCACACGGACGGGCATGGCTTGTGTCTTGTGATGCAGCGAGGGGAAACGCAGGGGCTGCTCGCACCACGCCGGAAAAACACCGATGCTTCATTCAGTTCAAAGTTCAGACTTGTTCCGTGATCACTCTTACCGATCTCGACTTCACTTGCTGCTGAGTTGGTTGGTGCTAGTTGATCACCAATTCATTCACTTCTGCCAGCAACTCTTGCTGCCTGCTTGGTAGTTGCCCCTCTTAGCGAACACATCTCATCGGACACACATTCCGTTTCCACATGGCAAAAAGTAACAGGTTAAATTGCAACTTTTTATAAGATCACTATCGGTCATCATTTAATTCCTCACGCTAAACGTGCCGAGACTGATCAGAGACGCAAATGTAGACCACAGCAACTATTCCTGAAGCTGGATGAAGAAACAGAACACAGAACTACAGCTGCATCAAAGCTACATCTGCGGTTTGCAGTATTATGAGCTCAACGGCAGTTTGAAGCAGACCGACAAAAATAAAAACCCCTAGAAAGCACAGTTTCCAGCATTAACTGGTAGCCAGCAAGGTATTCTTTCTTCGTGCTAGGTTCTTCTAACTTCTAAGAGCTAATAACCTAACAGCAACGTTTGCAAACATCAGTAGGGATGGTGTCGGCCCCTGCGGCTGTTGTTGCTATTACTACCACGGTCATCTCCTCTCTGCCGCTTTCCACCGGAGCTGGATCCGCCACCACCGCTGCCGCTGCCACCATAACGACGACCACCTTGCTGCGCCGGAGGCAAAGCCAGATGCACAGTCTGCTGCCCTGCAGGTTGTGGTCTGCCAAAAGAAAAAGGAAACTATAAATGGACAATGGAAATATGACTGCAACAGTTCAAATGGCTGCTCTTAAGATGTAAGATGGAACAAAAAAAAAAGCAAAAGTGATGGAAAGATATAAAGATCTCATTTCACCACACTATTGGACAATTGAAAGTGTTGGAAAAGCAAAACAACTTCCTTCTACAACAGAGACTAGTTTCATAAAAATACTCCATGTCTATGTCTGCTGTCAAACTTAAGAGCTGCAAATATTAAATAATACATGTGATTTAATACACAGACAAGACTTTTCTAGAAGAATACTTAGAATAGATCGAATACTTACACATATACAAGACGGCCATCTGGTAGAACCATTGGGGTCATTGTTGAAGCTGAAGGAGCACCTGGAGCATACAAAATTGGCTGCAGACGTGCAAAGAATGACAAGCATACACAACAGTTAGAAAGATGTCACCTCTGGCATACGTAATGTATCCATGCATTGGCCAGTGCATAACGGATGATGTCATGTACCTGTGCAGCACGAGCAGGAAGCACACCATAAGCACTTGCCAATCCATTTCCAAATGGATTATAAACACCAGCCAGTCCATTTCCTAGTGGATTATAAGCACCTGCCAGTCCATTTCCAAGTGGATTATAAGCACCTGCCAGTCCATTTCCAAGTGGATTGGCCCCTGCCAGTCCATATCCAAGTGGGGTATAACTTGGCAGCAATGGACCTTTTTTCGCAGTAGGTACTGATACAGTATCATCCTTCTTATCAGCTTTTGCAAGTGAACAATCCAGCAGCTGGCCTGATGGATAAAAACAAATTGTGAGCATTTTGTTGATACATGAAGCGAAATTGACTAGCCATAGAAGGATGTTAGATAAGAAAACTCACCATCAAGTTCATATCTCTCGGTGTTCTTCAAAGCCTTAATAGCCATGTACCGTTCCTTAAAGTGAACAAAACCATACCGATTTTCATGACCAGCTTTTGCAGGTGGAAGAATAACTTTTGTAATTTCTCCAAGATGCTCGAACAGCTTTTTCAGCTGCTTTTCAGTAACAGTCTTGGGTAGGTTTTTGACATATAGAGATTTAACCTGAAGACAAAAAATTTACATCCATATACAACATCATTATAGAAGGAAACATAAAAGTAACATTTTGTCTTGTGGTGCTCAAAACTCAAAAGAACCTGCGCAGTAGAAGCAGATTCGCCACTATTTTTAGGATCTGCCCAGTTGACAGTAGGAGCATTTGTATCTAGTTTGAATTCTGGGGTACACATTTTCTGCCTAGCATACTCTGCACATGCCTGGTTGTAGTATTCAATAAAGCCATAACCCTTGTGGCGATCTGAACGCGGTGCCTATGACGAAGATACATTCAGTGTAAAACAGCTGTAATGATGCACACTTAAGTTATTGAACTATCCAAGTATTTCATCAATACCTTCGGGAGATTAACTTTTAAAACCCCAGGACCAACTTCTTCCACTGCATTTTTGAAATCATCCAGTGTCCAATCTTTGGGTACATTCCCAATAAATAGCCTGTTCTTTGCCTGGGAGGAAGAAACTTTTATCTTCTTTCCCTGGTACAAGAACCATAACAATAGGTCTATTTCATATATATACAAGATATATGAGATGTAAGTTAATCAGGTGTAACAAGGAATCAGGAAGTACTAGTGTGCATTCATGTGTTCTTTGGGCTGCAAACAGGTCTGTATAACGTGGAGCCAAGATATTAGATATTTAAGAAAGGTCCCCCAAAAAACTATTGTTGAAAAGATAACATACCACCATCCACAATTCTGATTTCTGAAAGTATGACTAATCAAGTGTGACAAGGAATCAGGACATAATAGTGTGTATGCATGTGTTCGTTGGGGCGCAAAACTAGGTCTATATGGAGCCAAAAAAAATTTAGAAAGGTCCTCCCCCCCCCCAATATATATATATATATATATATATATATATATATATATATATATATATATATATATATATATATATATTGCTGAAACATAACATACCACCATCCACAATTCTGATTTCTAAAAGTATGACTGAATACAGGGGTTTGCAATTAGTCACAAGGTTCTGTATTTTAAACTTGGCAGTGGAATTGCTGCAAACATTTTTAAAAACAGCAAGCCTGTAATCATAGAACCTTGTAATTTGCAATGTCTCAAACTGATCGCCAGGTTTTGTATTTTAAATTCAACTAGACTAAACAGTGCAACTGCTGCAAACTTTTTCTTTTACATACCAAGCAGATGCGAGAGTAACCATGTAACCTTGTATTTTGCTATGTCAAAACTGATCCGCGAAACTAAATGTAAAGTATATGAAAATACAATTTTCGACTTAGTTTCCTACTACTATCTCGGGAAGATATGTGCTACCAAATACTTGCTTTAACACATATACCCATATTTTTGTAAAAGATCAATATAAACAATGGCAATTAATCACTGGTGGACTAACACGAAGATTGACTCTGAGTTCAAGTGAAAACAAACCTTTAGGTCCTTATTGTTCAACTTTTGGATGGCCTTTAAAGCCAGTTCTTTATCTCTGAAATTAACAAAAGCATACAGCTTGTTATCCCCCTTTCCTCGTATCCGCACCTGCAGGAAAAACGGACTCTGAATTGCAGTAGAAAACAAATGCAGAAGCTAACCCACAGAAAGTAGGCAGTAGTCACCTCCACGACTTCTCCAACCGACTCAAATAGATTTTTTAGATCTTCAGAAGATATATCTGAGGAGATGCCCCCAACGTACACTTCGGATCCATGAGGAGGAAGAGCAAGAAGCTCAGCATGCTTCTCTTTTTCGTCCTCATCCTTCTGATAAACATCCACCATTTTACTATCATGTTTAGCATCACCTTCACACGCAACTTCAGATTTTTCCTCCTCCTCCTCCTCCTCTTCCTCCTCTTCTACCTCTTCATACTCAACCTCCTCCTCAATTTCTTCATACTCAACTTCTTCCTCTTCATCTTCCTCGTCAGGATCATCAAACTCCAAATGGTCTTCTTGTTTGACCAATTCAACGGATTTGGTGGAAGCAGCAATTTCTGTCCTCCTTGACATCTTCCAAAGCTCAAAGTTCCAAGGAAACTTTGGAAAGAGCACAGGAACCAACAATATTGGGGGAGCAAAGTGATGATGTATGGATAGGAAGAAAAATCACAGAAACAGCTAGAATAAAAGATATGTAATACTCTCAAAATGGATTTAGCCATGGGTATCCAAATGGAAAATGGCACCTCAAAGCAGGTGACTGTTAAGGAATAAATGCACATATAGCAGTATGCTCAGATGGAGAAAGTACAGAAGGTTTTCAAGAATACGATAGCACCGTCAACGAGAGTATGTTAAAGAGGATAGGCAAAGATGATGCTATCTGAGGTATAATTGAGCAGACTGGTGTAATCGCAAGGCATCAAAATTCCATTAAATGAATGGAAGGGAAGAAAAAGGAACAGGAAAAAAAATAAGAATTAGAGAACAACGTACATGATGTGTGAATCTAAAAATAAAACCTGAACTCGAGTAAATAGCTAAGATTGACGAAACATTAAGACTAATGTCATTCCATGGAGATAAGTACTCTCTGAATATTGAATTAAAGACATTATTCATTAAACAATTTTCATACTGCTGCAAGCTTTGCCCTGACATAAAAGACACTTAACTTGCCACCGGGTACTTATTGTCTTATAGTTTTACTTTATGCGTTATGAATAAACTCATGCATTGCCGATAAATGTACTAGTAACTGAATCACATTATGGACAAAAAGATTCCTTATGAGCAAAGACAACAGCTCAATGAACATGGTATATACAGTGTCTAAACTATCATTGCTCCTCAGTCAGATCAACCTTGTCAATGATAAGAATATATGGCATCCACCAGCAAATTGCATATGGCTCTATAGAGATCAGGCTGGACCGAATCTAGTGGTTTCATAAAAAAACAGGACAGAGCCCTTTGTACTGAAAGAACAAAGTAAAAGGCTAATATCTGGTGTGTGCGGTGCCATAACTTTCTGATTAGATACTATATATACAGGCTGTCTCCTATATATCCAGGCATCTAGTACATGAATAGGAATATCTAGTGTGCTCCACCTTGGCGGCTTGGCCCCTTGTGGATGATGGTTCGTCGGGAGAGGGGTAAGTGGGGAACTTGAATCGGTCCACCTCATTGTTTCGCAATCAAGTAACTGAATCTAGGGGAAAAGCGGAGAGTTTTGACAGCGCCCACCCGCCCTAATTCCCCCCGCTCCCCACAGTACAATCACATCTAACACAAGAATAGAAGCGAATCGGAACGGGGAAAAATAGGGGCCTCTGATCGGAGGGACTCGAGTTCTTACCTCAGAGAGATGCGGAGCTGCCCCCAGCAAATTTGGGGATGGATTGGAAAGCGAAGGGAGAAACTGCCCGGCCGAAGAGGGAACGCGATGGGATGGAGAAATTATTGCGGTGGTTCAGTTTTGCAGCCCGCCCCCTCCTGTTGCCGTCCGATCCGTCTCTGGGCTCTGCCAGCCTGTTCCGCCCGCCGAGCCGCAAATTCTTTTTTTTTTTTTGACTCGGCCGAGCCGCAAATTCGGCTGAAGAGTTCCGGTGTGGGTTGGTGATGTAAATTCGGCTTATTATCGTTTCCCCATGTTGCCACGTGTTTTTCTCTTTTATTTATTACAGTTCAAGGCTGCTGCTACTCTTGATGGGCTGCTGCCAGGCCCACCATATGGGACGCAACGTGCATGTTCTCATCATTTTCGGCGTCTCTTTGTCTTCGTGTGCTCGCATTGCATCGATGTGTTATTTTCTTTTCTACACCTTGCTCTTTCGCGTTTTTTTCTCTTTTCTACTTTTTTTTTCCGTTACTAGTTTCCTTTTCTCCCATCGTTACTATTTTTTCCTCTTATTTATTTACTTATTTTTTCTTCTATTCCTAAGTAGATGGTTCCTTTATTTTCTAATTTGTATCATTCTTCTTTGTTTTCTATATGAACATAAATTCATAATTAATTCTTTAGAAAAGGAGCGTCTTACACGTTTGTTTTTTCTCTTTTTTTTATTTTTCATTCTTTTTTTCTTCCACTTTTTCCTTGCATTCTGTCATTTTTTCCTTTCGTTATTTTTTTCTCTCTTTTAATATGTTTTTTCTATTTGACTGTATTATAGATGTATTTATCTTTATTTTATCTACGTGTAACTAATTTGTTCGCAATGTCAAATTATTTGTTCGCTTTGTAGATTAAAGTGTTCCATAATGTTGATCCGTTTGTTCGCGACATTCAATTTTCATTATTTACCCTATAGAATTCAATGTTCACTATGTGTATATATTGTTCATTGTATATTATTATTTGTTCGTTATATTTAATTTTTTATTTGCAGAAAATAAAATTTGTTCGGGGTTTTAAAATAAATGTTTGTTTCCAATTTTCAAAAATTAAGTATTTAGTATTTTAAAAAATATCATGTAAACATAGACAAGTGTGGTCTTGTTTTAAAGATCTTATTATAAGAAAGATAATGGTGGTATTCAAATTTAATTTGGATGCTCAGTTTAATGGTTATAGTTTTTTTTAATTCAAAATTTGCATGTGTGTGAGTGATATTAGCACTTTTGTTTACTTTTGCATGCATGCACAGATTTTCTCCTATTAGCATATATTCCTTTCTATTTAGTAGGCGACATACATTTACGTAAATGGGCCGTCCTAAAATTACTAAGACTAAAACTACCGCCGGAATCCATATACTTTCGGGTGATGATGGTTTGCGGATTTATCCCTCGAAGTGATGGATAACTGCACCTGCGCATGACCTGAGTCCACCTATCACACCACTTTTATCCTTAAAGGATTTTGTATGTTGGATCTAAAACCAACTCAACAAACTGACCTACTTGTATTTTATTGCTAGAACAATTCTTTTGTTGCTTGAATGATAACAATTGTTCCAGCAATAAAAAAAATTATTTCAGAACAAAAAGAAATTAGTTATTGACATATGTGATGATACGACTGCCAGTCACACGTGTGAATCCTAACATTTGCGGATAATGCAACACTGCAACCTTTACCACTTTTCTTTCTTAAAAAACATTGCCTATACTCCACCCTTCCCAAATAAAAGGTCATTTGGATCCTTGAGACTAAAATTTTAATCCCATCGCAGATATTTGGATACCAAATAAAAATGTTAAATATAGATTAATTATATAATTGGACGCGTACGCCGTCCGATCCATCTCTGTCTTTTTTTTTTTTTTTTGAGGAGGCCGATCCATCTCTGTCGGCCTGCGACCTTTGGTTGTCACTGACTTCTCGGCCTCTGTTGACTGTTGGTCAACGGCTCAAAGGCTACAGCCTTCTGCTCCGCCTGGGCTGGGCCTTCCACAACAAGCAGTTCGGCCGCCTGGGCCTGGGCCTTCCGGTGTCTACTCACTTCTATTTTTTTATTTTTCTTCATTGCATTTTACATGGATGTGGGCCTCTGGCACTGCGGCCTAAATGGTCGATGTGACATCGCCTTTACCACTTTTGTTTCTTCCAATCCAAAAGAAGAAAAAAAGAGGCGCCTGTATATCAGTTGCATTCCCTGAATTGAAGAATTGCAAAGCTTAGAAGACTGAACCTGATCACAGACGAACTCACGCTTTCAGACACCATACTAGATGATGAATTTGCAGAATTCATGCATAAAATGAATGTTGTTTCGAAGAAAAAAAAAACTTAAGAGAAGGGACAAAGAATTATGGAATAGAAAGTCCATTCAACCGAACCATGTGCGTGATACTCTAGGCCATTTTGGACTCTCCTTGGGCGAGCTTTGAGTGAAAATGAAGAATCTTGAGTGATGAGTCGACTAGGATCGGAGCGAGCATATAGTTTCAATGTAGGGACGGCTTACCTGCCTGACGAGAAGGCAACCAGACCATCAGACTAGTTTGTGAACCAACAGTTCGGTGCTACACCATCTAAATGATATATATGACGTTATGAAACAAAAAAAAACTGCTAACAAGTAAACATACTTCCAAATCATTATACCACTCAGCTTTTCATTTCACCACAAATAAACATCCTTCCAAATCATTTATCCTTTGCAGTTCCTGTACTGAAGAATAAAAAAACTTAAACAACATTAGTCCGATCGAGAACTAAACCAAAGTTTCTCAAGAGGAATGATTAAATTGCATTGCGACATGTCCAATATTCATTTTGGAAGCGTCGTCAATTTTTGCGGTCACCATCTCGGCCATCCTTCTCCGGCAGCAGCCGCGCTGCCGCCTCCGCGTCATCCGGCTTGGGCACCGCGGTCGCCGCCGCCTTCCTCTCGGCCTCCTTGGCCTTGAGCCCCTGCAGCTTGGCGTGGTTGTAGTAGGCGACGCCGAGGAAGGCGATGCCGTAGCCGGCGAGGTTGACGGGCGTGACGGTGTCCTTGATCACCGTCCACGAGAAGGCGATGAGCAGCCAGTCCTTGACGACGCCGGCCACGTTCATGGTCAGCGCCGACGTCTTCCCCACCAGCAGGAACACGGCCAGGTTCAGCGCGAAGGCGCAGAGAGAGTTGGTCCCGAACACGAACACGTCGGGCCCCGCCGCCGACGCCGCGGCGGCTCGCAGCCTGGGCAGCTCGACGGCGTACCACGGCACGGTGAGGAAGGCGAGGCAGCAGGGCGCGATGTAGTAGAGCGAGGTGATGGGGTTGAGGGACATGCCCCTGGAGGTGAGAAGGATCTGGATGAGCACGAGCCGCGTGGCCTCGGCGGCGACGGCGGCGAGCTGGAGCGCGACGCCGAACGCGTCGAAGCGCGCCTCGCCGTAGGCCGCGACGGCGACGCCCGCGGAGATGCCGAGCATGTTGAGCATGGAGGCGCGGCGGAAGGAGTCGGTGCGGAAGGCGACGGCGAGGGAGTAGACGGCGACGGGCATGAGCGCCTTGAGCATCTGGATGAAGGAGACCGAGAGGTAGATGTAGGCGGAGTTGGAGAACCAGAGCGAGAGCGCGTAGAGCGCGCCGATGGGGACGACGGAGGCGGCGTAGAGGCGCGGCGTCATGGGCGGCGAGGCGGGGACGTCGACGACGCGGAGCACGCGGACGAGCAGCGCGGCGAGGGTGGCGCAGAAGGCCATGTGGATCATGGTGAGCGAGATGGGGAAGGGCCACCCGTACATCTTGGGGTCCAGGATGTACTTGTTGTACACGATCACCGAGAAGCTCAGGCTGATCCAGATGCCCACGTACGCGTACGACATCAGCACAGACCTGAGCACCGACGGTGGCGGCAATGGCGCCGTGGAGGCGGAGGTCGACGACGAGGACACCGAGGACACCTCCATGGCGGCCTTGGCCGGCGCGGTGTCGTCGCCGGCGCCCATGGGGCCTGGACTTGACGCGGCTCGCAGGGAGTGATGCCTGGGCTGGGTGAGCAGTGACGCTGCCTGCTGCAGAGTGCAGAGACAGAGTGCTATGAATAGTAGCTTAGGGAGACTCTGCTCGTTGACATTTAAGCTTGCCATTGTCGTCAGTGCACGGGATGGGCTGGTGGAGCCTTTACGTACGCTCTGCTTCAATTGTTGACGAAGTTGCTTGCAAATCGAAGATCTTCAATAATGGTGAAGAATGCAAGTAGACCAATAATTTGTACCATGAGACTGCTTGTGATCACACAGCATTCCCATGTAATGTAATGCTAATCTTGCGAAAAGTTGCTGCAGAGAAACGGCTGAGGGACGCATGGATTGCTGTAAGCTCCAGATTCTGAAAAGCCCCGATAAGGGCCTGATTCTGAATTTGTTGTCATCTGTTGTAGTGCAGGATCGGAGGATGATGAGATCAGACTCAAACGAGACTTTAGCCGCCATGTAGTGCAGTGTAACCAACGTCGAAGCAAACCTTTCAGGATTCGGAGGGAAAGAAAAAAAACTCGTGTTTCGAAGAGAAACTTAGCATCGACACTTGGACCTGGGGTGCTGCACAGGAGAAGGATCCAAGCAGTGTAGGAATGCGTAATTCTAAATTCACATGCAACGGGTCCGGTAGTCTGACATAGACTCTATTTATGATGCAGTGATAATGTGACTATATTTTCAAAGGGCTTGAAATCTACCTGTTAATCAAACGTCATTTTAAACAGAGATATAATGGTGTAGTATGTCTGTAGGATGATGATTTAATCAAAGAAGATGATTTTAAACATTTGGAGAAAGCCCGTAGGTCGTCATTCCAAACATGGGCCTTCTCTTTTGTTACCCCAGTAATCTTAGTAGTCTCACTCTCACCTATTTGAAAGCGCTAAAACCTGCTCTAAAACATAGGAAATCCACAAAGGTATGCTCCTGCTAGTGAGCAGGAGCTGTCATTCGTCTCAAGAAGAAGAGAATACACTTAAACCGGTCAGCGATGACATCAGTCATAAAATTATTTTTGTTTTAAAGTGTGCAATGCAAAACAGTGTTGTTTTCCTAATCTGTGGTGCAGAATACACATAATTTCATTAGTAAATGAACGCCAGAGCTTAACAGCATCATTCGCATTCACTTCGTTTTACCTACACCTACAACAAGAAACAAAATACTCCAATTATCACTATGCATTTGGTTAGGCCATTTTGCAACTGACGTGCTCAACTAGAGCAAGATTCTATACTATTTCGTTAGGCTATTCTGTAATCTGATACCATCCAATGTAGGGGGACACCGTCCACATCCTGGTATATCCTGACCCATATCCTAACAATGTAAGAGCATGCCATTTCCTTTGTCAGAACTTGAAAAGAAAAGGGTGTTCAGTATCCTCCAGAAAATGGCGTTTATACTCAGAGGCATTATACTAATAAATCTGTAAAATCTACATTATAACAATTCAGCACTGCAAGAATGCATCACATTTATAAAGATTTGCAAGCAATGATAGTAACTTACTAATACAAGGCACGGAAATCATAACATAATGGAAGGAAGGCTAATGTCTGTACAACTAAGAATCTCTTGGCCTTGCATGCTGGTAGTACTGGTAGCCAGGAGTTGGTTTATGCCTGGAAAAGGGACATGAAAAGAAGATTGTGTTAAGTGAATGACTATAACAATTTGATCAATACTAACAATTTGATCAATACTATCTGTAGGAAGCACCCTTAGGTTACAACTTCCTAAGAGCATCTAATTAATTTTGCACACATGCCAAATGAAGCATCTCTATTTTGTTACAAAGTCAATCAATAGCACAAATGCCAAATGAAAGAAAGCACATCAGTGGTACTGGAATGAAAAAGGAAAAGAACAGTTAATTGGGTCGCATGAACTGAACTACTGTACAATCAAGGGCTTGTGTGTAGCACAAAGACAGGCACATAGGGTTAAAAAAGAGAGCAGTACTGGCAAATTATAGCATGAAACTGATGCACCAGGTATTGTTACAGAAAACAAGGGACGAAGGACTAGCCTCATTACTGAACTTGCTCTTCATATTGCCAATCCTCTGCATTCCTTCTGAATATTAGTCCTCTGCTCCTACAAGCACATAACGCATAAAAAATTAGCAGCTAGCCCAAAACCAAAAATTGACGTCTTATTGGTTAGAGAGAAACATTGCAGAAAGAAAATGAAGTAAATACGCCTACGCACCACTGATTACGAATGCAGCAGCTGAAAACATGGTGGACAAGGCTACTAGGCCCGGGCATACGGCCATAGAGGCTGCAGTTATCGATTGCCGTTGACAAGCTGCCACTGCCGAGGTGGTATTGGGCAAGGTAGGGATGTCCTGAATGAATGTAGACGACACTGTCACCCTTGACAGTCGGCAGCACCTTAGAGGAGACACTTATGCTCCTCTCGTCAATGAACAAGATACTGCCTCCGATGCTTTTCATTGGGATAAACCTCTGCAGCATGATGTCCGAAAGTTTGCATACCAAAATTTGTGACCCAAACCAATCGTTGTGGCCAAGCACCAGGATCTCTGACCCACATTCTACTAGACCGTAGGGATAGACGAGTTTGTGTTCCGGGACTGTGGCGATCAGCTTTGGCGGTTGCAGAGCACGAACTACCCCCTGCCCATCCCGATCCTGCACAGGTGGGTCAATCTGGAGAACCTGGTGTACGTTGTTCTTGCCGCATGATGTGGAAGCAGTGTACACCATGTAAAGCTTTCCTTGGAACGACAATGGCGGATAGCGCATCGGGCACGGCCAGCTTGAGAGAGTCCATTGCCGATCCATGGAGGTAGCAAAGGCCACACGGCTCACCTCGTCAAGTGCGAGCATGACGGTCATGGCTCCAGCGTTGTTGAAGGAAATGGAAGCACAGACTACTCTTGCAAGGCTTCTGATCCTGTAGGGTGCGGGGATGCAGCCGCGAGCCGAGCTGCGGGAGGAGGGTCCCTAGGGGTGGGAGCGCGGCGACGTCGCCCGTGAAAGGGTGGAGGAGGCGAAGGGCGCCTTCTGGGTCCGGGTCCCGCAGGAGGAGGAGGAGGCCGTCGACGGAGTCGATGGCGCAGTTGGTCCCCGAGGAGCGGGATCCGGGCGCGGGCCAGGGCTCCCGTGTCGAGGTTGAGGAAGCGGGCGTGGCCGCGCAGGTTGGGGTGGCCGGGGTAGAGGCCGTGGCCCTCGGGGAGCATCATCCAGCGGCGCGGGTGGAAGCGCGGGGAGGCGGCGCCGGAGCGCCAGCTGGTGCAGACGGCTCGGAAGCGGACGTAGTCGAGCAGGTCGCCCGCCGCCAGCACGCGCGAGATCCGCGGTCGTCCGTGGCGCGGCGGCGGTTATGTGCGCCGCTGCTGGCCCCCGGCGGCGACGGCATCTTGAGTGATCGCTCGCTCGCAATGGGAACCGACCGAGAGAAATTCTCGCTTTATTTCGCGACTTGAATCAGAGGTGAAGGAGCCTAAATCAGAAATGGCCGGCGTAGAATTTGGGGAACGAACCAAGGAAGCCGGAGAGAGAGGTCGGTGATCAGGATTCAGGGGAGGCTGGCACTGGTTGTTTCCATGCATTTCCACTGGTATGACGGCGGTCTGGCAACACGGTTCACTAGCTATCGCCTGGATACAAGCAGCTAGCACTACTGGAGCCGTTTCACAAAGCACCGACATAGTAATCTCCTTTAAGACCAGGTTATACAATTGCCATTCATGACTAGAATGAATCTAGCCAAGAGAAGACATATTGAAGATACAACCTGCTTATTTTGTACGAACCAGAAACGGTGAACCACCTATTTTTTGATTGTTGTGTAGCAAAAGTCCTATGGTTATATCTCTCAGCTACCTTCTCGATCTCTTTAGGAGTTGCAGCCTGTTCGGCTTGCTGTTTTGGATGGGCTGATCCCTGTAGCGGCTGATTTCTGTGAGAGGTCAGGTACTGTAGCAACCACATGTGGTATAGACTCGATCACACGAGGAAACACGTAATGTGTCAGTACTGTAGATACAGTATTACTGTAGCTACATTGAATCATCCAGTGCAGCCGAACAGGGCATTGATTATGAATCTACAGCCCGTTGGTGGGTTTGCAATAAAAATTATAAAGTCATGAACATTTTTGTGGCCGCATTGATGTGGTGCTTATGGAAGTTTCGTAACGAAATGTGTTTTCAGGGCAAGAGCTGGCACGGAGAAAAGTTACTGTTAAGGAGGATAATCAACACAATGAAGAACTGGCGGGTGTTGTTTGTGGATGGAGACTTGGCCACTCTGGACCAAGCCCTGTCAGTGCTGCAAACCATGATGGAGAAGCCCTTGTGCCTTCCACTCTAAGCTTTGTTTCCTGGAAATAAAGCGGGGAACTCCCTTTTCTCTAAAAAAATAATAGAGAATTCGTTTTTGTTTGCTATGGCTAGACAAGGTTAGGATCAACCATAAGAAGATTTTGTGCACTCCTAGATTGTACACTGTATGAGGCGCATCACGATAATAATAATACATTCGAATTTGAGACATGCAAACTTATTTTACAAGTTTTTTTTTTAAAAAAAAAACACGACGTAGCGATAGCATGAGCGAATTTTTGGCAAATGTGTGGATTCAAAGTCAAATTTGGGCTCAGCCGAGTACAGGGCCAGCCCATCCAGCCCAATCTCCTTTACGGCCCAAATTTTTCAATGCTTCTACCCCCCGGCCCAATCACGCTCTCAGCACGCAGACCCGGCCCCCCAGCGCCCCGCGCTGCCACTCGCTGCTTTCCTCCACCACCACCACCCCTCGCCGGCCGCCGCCTCCCTCACCGGCCGCCGCAGCGCGCCATATTCTGCCCTCCTGATCCGCCGCTCCAAACCCGCTGGGGAGAGGAGGCGGCTCCGAGGAAGATGGGGTGGAAGGCTGCGGAGAAGCTCATCAGGCACTGGAAGATCCTCCGCGGGGACAACGTAATCTCTCTCGTTCTCTACCCCCCCCCCCCCCCCCCGCCCCCCCGTCCCTCTTGGTAGTCCTACTTTCTTCTCATTGCTAGATCCCCCATTCCCCCTTGTTTTTCACTGCCAGGTGATGATCATCAGAGGCAAGGACAAGGGGGAGACTGGGCTCATCAAGCGGGTCATTCGGTCGCAGAATCGCGTCATCGTCGAGGGCAAGAATTTGGTAATGTGCCGTGTTGCATGTTTTTCCTCGTTTATTTAGCCAGAGTGTGGAATCTTTGTAGCAGATAATAATTTGTGGTTACGTAGGACTGATATAGACCAGTTGCACATTGGCAGTTTAGTTTGTTGCACACTGGCCGCATTGATTCAATCAAACCTACCCCTCAGTGGCATCGTGCTGTTGGTGTTCGTTGAAATTCCCAAACTGGCGGCTCATCGTAAAATGTTCTGAATTTTCCTGAGTTCAGAGTAGTGTTTCCACTGTGCCTACGCTCACGGTTTTAATTTTGTGTTGCAAACGATTAGATAATGCCCAGCCTACATCCCCATTGCACTGCTTTGATGCAGATCACATGAGTTTGACTTGAATGCCGACTAATAGATATAGCCCTCCCCTAAAGAGTACCACATGTTCCATGACACAAAGACAGCAAAATAGGAAGGAAGCAAATATTAATTTTAAGTGAGAACTGAATAGCTGTGTGCATTCTGTATGTATATCTGTATGTCGACCTTCAGCTTTACATATTAGTTAGAGGTCAAAGATAGCAGTGGCACTCAGACCCACCAATACTGATAGTTCGTAGTTTGTTTGAATTTGGAGCATAAGAAAAGCATATTTCTTGCTGTGTAGCAAGCCATTATTGTGTTGTACATACTGCAGTGTCGTTTTACGTGCTTTACTGATTCTCTTCGGGGCGTTCGTGCCTACCATATCAGTTATTGCATACTGACATAAGATCCATAACCAGTAGATGCTCCATAACTAAATTAGCTTGTAAAGTGGTAGCCATTTGATTTGTATTGTGGAATCAGCTGTGGTGAATGCCAAACAAGAACGGTGAAACTGTATTTTTCTCATCTTTCTAATATCATTACATATTTGCTAGAAGGATGTTGCTATCTGCTTGTTTATTGTGGGTACCATTAACTGCAACCAGAAAAGGGAAAAAACTGTGTTCTTTGTCTTGTGCCTTGGCATTCCTTCATGCACACCAGGAATTCCGTATATAATTGGGCTATCATCATTTCAGGTTAAGAAACACATTAAACAAGGCGAAGGGCACACAGGAGGTATTTTCTCCATTGAAGCTCCACTTCATGTTTCAAATGTCCAAGTAGCTGATCCTGTCACTGGGTATGTAAAATGATACTTGATCATGTTTTGCTACCTATCGAGATATTACTTTTACATTTATAAAAACATTTAGCAATACAATGTTTACTGCAGGAAACCATGTAAGGTTGGACACAAGTATTTGGAAGATGGGACCAAAGTCAGGTTCGCTAGAGGGATGAATGCATCTGGTGCTGTGATCCCCCGGCCAGAAATTCTGAAGGAGAGAAGAAAACCGAGACCTACATCACGTATGTCTCATAAAAAACTTATTTATTGCTAACTAATGATGACTCGCATCATGCTTGTCTTGTAAACTCATTTTATATGCTTACGGTATAGTGCTTTTCAAGGCATTTTAATTTCCTAAAAAAGGGTCTAACTAAACTAAATGGAACTTCTTGTGCTGCAAAATTAAAACAAACAGAAGCTAGCTATATAGATGTTTCCTTTATTTTTCCGTCCTGGCGCTCTGACCTTTTTCAGTACAGGGATGCTATAGATTTTTTTTGTATGTTAGACAACTGATTCCCCATAGTCACCCTACTGCAGTTGCTTGTGTGGAGCAGTAAATGATGTTAGTGAGACAGTATACATTTTGAGTCTGGTTTCTGAGCAGGCATGAAAATAGGAGTATAGTTCAACAAAGAATGGAGTGAAAAGGCGCTGATGTTCTGTTTTCAGCAATAATTATGAAGAATCTCTGAAGGATGATATAGATTGCATAAATTTTAATTACACATTTCGACAAATACTCTTTTGCCTTTTCTCTATGGTTTGTATTTTTGTTGCATGAAAACAAATGCATTATGTTCCTGTTTGAGCACTGATGAAATGTCCATTTTGTGTTTGATGCATTCTGTTCTTGGTGTAACTGTTTCATTTCAATCATGCAGCTGGACCAAAGGATACACCAATTGAGCTCGTGCTGGAGAAGGCCTACGATGAGAAAGCTGGGATTGGTATGCCTGATCTATAGATGCCACGTTGGTTGTGCTGACTTTAGTATTTGTGACCAGGTCCTAGTGAAGGTATTAGGGGTTGGATGATTGTTGCAGCTGTACCGTACTTCCCTCATAATAATCATGTATTGAAAATCGGAAGATCCATTACTGGCATGTGTGTTGTCTTTCTTTTGTCCGAGTGTTTGGTTACTTCTGCAGAAACACATCATTGGATGAGAAACGGCAAACATATGTATCTTCTTAATGAGATATCCCGTTCTGAAAAGAGATGGAAATTGAACTGGCTCCCAGTGAATTTCGCTATTCAGATCTGTGCGTTTGGCACCATCTGTTGTCTGAAAACCCAATGCTTTTAGGATGCTTGATGCAGTTGTTCTGGTGATTTTACCCTTCAAGATTTTTTCTGGTTTATTTGTCAAAAATAATGCATGAGACGTTGACGCCCATCATAGTGGGTAGTTTGTGGATTGTGACAGACTAGGGAACCTGGCAAGACATCGATCTATATAAAAATTTGGAGCTACAGCTTCCCAGTACATAAAAAAGTGCAAACAATGCAGGTTTTTTTTTACGACAGAGAACAAATTATAGCTTGCAAATACATAAAAACAGCAAGCAGCTCTTGTACTGCCAGAAGACCGCACAAATCGAATTACGACATACTAACGTTGTTACATCCAGGAAGGATAAAATTGCATTTGCATCCGCAGGCCTCTCCAATGGACGGTAATAGCATGGTTCTATATATTTAATGCCACTGACAATTGCCAAGGTTTATTCGATCTTGTCCATTTATGAGAAGAGATGGAAATTGAATTTGCTAATCGTTCCTGCTGCTGTTAGTTTGTGTGTGTGTGTGTTTTTTTTTCTGAAATCCGAACCATATATTGTTTCTGAAATTTACAGTTCTTGGAGGTTACAATTTGGAATTTGGAATCAAGCAGCTAGATCTCCAGTACTAACACAAGACTGACCAAATTGAATTCAACATACAACGTTGCTACATTCAGGAAGCATTTGTCTAGAATTGTCACCCCTCAGTAAAATTTAGGAGTGTCACCATACTATTACTACTGCATGCTACAAGATATGATGATCGTTGAGGCCTACACTTATGCAGTCTCCTCTTTGGGCACGATGACAGCTTCGTTGCCCAACAACGACAACAAATGCTGCTCCATCTCGTCGTCGCTCATCGTCGAGTTGGCGGGCGCTTCCTCCTCTGCTTCGGCGGTCGGCACGGCCTCATCTAGGGCCTTTGCCAGCTCGTCCTCGTCGAAGAAGTCGTCATCTTGAAGCGCCGCAGGGGACTCCTCTGCTTCGCCTCGCAGTTCAGCGGCTTCGAAAGGATCACGTGTCGTCTTCTTCGTGTGCGCCGACGGCTGAGGCCGGCAGTGGTGTGCCGGTGCTTGCAGTGGCATGTGGCAGGCACGTGCCACCGGGGGAGTCAGCGCCGGCATCTGCTGCTTAGGCTGCCCGAGCGGCCGCGGTGGCGCGGGCGCCAGCGGGAGCCTCGGCGGCGCTACAAGACGGGTCGGGGCTGGCGCCGGAGGCTGAGCTGAAGCCGGCGACGATCTGATCACCGAGGGAGTCGACAGAGGAGCCACGCCACCGAGAAAGATCTGCTGCTTTGGCTGCGCAACTGGCTGCGGTGGTGCGGGCGGCGGCGCTGCAAGACGGGTCGGAGCTGGCGCCGGCGACGATCTGATCACCGAGGGAGTCGACGGAGGAGCCACGGCGCTGTTAGCCACGCACGGCCGTGGTGGCGCGAAGTACGCCGTGCGACCGGCGGCCGGCTTCACGACCGGAGGGGCCGGGGCGACGACAGCACCCTGCGCCCGCTTGGGGCCCGGCGGCTCGGCAACCTGCGGCGCTGGCCTCTTGGGCGGCGGCGGCGGCGGCGGCGGCGGCGGCAGCGGCAGCGGCAGCGGCGCCTGCGCGATCACGGCGGGCGCAGGCGCGGGCGCGAAGAAGGCGGCGGATTCTTGGCGCGCGTCAGAGCCCGGAGCTGCCCTCGGGGAGACGTAGATGTTGCAGAACACGTACTGCCTGTCGCCGACGACGGCGTCCTGCAAGCAGCACGTCGAGTACTCGTCCATGAGCCAGTCCGTGTACGCGCCGCCCTTCTTGTACCGCAGCTTCCTCATCTCGCCGACCTTCACTTCGTTGCCGTCCACGACGTCCGTCACGCCCTGCGAGTGCCACGATCCCGCCCCGGCGGCGCGCGTGGCCTTGGCCTTGCTGGCCTTGTTCCCCGCCCTGCAGTGCGGCTGCTGGAGCTTGCAGTGGGTGAAGAAGAAGCGGTGCCCGCTCTTGGGCAACGGGCGGAACTGCCGGGCGAGCTCGCCGGGCTCGTAGGCGTAGACGTCGGCGTGGTGGATGAAGGGGCGGACGGCTTCGTGCAGCGGCGCGCCGGCGAGGAGCTGCGGCAGGTAGTACGTGGCGGCCTCGAGCGGCGTCGGGTTGAGGCGGAAGCCGCGGAAGAAGATCTCCGGGCCCAGCGACGACGCCATGGCGCGATCGGCGAGACGGTGGCGCGGAAAGGGGAAGAGATGGAAGGAAGGGATCTCGATGGAGCGCGGGCTCGGCGGATGGAGCAAGAGAGGGGAGGTGGCTTCGATTTATAGGCGAGGGGCGGCGTCGTCGATTGGATTCCAGCTAGCTCGGCCGCAAGTCGGAGTCGGATTGGTGAGATGGGAATCCGACTGACTGCTGGTCGGAATCCGCTCTAGAGTCGGACGCAGCATCATCAAGCACACGTGCATGTGGTGTCGCGTCACCGTGCGTGGGTGGCAAGGGGCACGGCGGCCTCCGCGAACGGCGTGGCGACGGGGGAGTCGCGGCACACGGGGCAGGTGGCGCTCACCCGGAGCCACCGCTCGGCGCAGCGCGCGTGGAAGCGGTGCCGGCACCCGGGGCCGCGCCGCAGCGTGTCGCCGTCGTCACCGGGGCTGGCGACGTGCAGGTACTTGGGGTACAGCGCGTCGATGGCGGCGACGTCGAGGCCAGGCACGGCAGCCGCGGATGGCGGGACTGCTGCTGTGTCGGCGGAGGCGAGGAGCGTGGCGGCGCCGGCCTTGGTCAGGACGCAGAGGCGCCTCACATGTCAGGATACTTTTTTCTCTCCCTCTCTCTTCCTCCCTTCTCTCTCCTCCTCTTGTCTTCCCCAATGGGGCGCCCCGGTTGGGCGGCGACGACGAGCTCAGCCAGGGGCGCGCGCCGCCGCCATCCGGCCCAGGCGGAGCTGGTCGCGTCCAGGAGTTGTTCCGTGCGTGAGCCTGTGACCCTTCCGGGCTTCCCGCCGCCGCCACGCCGACCACCACCACCACCACCTGTCCACCTCGACCCTCGCCCTCCTCTCGCGCGCCAACGCCGCAGCCGCAGCCATGGACGCGGATCCCTCGCGCCAGGTGCGCGTGTGCTTCATCACAAAGCTGCCGCCCCCACTTCATGCGCCGCCCGCCGCCATCGCCATCCCCGCGGACCTCTATCGCATGGGCCTCTCCGAGATCGTCAACAGCCTTCTCGCCGCCGGTGAGAGCCCCGCGGCCCAATCCCCACCATCCGGAGGGCTGTACGAGCCACAGATTCCTAACTCTTTACTCGCTTCCGTTCAGCAACCGAACCGGACCACAAGGCGCAAGCCTTCGACTTTCTCGTGGACGGCGAGCTCGTGCCGCTGCCGCTCCAGCAGTTCCTCCTCGCCAAGGGCATCTCGGCGAAACGAATTTTCGCTTGACGATTGAATTCTTTTTTTCCCGAGGAGTTGCTGTGATTTGGTTGTAATTTGTGCGGGGATTGGGTGTGAATGTTTTGCAGGAGAGGGTGCTTGAGCTTGAGTATGTGAAAGCCGTGGCACCAAAGAAGCAGGATGAGCCCTGCCCCCATGATGATTGGGTTAGTGCAGTCGATGGATCAAACCCGAGGTATGGTTTTTTTCATGTTGCTTGTGTGCAACCTGATAACTGTGGAAATAACTTATCTGGATTGGAAATGTCTTGTGCTTTCTGTTGTCACAACACCTGTATTGTCTGGATGACACTTAGTTTTGTAGGAGATTAGTTGGTGCAGACACCCGATTATACAGGGTTTTAGTTCATCTTGTTTGGGAAACAAATCGGATGACTCTGCTCGTGTAAATACCTCTCTGGATACTTTAGTTAATAGTTCCTTGCTATATATTTTGACTATGCTGGCATTGGCGCACTTTAGCTGAGTTTTGCAGACAGATGTTGTTCCTGTTGTATGCTTTTCTACTGCTGCTCCTTCCACCTACTTTTGTTGTGTTGACACAACTAGGACTACAACTGGAATAAAAATAACAGGATGGCCATTACCTTTTATTATTCTCTCCCTTTCTACATACAAAATTCATTTGTTTCTTACCCCACCCATTTTTTTTCATAATGACCAATAGCCAATTAACATAGACATTTGGTTTGTAAAGTATAGCACACACCAGATAATCTAGGGGAAGGAAGATTTGCTTTAGGAAGCTAGGGATATTGTGCAGAGTGTACATTAACATGCGGCATGCCTTAACACGCCGATGGTTCTGAATTCTGAATCAGAGTCTGGTCTTAAGTTTTCTGAACTGCAAGGATGGCTATGATTCAGATGTCCACAATAGTTAGGCTCCATATTTAGCATTATGTTATGGTGATATGATATTATTCTGTCTATAAATGTGTTTTTATAATTCCTTCAAAATCTTCTGTTAAAGGTTGCTGACATTCACATGTTTCGAAGTGCGAAAGATTATTGTACAATGTTTCTTGCTGAATGTACACGTGGCTTCAATTTTGAGAAATCATTCTAGTTCTACCGTTGAATTGTTGGATGGGTTTCCTGTAGATAATCTTAGCTTTGTGTATATGTACAGCAATCATAATAGTTCTAAAGGTTTCTAGTCTTAACTTCACTGCTTCCTGAAGTATATTGCATTTAACTGGATATCACTGACTCATTGTGCAGTTCCACATGAGCGAATACCTAATTCCAATGCAATTGTTCATGGAATATACTTGTATGTAATGTTTGCATTGTGGCATTTTATGGGCAACACCCTAGGCATGGCTCTTGACGATTACCTTAATCTCGCTTGGTTGGCTCCACCGGAGTCATGGGATCGATCATCTCAAGATTCCAAGCGTGATGTAGAATGCAAGCATTCGGTCCTTGGCAGCCCTGCTGTCCGCATCAATTTCGCTAGTGCTCAATTGAAAGAAAAAAACGCAACTTCAATCGATTCCTCAACAGCAATCCACGAGATGATGACGATGTTGCTTCGCATCGCATAATGATCAATCCAAGCAACTAAAAATGTCAATGAAACTGTAGGACCCCCACATCCCCAACAAGGTCAGTGTCAGCACTCGACGGCGGCACACGCGGCCCGCCGGAACCCCGGCGGCAGGTCGGGCGCGCGGCTCCACTTGCCGCCGCCGATGTCATACACCAGCACCAATCCTTCCAGTGCTGCGCCGCCACCCGCCGCGTTGTGGCCCCTCACGGCCGCCACGTTCACCACCGCGGCCACCCTGTCAGCGCCCACGCCGGCCATCGCCACGCGCACCGCCGTGCCCAGACCCACCGAGCCCCGGGGCACCGGCGGCGCCTCCAGCGCCACCCACCCGCACGCGCCGCCTCCTCCTCTGTTCCCGCCGCCGCTCCACCGCCAGAAGGAGAGGTCCACCGCGTGGCTGGCCACCACGTAGAGGTGGCCGTCCCCGGCGCCGCATGCGCCCACGACGCACCCGCCGCCGGGTACCGCCCGCGGCCGCGCCGACCACGCCCACGCGCCCGACGCCACGTGCAGCGCGTCCACCGACCCGGCGCACGCGTGCGCCTCGAGCGCGCGCGGGGCGCCGCCCTCCCCGACGGGGTGACCGGACACCGCCACCCCGCCGGCGACGTAGAACACGCCGCCCGCGGCCGCCCCCGCGCACCCGTACCTCCGCCGCGGCGCCTCCGCCACGACACGCCACGCGTCGGCCGCCGGGTCGTACTCCTCCACCGCCGCGGTGCGCGCCGAGCCGCCCGCGACGTAGATCCGCCCGCCCACGGCCGCCGCCGCGAACTTCTTCCGCGGGAACAGCGTGGGCGCGCACGCGCGCGCCGCGCCCGTGAGCGCGTCCACCCGCAGCGTCGCGCCGCAGCCGATGAGGAACACCTCGCGGCCCACCGCGACGGCGCGCGCGTGCGCGAACGCGAACGCGGAGGAGGAGGAGCCCGCGCAATGCAGGAGCGGCGGAGGCAGGGGCAACGCGGCGACCTCGAGTTCGGGGCGGGAGGAGGCGCCGAGCTGGAGCAGCGCGCGGGCGAAGGCACCAGCGGCGCCGTGGGCGGAGGAGACGGAGACGGCGAGGAGGCAAGGGCGGAGGCGGCCGTGGGCGCGGCGGAGGTGGAGGAAGCCGTGGGAGGCGAGGAGCGCGGCGAAGCGGCGGCATACGGCGGGGAGCGGGTGGAGGGAGGAGCGGGGTACGCGGGCGAGGCACTCGAGGAGGAGCTCGTCGGGGAGCGTGGAGATGGGGGACTCCTCGGTGTCGGAGGCTGGGTTGGTGGTGGCCGTGGCAGAGATGGGGACGGGGACGGCGATGTGGCGTGCGGGGTCGGCGGGGATGCAGGACCTGGCGAGCCACGAGAGGCCGCGGGGGTGGCAGCTCTCCGCGGCCATGGCTGCCAGATCGGGAGGGGAGAGAGCTTGCCGCTCACTCACTGCGCCCCGCCCCTCTGGCGGTCTGGCCTCGCAGCTGCATTGGCCGGCCGGCCTTGCTTTCCTGGGGAGGTCCACGGGTGACAAGTTTTGGAGTGGGCCTGCTCTGTTTTGCGTGCAACTTTGTTTGGTTGCCGTTGACTGATTGGGCATGACCGCATGGATGGAGGAGCGGGAGGTGGGGACGAGCCGTTGGCCACTGTGCCGGTGCCCCCACACCCGCAGCCACTTTGAGTAAGAATTTTATGGATAATTTTATGATATTAAATACAATTAATTTTGCTGATATAGTAAGGAGAGAGAAGGATGGAGTTTCATGAAATGTGAGGAGAGTTTCATCACTATAAAACTCATCTGACACGATTATCTAGTTTTCAATCTAGATATCTGTGTCCATAAAACTTCCACTGAGTATGGCCTCAGGCGACGGGATCGCGGTGGTTTGAAAAATCAAAATGGAAATGGGAGTGTTTGATAAGAAATTTGAATAAATTGCATGTTGTTTGTAATGTATTTTGAATCAGTTTGAGTTTGGGCAAAGAGGTGCACGTACTGGAGTCTGCTAGCTGCCTATAGGTTCTTCATTATTTCTCTCTAATAATCCCCTTCCGGTGGAGTAGATGTCAACATAAATGGTGATCATATGCTAGCAATAGCATAGAGCAGGTTCAACAACTAGTGTCTATGAAAACTTGTTATTTTCGCAATCATACAAGAGCTATACCAAAAAGTCAAAATTCTGGTGAGTTGTTTATGATCCTATACTGAACAAAAGGAATATCATGCTAGCACTAACTAGCGCCATTAACCAAATAACCTCAACAAAAGGTATAGGCGACGGTTTCAGTGTGCATCTCCATTTAGTCGTTTTCTCTCGGCATGCAAAACGTGTAAGCCGATCTGCTAGAGGAAAAGTTTGGGCTTTTATAGGATTTTTGTGCTTGCATTGTGGTTAAGTTGGTGGCTGGTGCTCTAGTCACTGACCGAAAGAAAGCTCTGAATGCTTTGGGTAGGGCATCCACAAAAAGCATGAAAAGTTGTTTGGACATTTACCTGCACGCTGAACGCCTGAAGATGCAGAAAACACGGGGACTCTGTCACGATCGCTTTCATGTGTGACATGGAGAAAGCATAGCTGCGCCATGTGACGATGGTGGTTACACCAAGAGCCTGTGGCGAATTGCTGCTGAAGCTTCCCTTTTCCATTACAAATGAAATGTTGCTGTCATGATGGAAAACGTGGTCTCGTGCTCTTCAGAATTCCTTTGCACCATGATAGGAGCAAGAGACTGACTAATTTGGTGGCCAGCAAGCACGATGCGAAGAGGAGCGGAAATATGCTACTGGCAGTTCCCTCTGTTCTCATCCCTCCACAGCATCCGTCAAGGCCGGCGGCATCAGGTTGTAGAAGCGGCCAGCGGCGCGGCTCCTTCCTCGAAGCTGCCGTGAACCCCGGCAGTATATCAGGTGGGTACCCTCCCTCTCGGCTGCGGCAGAGGCTGAGACTAGCAGCGGCCGCCGCCACCAACCGAACCATGTCGCCCACCCCAGCGGCGGCGCCCAGCGGCGACGAGGAGTTCACGGAGGTGGTGGTGGTGCGGCATGGGGAGACCTCCTGGAACGCCTCCCGCATCGTCCAGGTCGTTCGCCCCTTCTGATTCTTCGTCATCCTTCTACTGAATTTTGCGGTCTGCTGTTTTCCGAACAAGAGGAAAGCTATTGATGGGTCACAATCAAACATGATTGGTTGCAGGGAATTTAGCCATCCTTCAAATGTTAATGCATTTATTTATGCTGGTTTGATCTGCCATCCATCTCGTCAATCAAAGTACACTCACAAAGTTTCAATATTTAACTACATAGCACAATGTCTCTCTTGTCATATCTGCATCTAGCTAATAAGAAAACAATATCTCTAGCATCCATATTTACCTACATGATGATGAATGGATAATCCAGTGATACTATGTTGGCCCAATAAATCAGGCATGTGTGTAGTTTGTGATATTTTTTTTGTTTCTTGGATGTTGAATATTGGCGAGTTGAATTTTTGAAGCTGGAAAAGGACGCCAAACCTTTGCACGCTCCTATCGACTACTGAAAATGCTAGATTTTGGAGTTCCTTGTAGCCATTCTTCCACTAGCTATCATTTTTTTCCGGAAAACAAAAATTGTTTTGCTGATGGAAATCAAGATCCTTCAACAGGGACAAATGGACCCAGATCTAAATGAGATTGGTAGAGAGCAGGCCGTTGTGGTATGGTTCATTTGCTCAATCTGAAGTTCAGAACTGATTATTGTTTGCAGTTCCATGTCTAGCAATAACATTTTTGTAAAAAAATCTGGTGAAACTTATAAGGTCGCTCATCGGCTGTCAAGAGAGGCCAAACCAGCTGCCATATACTCTTCCGATTTGAAGCGTGCTGCTGAGACTGCAGAAATTATAGCAAAAGTTTGTGATGTATCAAATGTAAGGGCATTCTGTTCTTTTTTTTCTGAAAAGAAATGAAATAAGTGCATTGTGCATTCTATTTGTTCCCCTTCTCAAAAATTTTGTTTCAGTTGGTGCTGAATGAGGCACTGAGAGAAAGGCACATGGGATATCTCCAAGGCTTGAAGTGGGATGATGCTGTAAATAAAAATCCAGATGTTTTCAGGGGCTTTGATATTTTTAAAATTACTGAGGGCTCTGATCCTGACAGCAGGAACCAAGAAATACCAGTAAGTTTGCAGCTCAATTTGTCTAGATTGAAATAGTATCTGTAGAGCTGTAAAGTACTGCTAGGATGTCATGGAACCACTAGCATATATCATCTGCGGGCTTTTAAAGTTCTGATGCGAAAATGGTACTGAAGATCTGACATATATGTGCATAGATAGCATTGTTCTTCTTTATTTTTTTCACTTACGAATTACAATGGCTGGTGCATACTTATTCAGATCTTGACTCTGAAGCCATGTGAATAGCTGTACCCATGCAAGTCTGTAGTTGACTCTGAAGGGCTTATCAATGCTTTGTATTGATGTTCAGGGTGGTGGAGAGAGTCTGAATCAGTTAACTGAGCGATGTGTCTCCTACTTGAATAAGATTGCCCAAGAACACATAGGTAATCTGCAAACCTCATTCATAATATTTTGCCTCCCAATTTCCTTTGTGGGTGAACAATACCACACTGAAATTTGAAATAGGCTAAACAAATCTGAACCTTCATGTCACATTGCACTGCAACTGCTGCCTGTAAATACCTACCCATTGGCAGCTCTGACTATGAAGTGTTTGGTTCTATGCTAAATTGCTTAATAATACTGCTACTGCATGGACAGGGGAGAGGGTTGTGGTGGTCTCCCACGGTGCAGCCATACTAGAGCTATGCAGGCACACCGATCCACCCAACATCTCCATTCGTAGGAACATTCCCAACACTTCACTGAACGTTTTCCGTGTCTCTGGCGTCACTGGGCAGTGGATCCTCGAGAGGTGTGGAGACGTGAGCCATCTCAACGGAAATGGCTTTTTGGAGAACTCATTTGGGGGCGATGGGGCCTCTGCATAACGCTTGCAGTGAGTTTTTGGAGGTGGACTCGACACAATCATCGTCGGAGATTTAGGCACGCTCTATGTTAGTTTCTTTAGCCTGTGCTCTACAAAACATATCGCTATTTTCTTCATGAATAAGACGACTCGGATTTTGTGCTCTATTGTCATCAATCTGCAACAGCCTTTCGTTTTCATGGTTGAATTTGAATAGCCAATCGTCAGCATGCTGGTACAACAAACTTGGTTGGATGACTTGCCGCAGAAACCCAACGTGCTGTTGATCTTCCTGCAATTCTTTGTTTGTTAAGAGTTTGTTAATTAGCAGGTCACTATCTTTTCATATTAAACAATAAAAGGGATCAAGGCGAGGTTGCATTGCAGTCTACTATGAGATTATTAGCCCTGAATTTTCTTGTGCTCTCTGCATTCAGCTCATTGCAGCAGATAAAATCGAGGTCCGATTGCACATTCTTAACACTGCTAACTCTGTCAAAGCTTGTATTAACGGGTGGTTGTGGTCTCCCATTACGCCGTCATAGAGGAGATCTGCAGGCACACTGATCCGACAAGCTCGGTTCCCAGGAGGATATTCCCAGCACTTCAATCAGTGTCGTTCATGTCCCCGGTTCCAATGGGCACTAGATCCTGGAGAAATCCGGGGACGTTGGCCACTGTAACGCCCCGATATTTGCCGGGGTCACCAAGGCCAATTTGGCCACGACACCGCCGAACGACGCGCGCGTTCCGCGTGTCCCGCGTTGCCGCCGTGCTGCCCCTTCCTTCTGCTGCTGCTCGCCCACTGCCCTCTCCTTCCTCTCCCTTTCTTCTTCCTCGAGCAGAGCTCGAATGAGCTCGTGCGGCTCCCGTCCACCGGCCAAATCCCCGGCCTCCGCCCCACCATCTTCAAATCGCCGCCAACCGAAGCTCCCTCACCTCTCTAGCTTCCTCCTCAGCCCCTCTGACATGAGCCCGACCGCCGCACGGCCGGGAAACAAGGATTCTCCGGCCGCCAGCCATCCATGGCCATCGAGCTCCACCTCGACGTGGAACTCCTAGCTCCGGCCACCATTTTCTTCGTCTAGCGGCTCAAATCGAAGCTAGGTGAGGCACTAATGCTCATGCTCTCCTCGTTCCAGCGCGTTCCACGAGTTTCCGCGCTCGTTTCCGAGCCATGCCGCCGCCGGCATGCTGCTGCTCGTCGCGAGCCGGGCGCACGCGCCCCTGCGCCGCACCGCCGAGCGCCCCTACTCCGTCCGACCCTAATGAATCCTCCCATGGCTTCCCCGTCGTCGACCCGCCTCGCCGTCGGCGAGAGCGCCGCCGCCATCACCGCCTGTGGTACTGCTCCCGTCGCCGGCCCTCTCCGGTCGCCCCCAACCCCAACCAAGCCCACCTACAGGTAGTCCTCATCGCCCTCATACTCCCCCACCCCTCCCTCGTCGCCGGGAAGCATCCCCATCGCCGGAATCGTCGTTTCCCCTTGCTGCTCTGCTCCAACTCGCGACTAGGGACTTCGTGCAGCAATTGAAACAAGTGCAGGGGGTTTTCTGCATTGTCATAGACTCATATGAATAGTATTTCAGGGACTAAATCGCTTGAAACTTTGAAAATCCATAGAAAATAGTAGAAAAATCGTAAAATAGCAAATTAAGATGTTTTGGAATCCTTGTGAGTAGATCTATGCAGTGGAATCATAATATGATGGGTGTTAGTTGAAAATATTTGCTGTAAAAATAGATTTATGCTTGTTAAGGTTTTAATGCTAGTGTTGCTTGTCTTTTTCATAACTGCAGTTATATTGCTCTAAATGATATGAAATTTTTTTGGTAGGCTATTATTGTGATGTTTGCACTGTGGTAAAAATATCAAGTTAATTGAGGGTAGTATGACCGAGTTTTTGATTTAACTTGTTGAATGCTAAGTAAATAGTTTATAAATAATAGAAATGTGTAAAAATGGAAAATGTGATTCCATTGCTAGTGTTGCTTGTCTTTTTCATAACTGCAGTTATATTGCTCTAAATGATATGAAATTTTTTTAGTAGGCTATTATTGTGATGTTTGCACTGTGGTAAAAATATCAAGTTAATTGAGGGTAGTATGACCGAGTTTTTGATTTAACTTGTTGAATGCTAAGTAAATAGTTTATAAATAATAGAAATGTGTAAAAATGGAAAATGTGATTCCATTGCCCTTATATGATGTTATTTTGGTCTAAAAAATATAATATGGCCATGTGTTTATAGAAAATATGAAGTTTTACATTTAACTTGCTCTCACACGATTAAGTGCAATAAAGATTTGTCTGTTTTATAATCAATAAAATATAAAACCTGAGCATGTGAAATTTATGCAGTAGACTGTTAGGAGTATTGGTGATCTACTGTGATTTTGGTAGAATTTATTGTGCACTTTACATGTATGATCATATATATATGCCTATATGTCTTATTATCTAAATAAATTAAGAAAGGCTTTAGATAAATTAATTTGGGGTTGGATGCTATGTTTTCTGGTGATCATAAGTCATGTATAACATGTTAGATATTGCTCATGCAACTCTTGTTGAAGCTTGATATTATTTGTATGTTTGCTAAAGCTAGCTCATGACCTCATGCTTATGGATGCTCAGTCGTGACCTTGTGTCTGTCTTGCTTGCTCTTTTTGATGCATTGTCTATTGTACCTCTGTGCATTCATACATATGCATTATTGCACCTCATTTAGGTACGATAGATGAACCACGTGAAGGATGTGATATTGGAACCAAACACGAAGACGATGTTTGGTGGACATATCCAGAAGAGGCAAAGAACCAGGAGTACATGCTTGGACCGGAATACTCGCCAAGCGAGTGTCATCTAACAAACACGGACCTAGTGTTAATCCCAGGCAAGCCCCGGAGCATAACCTACTATTTTAACTTATGAAATGTTATATATATTTACTTGATTATGCATTAAGTTTCTAGGTGTTGGATGAAACCCTAGTTGCATGATTCCTAGGTTCCATTGGTCGGAATACTAGTATGTATATGTCGTTATCCTTGCCGTGCTAAAATCAGGATTCGGTAGAAGTCGAGTAATTTACTGTTACTCGCGAGATATATGATGTCTTTATGACTTGGTTATGGAATATTGGAATATGGAGGAAAGGAAAAGAATTGGAGACCGGACGGGAACTGTCTAGCCCCGTCTGTGTCGATTAAGGACCGTTCCGTTGTCGGCCCTGCTGATCATGTTTGATTTGTACTAACCGCATACCGGGAGTAGGAGGTAGTCGAAACCGGTAAGCCGAGTACTGCCTTGCTTCGAAAGTACAGGAACCCGCACCCAACTCCTGGGGTAGTTGAGTAGTCGCGGAGAAATGGGGATGCATATGTTTACTTTTGGTGGTCTCACGTTGAGCTCGGTTGACCATATGTCGTTGGGCTGGTTCCTGTAGTTCGAGGCGACGAGGGGAATGGTTGGTCCGTATGGTCCGACGGGGCTAATACGTGCCGTGTTGGTTAGGTCCACCTTGCAAGGTTAAATCGGATCGATTCGCCGTCAGTCGCTCTCGGACATGAGCACCTTGATCTCCGAGTCACATCGTAGTAAGGAAATGAAACGAAATGATATGATACATGTTGATGTTATTTAATCAATTATGTTTTCACATTGATTGTTATAGATCTGCAAATCATAGATGTGTAGCAACTTTATAACTATAATTTGGAGCTAAAATTTTAAAATTAAGGATCTACCCTTAGATGCTTTTCTGCAAATAAATCCACCAGCCAAAAAGCTTTGCATGTCTAGATATGTGGGCTAAGTATACCCAAAAGTCGGGTAAGTCTTGCTGAGTATTAGTATACTCAGGGTTTGTTGTTTACCCTGTTTCAGGCATAGAAGCTAACCAGGATTCGCATCAGTGGGCTCGATGTGACGTCCTCACGTGTTCATAGATATTGTTTTGTTTTATTGGTTCTCAATCAAATTTCCTTCTCTCAGGTCATATTCTCTTCCGCTGCTGTCACTTATTTTATGTAAATTCCAAATTTAAAGCTGTTTTGTAAATATTTATGTTATTTCTAATTTTGTGAAATTATATTATGCTGGTACCGTCTGTGCTCGCCGTCGCGCGAGACTTCTGGTGTGTTTCGATCGGCTTGTGGGTTGGAAACAGGCTGTCAGGTTACACTTAATTAAGCTAATGCGCCTGATGCGTTCAAATGATGGCCATTGCGCTTAATTAAGCCGTTTAACTTGGCGGTTCTGTCACAGCCACCTCGCCGGAGATGACTTTCCGTGGCATGCTTCTGGTGGCGATGGTGCCTCGGCCTAACATATGTGGCAAAGCAAGGAACATCATCATATTCTTCTTCTATCTTCATTTTTTTTAGAATAAGATGTTCTTCTCTCTTCATCTGTCAAAGCATTCTTCCGTTGATACTATATTGGATCTCACTTCACCGTGTACAATGAACTTTTTATGTTGTTGGAAGGCATTGAACTAATTTTCTGGATTTCAATTAGCAACTGTGAAGCGCTAGTACTTGGCCAAGTTTGGAGACAACCTCTGCATTACAGGTCTTTTGGGTGGGCTTGCATCAAGTATGCCACCCGTCAACGGTGGGATGCGTCGTGAGGGCTCATAGCCTCACTTTTCACCGGTCAGGCATCAGGGGAAGAAGTCTACGTACGTGCCCCTCAAACTATTAGGGTTGAATAACTTAACCCTCAACAACAGAACCAGATATTTAACACCATGTTCTATCAAATCCCATGCACTTAACCTCCTCTAGCAGTTTTGCTTAGCGGTTTTGTCACGCTGGACGTTGACGTGGCCTCCTGACTCGTGTGTGACACCCCGGCCTAGGGCTTAATAGGATTAATAGGATACTTATACCAACAAGTTGCAACTTCTTTTCCGGAAGCCGATCTCCAAAGAACTCCGAGGTTAAGCGTGCTTGGCCCGGAGCAATTTGAGGGCTGGGTGACTCACCGGGAAGTTCTTTCCGGGTGCGCACGAGTGAGGACAACGTGTGCAGCAAAGACTTGTGCTGGTCTGTGAGGGCAGTCTATGTTCTAGAAAGCTGCCAGATGTAAGCGGGCCCGGCCTCGGGGAGGCGGGATGTTACATCGTGGGACCAGCTTGTAAGCGACACATTGTGCGGGTTAACGGAGGAGAGGAACTGTGGACCCATCGCCTTCCTCTGCGTGTGGTGGGGGGTGATGCTGCACGCTCGCCGCGGATGCGTAGGGTGCAACGCTGATGACATGGAAGCGCATGCTGTTGTGGTGGCAATGGCTTTTACACTGGCCGATGAGGAGGAACGCTGCGGCAGCGACGGGGGACACGAGCAGAGAGTAGCACCGCGTTGGCAACCTTTGTGACGACAAATGACACTTCCTTCTATTGCCCTGAAAAGTTCAAACTCCCTTATTTGATCTTGTTTTATCTTGGATCCCTTCTATGGCCCTGCCGTTATCTCAGTTTAGTGGCTATGAAAAACAAAAATGCCCTTAGCACAAACAACAGCTATTGAGATGTTACAGAGAATATATATTGGACACATGCGTTATGTTTGTAACAGCAAGATGCCAAAGGGTGCTAAACCGGTTGGTCAAGTCACTTCGGCGGCACCCCACAGGTCTGGGGTTCGAACCCCGGCTGGAGCGAATTTCCACCTGTGGGTAAAAAAACCCCTCGTTGTGCTTGCCATGAGGCTTGGCCCTCTCGGGCAT
Source organism: Panicum virgatum (assembly GCF_016808335.1). Taxonomy (NCBI): domain Eukaryota; kingdom Viridiplantae; phylum Streptophyta; class Magnoliopsida; order Poales; family Poaceae; genus Panicum; species Panicum virgatum. Next base: position 1,529,600 of record NC_053138.1, on the reverse strand, counting down.
GGGTCAGGGTTCGCGGGGGGGGGGGGGGGGGGTGCGAGATTTTTTTTGTAACAACGGGATATTTTGAAGAAAGTTGTCCACATTTTCTAACACAGAGAAATCATAATGCACAACAATATAATAGATTCACATACAGTTGTTTCAACATAATTGTTAAATATGAGTTGGTCAAATAAATATCATAGTTATGCTTTTAGGATAACATCTAGGATATGTGCATTCAAATATCTTCTTTTAGAAATACTAACGCCATTTAAGTTTACTATCTACTTCAGTATGTTTAGGAGGCCTATATTTATGCTCACCAGTGTAGCCTCAAAAGAGTATATGTGTTTTAGCTTAGGTAGTAATAATCCACCATATTTATTGTGATTTCTGAAGGCAGCAGTTTGTGTAGGTACAATACATTGATTGCTTTCACCATGTTGTGAAGGCAGCCGCTCCCTGAGCCCGCGGCCATGAGGGCCGCAGTGCCACACGAGTGCCCTGCTCGGAACTGGTTCTTCCGCAGTATTGTAGAGGGACTCTGGCTGACGGACCCACTAGGGGCCACAGGTCAGTGGAACGAGTCACCCTGCAGTACTGCAAAAGAGGCTCGTCCCTTGCTCCACCCTAGAGCCATGCTTGAGCAGTGCCAGCGCCCTGCACCGCGCCGCGCACGCTCTGTACTGGCACGGGGCGTGGGATCCGGCGTGGCCCGAGGCCGGCGATGTGGTGGGGGTGGGGTGGGGGCGTGGATGGGAGGGGGTCCATGAGATGGCTCGGCTTGGTGGGGAAATCCAAGGGCAAAAGCAAGAAGAGGGGTATTTTGGTTCACAAATTCTATTTCACTCGTACCCACTGCAAATCCTAAAGGATGTCACGGCATGGCTATGGAAAGCATGCATCATAAAAACAAGTGTCATTTGTTTTAGGACCACACAAGGAATTTTCTCTAAGATATTACCATCACGTGAACCATTTAGCTCTCTATTTTGTTAACTCCTTCTACAAGCCATATCTTCCAACACTAATTCAAATTTAAATCTTGGTGCTAAGCTCTCCGTTCCCAGCAGGAAACCACGCAAGAATTTGATCTTCTAGAACCATGGGAGATGGGCCCACATGCCATAGGCTCAACCATGAAACATTTAATAACCGTATGCTGGTTTTAATATACTGTCACACGAACACCGCGCGTACTGTTTTCTATCAAATCTCACTTTATGTTAGTAAAAATAATCATCAAACAAGTTGTTTATCATCCTGTAACTGGCAAAGGAATATCATGGTAGCACTAACTAGCACCATTGACCAAATAACCAAGCACGTGGCGAGTTGCTGCTTAAGCTTCCATTTTTCATTACAAAAGGAATGCTGCTGTGATGATGGAAAACGTGGTCTCGTGCTCTTCAGAATTTCTTTGCACCATGAGAAAGAGCAAGAATCGTTTCAAATTGACTTATTGGGTGGCCAGCAAGCACGATAAGAACAGGAGCAGAGCGGCAACATGAGTGCTACTGGTAGTTCCATCTGTTCCTATTCCTCCACAGCATCCCACAATGCCGGCGGCATTAGGTTGTAGAAGCGGCCAGCGCTGCGGCTTCTTCCTGAAAGCTTCCATGAACCCTGGCGGCACAACAGGTGGGCACCCTCCCTCTCGTCTGCGACTGCGGCACAGGCTGAGGTTAGCAGGGGCCGCTGCCGCCCACCGAGCCATGTCGCCCACCCTGGCGGCGGCGCCCAGCGGCGATGAGTTCACGGATGTGGTGGTGGTGCGGCACGGGGAGACCTCCACGAATGCCTCCCGCATCATCCAGGTCGATCGCCCCTCCTAATTCTTTGCCGTCCTACTGGATTTTGCAGTGTGCTCCGTTTTCCGAACAAGCAGAATTCAATATGATTGGTTGCAAGCAATTTGTCCATCCTTCAAATGCTAATTCATTTATTTATGGATGTTTTGATTACACTCCACTACCTTATACTACTAGGATTGAAAAAATTACTCGTGGCTCGTTAACTCAGCTCAACTCACAGCCGGCTCGGGTTGACTCGGCTCGATCCAACTCCTAATAATTAACCGAGCAGGACTTTGCGCTCATTAGCATAATGAGCAAGTTTGAGCCTGCTCACGAGCCTAACGAACAACAAGCTTTCCATCTACATTACAGCCTTTATAACCCCAAATTTGTGGCTAAAGAGGCCCAACTCACGTCAACCGAACCAAACCCTCGACTAAATCCCCTCAACTCCTCACTCGTCAACCCCAGCGCCTAGGGATGCAAGTTCTATTTATTTTGGGTCATTGGGTCGACCCAAAACTTTGATAAAATGAACTAGGATGGCATTGTGCATAATTAATTTAGGAGGAGGAATGAACTAAGATAGCATATCATTATAATTATTCAGTTGACCCATAAAACACCATTGGGTACCCACTTGCATCCCAGACTCCCAGTGCCACCTGCACCCGCACGGCCGCACTTGCCGCTCCTGCCACCGTGCACCCGCCCCAAACTAGCTCCCGCCCTGCCGTCGCGCCCCAAGCCCTGCCGCACCTACGTCGCCCCTGTCCGCTCGTCGCTCCATATTCGCTCGGCCGCGAAGCCTTGTAGGCATGGGTGCTGGCGCCGGCGTCGCCGTGCCCCACCCTCCACTGCCTCTCTCCCTTAGCTCGTCTGCCTAGCCTCCTACCTACACGGTCGTGCAGATTCACCGGCTCCGGCGCTAGCTTCCGCGCGCCGCCGAGCGACTTTAGCTTTCTGGCTGAGAAAACCCCTAACTCTAGTTTCTAGTCAGTGAGGGTGATCTTTTTAACCTCTGCATGAAATTCGCTCCATCATGAGTCAAATACGAGACTTGAGGAGTGCTACAAAAGTCATCTAACCAAATCAGCTTGAGGCCCGTTCACCTAGCTAGAAAACAATATCTCTAGCATTCATATTTTACCTACAAGATGATAAATGGATAATCCAGTGATCCTACCCTGACATTATAAATCATGCATGCGTGTAGTTTGTGAGATTTTTTGTTTCTTGAACGTTGAGTATTGGCTGGTTGATTTTTTTGAAGCTAGAAAAGGATGCCAAATCTTTTACATTAAACTGCAGCAATATATGTTCCTATCAACTATTCAAAATGCTAGATTTTGAAGCTCTTTGTTGCAATTCTTCCATTAGCTGTCATTTTTTTCAGAAAAAAATATTTTACTGATGGAAATCAAGATCCTTCAACAGGGACAATTGGACCCAGAGCTAAATGAGATTGGTAGGCAGCAAGCCTATGTGGTATGGTGCATTTGTGCAAAATGCAATTTAGAATTGATTATTTCTTGAGTTCCATATCTAGCATTGAAACTTTTCCTTTTTTAAAAAAATCTGGAGAAAAGGTGGCTCATCGGCTATCAAAAGAAGCTAAACCAACTGCCATATACTCTTCTGATTTGAAGCGTGCTGCTGAGACTGCAGAAATTATAGCAAAAGTTTGTGGCGTAACAAATGTAAGGGCATTCTGTTCTTTTTTTTTTGAAACTAAATGAAATAAGTGCATTGTGCATTCTATCTGTCCCTTTTCTCAAATGTTTTTTTTTCAGTTGGTGTTGAATGAGGCAGAGAGAAATGCACATGGGATATTTCCAAGGCTTGAAGTGGGATGATATTATAAATAAAAATCCAGATGTTTTCAGAGGCTTTGACATTTTTAAAATTACTGAGGGCTCTGATTCTGACAGCAGAAACCAAGAAATCCCAATAAATTCACAGCTTAGTTTGTCTAGATTGAAATGGTAACCGGCAACTTCTAAAGCATAACTACAATGCCATGGAACCATTTCACTTACAAATTACAATGGCCGCTGTGCTGATCTATATTTATTAAGATCTTGAATTGACACCATGTGAATAGCTATACAAATATTTTTAACCTGTTGTTGATAGTTATAACTTTGAGGAAGATGTTGAAAATAGGACAAGTTTTCTTTAGCTACTTGCACCGATGATAAACCCATGTAATTCTGAAACATCACTCTGAAGAGATTAATTATCAACACTTTGTATTGATGTTCAGGGTGGTGGAGAAAGCCTGAATCAATTAAATGAGCGATGTGTCTCTTACTTGAATAAGATTTCCCAAGAACACACCGGTAATCTACAAGTCTCATTCTTAATCTTCCTTTTGTTTCCTAAATCTTTATGGGTAACAACATTACATCAAAGTTTAAAAGAGGCTAAACAAATCCGAGCTTTTTATGTCACACTGTTTGCTGCTTGTAAATACCTGCTCATGGCAATTCTCAACTTTGAAACATTTAATTTAGCCACAAAGTATTTTATTTATTTCATCTCGAGAAGTAAATGCCCAAACATTACGTATTTACATTTATATATACGGCGGTGAGATGAACAACTCTGTAGACGAGACGAACAAGTCTATGCACATCTGATTCCCGGGATGAGTGTCCTACCAACGACGCGGCTGCGCACCTCCAGGCTCGTTGTCGAACCAGCTGCTTCGCGGCATGTCCACCCGATGGAAACAGGTTTTCCTATAGCTGTAGCAGCTGCTGCTGCTCCGGGGCGTGTCGGCGGCAGTGCCATGCCCGTAGCTGCTGCTCCTGGCGGCGAGCTGCTGCGCCTGGGCGGCGGCAATGGCGTTGTTCCCTCTGCCGCGCCCCGCCCACCCCGTGCCGGCGTGCTTGTGCTCTTCCCGCGGCGTCGCCGGCGTGCTCGGCTTCCAGATAGAATCCGGCCTCTGAACCCTGCAATCGGCCGTAGGAACCGTATGTGTTCATCTCATCTCGGTGACATTGAGATCAATCGAACAATGAAAAGGTTTACATGGGCCGTGGCAGCCTTGAGCCCGGGTACGTGTGCCAGAGTGGCCTCTTTGAGATATCAGCTCCCGTGACAGTCTGCAGGATTCATGAATTACAAAGATGATCTCTGAATATAAGTTGGAACAAGCAACTTAGTAGTGTCATGAACACACCTTATCAGGTACCCTGACATTGCTAAGTAGTCTTGGAATTGGATTCACTGCCTCAGGGTTGAACTGTTGAAGAACGTGGCTGATCTGAAACATGCATGCACACACAAAATGAAAATGAGATTGAAGTTGGGGTGTCAGGTGTGAGCCAAGCGCCCAAGCCTAGCTACCACAAGGCCTAAACCTCAGGACAACAAGGCTCGAGGGAAAACGTACATTGCCTGATCATTTGTGATGTCCTGCAGATTTTTGATGGGAGAGGGAAACAAACTGTTGCTCAGCCCACCAGCATTGTCATCAGATGACAACCACCCTCCAATTCCACTGTGGAAACATTCAAAATTCAGACCGTTGCTCTGAACACGATACCAGCACTAATTTGCATCATTCCAGTTCAGACTTTATGCACCTCGTAGCTGAATCTATCGGAAGCTTCTGCAGTGGACAGTATGATGTCTGTATAATAACTCTGTTAATATGTGCATGTCCTGTAGCGTTTGAGTTCCTGTGCAGAAAGATCTTGTCTTGCCGAGTAGTATTCCTTCTCATCTCATCCATCTAATTTGTAAACGACCTATAATTATGGTTTATGCAACTGCAGAAGAAGTTATTGTAACATGAGCACAGATGATAAGCAATTGTTTTACCGTCAGCTCTTCGTCTGCCGCTTTGGTGCTCGCAAGCAGCCGTTCCTCAGAGATACCCTGAAACATCGATCAGTACAGATTGAAATTATCAATTGATTTGGTTCATCGATCCATTGCACATATGAACGAATAGCTCACAGTCCACAAGAAACGTCTCCCATTCATGTCAGTCTGCAAATTCGGACAGTATTCTTCACCTCCCATAAATTTGCAGCAGTAACAGTATGGGAGGTTAAGCCAGCTGGAATAAAAAAAACCAAAAAGTAACTGCTTATCCACTGTGAATCAAATTCCAGGACTACGTAGCAATGTCAGAACAAATGGCAGCAGTAAGAATGGTGAATGTGCCTTCGTGAAGGCAAAACTGCCATGAGCTGATCAAATGGACGCAGTGGTTTGTCCAAAGCGAAAGATATCTGAAACCGAGAAAGACCTTTGAGATCAGATACGAAAGGAGCAATATAGAATGGGTAGTACCTGCAACAAGTTGTACCATAAAACGTAGAATGAGATATATAGAATCTATAACCATGAAGTAAATTTATTTTAATATATGTAAACATGTTATTCTTACCAGCTCCATGATGGTACATCCGCAAAATAGCATTGAAACACCCAGCAAAGTCCTTCTAAATACTTCTGAGCCTAAATTCAGAGGGAGGAGAGAAAAAAGAAAGGGAGGGAAGATTAAAACAATACAAAGTGCCACCTTCCCACGTCTCAAGGGAAAGGGATCCATCAGGATAAATGAATAAACAAGGAAAAATATAACCATGTCGTTCTGCAGGTTTACAATTTCATTGGAAGTTTTGAGGCCAAAATATTCCCTGTGGAACCAGGATTTCCATCCTGGTAATCCCAGTCTTCTTATCTGCAAGAGACATTTCAACAATTGTAGGACTGCAGAAGAAGTATATATCCAAATAGGCGTCACTAACTCTGTCGTACGGGTGGTCTTCAAGGTAGCCATCTAGTTTTCGCCTCAGCTCTGGTCTTTCACTTTCTGAAGCTTCACACAACATTTCACGATATACCTTCTTCAACAAATCCTAAAGGCCAAAACGAACATATTGATAATGACAATAAATTCCATTGTGCATCCATGGTACACTATTGACTAGAGTTCTAAGTGCTAACATACCTTTCTCAGCTCATATCTTTTGAGAAAATTTTTCTCTTCATACAAGGACAGTTCATGAAAAAATATTTCCAACCTTGAGATTTCTAGATATGAACCATGCTTATCTTTGACCTGTTTTCAGTATCAATGAAACTATGTCGCAGCATAATTCAATCGATAATCATTAGAGAAAATTAGAGGCTGGAATTCTTGAGTACTTTATCTGTGTTCACAATATACCCTCCCATCTTGTTGAAGGTTGTTTTGTACACTTCAATGAGAAGATCGACCGCACACTGTTACATGGAATACATGAAAGAAATAACTATATTTTTTCATACTAATGAACATAGTGAAAGGATATATATAGCGATAACAAAGTTAACTTTCCATGAAGCTATAACTATAATCTAAAGGCATGTGCATACACATATACCTCATGTGTCTCAAGTGATGGAATATGTGGAATGAAATCATTTCCCATCAAGAAACAAATAAAGATGAAGTCATCTATTAGCCTCTCAATGTCAGGCTCGCAAACTGGGTCCAGTATCTTCAATTCAATTTCCAAGTACTCTCTCAGAACCCATATGTTCAAAAACTGAAAGAAGATGGCTTTATTACATATTAAAATGGGTAACAACTGCATTATCTGAGACTCTGAGTTAGGGGGTAAGGACCTGATAAGGTTTATTTGGTTTCCCTTCTGTTTCTGCCTGATTTGGGAGTGGCACATCCTGTTGAAGTTAAACAGAAGAGTAGTCCACACCATTATAGAACCCTGAACTAGTGCCTAGCGTACCTAGCCTAATTAATAGTATAATGCCTTTAATCTGCCTTCTATATATGCGGTATTAATGCATTTTGTTTAAGCATGATGTTAGCATTGATAAGGGATTAACAAACCTCACGCAAAATAGAGAAGTGGACCTCATGAGATGCCAAAGCAAGCATTATCAGATCTGCATCCTGCAATGATATTTCTTCACTCCAGTAGAAATAGACAGGGTGGCAGGGTGCGAACTGGATCGGTGCTACACAACACACGAATGAGATTGTTAAGAAAAAAAGGGATTAGTATTCCTCACATTCCCATACAAGCAGTGTCGAGTGTTGGGGTCATAGACTCATAGCCTTCCATGCTGCGTTGTGCACGGATGAAAGACATGATCTTGTGCTCTCCTTCTCCGGGAACATTTGCATCAGAGAGTATGACCTTCAGAACAGATGTGTAGTGAACTTATCATGCGACGTCCACTTGATCAAATTGTTGAACTTATCACAAGGGTTCAGAAAATCGAAGAGATCATAAACTGCATTTGCTGAAGCGCAAGAGCAAACCATTATGTCTTTCCACCCCGGGTCAGTATTCAGTCTGGCACGGATGTAGTATTGGAGCGCTTGTGATAGCTTCTCCATGAATTCAGTCCCTGGTGTGATGACATTGGGGTCAGAAACCTCTGAAATCTCTGGCGGTGGCACCTCCTTCCCTTGAGCTCTTAATTCCCTCCGCATCTCTTCCTCTTCAAGCGCCTGTAAATGGAAGCATGGTCGAGCTCTTAATTCCCTCCGCATCTCTTCCTCTTCAAGCGCCTGTAAATGGAAGCATGGTCGCACTTTGTCGATTGCTTCAGCAGCAGAGATGTAAAGAATGAAACGCGAGAATTGACCTCATCCCTTGCTAGCCAAGCAGAGTGGAAACGTCCCCGTCGCATTCGGTTCATTTTGGCGCAAGGAGCAACGCCATCTGCACAGAGAAACCAAATTGAATATAAAAAAGTGCAGCCACAAAGAATCTCACAAATAAATGAAGCCAACCAAGAACCAACAGCATCCATGGCTCTTAAGTCAACAACATGGCAAAATAGAATCAGCTAAAAGAATCCAACCTACTGCCAAGTAGAGGAGCCTTCTCGGCCTGACGATGCGGAACAGGCGATCCAAGTACTCGAAAATGGACTCCAAGACCTCGGTGACCGTCGTCGGAGGGCACACCTGCATGCGTGGATTCATATGCCAGATTCTTATGCAGATTGCAAACATGGATTGAAATCTGTACTTACATCTATGTCTGCATGCATGCTGTCTTGCGGGTGGAAGCAATGGTGGATGATGCAATTTATGTCGAGGTAGAGGTTGTCATAGATGACGCCATCAGGGCTCCCCTCTGGTTCCTCCTTTGCGGAGGAGACGATGCTTGGGTATTTGGTCACAAGCCACTTGTAGAAAGAAGGAATCCCCATGGATGGCAGCTGTAACGAGCTAGGAGCAGAGGCAAGGTGAAGAAACAAAACAAGGAGGATGCTGAACTGATTGATAACTTCAGGCCTACCGGCCTTTTACTTCCCCTTTAAGTTATCTCCCTCTCCCCACAGTTGCAGTCTGTAGCTGATCGGAGCAAAGTTTAGTGATTAACAGTGAGAGACTTTTTTTTGCCGTCAAAAAACAGTGAGACTTTTTTTTTTAATGGGACAATGAGAGACTTTTGACAAAGCTACTGATTCCATCGGGGCTACTTTAATTTTACAAAAGAGGTAGGCTTATTATGGATTAGGTGTCGGTCTTTTATAATTATATTATAAAATAAAAAGAATTAAAGAATTGGAGCAATTAAACAATTAAAGCGATTCAGCATTCTGTTTTATTTGGATAAGCCTATGACAAGGTTACTAGATCTTTTAGGTGCTAGACACAAGAAAGGTTTTCTCGTTACAATGGGCAGATTGGATCAGTGTGATTATTCATGATGACAATAGGTCCTTCCACTTTACTTACTCCATCCATCCCAGAAATATAAGCATTTCTAGCTGTGTATCAGGTTCATTGCATTTTCTATGTATCTGGACAAATACTTATCTAGATACATTAGAGATGCTATGAACCTGGACATCTAAAACCATAGCTAGAAATAATTATATTATGAGACAGAGGGATACTATGGCCACTTTACTTGATACTACGATCGAGGAGATGACCGCGTGCTGGCAGAGATCCTCAGCCACAACGCCGACGCCGAGTACCTCGCAAGTGCGGCCTCGCAATCAACTTTCTGAAATTTCACCCATTATCCCACACGGCTGTAGCATAAATCACAACCAAATGCCCATATTAATTAAGATGTTAACGAGCATTGACATCACCATCAATATAAATATGGAAATAATCCACAAACACTTCATTCATAGCTTCGAATTGTATAGGCAGTACAGACACTGATCACGGTGACAGTACGAGCTAGCAGTACACTGATAAAGGAGGCGACAAATAACCAGCCAAAATTTTCACTTAGGCAATGACGACCTACAATCCACTCTAACACTGCAGAGCTCCCTTGTTTAAGCCTTCCTGGTCGCAATCTGAGACTCCGCCTGAAGAACAAACAGATCAGCCAAATTAGCACAACAGTCTCAGATTTGTTGGATAGATGGACACAAACAGTGTACAGAGAACCACAAACCTCTTTCTTCACTGGCTCTTCCTTCTCCGACAAGATCAGCTCAATGTGGCACGGGGAGGACATGTAAGCTGCAAAAGGTGGTTAAACATGTTAAGACGCAACATGCGAAACATTCATACAGTAGCAAAACAAAATAAATGGAACAAACTTCAACTTCAGATAAAACTTACGGTTGATGCGTCCATGAGCACGGTAGGTCCTGCGACGCTGCTTCTGAGCCTGGTTTACTTGAATGTGCGACACATACAGGGTATCGACATCAAGACCTTTGACCTGCAGCAGGGAAATTCACAATTAGCTAATAACATTAGTAATCAAAGATAGATATGACAGGGCAAAGTTTAATTGCAGACCTCAGCATTGCTCTCAGCATTCTTTAGAAGATCAAGAATGAATCTAGCAGACTTGACGGGCCAGCGTCCCTGTCCATTTGAGTGGCGTGACTTAGCCTGAGCAGTACGCCCAACACCGCCACAGTACCTGCGGAAGGGGATGGCCTGCTTGTGGGCAATCACATCCTCAAGGTACCTTTTGGCCTTAGTGAGAGGCAACTTCCTGAGGGCAAAAGCTGTCTCACGGGTGTTCTGCAAGTATGACAGAAAGCGTTAATAAACACTAAAATGTGTACCATCATATAAGTTCAAAGTGTAAAAGACAACACAAACTGAACAATAATATGTGCCTTCGTATGGATGGGCACAACTAAAATATGGCTCACACCATAGCTAACAAATTGTGAAAACAAATGTGTCATCATTTACTGAACCAATTGACATGGAATTGTCCAACACATGGACAGGACCAACGGTTCACCCAATAACGATGAACACAATGTTCCTAAAGTTTACGGGGATACTGCTATCAAATAACACAGCATCCTGCTTTTTTCTTTAGGGTACTAAAGAAAGAAACTACAACTTCACATTATAAAGACACACATAACTGCAAAGGACTGCATAACTTCTCTTATTGGAGTTACTAGAAATGGTGGACCTTGAAGATTTTTAATCCCTGAAATTTATCTAACTTTCCTCTAGCTGCACATAGAAAATGCCCATCTACTTCAACATCAGATGTGTCCATATGACACCTTCATACAGACCAACGAACAGGGGAAATGCATGTCATACAAAAACTACACAGCAAATTGCATGGAAACAACAGAGAATTCAAGGAATAAACAGCAGGATAAAAGGCAAATTTATTGAACCAGCTGGCATCAGGTTGCGATCACCGTTCAACCCAATAACAGTGAAGTTGTCATTCTAAAGTTTAGAACAAGCATATTGTGTCTATTCTCTTTTAGTGCCTGCTACCTAAATCAAAGAAGCTGCAACAATTACTGCATAATAATCACTAAAAGAAGAAACTCAAGTAGCTGAGAATACCATGACCATCTACAGATTTGTATCCTACAAGGATAGAAGCCAACTAGAAATGGTTTCTACATATTGTATTCAGAACACGGAAAGGATCATGAACAAATAACACAAGATATGAATGGTGGCGCCACTGGGTTCAACATGAACATGCTACATGAAAACCAAAGGAGGAACGCTAATTTGCAATACAAATAGGCTACAACCGAACACCGCAAAACAATAACACAAACAAATCATGAGATCTCTAGAGACGGGAGAGAGGAAGGGAGCTCTCACCTTGAAGTGAACACGGAGGTCCCGGCCCATGGCCTTGGCGGCTGCAATGCATCACAGAGAACACGATAGAATCAGAAAAGCAGCAGAGTACAAATCGACGCGAAAATCTAGCGCGGCAGATCTTACACTTGGTGGGGTTGTTCGGCTCCCTTGAGTACTTCACCTGGAACCAAAAGCAAGCAAGCGCCGCCGCAAGGCAGGAGTCAGTAAGGGCGAGGCCAAATCCATGGCGGCAACCAGGATGTAACACGCGCGCGGGAGAAGATGGGGGAGGGGGATCTCACCATGGCTGCGACCGGCGTAGGGATGCGTCTGCTGCTGCGGCGGCGGCAGGAGCGCGAGAGATTATGTAGGTGTGACACGGGAACTAAGTGGGGAAACCCTAATGGGCCCGTTTCGGGCCGAGCCGGCCGCGCTCCCATTTCGTGGATTTTCCTTTTCCTGCCCATGTAGGTACATGGGCTAGAATTCAGTCCATCTAAACAAAAGGCCGTGATATATAATAAGGGAAATTAAAATATTAGTGGCTCGTCACCTTTTTTTGTGACTTTGGCTCGTCACCTTTTTTTTGTGACTTTGGCTCGTCATCTTTAGTCCTGTGAGTGTGACCCACATGCTTAATTGCCAACCACATTCTCAAATGTCCAATTTTCAACTAAATATTGTGAAAGGGCACGTAGCCCAGTAATTGTAAGAGCCTCGGTAGCATCTAAGCTCCTGGGTTTGACTCCCGTAAGAGCAAATATTATGAGATTTAACGACGTTGCGCATTTAGTGGTAAGCGATTTTTTCGCCGACAGCGAAACGTCTGTGGTGATTTTGTCAATTTCAAGGATTTGCTGGCTTAGTCTTCAAAGATGCTCAAAGAGGTAGGATTTGCGTACGTGTATTCATAGGGGTACGAGTATGCGTGCGTAGTTGTACTGTGCAATCTAAAAAAATCACCTAAATATTAACAAATTTATAGAAAATCAGAAATTAGAAAAAAAAACAGCACAAAGACTTTCCACGACCACAATAGAGATCTGATCCTCATCACATCTGATTCACATGTTTGTTGTTTCCGAATCGAACCCGGTAAGAGCTCGTGGGGAGACGACCGCGTGTTTTTTTTTTAGTCTGACGACCGATGAGTTTGGTTGAACGTGTGGCCGCTCACCCGACTACCAGAAAAGACGCGCACCAACGCCACAGGCCACAGCCCCGCCCACACCACCACTCATACACCCGGCCTAGTAACTCCACGCCCACCGACGCTTCGGGCCCACACGGCGCCCGAGGCGGGGACCAGGCCCACGCGGCGCCGCCGCTGACCACACCTGCTGCTTTTGATTTCGTCTTCCTTTCCCTTCTTCCTTGCGGGAGACGCGGGCGGAGGGAGGCGCTGCAGCTGCTGCGACATCTCCGTCCACCGTTCCCCCCAACCGTACGCCACCAAACCAGCGGGTTGCGTCAGACTCCGGCGACGTGCCTCGTGCGCATCGACGCCCGGTTGCTGATTTAAAGCTCTGCTCTGACGGCTGACCGTACACCTTGCGCCCGTCGACAGAGTTCAGCTTCAGCTCCTCTCCTGCTCCGATCGATCGAGGTACGCACGTCTGTCGCGGCCGGTTTCCTGCAATCCTGTTTAGCCTCGCTTCGATTCCCCTTTCTGATGGAAAAACTAAGGAGCTTCCCGGTTGCAATTTCTTTTTTTTTCCTACTAGAATGTCGAGCCTCGAGGAGCCGCTTGGTCTTGGAGACCTGCCAAAGTTGAGTATTAACAGACTTGGAAGCTTCTCCCAGCCAAGTGCTTATCGCAGGGCAGCGGCTGATGACTGCAACACTCGCAAGTAAGTCTGAATACTCTGGTCAAAATGGATAATCAGGGTCGTTTGACAGTGCATCAATTACAACTTTAGTAATATGGATGATCAATGCCACTTTGTCAACTGAGTCTATTCACCAAGATTTTGATTCACTGAAGGGAACATTCGAAAAATGCATTCTAATTGTTTGCTCGCAGGTACAACAGCTCCTGCAATGGTGGCGCGCTGATGGGTTTCCATGCCAATTCTCATGCATGGCATCAGCAATGCCGTCAGGCCGATTCGTCATGTGATGCAGTGGAGCTTAGAGATCTCCCTCGGAAGGTAGTTTCAGTTCCACAATTTTAGGATTTAGGACAGCTGATAATCACTTTTGTTCAAAATCCTTTCTTTTACTTGGTCACAATATTCCAATCTGCAACTATAAAGTACAGTAGGTATTGCCATTAGAAAGGTACAATGATCAGAGTATTGGCATCACAATGCACTTTCTTTTAATCCACTCGATCAACAATCTGTCTCAGTTTTTTTCTCTCGAAATGATCTGTCTTCAGGTTATGTGGGATCTACCAAGCTTTGTGAAGATTGTTGAAGTTGGACCCCGAGACGGCCTGCAAAACGAAAAGGGCAATGTACCGACATCTGTAAAGATACAACTGATACACAAATTAGTGGCTGCAGGTTTATCAGTAGTTGAAGCCACAAGTTTTGTATCCCCAAAATGGGTGCCGCAGGTGATGCACTTAAATCATATCAAGTGATCTAGTGAATTTGGTGACTGCCATTTTCCATGGCAAATCATGGATGTCTTATTTATCTCAGTTGGAAACTGCAGCTAGCTGATGCAAAGGAAGTCCTCAAAGGAATCCAGCAGATGCCAAATGTGCGGTATCCTGTGTTAACTCCTAACCTAAGAGTAAGTTCTATATCTTTTCTTACAGAACTCTATTCCAAAAGTGCAAATCACAGCATTGACAATGCTATATGTAATTGCCAGTACATGATCTGATGTGTAGCAATGAATGAGTGTTCACAGGGATTTGAGGCTGCTGTTGCAGCTGGTGCAAAGGAAATTGCGGTTTTTGCATCTGCCTCTGAATCCTTCTCTAAGTCGAACATCAACTGTACCATCGAGGAAAGCCTTGTTCGGTACCGTGATGTTACTGCTGCTGCCAAGAAACATGGACTCCTTATCCGTGGGTAAGTTAATGAACAGTTAGCCTCTTAAGCCTAAAACTACTGTAAGTGAAGAATTGAGTTACTAGTCAAGCTGCTTGGCCTGCAATATGGTCTGAATCTTGCTCCCTGTGTTTGGGTTAGGTATGTTTCGTGTGTGATTGGTTGCCCTGTTGAAGGTGCAATCGATCCATCAAAGGTGGCATATGTAGCTAAGGAGCTTTATAACATGGGCTGCTCAGAGATTTCACTTGGCGATACTATTGGTGTTGGTACACCAGGTACTGAATGTTCTTGCCAATGCTTACCCTTTGCTCTCAGTTTATTTGATTAGTGTGTTGAAACTGATTCAAGCAGCAACTCATCGAGACATCCCTGTTCCTTGTTGTGTTGTCTGTTTCAGGTAGTGTAGTTGCTATGCTTGAAGCTGTCATGTCCTTCGTTCCAGTGGACAAGATTGCCGTTCATTTCCATGATACATACGGCCAGGCCCTTGCCAATATCCTAGTATCCCTTCAAGTAAGTAAACTTTCAAAAATTGTTTGTTTTGTCATTAAAAGTACTTAACACTCACAGGGCGATCACTTTAGCCTAACATTTTCTTTGTTTCCTCAGATGGGGATCAGCATAGTAGACTCCTCAGTTTCAGGCCTTGGAGGCTGCCCATATGCAAAGGGCGCCACTGGCAATGTCGCCACTGAGGATGTCGTGTACATGCTCCATGGCCTAGGCATAGAGACCAACGTGGACCTCAACAAGCTCATGGAGGCTGGCAATTACATCTCCAAGCATCTAGGAAGGCCACTGGGCTCCAAGACTGCTGCCGCTCTGCGCAGGCTAACCACCTGAGTTCGTGAATGTTAGAAGTGAATGTAAATGAACAAGTGATTTGGAACAACTGTTGCTTTCATTGATCTCTGAAACATATTTATACAAGTAAAGGGGTGTCACGAAGGGACACAACTGTTCCCAAAGGACATGCCCTTTGGGAGTAAACTAACTGTCTAATCCTATCTACTAATCTTGTACTTGATGGATGAGATCGCTCCGTGAACAGGCATCTGTTTGTGGTCAAAGAGGTGTCTATTGAGAGACACCATTTCATAACACTCCCCCTCGATCGAATCTTTCTTGAGATCAATATAGTTGTAAGCTTGGATTCCTCGAAAAACCCAATGGGAAAAATCTGAGGAATATGTATGTATAATATGCCATAAAAACTCCTTTAAACCTTGTAGGAAAATAAGGAGAAAATAGCATATATGTGTGATTTAAAATAAATCACTATGTCATTGGTATCCCATTAAAAACCCAGTGGGGAAAAAATATTGGAGATACGACATATTGTTAACTCCCTCAAAAACCCTTTGGGAAAAATATGAGGAGCTGTATAAGTTGATATACCGCAAAAACTCCTATAAAAACCCAGTGGAAAAAATAGGAGAAAATATGACAGTATATTATTAGTATTGCCTCTTGGATAACTCACATGAAAAACCTTTTCAAGAAAAATCATGAATGAGTTGTGAGGGCAATATGTGTCTTTGACATTTCCCACAAAAACCCCGATGGGGAAAATAGAAAATATGACACATTTTTGTATTGATATTGCCTCGTTAAAAACCTTTTATGAGAAACCTTTGTGAGGAAAACTCATAGAGGGAAAAGAGTACAATATGATGTTTGAACAGGTTATAATCCAGGAAAAGACTCCCCCTGAACCTTGCAACTCTCAAAGTCATTGAATACCAATTCCATGAAATATGGATGTAGGTATGGACTTAGTGAATGAATCTGCAAAATGATTGCAAGACTACTTTGGCAAGATGTTTATTTCCCAATATGGAGATAAAACATTTTGAACTATAATTTATGCTCTTATATGACCTGTTTCCATCTTGACAATACAAGCAACCTTATCTTTACAGATAATGGTTGGTGATTCTATGGAATCACATTTGATCACTCTATGAAGCCATGCATATGTGATACTTCAGAATGATAAGTGGAAGTAACCATTGGAGTCAAATTTGATGACTCGTGTGTGTGGAGATTCCACTATAATCAAATCAGTATGTAATATGGCATGGGGATTAAATAGCCAGTGATATCCACTACCATATGGATATCTATGGATATCCCTTGACTCCTACCCTTCAGTGTTGTAGAAGTTGCGCTATTTTGTGCTAGCAAAGTATCCACAAATGCAATACCAGGCCAGTTGCAATTGTAAGATACATGAGCGCTTTATGGCATTATGGTTGTCATCCCAGGGTCTGAATGGATATAAGTCCATATTTAGGGATTGAATGTGGATATGAAGTCCAATATATAATTTGGATATTGACAAACAATATCAATTGGATATTGGTATACTGATATATGTACTTAAGTTGAGACTTAAGCATATCTCATCTCAAATTCCGTCTAAGAAGCCAATTCCACATAATGGAAATTGTACCTTGAATGATTGCTTTATTATTTCAAGGTATTGAAATAATCAATATGTGTTGAGATGATAAAGAATCCAATTAGGGATTTCTTTACACATATATGCAATCATGAGTAGAGTAATCCTTCTATGGAAAGAACTCAATCCATAAGTTTTACCACAATCAACTTAACTGTCTCAAGTCATGCTATGATGACCTGAATTATACACAATGTATGTTGCGATTTGTATTTGGATTCAGAATGTGAAGTCCATTGGGACTTATATGTCCGAATCTATCAAATTCATTTGACCTGCCAATGATTGAATTTAGGAACATAATTTTCACACATACCCTTAGGTATGTTAACATTATGCTGGGTCTCCGCGTGAAACCATATGCTACAAGCTCTCGTTGTTCACCACCTTGCTTCTTAAAAGAAGCTACGTGAGAGAAGACATCAGTTGTACTAATACTTCTCATCATTGAACAAGAGCAATTCTCCTTGATTGCCACCTTTTAGTTTGACCCAATTTGAGTGTGAAGACACTCTGCCTAGGACTTTTGGTCTGGATCCAGTAAGGTATACAACAATCTTTGAGGAGTATATGTCGCGACATTTTGTAGCCTTTAAATGATTGATTCTTTGCTTGGAATCAATATAGCATGTGAAAATTTTAACCCTTTTGGACTCTTTGTCATTCCCATTATTATAGAGTCAGGGTGTTCCGATATCCCGAAATCAGAATTTGGATGCACCATTGATTTGGGTGGACTTCGATCCTGGTATTGGATGCTCGTCCATTGGGTGTCTACCAACTTTGAGGTTGGCTTGGATTTATTGACTTGGAGGATAGATCAGTCCTCGGTATCCGATCCTCAGATGCTTACTTAGAGCATTATCCTTACAAGCGGCCGTACTTCTCCCCCTCATATTTGGAAGTGGGAGATGAATGGTTTTCATTGGTACCTCCATTCTTTCGGGCACATTGTGAGTAGGATAAGAGGATTTTGTGACACCCTTATTATCAGTAAATGCTTTTGGCAGATTCTTTGCAATATGATGCAAAAATATAAGATGGTATAAACGATTTAGTTTAGATTCTTTTTGGTACGCGGATATGAGGATTGAATATCAATATGTGATACTCTTTTGATTCCTGGCATTCTTTGTGTGGTATAAGTCTCCCCCTAATGCCTGGAATTCTCCTCAAATTGTGATCAACATACGGGCTATATAAATCCCCTATAGAGATCCGAGGTATTGTATGAATGACGGATAATAATACCTCATTGGGACCCCTAATGCCCATTGGTATGTTGGGGTGGTGATATCGGTATGTGCAAACATACTCGATGCGCAGATAGGGAATGTTTGGCTATGGCCAAAGCTCCACGTACATACTGCAACGGAGGGAGTTGTATAAGTGCAGTTTGATGAATTTGAATTATGGATGTGGTGTGTAAGGCCAAATGAAAACAACTTAGTGTTGGTAATTACAATTCTATTTTAATGGGTCATGCAATTAAGTTGATTCTCAATAAGAGATTCAAACAAACCATTATTGGTATGGACATAAGGTACTCAAAATATATAGTTCCCAAAATACAAACAATTCCATGTAAAATGGATTTATCCCGCGTCCAGGATAATTTGCTCTAAATTGAAGATTTAGAGAAATAAGTTTGGTATATCAGTGGTTCTTATGACTAAGATAATACACACATGTGGGACTATATTATAGATGCATCAAAAGTGAGTACATATGGTCCACAATAAATGGTTAAGTGAAGCACTAGTATGTACTTGAATTTCTTCAAGAAATTTAGTGGCTCATATTGATGCTATGACAAATAGAATTGATAATAATTCTCATGTTATTCCTATGATTGAAAAACCAAGGAAAATATGCCAAGTCTTGTTGGCATCAAAAGAGAATTATTGTGTACGCAACATGTAATATGGGATTGATGTCTGTATAATACACCCTAGATGATATGGAAAGAATTTACAGAATTTAATTAGCTTTCATATATGTTGCACTAAATAGAGTGAAGATTTTCATCATTGCTCCTTAGTATTGGGTTTCAGTGGAAACCATGTAACTAGATAATATGAAAACTACATATGGTATTTATAGAATCGGGATACATTGATGCATCCATGATTACTTGAATACCCATAGAAAGAGCATAATCTCTCATAGTTGTGTTAGCAAGACAATGGTCCAGTAATCAAGATTCCTTTCCATCTAGTTGAATCCCAAACAATTCTATATAGAGTGAGGCAATATTCGAATTTGAATTTGCACTCATATAGAATATGTATACTATGTATGTGTAGTCCAATCAAATAGAGGGCACCTTGTATGAGCACCTGATTTGCCATATCCATTTTTAAGAGAAAATATTCCGTTGGTTGTCATCTTGGGGTTTCAATATGGAAACCACGTTGATGGATATCTCTATAATCGAATTGGGTACATTATGGAATCAGAATGTAATATTGGATTCGTGATTACTAATTGAGTACCAATAGGGAGTAGCACGACCAAAGCTTTTCATGATCCTAAAAATTCAACTGTACTTTAGGTGCTAATGGAGCATCACTATGATGCCAATGATGATTACTCATTAGAGTTTATCATACATTTGGACCTGAAGTATTGTAGGAATTTTCTAGAATTCATATGGTAAGTTGCGGTTAATCGCAAAAACGCAATAATGAGGATATTTGGAACAACATAACTTTTATTCTCAAGTGGACATGAAGTCCTAGAGATAAAATTATGGCCAAACATAGTTGGCATTTGGGCAAAATTATTGCCTTGTGTTGTTCATATCACTTATTGAGAGCTAGCCAGTGCATTGATTTGAATCCTTTGAGATACACATATGTGTGATCTGGATGTGTATGGTTCTTTATTTAAATAAAACTCCATATTTAAATTGATCATGAGCAAGTGATGCTCTCTTATGAGGAGCATCAAATATTGGTATCAATCCATAGAGCATTAAGTTTAACCTTACGTCCATTGACCATGTTGGATAATGGAAACCATCAAGAGCGATTAAACTTCTTTGACGGTCATTTATCCAACACGAGGCAAACCATCGAACATTTTTAAGTAAAACTTAAAATGTTGAGGTGTGTTGTAATGAGATGCAAAATAAAGACAAGATAAATCTTGTATTAATGATGGTGTATCTTATTTACATAACAATATAATGGAGGTAGTCACCATGAAGGTGTAGACCTCGAATTGGGCATAATCTGTGTTAACAGTAGATGCCAAATTGTTAATGTAAATTGTATGAACACGTCTAAAGGTAGTCATCAATTAATGATGTAGACCTTGTTTAATTCGCAAACGTATTGGGTACGCACGTTGAGGATAGTCACTAAGTATTGCATAGTGTAGATCCCGCAGTAGCAACTATGGTGCTAGAGTGGCCAATACGGATGCAGAATTAATGGTAGTCATCTTTTATAAAAAGATGTAGACCAAATGTTCTAAGTGGTAATGTTGGGTACGCACGTTGAGGATAGTCACTAAATATTGTTTAGTGTAGATCCCGCAGTAGCAATTGTGGTGCTACCTTGTGGAGTGGCCAACAAAACGATTATAGAACATGCGTGTTATACAATTGATTAATGAGAAAAAATACACATAACTTGTTGCATCCATTATTTAAGCGCGTAGTGCTTTGAAATTGGAAAAGCGTAAAATTAAGGGTCTTAATTAAAATGATCGATTGCAAAAGAAATAAATTAATAAATAAATATGCAAGATCATGGTCGCTAGGGATATTATCTATTGGATTTGTCATACATACCGGGACAAATACTTTGAATAATATCACAAATGGATATTTTACAATGATAAAATATCATAGATACAAATACATTTAAAGTCAGCGACTAAACATAAGAGTAATATTTTACAGCACATAATTACTGGAGACTAACAGAGTCTTATGCGAATTATTGCTGAAATTAAATCAACTAAATAATAAAGATAATAGGCCAGCCAGCCATGGGGATTGGAAATGAATCCACGTTCATTAGCTTGGCCCATCAAGCGTGCACAGGACGAACAGCAGGAAGGGAGGTCCGAGCGTAGGCCATTGGGCCATCTTCACGGCCTATTAGAGGCATCTCGGGCAGGCAGCAGGGTTGCAACCCTACTCCACGCCACTGGACACCAGGAAACAGCCGCCGCCTCTTGACCGCCCCGCCGCCGCTCACCACTGCGCCGCCGCTGCTCGCCGGATTTAGTTGGAGGAGGACTCCCCCTCATCGGAAGAGTTGAAGCCGTTGCTGTAGGCTCCCATGTTCAGCACCTCCGCGCTTGGGAGGTTGAGAGCCGCCGGATTCCAAGATCGCCTGCAGATGCCGGGGCGCCGATCCACGGCCGCAACCCTGCGGCCTAGGAGGTGCTGGATCGACGGCGGTGTGGATGCCGAGCCCTCGGCCATGGTCGTCGCCGGGGCCAGGGGGCCGCGCGCCGCGGGGGTCGGGTTGGCGCAGTTCGCCATGCGTGCGGCTGCCTCCACCGGATCTCGGAGTGCGCGTGCCGCGGCCTGTGGCACGTTGAGGAAACCAACTCCGGGGGCGGCGACTATGGCTTCTTCCTTCACGGCGACGAGCGGTGGAGCAGCCTGCGTGGCGAGGTACCACGGGTCGAGGGCGCCGCCGGGAATCGCCACTTGGGCCGGGGCGGCCGGTGTGGGCGCAAGCAGTGAGTAGTACTCCAGCGTGTGCGGGATCGGTGTGAACTCCTTGCAGAAATCACACCAGAAGCGCGGTGGTGGTGGAGGCAGTGCCGGCGACATTGGCTCCATGGGGACGGCAACCACTTCATCAACGGGCAGCGCCAGTGCTTCGACAACTGGTGGCGCCGGGGCTTCGACCGCTTGTGGCGCAACATTGCTTGGGCCAGCACCGTCCACGCCTCGGCGAGGAGACGGGGGCTGGTTCTGCAGACGCGGTGCGAGCGGAGAAGCCTGGCGGCCGCGACGAACTGGGCTCCAGTGGCATCCTCGACGAGCATCCTGTCGGAGATTGCGAACAGCAGAAGCAAAGATGCGGCCGCATCCACTTCCATTTACGGCGCTGCGGCGAACACGAGGCCCAAGGTGCTCGAAGACGCTGCGGCACTGTCCATGGTGACGGATGGGGCCATGGCGCATTCCTCCGACGCGGCGAAGTGCGAAGAACAGTTGACGAACAACATGCGAAGGTAGGTTGATGTTGATTCGTGTCATGGTTCTTACCGTGGGGTTCAGAGGCATGTGCCTCTGTGCGTTGTTCTTGCCTCTTGTTCAGAAGTGCGTCGTGCTGATAACGTGTTAGAAGTGAATGTAAATGAACAAGTGATTTGGAACAACTGTTGCTTTCATTGATCTCTGAAACATATTTATACAAGTAAAGGGGTGTCACGAAGGGACACAACTGTTCCCAAAGGACATGCCCTTTGGGAGTAAACTAACTGTCTAATCCTATCTACTAATCTTGTACTTGATGGATGAGATCGCTCCGTGAACAGGCATCTGTTTGTGGTCGAAGAGGTGTCTATTGAGAGACACCATTTCATAACAGTGAAGATCATTTCAGGCCAAAAGCATATATATCAGCTGGTGTCATCACACGTATTTTATACAGGTTGTATGAATGTCCGAAAGTCTTGCTTTATTTTGTATATTTGGGTAAAAGTCGCAGAAAACATGGATCTACATAAAGTTGTATTCTATCCTTAGGTGATCCTGCATAGTCAGGACATCATGGAGGAAACTGTGCTCGCAGATACGAGTATATGTAACGGCAAATCCCTAACAAATTTGGGGCCCTCTGCACAGTTCTCCAAATGTAATTTGGAGCTCATTGTGTACCCATGGAAAATGTACGAGAATCTGGTCTTTGGTAGCTTACCGTTCTTCCATATCTGCTGAACACAAATGAAGAATGTGCCAGCAAAAGTTGCCTACTGCCTGACAGCTTCGAGTTACTGACATATACACATGCAACACAATGTCACAGATAATGAAATGGGCAAATCAATGGACGCAGATTCAGTGACATTGCCATGGTTACATTCTCGTGACATTGAGTCACTGACGTGTGGGACCCATATGGACCCACATGATCCAAGCCCACATGGGTCCCACACATTAGTGACTCAACATTACGAGAAGTTACTGCGGCAATGTCACTGAAACTCAATCCCAAATCAATAGGCGTGTAGCTTTTCTTGTCCTACCCTCGTGATGTAAAAGGGAGGGAGACACTTGCCGTATTCTGTACTATATTGCATATAAGAATGAATTTGCAATCTGCACAAAATTCAGGAGGGTCATTTTGTAAGCAGTATTTTTCAGGTATAGATTTACATGTCTGGCAGAAAGTGCGTTTAATCAGTTGCCATGGTTATTCCAGGGAGAGTTTTAACGATGCCCAGGCATTCCTTCAACAATGTTTTTGCTTGTTCACTTTTTTCAGACTCGCAGAGCTCAACAAGTTCATCCTCAAACTTGGGCTCTGTTCTGTCTGTCAATGGAAAGTCTCTATACAGTTTGCTCAACTCAAGAAGGCACTCTGCAGCAGCAGTATGGACCTGCAAAGAGGAAAGTCAACTTGTGAGGAATACGGTTGTCTCTGGTGGCTAACTGCTAATCACAAACTAAACAGAATTTCCAGGAACGGGTCTATTTTACCATCTACTCGGATGTAACATGATATTATGGACTATCCCAGGCAATTCCATACAGGTCAGGATGCAAGTGGGTTAGCTTTTGGTCAACCAGTGATCAACCCACTCAACCCAATTTAAAGAGTCTAAGTAACGGGTTGATCTAAAAATAAACATAAGATTACCCAAAGAAACTAATGGGTACCCAAAAGCATGTTCCTAAGTCTGCCGGATATGTCGAAGCGGAGCTTCTCCTCAACGGGTGCTAGAAGAAATAGCTTCCCAGACACATCATCTTGGCCACGAGCGCAGCTTCGCCACGCGGCCCTATCACCTGAAAGATGCCCCAATCCTAGTGCCGCTGCTAAGCGCGCGCCGCACGGCCCATCACCTGGAAGAGGCCCGCCAGCTTGCAAGGACCTTGGCCCGCCGCACACCACCATCGATCTCCTTTGCTCGTGGATACTCCATGATGTCGATCGATGTCCATGGTGGACACCAAATCGAGGTCTTCCAGCACTCAAATCAAATTTATTGGTAGTGGATTTATCTCTTCCTCCTTCGAATCAGACTAGCTAGCTAGCCTCAAATCAATCTGAAAGCAACCAAATCGAGACCTGCGGCTCGCACCTGCACGTGGAATTTCCCCATGGGTGACGACCTCACAGATCCTTGGAGCAGATCGAGGTTGAAGATGATGGTCACCTGCGCCCCTCGAGAGGTTGGCGAGGTAGAGCGGTGCTGGAGATCAGGGAGGGTAGCTTCTGGAGTCTATTGCGCGGCATTTTTGGGTTAACCCAATAACCCATCAAGTAAACCAGTGTAGCACTAAATATTTTTTTGGGTCAGCCCTTTGGGTTTCTACCCTACTAGTCAGGAATTGGGTTTTGGGTCATTGGGTTGACCCAAGAAATTCTGCATCCTGACATACAGGCATTGCACCATTCTTATATGTTAACGTATGGTATGAGTATTTGGGAAAGAAACACACACCAAGTTTTGCTGGCTATTTCTTACCCTAGCAATCACTGGGAGCTGCTCCTGGCCATGCCATGCAGGGAACAGTACCAGCACATTGATGGTCTTTCGAAATGTCACTAACTTAGCCTCCATGATTTGCTATGCCCGTCAAGTGTGCGTAATTAAGAACCATGGAAGGAGATTGAAAGAAAAGGTGGGAATGTAATAGGCAGTTGTTTTTAACCTTAAACAAACACGGTGGATCCTATTGGTCACCTAAATGAATTATCTGCAACAATAATCCCGCTTTCTTAAGAGGCTTCTCACATAAAGTACCTACACAATTTGCTAATTATTGGTTTTGACATGCTTGTTTGACCCATGACATTTCATCACAAGAAAATTACAGAACTTCAGTGCTTTGGAGCTACAAAAGCCCACTTCAGTTTCACTGAGCGAAAGTGACATTATGACTATTCTTCTCATCATTAATGGCCACAAACAAGCATAGACAGTTTTACATCAAGAAGACTGCTGAACCATGCATTAAACACCCTCAAATGAAATGTCATAATATTTACTGCTTTCATTCTATAAACATATATGACTGACCATAATATATTGAATGCCAATGTGAGTTATTCATTAGCAGGAAGATGTTATGTTATCTTCTAGTAAAAGTGCTATGAAAATATATCACAACATCAGGTAGTTAGGGCGAGATATATAGAAAATCACCTGAGCAATCTTAATTAAGCGTATTGAGTCTAGTACTTTTGCCGACACCAAATGGAATAGCTGGAAAATAAATAAATAAATAAATAAGGCTTGTCAGGAGTAATGGAAAAAGGAGAACAAATGCTAAAGCTGAATATAAAGCCACACAAACTATAGGAGTATAGGAATACCTCCTGAACCAAGGAAGTTGTGTCTTGAGGCCATGTGCCATTATCATCAGAACTCTGAAACTTGCGGCACAACTCTTTGACACATGAGAAGGACGACAATTTAACTGTTCATGAAAAAAAATATGCATTAAAATGACGATTTTCAAGCATAAAAAATAAATAATTTTTCGACGAACTCAAAGAAAAGTATTCAATGCTGTGCAGAATATATAACAGATCTTGCATTGAAAGTCATACCCTGCCAACTCTCCTCAGGTGAGAGAGAATTCAATATTACTTCTAAAACATTTTTCTTCTGACTGATAATATCATGAGGAAAAGCAATGCTGATGCAAGACATGGCACAATTGAGCACTTTATCTAGAGAAACGGAGGCACCTTCACTTTCATCTTGTTCTGTACAAAAGAAGCCATGCACAAAAGCTAAAAAAGTGAAAGAAGTACTTGGAGAAAAAGCTGAGAATTATATGATATGATCACATGTGTACTGTAACATTAATTTAGCGTAGAATTATGTAATCAAGTATTGCAGTTCTGTGTCTGCAACTTCCCAATTTATTAAGATAGATAGAACTACATATTTTAGGGATAAGTACATTGAACGATTATAGAATAATATTTTATTACATCCATTTTAATCCTAATGTCTCTCTTAGTAAATAAAGTCTCACTATGTGCTACATGGAGGGTATGAATGTATTATTATGGAGGTGCCTTATCAACCTATTCTCGAAAAGGTACTTGGGACTCAAAATTGGTGTTGCTAACGTCCATAATTGTCAGAGAGCATCAGACAGAAGGGATGTTCTTGCATGATTACAAGAATTGTAATTTAAGCATAGCCACTAGCTGAATGCATTAAAGGAGCTCAAAATGACAACTGACCAGCACCAGCAGATGAAGTAGTTGAAGATGAACCCTTTGCCTTACAAATGACAGATTGGTTGCAAACCTTGTACAGCATAGGAAAAATAATATTGAAAAATCCTGGATCTCTGAATGCTGTGATCACCTGAAAAGTGAAGAAAGAAAGAAGAAAAACTTAAGTACATGGTACCAATTGTAAAATTCTATAAGAATCGCCTAAAGGCCATATAATTGCAAAACATGTGCTCCTAAAATGGCACAATAAGAGAATGCGTCTCTTTTGGGATCCATTAGTTCATGTATATATCTACTATCTAAAAATGTTAAAAGATTGATTAAATTCCATATAGCATGGTTCACCAGAAGAATATATTATGTATCTCCCTAGGATGCTTTGAGCAAAGGGTTTAAAAGGATCCCAGGACTCGCCTGTTGAGAATTATTGAAATACTTTCAACATGATTAAGTTACAACCTTCAAGAAAAACCGAAGTTCAATAATTACCATTAAGTAGTCGAAAGACATTCTATTAAAGAAAATGCTGTCTGCTAAAACAAGAAATGGTAGGTCAACAAAAAGTAAGGGTCCAATAATTAGATGAGGAATGAAGAAAAATACTTTCTGTAAACACAAGAAAGCTGCTTCCCGGTACAGTTTTGTTTTCTTATTGCATGCAGCACAAACAGCATCTAGTATACCACTTGGCAAGCTGGAGTCTTCTGCTATTATAGCAGCATGACAGCAAGAACACAATGAAGCCAGTGCATCCAGAATAGCATCTTTTCCCTGTTGAAAAATATAAGGAAACAAAATGAATTATCAAGAATCGATAAGATCCACAAAAAAAATGTATAAGCAGGCCACCCAGTTATCATTCCACGAACAAATGAAGGGTAGCGTGAGATACCTCCCAGAATCGACCTGGCAATTCTTTCAAAAGTGATTTGAGAATATTATGGTGGTGAGCTGAAAGGGATTCTCCGATAACATCACATAGCTTCTTTGTAGCCTTGGCTGACTGCAAGGATAAGGATGTACAATAAGCATATTACAAGCTACAGGACTGTTTAACTGTTACTGATCTGATATGCATATGGACATGAAATTATGAAACAGAGACTGTACCTTTCTTTTACCAGCCCATGATGACGATGACATGCAATTACACAAAAGAGATACAGTTTCTGGTAAATACAGTGTTAGGGTTACTCTTTCACTGCTAGGAATATCCTCCCAAAGTTCTTCATATAAGGCACTGGTATCTTTGTCATCATCAAATCTGAAAAGAAGTTCTGTTTATACACACGGAAAGGTTTCTTGTATTTATACAATCATGAACTCAAGCATTATAAATATCTAAAAATTAATGTCAGAAGTAAAGAAAAATGCAAGGTTAATTAATGTGTCCTTCACATACCTTGACAAAAAAATTACAGGGACAACCACTGCATTATATCCACCAAGAATATCTGCTGCATTGCTCAAGTAGGCCTTAATAAGAATTGCACCAGATAACTGATCATTTTTCCCACCAGAATGCAGAGAGGTGGTATCTTCAATAAGCTTCTGAGCCTGGGAGGGGCTAGCATATTTCAAAACAGTAGCACAAGAGGACGCAAAGGCCCTTTTTGCTGCTAAACTCCTTTCCTCCAGAACAGCACTATACAGTAACTTCAGTAACAATGTTGAGAATGGTTTGATGTCAATCATGACCTTCTGTACCAACAAGGTGATGAAGCTAGCAACACCAACTCTGAGATGAGACAGAAAATGAATGAAACCATATGATTGAAGTAGTGAGAAATGCAGCATTTGATGCTATCATGAATAAGATTTAGGGAACATATCTGGTGGAAACCACAACCTTCGTGAAAACCCGTGCAAACCATGGGAAAAAAAGTCATCTAAATTCATGAAAAAAAATCACACATATAGATGATATGATGATACACAACCTTGGTTTGCGAGATATAAAAATAACAAATTTCAAGCCAAGAAGCTGTCCAGATGATTTATTAGAAATTTGTTATTTTTATATCTCACAAACGAAGTCGAGTTTGGACAAGATATTTTACAAGATTGTGTATCATCATATCATCTACAT
This sequence comes from Panicum virgatum, assembly GCF_016808335.1. Classification (NCBI taxonomy): domain Eukaryota; kingdom Viridiplantae; phylum Streptophyta; class Magnoliopsida; order Poales; family Poaceae; genus Panicum; species Panicum virgatum. The sequence goes on along the minus strand of NC_053138.1, from coordinate 1,500,812 downwards.
GTGTGATTTTTTGGGTGAATTTAGATGACTTTTTGTCGTGGTTTGCACGGGTTTTCACGAAGGTTTAGTTTCCACCAGATATGTTCCCTAAGATTTATGGTACAAGCAATCCAAACCTTGTATTTAAACCAACAGCTGATCTAACCATTTGGGCCAGGCGAGGGACCAATATATCGAGTGAATTCTTGTCAACAACTTTTATACAAATATCAAGGGTTTCCCACATTGGAGAATCTTTAGCCACAGCTATCCGCAAGCTTTCAAGCTTATCTGTTTTGATGCCAGCATTTCCTGCATGCATCTTGATCCAAATACAGGAGTGAGTAAAGTATTGCATCTGTGAGATATACACATGAACATCATCAGTCCTTATAAAAGGGAAACAAAATTAGCATACCTCGACGTAATTCAACCTTTGATCCTCCAGACTTGACAAACATTCAAGCATACAACTAACAAGTTCTGCCAGATGAGGCCGAAGGGCAGGCCCAGCTCCCTAAAGACATTAGGAAGTCATAAGCCAAGGATATCCCTTTAGTGTGTTAAATTGGTGATGGTAGCTACAAAAGCATAGAATATACATATGAAATGCATAGAGAAAAAAGTTCTATGATCTTTCGTTTACTGAATATGTGAAAGTTAAAACACAGATGTTGAGAAAAACTACCATAAAATTTAGTGAAATACTAAATCTACAATATAACTCATTATCTATATTTCTGCCCTTTTTCATCCTCTCCTCTGTCTATTGTATTGTGGTTCACGCTCGAGGACACTTCTGTATATATATAATTAAAATACCATAGGGGATTCTCCTACTGTCTTTCACTAAAAAATATGTATGTATATATAACTGATTAGGAAAAATATGCAGCTCAACTTGCTAAGTTTTACCATCAATATACCTTAGCAAGCTTCATCACCAAACTAATTGAGGCTTTTTGAACACTTGAAACTTTACTGAGTATGCCTTCAGAAAGCAAGTATGGCAGCACAATGTTCATTGTCTCATTTGCATCAGAAGTAGAAGTTAGTGACACATCACAAAGCCTAATTGTCAATGAGCTCACGGCTCGGCACAAACTGTCACCAGCATTACGCACAGTTTCCTTTATGTCATCCATTGCACGGAAGGCGGTTGTCCATATTTTTCTCAAATGCTTTGAAACCTTAAGACCAGTAAAGAAAAGCTGAGTTATATTTTGCTCAGAAAGGAAATTTAAAGCCAGATTCATACAAAAACTTTAATATAGGCTGTGTCAAACGAAATAGTGAACTAACTAAAATTTCCATAACACCGCGGATAAATGATCGATTACCTGACTATATCTTCGACCTTGGATGATGTCTGCAAGTGCAAGACAGGATGCTTCACGTGAGCGCCAAAGCCTTGATCCAGATTGAACCAACAAATCCTCTACTATGACATCGTAATGTTCATCTATTGCTTTTTTTGGATCTGAGACAATTAACTTCCAGATGTGTCCCATTGAATCCTAAAAAGTGCAACTGGAACTATCAGCTCAGAGCCTCAGAAGAAATGTGCTATGAACTTATTAAGAAATATGTTACGGCATAATAAGATAAAATATTAAAATAGTATTTATAGATATTAATGGCAGACATAAAACTTGTGAGAATTTAGTAGATTCCATAAATAGTTAGGTTTTAAAAGAAAGTTAGTGGTACTTGCTGCCCAGAGATACCCTCTAAGATGAGATTGGGTCACTTGCATGATTGTGCAAGGGCGTGCATTGATTACTAGAAAGCTATCATCATGGTAGAAACCTAATCTCAATGAGTTACATTGCGAAATATATGCAGTATTTAACTAAATTATTAGATGTTTTCTCAACAACGGAAAAAAAAACTGAGGCAATCTTATCCGCAAATCTGATTACAGGATAGAAAAGTATATAGCAGTATAATATAACTAACACAAAGCTGAAATACAGTTGTTAAGTTATAAGTTCAAACTTTTCAGTGTCTAACAAACCAGTATGTGAACATGGTCACATAGATAACTTATTACTAAATTGGTGAAATCAATATAAAGTTAAGCTTAACTAGTTGAGCTAAATGGGGCATCATGTACTTGCTTAGTGCCTCAGTTTCTTACTTGGTTATATGTAATTTTACAAAATTATGTCACTCAACCAAGCAATTTAGTTTTGGTCGAACAGACAAAGAAATAAGAAACATAGAAGATGGCAGATATAGTGATGGGAGTGCACACTTTGATACCTGGATGTTCTTGTCAGGATCGTATTGGTAACGGACAAGCCTAGGAATTAAGGCATTCAGATAAGGTTGAAGTGCCTCGCCAGCTTGTTTGGCTATCTTGGAAAATCCAAAAGCAGCACCCCTCTTGGAATTGAGAGCAGCCTGATAATTAGCTAGATCCATGAACTTGTATATGAGGTCAGGTTGCCCCATCTCATTGGCAAGGCTGCACAGCTCCTTGTAGGTGGTAAGTTTCCCTCCAGTAGGATTATTGCCAATTGTGCCTTCTTGAAAGACCTCAGAGTCCTCCATCAACTAATGCGAGTACAATAAAACATAAATAACTTGGAATCAAAACATAATCACCTAGGGATAAAACATATATCGAGAAAATCATGCACCTTAATAGCTTTTTTCTTCTTTGCGGCGCCAGTCAGTGTGTTCACAAGAGCATGAACAAGCTGCTCTTTCATAGATGCATCACCAAGCTCATACACAATGCTCATCCCTTGGGATGCCAAATCTTGTGTAAGCTCATTTGGATCACCAAGGAGATGGGAAAGAGCTTCCTGTGAAAGAAATGGCAGCTACATTTGTCAACAAGGTGGAAGAACTCTGGTGGGAAGACAGTGATCAAATGTAAGTATTAGCACCACCCTAAGCAGGAACTGTGCTAGCTGAAGAGAAGATATACATTTCAACAGTATATGCATAAACCGTTCAGCTCAATTCAATCAAAAGATGATTTATTTTTTTGGCACCACACTACAGGGAAATTTTTAAATTCAGGCATAGAGTGACATGTGAAACCTAGCACGAACTTTCAATTAAATCAAAAGTTAGTGCAGGTTTTACGTGGGCTGGCAGGTACATGACCAATGCACTTACTAAAGTTAGCTTCCATGCCTAAGTCACTTTAGATTACTATGCTAAAGTTAGTTTCCATGTCTACGACACTGTAGATTACTATCACTAACATATCATACAGGCCAATCAGCATTATACAGTGATCTACAGATTATGCACTGTGGTAGTTTAGATAAAAGTAAAAAAAGAAAATGTATGAGCTCTTTAATAATCTATGTATCTTAATCTTGATTGGCAGACCTGGATTTGAGGAAGTAGTTCTAGAATCTTCGGATGTCGACCGCAGTACATTGTCAGAGAGACCAACCAGACAGTACCGGCACAGCGTTCTTCTTTTCTACTGCTAAAAATTAGTGTCTCAAACAACTTTTTAATAATTTTTTCTCGGGCCATTCCGTGTGCTTCTTCACAGACACTTCTTTCATAGGAGTTACTCGAGACTAGAGGTGTGTCACTAGTAAGATAGTTTGTTGCCTGGGAAAGGGAACCAAAGTTTGTCTCCAGTATCACATCTGCTGTCACAGGAACTTCTCCCCATATGAAAGATAGAGCCTCCCCGGCAGCAAAAAGAACATCTTCTACCTGAACAAGCATAATTTTAATATATTTCAAAGAATAGTATTATGTTAGCTGCAAGTTTTGTGTCGCTACCTTAGAACGTGAAAGACTAAAAATCAAGTCTAGTGCATTATTAAGGTGCGGAAAGGACATCTCATTCCAACATATGTGCCCCAATGATACCAGAATTTTCTGAATAGCCTTAGTATCATTTTCAGAAAGCAGCTTAGTCAGCTTCTCATGCAGAATGGTTAATAGAGCACCTGCAGGAAAATATAATTCAAATAAAAAATATCATAGATCATGAACAGCATAGCTCATATGCAGTAGTGTGGAATAATAGAATTGGTGTAATGGATGATTGTATTAGCTTGAGCCTTAGGGCTGAATATATAGGGGTACATGACTTGGAGGGCAAGGAGCCTCTCCTACAGATATGGTAGGATACGGATACAATCCTAATCTACCTAATATAGAGATATCCCTAATATACTCTAACATCCCCCCGCAGTCACAGCCAGGGTTTTAAAATCCGACCGGTGACCGGTAACCACCGGCCTCCGGTTCCGGTATACCGGTCCGGTTTGGCCGGTTACCGGTCGGAACCGGACAAATTCAAATTTAAATTCAAACTTCCCAATTCAACCGGTTCGTACCGGTATACCGGCCGGTTTGGCCGGTATACCGGCCGGTTTGACTGGTAACCGGTCAAATTCAATTTTTTTTCTTTTTTGGTTTAAATTCAAATGCCCGCAAAGTATACTAAATAAATGTTTGTATAACATATTTTAGTCTAAATGAACCCTCCAACCCTCTTTTGTACTACTTTTACATTGTATTTGTATACTTTTGTATGCACGCTTTTTTTTGTTTAACTTCAAATCCCCGCAAATTATACTAAATGAACGAATTTTTGAGAAAATTTGACACCATTAGATTTGTTGCATCTTGAAGTATTTTTAGGAATTTTTTGAGAATTTTTCATTTTTTTGAATTCAAATTTAAATTTTGAATTTGGACCGGTTTCATACCGGACCAAACCGGAACCGGTCCGGACCGGTTACCGACGGTTTGGTGAACCCTGGTCACAGCGGGAGCGTTGCAGACGGTGAGACTGGAGAGAAGTCGAAGAGCTGACATCCCCCCGCAGTCACAACGGTCAGTGCGTCGCAGATGCTGTGGCTGGAGTGGAAACCCACAAGGTTGCTCAAGTACATGGTAGCCCTTTGTGCCGATGTCGAGGTAGCCGAGTTGGAGGGTGAATAGCCATGGTCGAGGATGCCGTGCGTAGGGTAGCCGTGGTGGACGTAGCTGTCGAGGTAGCCGATGCAGAGGTAGCCGCACATGAAGCCATTGGCGCGCAAGGGGGCGCCAAACAGTGGTGGCGCGGAGGCGCCGTAGACGAAGACGGTGATGCGTCGAGGACGAAGCGAAGATGATGCCGTCAAACCGCCAAGGCCGAGGCGAGTACCGGGTTTGCCAGACCCAGTAGCGCGTCGGGGACGAAGGCACGCGTCGGTGTTGCCAATACCGGACGTACAAGGAAGAGCGCACAACCAAGTCGCAGAATGTAGGGGACCAGCAGAGAAGGTCTCGACGACAGTTGCGGCGCAGAAAGGCGAGGGATAAGAAGCCGATGCAGCGCGCGGTTGTTGGAGTAGACGAAGTAGGCGAAGTAGAGACGACGGTGGCAGCGACGAGGTCGTGCTAGACGAAGCGTGGAGATAGAGCAGCCGAGCACTAGCCCAAAGGCTAGCTAGCTTGGCGTAGTGGTCGCGGCGGCGACAGTCGTACAAGTCGGCGAAGAACTCGAATAGCTTGACGAAGACCATGCGCAGGAGGCGCAGCGACGCGTAGTCGACGACGAGGTCGTGGACGTGGTCGGCAGCGGTGAGGATGCAATGGCGAAGGAGACCACGGGTGGCGCCGCAGCTGCCCGAAGAGGCGAAGTAGCGGCAGCCCTCCATACTCGGGGAAGAGGCACGCAGTACGAGGACGGACGTCACGGGAGCCATGTGGATCACGCACGTCGGTTGATCAGGCCGAGTATGCGCGAGGCGAGACGACGATGGGCGAAGCTGGCGGAGGCATCCCGATCGATGGAGGCGATGACGAGCCGGCGGAGGACGACGTGCGACGAAGCGGCAAGGTGGGCGGTGCAGACGGGCGTCCCCTAGGGCGCCGTCCATCTTGCCATGCCACAGTCGTAGTCGAGGAAGAAGCCGGTGAAGTCGATGCCGACGTCGAAGTAGAGGTGCGAGGTCGACAGGCGGTGGGCGACTCAATCTCGATCAATGATCGAGTAAAAGATCAGAGAAACTAGTCAAAACGAACCAGCAACAACTTCTTGTGTAGAACCTCCGTGTGTGCGTAGCGTATGCCCTCACCCTCTATCTCTTTCCTTCTGCTCCCACCACGGTAGCCATGGCAAGAGAAAGAGGGAGGGAGACAGAGATGGGGCGGCCTGGCGAGAGGATGGGCCTTGTCGGGGGTGGAGACCAAAGGGGCGGAGCCCGTCCGCCGGTGGTGGACCTCGGCGCGGATCCGTCGGGGGAGGCGGAAGCGTCGTAGCCAACCTGCCAGTGGCGGATCCCGCCAGGGGAGAGGCGTGAGGGCGCCGCACCGTGGGCGGAAGATCCCGGGCGGCGACACCATGCCCCACGGCGTGGATCGGCGGGGTAGGAGGACGGGGTGGAGCAAGTCCGCCAGCGGTGGAGGAAACCGTCGGGGATCCGCCGGAGGAGGCCAGAGCAACGGAGCCGGCCCGCCAGAGGCGGATTCCGCCAAGAGAGGCGCAGGAGGAGGAAGGCCAAGGCCAGCCCGTGGACGACGACACACCCGGTGAGTTCATCACGATTTGTTGCTGCTGGACGACCTTCTATGACGGCGGATCAGCAATCTGCCGCCGAACTTTTTGTGGGGCGCAGCCCCCGGTGGAGATCAAGGGCGACCTCCCCGGGGGCGCGCTAAGAGGTCGTCGAGGGGACGCACAAGAGGCGCGCCGAGGAGGATGACCTGCGATGTAAGGAAAGCAAGGGCGCGGGTGGCGGCGGCAGAATGTTTAGCCTAGGATCCCAAACCCTAATCTCGTGATACCATGTGGAATAATAGAATTGGTGTAATAGATGATTGTATTAGCTTGAGCCTTAGGGCTGAATATATAGGGGTACATGACTTGGAGGGCAAGGAGCCTCTCATACAGATATGGTAGGATACGGATACAATTCTAATCTACCTAATATACTCTAACAAGTAGACATTTGAATAGCAAGTTTAACCTGTAGAAGAGTTTTGGTTGATGGAAGGCAGCGCACAACGTAGACCAATATGACCAAGAGATACCATTGCAACGGATGCTAATGCCGAACCTTCAGAGTCGATAACTTTTACAAGAATATCAACTACATTTTTTACCATTTCTTCAGGTATCTGCACATTCGCACATCAGTCCAACAAATCAAACTTAAATTGAAAAGTATAGAAAATTAGGTATTCATAAAATGATGTACTCAAAGTCTCAAACAAAGTTTCCTAAGCGATATATTATGGCAGCCAAATTGATTGCATCATATACACTCAAACTTGTGAAGTGGCCACAATTAACTCAAAAAACTTAGAAATTAGATATTTATGTCCACAAACTTGTACAAGTGGTTCAGACAGGTTCAATCTAGTTTGGCTCGCAACTTAAGAAAACTGCGCTAAATTTCATATAAGGAAACAGCAAATAAAAAAATCAGTAACAACAAGCTACAAAGTTAGGAGGATGGAAGCAATATGAACATACATAAGATTGCTTCAAACAACCAGCAGTTAGATATCCAATCGCACATAACAGTCCATGATAATTTTCAAATCTGGCACAATTCATCAAATAGCCACATGAATTAGAAGTTACATGGCAATACAAAGGACATGTCACCACTGTTGAAATTTCCATTTTCATACCTTGTTGGGCGGTTTTGATCAAGTGTTGAAGTGAACTCAGACAGAAGAGTTAGTGCAGCAGAGCTTGAAAGAGCTGAAGAAGCAATACCAAGCAGACGCGAGGCAGCTTCACGAGCATCAGAATCAACATGACCCAATAGACCTCTTAGCCACTGTATGCGGTCTGCATACCGCAATAACACCATCTGCAAGTTATGAAACAATAAATCTAACAGTCTGAGGAAAACATGAAGTTCCTTTTAATAGATGACATCAAACAGAAACCTTTGGTTGACGAGAGGAAAGATCAACCAATGACTTCAAGGCCAATGCATGCAGTTCGCTAGACCCTTCATATGACATCGCATTTTCTAAGATGATACACATTTTTGCTACTGGGGAATGAGATGGATCTTCTTGCGCAAGATTTGGACTATCACTAGACTCAAAGCACTTCATCAGAAACTTGATCATTGAAAGAAATGTTTTTGAAGGAAAAAGCAATTTTCCATTTGTCTGGTCATCAGAACATAACAACTGTGGTCTCTGATGGCAGATATAATTTAGCATCTCTGTAACATCAGGATATTTGAAATCAGCAGATCCCACAGATGATTGCCTCCCATCATTTAGAAGATTCAGACCAGCTAGAGCCATTTCCCTAGGACAACACAACCAAATAAGTGAAGGATATATATATGGTTAAGCATAAATAACTTATAAAATGCATGCCCTGAAGAGATGTGCTAATGTATCAGAATCAGAATCGAGAATTTTCTTCAGCATGTGTGTATGGTAAGCAAGATCACCAACTGTTCTCAATTCATTTGACAAGGTCAGAACTGAAGGAAGTCGCTACTTCTATGCATCTAGAGGACATGAGAAGCACTTCTTGAGATCAGCAAAAGGACTTTTACAACATTGAGTCTGGTGAACAGTTATTGATCTAGTAGGTTTCACAATCGGAATTCGATCTAATGGTTTTACTGACTGACAAGTATGATAACAAGTCTACGATAATCTATAGCATCACCTCATACAAGGACAATAAACTCTTATTACTCAATTTGTTATTGCAAGATTTTCTAAAAAAAACAAATGCTAATTGCATTGCATGCATAGTTTAGGAAGACAGATGAATGCCACTATGACATGCCAGAATATAGAGTTGAGCATGCAATGCAAGCAACAGTGGGACACTAAACAGTCAGAACAGATACTAAAAGCACCAACCATGTTATCAGAATTGATGTTAGGAAACGTAAAAAGGGTGTACCCAGTGCTGAAAGCTCACACACCAAATGGGGTCTTGGGAAGGGAATTTGCACTTGAGGTTCTTGTGGGAAAAAAATATTTACAAAGTGATGTGGAACAAAAATTACAATGGGTGACCCGGTAGTATAAGTGGAGAAAAGTATCATGTCAAGATAAATCTTTTGTAACCAACCTTATGTCCAGTTTCACATCTGAGGCCCCAGTCATGCAAATGTACCGGCTTGGGCAGTGCTGCGTATCATACAATGTTGTTGCCCATCTTATAGCAGAAAACCGAACCTCACTTTGCTCCTTTAAGAAAAATTCATTACAAGAATGTAAGATCAGACAACTACATAAAGTTCAAGTCAAGAGCATAGCATCCATTGGATTTAGGCCCTTGGAGGTAAAAAGATATTGCAATTTGGGAATAATGCAATAAAAAAAAGTGATGCTGGAGGCCCATGTATCCATAAGAGTTCCAACTATCATAACCACAAGAATAAATAGCCACCCTATAGAAACTCCCCATACAGAGCATGACCAAAGGAGCCATCAGTGATAACTCCATATACAGAGTATGACCAAAGGAGCCATCAGTGATTGGTTGTCAGGCTTCACATGCGAAGAATACATCATTTGTCATTTTTCTTAAGAAAAATGTGGAGAAGAATTTGGATCTTTTAGTTGCTCCAATGATGAGGTCTAAATTCAGATTTCAAATCATAGTTGAAGGATTAATATGTGACTTCTTTGAGGTGACCATGAGCGCATCCTGAAAAGACAGATAAATGTGAAACTGGTGTGGTCAACATGCTTGTAGTATGGTGGTAAGTCCTCCAGTCGTGAGGCTGCCGACATAAGACCCCTCACTGTGTTTTTCCCCAAACATATGGGTTAAGACCCAGCCTATGAATTTGTTCAAAAAAAAAAAGACCCAGAGTATGGCAGCAGTGTCCCTGTACAGGTAGGAGCCAGCTTTCGGGTACCATTTCTCAACCTTTCAGGCAATGCACTCATGATATCTCTCCCCTTGGATCGAGCTTTTGAACAAAAAAACAAGAATCCAAAAACTTATTGTGGACTGTTAAAGAGATCGTCAGAAATTGTTTGAGAGAAGTTCTTTGAATTTCTAACATATTTATGCATCAATTTTAATAGTAGTAGTTGCAGGAATAAATATAAATCCAAATGTAAAATTCAGAAAATCAATCTGATTGATGGAGCTGAGGTGCTTCTATATTTATATGAACTTGGTTGTTTTGCATATCACTCGCACCCGTTATATTATGTAATAGCTTTACAACTGGTTTATGATTTTTTTTCTATTATTAAACTAAATACAGGATGGAGTTTCCTGTACTTTCCTAAAGCAAGGACTCAGATTTTGATCTTGCAACCCTCACACTGAAGGTAATTATATCTGCATTCACAAACTATCACCAGTAATGATACCATCTATGTGATCGTGATAATAAAAGCTTATGATGAAAACAACAACTTTACCGCTTCACAATTTTCCAGAAGAAGCACCTCAAGATTCTTCAGTACTATCATTGAAGCACCCTGATATCAAGGCCAAGAAAAAGAGAATGAAGATAGCAGATAGTTCTCCAATTAAAGCTGGGCAGACACTAGATGCATAGAAACCATGGTAGACTCATGATGTAAACAGAATAACAAACTACGCAAGAATGTTATAAAATCTGTTCTGGATGGTGGCAAATCTGTGTTTTAGGTTGTTTATTCCTTATAAGGTGCATGCTAGAGTGTCCTGCTAGATGAACCAACTCTTCGGGCGTCGCTTCTGGTGCAGGAGGCTAAGCATTCTTCCAGACGTCCCAGGAGCCCCGTAACGTATTGAAGCTCACATATTACTTGCGAGCAATCGTATGAAGGGTCGCCAACACACAATATGAAATGTCATTGGATTGATGTATAATTCTGAATCCTAAGTATTAACAAAGCAATCATATTAATTAATCAAGTAAAGTTAAATATGAACTTCATGTGCAAAAGAACTCCCCTTAATTGACCTGGATGTCAAAGGCAAACAAGTCCATACTAAACCTTTTGGAGGCAAGGACCAAAGCTTAAACGAGTCATTGCCGCCAATCCAGCACATAGCTTGATTGTAGCAAGTTTTGACCATGAAGCTGAATTGACAAAAAGCTAGCATTTCAAGCCATATCAACCATTAAACCAAAAAAATTGGCTGTGCAGAGTGATCAATTAACTAAATTTCAAAATCATCACTACAAAAATCTTCAGTAGGTCATGAAAGCACACTTTGGAGAAAGCAACATGACCTTAAGAGTTACCTTATATGCTGTAGCAAGGGACGTAGCCGCCTCCTGAATTGTCAGACGAAGCGATTGATCCTCCAGTCTCAAAGCAGTAAAGAGTCGTATAGCCATGTCGGTTTTATCGCTGCAGTGAAATAGAGTTGCAAAAAATCATTCATTAGAACACAAATGAAAGGAGAGCCATGAAAGTTTAAGAAAATATCATGCCTGAATAAATTTGGCATTCGAGAAGCCAGCAAACCGATAGCCTGGTATGCAAATATGTTGGTATCTCTACCTGTAGAATCTGGAGAGAAAAAACAACAAACTGTTCAATATTTCTCCATTCCATATCAGAAACTTGGTCATCAAAAATATCCAACTCCCAGATAATTGATGCGGGAGTGGGGGAATCAAAGATAAACCACATTTAGATGAATAGAGAAAGCAGATAAGTAGTTCAAAGACCTGTCTCTGTAGAGGAAGAACCATCAAGGGAGCGCAATATTCCACTAAGGATAACTGGACCGATTAACTTTAGCTGGTCGGTTACTGCCTAAATTATTAATCATTCATATCAGCTTAAAATATGGTAAATTAATTAGCATATGTGTCAAAACTAAAAGCTTGAACAAAATAAGCCATTAATGCTAAAAGATAAGATATTCGTTGTTAGAACATGCAAAGTGCACATACATGTTTGAAAACCCAGACAGTGAACTCCATTCCTAACTGCTTCAGCCTTGAAGTAGTTCCGCTTCCTACAAGCATAGAAGAACAATGAAAGATAAGATGAATTAATGGATAAACATAAATTGAGAAGTTAAGTTATTGCCCTGTTGTAACAGCAAAAAGGATGGTTCTAATAATAAATTAAATATCAGATTGGGGAAATAGAGTCATTGGTAATAGGTTCACAGGAATACGAGTTCAACATATCAGATAAATCTGTGCTTAATTGCATGATTAATAATAAAGACCAATTAGTAACTCATCAAGGCCAGTGAAACTGCTTTACGAACCAAGATGAGCATGATCCTAGAGTAGAATAGTATGTTGTAAACAATGCAGTCTATTTCATATGACTAGGGGAGACAAGCAAATAAAGCGTGGTACAAACATTAACAAACAAGATGCATTTTAATAATGATATATTAAGTATGGAAAGGCTACAGTTGCCAACAGCAGAGTTTATTAAAAAGCAACAATTGGATACCGCAAGGCATAAGACCAATTAGACACACAAAAAAAGTAATAAATGGTAAAGGGATACAAAAGTGGATACCATAGATACAGCCAAAGATACATTGAAGTGTGTGTGGAAATGCATTCGCTGCAGCAATTGACCGGCAGAAAACACTCATAAGCCGCATACGCAATGAAGCATGTGCTGGGGAAACTTTCAGCTCTGCAGCTATATTTTCTGCACCCACAGTACCTGCCTCACCAGACAACATTATCAGAGAGCCAGGCTCGAAAAAAAATATTTATATACAAATTGAGACAGAGAAAAAGCAAAGGGGTTGAAATTCAAACTACATCAATCAAGATCCTAAAAATAGAAAATGCAAACTACATCAATCAAGATCCTAAAAATAGAAAATGCATACCATTGAACAGCGTGAACAGTTTCTTGATGAGGTTGGGATCTTCTAAATTCACAGTTGATGCTTTGCGCTTTAACAACTCATCTCCTTTCTTAGAAACTGATTCTTGACTACGTTGAAATAGCGGTTAGCATCATTGTCGATCCACATAAAAAATTCCGGTATATTGTAGACAAAATTCTGAAATGGAATTACCTATCTGAAGCAGCAGATAAATAAAGAGGGTAGACAATCTCAGGTGCAAAGTTCATAGCTTCAATGACATTCAAGATTCCTAGCTGAAAAGATTGAACAAGAAATTAAACCACGAGAAGACCAGGTGCATTGTGCAGGCAGTACACTCAACAACTAAAATGTGTATGTGCGCTTGTCCAGTGCAGGCATGATTACACATTTTTTTTGTATTACCTTTCTTGATGCAAGTATGTCGCCTTTTAGTGGTAGTTTTCCAGTAACACGATCTGATTGTGCAACTGAAAGTCCTGATGGACATCCAATACTGTAGAATTTGACAGCATTTAAATGTCCAAGTCTCAAAATTTGTTCTATAAATTTCACTTAATTTAGCAAGGAATACATACCCCTGAGGTGGTGTTTGATACAATAATGTATGGAAGCAGAAGTCAGCAAATACTAGACCGTCATTGGATTCAGTTATTGCTTGATATTTTGAAGCAATGGTGGCATCCACCTTATGTATGTTACATTCACCGATAGCCTGGAAGACAATAGAAGCAAATTTAGAAGGGAAAAAACATGTGAGTGCTATAGAATGTACGCACAACAGGGCAAAAAGGCAGATAAAATACTTCACAGATTGTTAAAATGCAATCACTCAAGAAGGGACATGACAAACCTTTGTCACAAGTCTCAAGATGATCCCTTGAAGATGAGCTGGAACATTTGATATATTGGCCAAGAAATCAGGCGCAATGTTTCCTTTCTCCTGTTACAAAGCAGTAAGCAGACACATTTAACTTTTGCAGAAATGGTGAAGCAACTCTAGATAAAATTAAAGATTAACAAAGGAAAAGAGAATACCTCTGTTGGCAGGCGTTCAAACGCCATCTCAATATATACGACGCAGAAGTTTCTGACAATTGTTGAGGAAGCAGATTCTGTATAAATCTTCCATAAATCCAGCATCGGCAGTGGAATCTCAGGCCTGTGCTTCACCCTTTTGTTGATGTGGCTGAGAATTTCCATAACCTGACCAAATCCAAAAAAAACAAGAATCGGTATCACACTTATTAACACTAATCCATAAAGCATTCGTAAAACTTTAAAAACAATAGATATGCTCCTTTACCAGAGAGCAGCCACATGTAGTACCACTACTGAGTAACAGGGCAGAACCTGATCGGGTTTACGATACTATAAATAAACGTTTAGGCACTCCTCAAATGCAGGATATTAGAAAGATCAGTGTAGAACACCACCATGGGTGTTCTAACTGTGTAAACTGGTAATGGTAGCTGAGGATATGCAACTCTTGCGAGCCCATAATAGACCCAATTTTGCACATAAAAAACTAATGGAAGGTTAGCCGCAGGTAAAATTAAGTAGCATGCTACCCTCAGTCGAACCGCAGAAACTGAAATTTCATCACCGCGTGAGCAATATGTGACATCACGAAGGAAGGAACAAACTAATCTAACTGAAGAGGGAGAGCGTCCGCCACGGCACACACTGAAATTCAGATCGGGCAAGCGGCTGGGAGAGGAGGACGAGGCGCGGTCTGGTGCGCTTACGAGCTTGCGGACGGCAGGCGCGGGGGAGGCGAGCGAGGTGATGGCGTAGGGGAGGACGCGCGCGAGCACCGGCGCGAGGCGGGCGTCGTCGGCGAGGGCCAGCCGCGTGAGCATCCGGTCCAGGGCGTCCAACCTCTCCGCGTCCGTCTGCTCCGCGGCGGCCGGAGCGGGCGCGGCCGCCGGCGCCGGCTGCTCCGCCATTTTCCCGCGCTGGTGGGTGTGGGAGTCGCCGCCTCGCCGGCGTTCCCTTCTTCCGGCGCAAGAAGGTGGGCAGGGGAGACTGGTGGAGTCGATGCTAGTCGGGTTCGAGTCCAAAAAAAAGTTTGTCTCGTATATGTCACATCGAATTTTCGGACATATACATGAAGCATTAAATATAATTAAAAAAATAATTAATTACATAGTCTGACTGATTCCTACACAACTTTCCCCAGACCCCGCACAGTGCGGAAAGCCTACGGCACTGGTACGCCTTTTTTTTAACTAATTCCTACGAGATGAATCTAATGATACTAATTAATTCATAATTAGATATTAATTGTCAAATAATAACGAAATGTGCTACAGTGGCTAAATCCAAACTTTTTACCAACTAAACACAGCCTCAATAATAAATGCTAATTGATGTCACATGTAGATGGTCTACGAAAGCGTCTGCTGCTACTCCGGCGTTGACGTCCAAGCCCTGCAGGCCCGCTCCGATGAGCACCTGGTTGTGGACCTTGTCTCTCTGGAGTCCGTGCGCGTAGCGCTCGAGTCGTATGAACTCCTCCGCCAGATGGCGGGGCTGAGGTCCTGGCTATGCTCCAACCTGGATCTCCTCTCGCTCGTGGCAGGCGTGGCGCTGGTGCTTCGCAAGGTCGAGCATGATCTGTTTCCCCGGCTCCTAGTCCAGGAGGCCAAGCTGGAAGGGGGCATCCTGGAAGCCCTCCTACTCCTGAAGAACTCAGCAATTACGCTCTTACATCTGGGGGAGACCGTTAAGGAAGGATTCGAACAAGTGGACGAATCGTGTAACACCCCTGGTGTTAATCACCACGCGGACAGTTTGCTTGGGACCGCGGACGGTCCGCCCGGATGCGCTCTGCTTCACCTACCTAGAGACAGGGGTTCGCCAGTCGCCGCCACGTGCCGGTCGCCGAGCCTTTTACCCGGCCAACCTAGTACAACGCGCATTGAAGTCGACTTAATCCCAACCCCAATCCCAGCTCTCAGTTCTGTCTCTCTCTCCCTTTCACTCGGTCTTCCTCCTCTCTCCGCTATTCCCGAGCTCGAGCAGCTCGACGTCGCCGGCCGATTACGCGAGCTTCTCTCCATGGATTTCAAATCCACCGCACCTGAAGCTCGACCACCTCCCTAGCTCCCTCCTCAACCCCTCCAACCACAGCCACGACCCCTACCTCGCCGGGAATCCCGGATTCCCCGGCCGCCAGTTCGAGTTTCGCCTAAACTCGACCTCGCCGTGGAACTCCATCGCCCGGCCACCATTTTCTTCGTCCAAGAGCTTGAATCGACTGTAAGTAAGCCGCTAGTGCTTGTGCTTCCCTCGTTCCTCCACGTTCTAGTGGTTTCCACGCACGTTCTCAACAAAGTCGTTTCTGACCGCCACGGGCCGCACGTCGCCGACTAGGTTAGGCTTGATTTCTTCGCGTGCATCGCCCATACCCGTGTGCGCCTCGTCTAGTAGATGGTGTAGTGCTAGCCTCGCCGTCGGTCGGGCCACCGTCGGCGGGAACGGCACGCCGCGGCGCCACGCCGGCCTCACTGGTGGCGCCATGCGGTGTCAAAAGACAGGAGTCGCGGACAGTCCGCCTAGGAGGGCCGGACAGTCCGCAGGTCAGGTTAGAAGTTGTCCAGAGACGTTGTTTCTGATGGTTTTCACAGAATTGAACTGCGGACGGTCCGCTATTGGAGAGCAGACGGTCCGCTATTGGAGAGCGGACAGTCTGCCGAAGAGTTCGAAATTTGTCCAGAGACGATGTTGTCTCTGGTGGGTTTCGCAGGAGTGAACTGCGGACGGTCCGCTATTGGAGAGCGGATAGTCCGCTGTAGAGTCTAGAATTTTGTCCAGAGACGTCGTCGTCTCTGGTGGATTGGCAGAGTGAACTGCGGATGGTCCGCCAAGGAGGGCCGGACGGTCCGCCAAGGAGGGCCGGACGGTCCGCCGTAGAGATGAAAATTTGTCCAGAGGCGTCATTGCATCTGGTGGTTTTGCGGAGTTGAACCGCGGACGGTCCGTTATTTTGGAGCGGACAGTCCGCCATATAGTTTTGAAGTTTGTCCAGAGACATAGTTGGTTCTGGTGGGTCTGCGGAATTGTACTGCGGACGGTCCGCCATTTGGGCGCGGACAGTCCGCAAGACATTGCTTTTTTTAAGTATAGTGATTGTATAGTTTGAGTTGCACTCAATCATTTCATATGCATTCGTGTAGCATCCGCAGTTCAGGATGGAATCTCTATTGATCCTATCAAGATTCAGGATGTCCTGAATTGGGAGGCTCTTACCTCTGTTCCAGAGATTCGGAGTTTTCTTGGGCTAGCAGGGTATTATCGCCGGTTCGTGCCGGACTTCTCAAAAATTGCTAGGGCCATGACTGAATTGCTTAAGAAGGGGGTCAAATTTAATTGGGACGACAAGTGTGATCAGTCTTTTCAGACTTTGAGAAAGCTCTTAACGTCGGCCCCTGTAATTGCTCAGCCAGATATTACCCGGCCTTTTGATGTGTATTGCGATGCATCAGGTACGGGTCTTGACTACGTCCTCATCCTTGTTTGTTCTCGCCGGATATTATTCGGCCATTAATACATGTTGTGATGCATCAGGTACGGGCCTAGACTGCGTCCTTATGCAGAATCAGCGAGTGATTGATTATGCCTCCCGAGCACTCCGACGCCATGAGGAGAATTATGCTACTCATGATTTGGAGCTAGCAGCAGTGGTGCATGCATTAAAAATCTGGCGTCATTATCTTCTGAGCAATTCTATTCATATATACTCTGACCACAAGAGTCTTAAGTATATTTTCACGCAGAGCGAGCTGAATTTACGCCAGAGACGGTGGTTAGAATTAATCAAGGATTATGATATGAAAATTCTTTATCATCCGGGCAAGGCCAATGTTGTTGCAGATGCATTGAGTAGAAAGGCAAGTTGCAACTGCATCTCAGCAACACCTATGCATGCAACTATATGCCAAGAGATGGAGAAGTTGAATCTGGTTATGGTAGTTGAGGGTACACTTACCAACATTACCCTCACTCCAACACTGCGGGATCAAATTATTGCTGCTCAGAGAAATAATATTGGCATGGAAAAGATTAGACAAAGGCTCAGGGAAAGTGACCATTGTGTGGCATGCTTCCAGCTTGATAGTGAGGGTGTTTTATGGTTTAAGAACCGGTTGGTAGTACCTAAGGATTGGGAACTTCGAAAATAAATTCTGGATGAGGCTCATCTCTCTAGGTACTCAATTCACCCGGACAGTAATAAAATGTACCAAGACTTGAGGCAGCGTTTCTGGTGGACGAGAATGAAACGGGAGGTTGCCAAATATGTGTCCAAATGTGATACCTGCAGAAGGGTAAAGACGAGCCACTTGAGATCAGCAGGCCCTTTGCAGCTGTATAGATCACCGGGGTGTCCGACCCTAGAGGGGGAGGGGGTGAATAGGGTCGCTAATCGCTTTCTATCCTAGGGCTCAATCTATTTGTATGAGATAAACCTAACACGTCCTACACGTGCTAGTTATGACTAAGGTTTATCTATGCTACTCTCTACTTACCCCTAAAAGAATTGCAACCTATAGCCAATCCTAATCAAACTGTGGCAACCCCGCCCAAATTAATCCGGCTTAAGTGCGCTAACCATTACCGAAACAGTAACTAGGGTTAACACGCACTTAAAACGGAGTAATCCGGCAGTGCTGTCGGGTAAAATCCCGATTAAACCACTTGAACAGGATCGACAAAGCAGTCCAGAGAATGCAACATTCCACAAATTTTACAGCATAGAGTATGAAATTAAATTATTATTACAAACCAAGTTTGAATTCACAAAAGTACAACAGAGATTAAGTACGGCGGAGAAATGAACGATATTCTACCGACGAATCAAGACGTCATGATGAAGCCCGTACATGACGTCAGCCACACCCTCAGATATACCACCTGAAAAACAAAGCCACAAGCAAGGCTGAGTATACTAATACTCAGTAAGGCTTACCCGACTAAGGGTATATTTAGCCCTTTATCTAGACATGCAAGGCTTTTGGCTTGAGGGGTTTGTTTTGCCGAAAATCATTAAGAGTAGATCCTTAATTTCAAATTTTAGCTTTCAAGTTCTAGTTCAATTAACCACTCTAGGTGAGCATCTACCCAATAGCATACATGGTGGGAAACAATTATCTTTCAACATTCAACCAACCATACTCATCATCATCATCTTTCACTTCTTACTCTATGTAGCAGAAGGGTTAAGCAGTCCCAAACCGTGAGAATCGGACGATTCGAATCGAATTTGTTAACCTTGCAAGGCAGACCTAAACACACGTCACGTGGTTACTCCCAGAGTCACACGTGCAATATTTCCCCTTTCTTTCCGGGTTGTGGATCAGGGTCACCGTCCTCGACTACAGAGTACGACGACTCTGCACCCGCATGTGCGCGCATGAGAAACGACGTTCAAAGAAGGTGAAAGTAAAGTCCACTTGCCGGTCCAATCAGGTACTTAAGCTTACCGATTACCATATTCTCGGCATGTGTCTAGTACGTTCAAACGCTTAACCACCACTACCACACACTGCGGCCTTATCCAATTTCACTAAACAGACGGGGCATCACAAGTACCACAGCCCCGCCCGTAATCCTTATAATTGCAGCGGGTATTAAACAACCAACTCCTATAATTCTCGCGAGTGACAGGAAATCACTCGACTTCTACCGAACACTTAGCATAGCCAACTAGCGACCTACACATACTAGTGTTCAAGCATAGGTACCTAGGATCATGCAACTAAGGTTCCAGTCAACTCCTGTAAACTTAAATGCACAAATAGATAGGAACAATAATAAGTTGCATAAATTTAAAATAGTTGGACATGCTCCGGGGCTTGCCTGAGAATAACACTAGGTCAGTGTTAGTTAAAGAACAACTGCTCGGCGAACATCTTCCTTCGGTCGTGTACATCGGGATCCATCCGTCCATCTTCTGGATGTGTCCACCATTCACCGTCTTCTGGCTCGACTCCAACGTCACATCCTTCACGTGGTTCATCTATCGTACCTAAATGAAATGCAACAATGTATACGTATGAATGCAAAGTTCCGAGTGGCTTAGTGATTTAGGTGTTATTAGTTTTCCTTCACGATAAAGTTGCAGTCCAACATGAGGTGAGTTTGGATGTGAAACTTCTTAATTAACATTTCCTGGGCAGTCATTTATAAAGTAGTTATTTAATACAACTTAGTTCATAAAAGAACGGGGTGGTTTCAAAATCTTACTAACTCATGTAACACCAGCACTTTAACAAAGACTAAATCACCAGTGTATAGTCCAACAATAAAGTTCCTCCCAGCTAAAGGCTAAATTGTATAGGTCAAATAGTGCAATTAATGGCAGTGAAAGCTTAACTAAATGTTGACTATCCTAAGATGAGATTACTATAAATTTTTCAGATTTAAAAGATCAGTACACAAGGCATGAAAAATAAAACACGTGATCGCTACATTAATCAAGTTTAAGTCATACAAGCAATTATACTGAGTTTCAGGGGCTCAAACTTTACTGTCATGATTATGTACTCAAGGGAGAGCTTTAGTAAAAGTATGAAATTTTTCTAATGAAGGAAACTAGGGTTTTTGATTTACAAAGTTTATTCATGAATAAATAAAAAGGACTAGTGATACCTTACTAAAAATTCCTAAAATTTTTCGCTAGCATATAGGAACTAAAGTAAGGCTTCTGTAAAAATTTCAGCTCAGGAAAACTAAAATAGAAACCTGTGGAATTAATTTTATTTAACATAGGCATAAACCAAGATCTAATGAAACATATAGCTAAAGTTGTCAAAATGTCATCAAATTTTTACAGTAAGCTACTCATCTAGGGTATAGCATACTGTCCAAAAACTAGCCTTAGTTCATGACTACAACAGGAGATACATTTGTGTGCTATTTAATCTAATCTTTATCCTATATTAAAATAGAAGCATAATATGAACATGTGACTGTAACAAAAGTTGTAGGTTTTGATCTAAGGATTCCAAAACATTTTAGTTTGAATTTTTCTGATTTTTATACGATTTTATATGGAATTTACAAGTTTACTGTTTTTGAAAACAAAAGAAAAAGGAAACGAACTTTTGCATCTAGACCCCTGGATTTCTATTTCTTCTCACGGGAGGCCCTTGGCGGAGGGAACAGAACAGGGGAGGGTCTTCGGCGCCGTTTTCCGGCGAGGGGAGGCACCGGAGGTGGGGGAAAAGTTGGGGAAAAGGGAGAGGAGGTCGAGCCGCACCCGTAGAAGGTCTCGGTGGTGGCTGGGGTGCTCGGAATCGGCGGCACCGCGGAGAGCGGCGGCCGGCGGTGGTCTGTTCCGGCGCGGCGGCGCTCCGGTGGGCGAGGGCGAGCAGTGGAGGGGTCGGTGAGCTTCAGGGGGAGGTCGTGGAGCGATTCCCGGGCTCAGTTTGGACGAAGGGAGACCGGAGGTGGGAGCTCCGCGGGAGCAGGGCGACGGCGGCCATGGGGTGTCGCGGCGGCAGTGTTCTGGAAGCTCTGGGCGGCGGTGAGCGGGCTGGGAGGGACCCGTGAGCTGAGAGGGACGCGTTCCCGGGGGTGGCTCGAGTCGAGGGAGGACAAAGGAGGGGGCTCCGCGTGGAGGCCGTGGGCGGCGGCGCCATGGACGCGACGGCGAGCGCCCTGGCGCAGGGAAAAATCTCGGCTAGGCTCTGGAGAAAGGGAAAGGAGTGGAGAGGGGGTCGAGCACGTCTGCTGCACGGGCCAAAGGGGAGGAAACGGGCAAGGAAGGAGGCGAGGCGCGGTCGGTCGGGTCGTCACGGCTTCGTCGTGGCGGCTCGGCGTCGATCCTCGGCGTGCGCGCAAATGGACGGCGACGCGTGGCGATTCGAGAAGCTCCAGGAAGGCACTAGGGGCGCGGAGAGGGCTGGGGCGCGGCGCGTGGCCGGCGGCCTCGACGTCCAGTGGCGAACGGCGATGAACGCCGTGAGCAGAGAAGAGATGGAGTTGATGGCAGTCTCGTAATTAACTCGAAATTCCAAAATTCGTTTTGCAAACTCAATTTTTCTCCTTCTATATGGCCTCAAATGAAAAACTTTTGAATACCAAAGTTGTTTAAAATTTCGAGATCTACAACTTTCGTTTTAGGAACTCTTTCATTTGCACACTGGTTTGAAAGATAAAAATTGAAACTTGAGTACATTTGAAAACATCGTATACGCTTCGGACATCACATTTTTCTCCCATTTTTGTGTAGCAACTCGAAAAACCTTGAACACGAAAGTTGTTCGTCTTTTGAAAACCTACAACTTTGGTTTTGGACAAAAATTCATTTGAGCTATAGTTTAGAAATTATTTTCAAAGCAGATTAGTTTAAAATTTGACAGATAAATTAAATCTTTGAACACTACGGTTCAAAGGACCTGTCATTTTATGTGCAAACTTTTATTTTCTCTCTTTGACTTCAACCAGACTTTGATTTAACATGATTTTAGAGAGACGCCTATTCGTTTTCATATGTATACTTACATTAGTTTAGACATTATTTACGGTTTCTGACCTATGCATCTATACACATACACATGCATGCACACATAAATGTATTCGATTCCATTTTCTTGGTTGATTATACATGATATCATATTTAATATTTCTTACTTAGCATTTTAAAATTTTGGGATGTCACACAAACTAACTAGGAAAGTAAAGGCACGCAAGATAGAGTAAATGCGGAAACATAATACAATAAGTAAAGAGGTAAGGGAGAGAATATGCAAACTACCGTGAAGACACCAAGACACACGATTTAACGTGGTTCGGTTAGGACACCGAGTCCCTCCCTACATCCACGGCCACTTGTCCAACACGAACAAGTGTGATGCCGAGTCTCTCCGCTTGATCACCGTCTTGCGATCGCCACCAAGGCTCCCGGCAAGTAAAGGCTAAGTGACCCCAAGTCACCAAGACAAGGCCACCGCCACCGTCTCTCTCGAAGCGTCACCCACGGCACCGTCTTCACTATCGGAGCTTCTCACCAAGAGGGGTCTCCTTACCCGACAAAGTGTCGTTGCCTCTCCACACCAAGTCGGAGGGTCACATGACGAGTACACAAGATGCTTGCCGCAGCAAGACTTTCACTCAAGCTAGTTCTCTCAAGAACTAAGCCTAATCAAGCACTAAGCACTCTCACAAATGTGCTTAAGCCTATATGATGTACAATGAAGCTCTAAGGTGGTTGGAGGTGTTCTTCAAGTGTAGCAGGCTTCAACAACTCCAGCACCCTCAAATGACCCGGCCTTGGGGGTATATATAGGCAGCACAAGCAAATATAGCCGTTGGAGAAAAACTGCTAGAAAAATACTTAACGCCGGTTAATCTGACGCACCTCCAATAGCCATCGTCGGTTCAACCGGTGATACTAAACTGCCCGCCTCAAAAACTTGTTGTTACGTGTACGGGCAATCAACCGATGCTGCGTCGGTTTAACCGGTGAGTGTAGTTGTCCTGTAAACTCTGAAAAACCAACTCTCTGGACAACTGCACCGACGTTCACCAAGACCCAATCGTCGGTTCATCCGGTGTATAGACCTTGCCTCAGCTTCTGGGTCCATTGCACCGACGTATTCAACTTCCCTAACTTCGGTTCAACTGGTGAAACCAAAATTCCTGGTGTGCTCCAAGTCAATGCACCGACGTATGTGATTTTCTCAGCGTCGGTTCAACCGGTGATACTAAAGTATTTGTCTTGATTTTTTTGACTTAGTTTCTTCACGGTCTCTTCAATTCTTTGTCCTTTGGACCGAAGAGGGGCGGCCCTTCGGGCCTAACTACACATATCTTCTCTTTGTCATCACTTGAACCCAAAAGCCTGAGAATGATCATCTTAACAATAATATTAGTCCAAATGTTGTGTGTGTCATCAATCGCCAAAACATTATATTGAAATATGGCATGCGAGGCCATTTTCGCTACAGCAGCCCTTGAGTATTCCATCCTGGAAGTGGGAGGACGTCAGTATGGATTTCATTGTCGGTCTACCCAAAATTTCCAAGGGGTATGACTCGATATGGGTTGTTGTGGATCGTCTCACCAAGTCGGCCCATTTTCTACCGGTAAAGACCGCCCATACGGCGAAGCAATATGCTCAGCTATATATGGACCGTATTGTGAGTCTTCATGGGATTCCAAAATCAATTATTTTGGACAGGGGTACTCAGTTCATTGCCCGGTTTTGGGAGCACTTATCATCCCCAGATTGACGGTAAGACGGAAAGGATAAATCAAATATTGGAGGACATGCTTAGAGCCTGCGTGCTTACATATAGTCAGAAATGGGATGAATGTCTACCGTTGGCCGAGTTTGCATATAACAATAGTTATCAAGAAAGCATCAAAATGGCTCCTTTTGAGGCCTTATATGGACGGAAATGTAAAACGCCATTAAATTGGTCGGAAGCTGGGGAGAGGAATTTCTTTGGGCCCGATATGGTTAATGAAGTAGAGGAACAAGTTCGGGTTATTTAGAAAAATTTAAAGATTGCGAAATCCTGACAAAAGAGTTACGCGGATAAGAAACGTCAATCTATCTTGTTTCAAGTGAGGGATCATGTCTATTTGCGGGTATCTCCAATGAAAGGGGTTCAACGATTCTGTGTGAAGGGAAAGCTCGCACCTCGTTATGTTGGGCCTTTCCTTATAATTGAGCAGTGTGGACCAGTGGCATACCGTCTGAAACTTCCTGCCCACTTATCTGCAGTTCATAATATATTCCATGTCTCTCAGCTTAGAAAATGCCTCCGTGTTCCCACCAAGATTGTGTATATAGAGGAGCTACAACTGGAGCCCGATCTTGTGTATCCCGAGCACCCGGTGAAAATTGTCGATTATAAGACTCGAGTCACTCGAAATCACACTAGCAATTTCTATAAGGTGCAATGGAGTAATCACTCCGAGCGGTAAGCTACTTGGGAGACGGAGGAATTTGTTCGGTCTAAATGTCCGGAATTGCTACAAGCCTGGCAAGGTACTCACCCACTCCTATCTTTACATTTAGCAACTCCATTAAATCTCGGGACGAGATTTCTTTTAGGGGGAAGGGTTGTAACACCCCTAGTGTTAATCACCACGCAGACAGTCCGCTTGGGACCGCGGACGGTCCGCCCGGACGCGCTCTGCTTCACCTACCTAGAGACAAGGGGTTCATCGGTCGCCGCCACGTGCCGGCCGTCGAGCCTTTTACCCGGCCAACTGTAACATCCCGAAAATTACCTGAAATAAATCGTGCGCTAAATTTTTTTTTGCTTCGTCGTTGAGCTCGAGATCCCTCCTTGAAACCCTAACCCCAGTTTTCCGGGATCTTCCCTGTTCTGCCAGATCTCCCGATTCCCCAGAGACCCGACACCCGTATTCAGAACCCTGTTTTTCCTCAACCCGTGCATCATGCCTGACAGCGGGCCGCGGCCGCGACAGCCGCGCGTGCCCGACCGGCGTCGCTGTCGCCACCGGCGGGATCACCGCAAATCTCTCCCTCTCTCCTTTTTCCCTTTTCTCTCCCCTCCTTTTTCCTTTTCTTTTTCTTTTCCATTTTCTTTCTCTTTTCTTTTCTTTTCCTCCTTTTCTTTCTTTTCTTCTCCCCTCTCCTTCCCCCTTCTCTCTCCTTCCTCCTTCCCTGCGTGCTCCACCCCCCCCCCCTCTCTCTGCTCCCGGGCACCACCACAGCCTCTCCCGAGCGTCGCCCGCACGGACCCCCCTTCCTCTCTCGCCCGGCTCGCCACCACGCCGTCCCGTGCTCACGCCTTCCCCTCGGGCCGCACGCAAGCCCGACCCCGAGCGCCGCTCGCCACGCGCGCGCTCACCCCGCCCGCCCGTGCGCGCGCGCACACAAACGCGGCGCGCCGCGCCACGGCGTCGCCCGACCGCCTCCACGCGCGCACGACCACGCGCCGAGCTCCACCACGGCCTGCCCTGCCCCGCTCCCCCTCGTGCGCGCGCCCACGCTCGGCCCCAGCTCGCTTCGCGCACACGCCGCGACGCGACACGCCACCGGCCGACAGCCGTTGACGCCGCACGGCGCCGGCGACCCCGGAACAGCGTCGCCTGCGCGTGGTCGCCGCCTCCTCGACGCGTCACGTCCTGCCTCGCCGCGCACGCCATCGTCTGTACACGTACGACGCCGGTGACCCAAGCACAGCGCTGCCGTTGACGCCGCCGCCGCCCTGCTCCCCGTTCCACCGCCTCACTTGCCCTATAAAGGGGACCCCCGCGTCGCCCTCAAGCTTCACATCCCCAACCCGCAAACACCACCGCCGCCGCTTCCCTAACCTCCTAGCGCCACCGCCCGCCATAGCCGCCTTGCACTCGGAGCCGGCCACCGCGGAGCTCCTCCCCTCGCTGCGCCCCAGCCCGAACTAAGGTGGGGATGGGGTTCATGCCGCTCTCCTCTCCGTTTTCCCCTAGCCCCGGCCGCCATTGGATCCCCGCAGCGCCGCCGCCGCGCACGCCGGCCGCAGACCGCCGCTGGCTGCCATGGCGCCGCCATTGCGAGCCCCTCCTCTGAAATTGGGGAAGGGAATCGTATCCCAGCACCGCCCGGCCTGTTTTCCCCCTCCTCCCGTCCACCACCGCGGCCCAGGGTCGCCGGCCAGGCGCCGCCGAGCGCCGCCGCCCCAATTTTTTCCCCCTCCCCTGTTTCTTGCGGCGTGAGGAGGACGAAGACAGGGCGTTTTGCCCTTAAACCCCTCCATTCTTTTATATTCATTAAAGAATTCCTCCACCCTTTGGCATTTATGCAAAAACAACCCTACCCTTCACCTTATTCCCAAAACAAACCCCCCTCCACCTTATAAACTTAATTACAAATAAAACCCTGACCCTTTTAGATTAACCCAAGAAACTTTTAAAATATAAACCAAGCCCCTGCTTACTTAATCCTAATTACAATTAGGTCCCTGGACCCCTGTTTAGGGCCTAAACGTTCCCTTGACCTATCAGTTTATGTGCCAAACGACCCCAGATTAACCTAAAATTTTACCAGGCCTCTCGTAATCCAGTTTTGGCCCTACCATTCAGAAACCATTCGAAAATAATACTCTATGCTCTATATTTCATGTGTTCCCGTTTCGAGCTCGACGACAAATCTTTATTTTCTGTGTTTTGATTGAGTGCCTGTTTGTGTGCGCTGTAGACCACGGAGTGAACGAAGGAGAACCCGTTGGCGAGCAGTGCTGTGAGCAGGAGAACGAGGACCCGTTCCGCGACCCCGAGCCCGAAGGACAGGACTTCCCCGAAGGCTTTGAAGACGGCAAGTTCAATCCCATCCTTTGATGCATGTTTCTGTCCTAGTTTTTATAAACACAACCCAATGGCCTGTTTTATAAATTGCATATGTTTTGCTTGCATGAAAACACGGTTGGATAGCCACCCCTTGATTTGTGATGACCATTCCTTGACCACCTAGATTAATGTCTGATTTTGCTTGGACGTTAATCGATATTAGAACGCTCAGGACTTTACTCATAATATGCTTTATTTTATAAAGAAAATGTGTGCGTGTGGGAAGGGATAAAATGTGGATTTTTGAAAGATGAGTATGGGCGAGATGGACGGCATTTCTGTGTGAATTGCCGATTGGTGTGCTTATGCCTGTGTGGCAGGGCAAAGAAGGGAGTTATCCATCTTGTCGCATTTAAGGACCGAGTTGGTGTGTCATCTCACCTAACTCCACTATCGTGCAAACCACTCGACCGTTGTATGGGCAACGGCGTAGCATAAATCCCACTAGTTGGTGTGATAGCCATCAGGAGAGCTGAGAGCAACGGGTGACTAAGGAAAAAGGGATAAGCCCAGAGCGACTTATGCCCGGTTGTACCTAAGTGAACGGTCAATGACCCCTTGGTGCATCCCGTGATGGCTAATCAGGCTTAGCTATGGTGGGTAATGGCTATGTTGGGATCTACACCGACACGACGGTGTTCGAGTTGTGGTATCCTACTTGTGGGTAAAGTTGCACACCTCTGCAGAGTAAAGAATCTATTCGAATAGTCCGTGCCCACGGTATTGGGTGAGTTATGGTGTGGTCACATAACTAGTGTTTCTTTGGGATGGGCTGGTGTGAGTTGTTTTGGAATTGTGTCCGGCAGTTGTGCCGTGTGCTACGACGGACGGGGAGTCCGGTAGCAGTTTAAAATTTGAAACTCCGTGTTACCCCAGAAACTGATTTTCAAAAAGGCTTTCCTTAAAATAAACCCCTGCATAAAATATCGTGTTTCTGCAAATTAAACCGTAACCTTATCCTTGATTTACCTATGCATATTATTCTGTTGTAACCCCCTCCGTGGGTGTGGTTGAGCTTGCTGAGTACGTTTGTACTCACCCCACTCTTACTTTTTACAGAAGAAGATCCAGACTTCGTTCCAGACGACGCCGGGTAGGGTTATCGTTCTACACCCAACCTTGCCTGTGGTGCCGGCCCAGTTGAGATGCCTCCGCTGTCGCAGTACTCTGAGCCTGTGGTAGACCCTATGTGGTTTGCAGTCTGGTGCTATGTCGTAGCTTGGTTAGTTATTATCATCATCTGTATCGAGTGTCCGCCAAGGTTTGTAAGGTTTTGAACCATCTGATGTAATAAATGTGGCATCAGCCTCCTGGGACTGATGTTTTGTATCACATTTAAGTCTTCTCTTATGAGGGGACGCTTCAGGTGGTATCAGAGCCGTAGGTTGGCCGTAGGACGAGACCCTAGGAGCGAAACCCGTTTTCAGGACCTATCACCTTAGGACTTTTCTATCCTTAATCCTTTCCTCACACAAACACTTACCCTTGGTTCTTGCCCTGTTCCAGATGGCTGACAATGGATGGATCGGCGGAATCTGTTTCGCAGAGCCCGGCCTTCCTAAGTTGTTGATACTCAGCCTGGAACGCATTGGAGTTGTGGATCCGCCAGAGTTTCTTTACCGGGAATACGACTCCAAGGGCACTCTTCGGTGTGACCTGATGATCTTCATAGCAAGGAGCACCCGCTATCCTGATGTGGACCCTTGGTTCATCTCCACCACTGGATTCCGTTTCTCGGATACCTATCGGAAAGCCGCCCGTAAGGCCCTGCGACGGCTCCGAGTGATCTACAAGCATCACCTTCAGCGTACTCCTATGGGATTTTTCCCGCCGACTGAAGGAAGAGGACGCACATGGATTGCCAGGATGAGAGGACTTGGAAGAGAAGAAGAAGACCTGGAAGACACAGTCTCTCACCTATCCATCTATCTCACCGGCCTGGATGAGCTCTATCGCGAGCAAGCAGCACAACTGAAACAGCAGGTCCACAGAGCAGAAAAAGCAACCCAGGAGATGGAGGAACAACGGTCGAGGACTTTCCATGCCGAGTATTCCCTAGCCGCCCTCCAAGTTCAAATGGATGAAAAGGAAGAAGAACTGGAAGAACAGCGAGCAAGAGCCGCACGCGCCGAGGATTCGCTAGCCGCTCTCCAAGCTCGTATGCGGAGGTATGAGGCTCGCTGGGGAATAGGAGGATGGATAGAGGAAGACGCAGAAGAAGAACCCGAAGAGGAAGAGCCCATGGAAACCCATTGGGATGTTGGAACTCAAACTGAAGAAGAAGAACCCGAGGAAACCCATTGGGACAAAGGTACTCAGACCGAGGATAACTTGATGGATCAGTACCTTCCACTGAAGAAGCGCTCCCTTAGGATTGAGGAAGAATCCCCATGATAGGAGTTGTCTCCAAGCTAGAACCTTTGCTCTAATAATAATCATGTACCCATGAAGTTGTACTCCACTATGTTGCCATAAATAAAAATCATCCACCCTCTTTGTGTACCTCAAATATTTGTGCAAGTTTTCACCCTATCTTTGTTTTCAGATGGCTGAGGAAGGATGGACCCAGGGCGACTGCCAAGCTGCACCTGGTTTCCCCAGCCTCTTGATCAACGCCCTGGAAAGCCTTGGAGTCACGGAACGCCCAAGGTACTACAGCAGAGAGTACGAGCATCATGGTACTCTCCGCTGCAGGGTGATCCTAGTCGTCGCCAGAAGTGACCGCTACCCTGACATCCTGTCATGGCGAGTGACTGCTACAGGGTTTAGGCACCAGGACACCTATCCCCTAGCCGTCAGGAAAGCACTTCGTTACTTGTGCCGGATTTTTGAAAGACACCTCACCCCCACACCAATGAGGTTCTTCCCACCAGCCATCAGAACTCCAATCTGGGAAGCTCGAATGAGAAGCCTGGAACGGCGTCGCCATGAAGAAGTCCTCCTGTACCAAGTAGCTACCTACCTAGCCTCCTTGGATCAGCTCTTTGACGAACAGGCCAACCTGCTGAGGGAGCAGACTCATCGAGCCGAGCAAGCAGAGCTCGCGCTAAGACTGCAGCAGATCCGAGCAGTCCAAGCCGAGGCAAGGGCCGCAGCCGCGGCCAGCAGTGAAGCAGTTGCTCAGGAGAGCCTCAGGCAAGCCCGGGACCAGCGCATGTTGGAATGGACTAGAAGTGGAACCCCAGTCCCGGCAATAGGAGAAGACCATGTTCTGCTCGGGACGCCCGTCTTTGGGTGGGGACCGCTCGTTGGAAACCCACTAGCTCCACCCGAGAATCCTGGAAGGTCTACGGCCGCCGCCGCAAGAGAAGCCACGGCACAACCCCAGGAAAATGGAGATCTGGAGGACGGCGAGCCAGGACCCCTCATTTCCCCGGAGGATGTGAATTCCTTTCCAAGGGAGGAACCCACTCCAGCCAATGAGTCTGCCTGAAGCGCGAGCAACCGACAAGGAATGAAGCCGTGTGGTCCGAAGAAGTGTTGTGCCCCTTTTTCCTTTGAAGCTTTGTACCCGGACGTGTAGTACGCGTTCTAGTCGTGTTTCCGTGTTGTACCCTGCCTTGCTTTAGTGAAGGTTGCTTGTTTACCTTGTTGTGTGCTTGTTGTGTGTGCCCTTCGGCAGAAGGATAATTCTGCCTTTTCGAAAATGCGAATTAAACAACTTAAACATCATCTAATCCCAATCTCACAAAAACCCCACTCGATCTGCAGATGGTTTCCCGGAGCATCACGAGGGCCTCCCGCGTCAGGGACCCTGCAGCCGCTGATGCCGGAGTACCCCCTGACGGGCAAAACCATCCTCAGGAAGAGCAAGAAGTGAGCCAGGGCAGAGGAGAAAATCTTGGTGCACAGCTGCCACCACCACCACCACCACCCTTCGTGGACCTGGCACAAGTAATCCATAACCAGACTCTCATACTGGAGACACTGGCCAATGCTCTAGTGAACAGGCAGCCACGAGAGCAAACCTTTAATGACAAGCTGACAGCTTTTCTGAGGGCCAAGCCACCCACTTTTGCCGGATCCAGCAACCCCTTGGATGCAGATGACTGGCTCCGCGTGATCCAAAGGAAGCTCGAGCCATTTGGGTGCCAGGATCGAGATAAAGTTCTTCTGGCTGCACATCAACTCACCGGGACTGCCTTAGCCTGGTGGGAGAATTACTGCGCTGCTGCCCGAGATGCTTCCACCATCACCTGGAATGAATTCGTAAGGGAGTTCCGCCGATATCACATCCCCTCGGCCACCATGAAGCGCAAGGCGGATGAATTCCGCGCACTTCAGCAGGGGAGTATGTCGGTGGAAGAGTATACTCACCAGTTTATGGAGCTGTCTCGTTATGCACCCGAAGAAGTAAACGACGACGAAAAGAAACAAGATATGTTCAAAAAGGGACTAAACCCTGAACTCAGGACCTTGCTCACTCCTCAGATCTACCCTGATTTCAACACCTTGATGAACAAGGCAATCCTCACCGAGAGGGCTAAGATTGAGGAAAGAAAAGAGAACAAGCGCAAGTTCCTGGAGAGTAAGTCACGCCAGCAGGATCGTTTTCAGAAGACCAGAAGTCTCAGCTACAACGCACCAAGGTCCCAAGCCCCAATGCAGTACAAAACTCAGTCTCAAGTGACAGGACCACGTGCCCCTAACACCCAGCTCAGAAGCCAGAACACCATGAGGGCCCCCCAGAGTAATGCAAGCCAGGCCACCAACAACAACAGCAACGTGAGGGCCTGCTTCAACTGTCGAGAGACGGGACATTTCATCGCCGACTGTCCTTATGCCAAGAACAAGCCGGCTACATCAGCTTTCTCCAACACGGTGAACGGACCTAAGCCAGTTCTGACCGGTGCCAACCGAGTGCCCCTCCGCGGCAACGGCAGCAACAACAACAACCAGCAGAGGCAACCCCAGCAGTCTTTTGGACGAGCCCGCGTCAACCACATCGACGCACAGGAAGCCCAAGGAGCTCAGGGCGTAGTACTCGGTGAGTACCTAGTCAGCTCAACTCTTGCAACAGTACTGTTTGATTCTGGAGCATCACACTCATTCATATCCTCAAGTTTTGTGGAGAAACATAAAATACCTACAGTACTACTAAAAACACCCCTATTAACCCGGACGCCCGGAGGAGACATCAGGTGTCAACTGGGTTGTCTACGGGTAAGGATCAATTTAAGTGGGGTAGAATTCTTAGCAGACCTAGTAGTACTTAAGTCAGAAGGAATAGACGTGATCCTCGGAATGGACTGGCTAAGCAAACACAATGGCCTCATAGGTTGTACGGATAAGGTGGTACACCTAACAAACCCAGAGGGAGTCCGAGTGACCTGCCATACCCGGGAAAGTGGAGCAAACCCGATGGTATTCAGCATGGAAGCCAAGTCCTTGGAAGAAGTCCCAGTAGTGAATGAATATCCCGATGTCTTTCCCGAAGAACTTCCCGGTATGCCACCAGATAGGGACATAGAGTTTGTCATTGACCTTGTCCCTGGGACTGCCCCTATAGCCAAGAGACCTTATAGGATGGCAGCCACCGAGTTGGCAGAATTAAAGAAGCAATTAGAGGAACTGCAACGAATTGGCTTCATCAGGCCAAGTTCGTCTCCTTGGGGAGCCCCGGTTTTGTTCGTCAAGAAGAAGGACGGAAGTATGAGGCTATGTGTAGATTACCGGGCACTAAACGAGGTCACTATCAAGAATAAGTACCCCCCTTCCCAGGATCGATGATCTTTTTGATCAGTTAAAAGGAGCCAGGTACTTTTCCAAGATTGACCTAAGGTCCGGATATTTTCAGCTCAAGATTAGGGAAAGCGACATCCCGAAGACAGCCTTTGTCACCCGATACGGACAATTTGAGTTCACAGTGATGTCCTTTGGACTAACAAATGCACCTGCTTATTTCATGAACCTCATGAATAAAGTTTTTATGGACGAGCTAGATAAGTTTGTCGTAGTCTTCATTGACGACATACTTATTTACTCGAAGAGCATTCAGGAGCACGAGCAGCACCTGAGGGTAGTTTTGGAAAAACTGAGAGTGCATAGGCTATACGCCAAATTCAGCAAGTGTGAATTTTGGCTGGAGAAAGTAGCCTTCCTTGGTCATATTTTGACCGCAGAAGGAGTAGCAGTAGACCCCGAGAAGGTCGAAGCAGTATCCAACTGGCAGCAACCAACCAATGTCAGTGAGATCAGGAGTTTTCTTGGATTAGCTGGGTATTATC
Source organism: Panicum virgatum (assembly GCF_016808335.1). Lineage (NCBI taxonomy): Eukaryota > Viridiplantae > Streptophyta > Magnoliopsida > Poales > Poaceae > Panicum > Panicum virgatum. Next base: position 1,467,548 of record NC_053138.1, on the reverse strand, counting down.
GGAGATTCATTGAAGGATTTTCCAAGATAGCCCGGCCCATGACAGAGCTGCTCAAGAAAGAGAAGAAATTCACCTGGACGGAGTCGTGTGAAAGAAGTTTCCAGGAGTTGAAGCGAAGATTGACGACAGCCCCAGTGCTAACCCTACCGGATATTCATCGGGATTTTGTCATCTATTGTGATGCATCCCGACAAGGATTGGGTTGTGTACTGATGCAAGATGGGAAGGTCGTTGCATATGCTTCCCGTCAGCTCAGGACCCATGAGCAAAACTACCCGACCCATGACTTGGAACTTGCAGCCGTAGTGCACGCACTTAAGATCTGGAGGCATTATTTAATTGGAAATAAGTGCGAAATCTTTACCGACCATAAAAGTCTGAAGTATATCTTCACCCAGCCGGACTTGAACTTGAGGCAAAGAAGATGGCTAGAATTAGTCAAAGACTATAATTTGGAAATTCATTATCACCCAGGAAAAGCAAATGTAGTAGCCGATGCTCTAAGTCGAAAATCCTACGGGCCTAAGAATGACCTTTTACGAGAGGAAATGGCACGATTAAATGTGCACATTGTCCCTCGAGGTTGCAGCCAAGTGCTGGACGTCCAATCCACTCTGGAAGAAAGAATCAGGAAAGCCCAAAGATCGGACAAAGGACTGATGGAAATCCGGAGGCAAACCGGAGAAAATAAGGCCCCAGACTTTCGAGTTGATAACAAGGGGACGTTGTGGTATAAAGATAGAATTTGTGTGCCCCAGAAAGGAGATTTCAGGCAGATGATCATGGATGAGGCCCATAACTCGGCCTACTCAATTCACCCAGGATCCACCAAAATGTATATGGACTTAAAACAGAAATATTGGTGGAATGGGATGAAGGCAGATATTGCACGATTTGTCGCCCGTTGTGATACTTGCCAGAGAATCAAAGCTGAACACCAGAAGCCGGCAGGATTACTGCAACCCCTACCCATCCCGGTGTGGAAATGGGATGAAGTAGGAATGGATTTTGTAGTAGGTTTGCCCAGGACCCAGAAGGGACATGACTCCATATGGGTAATAGTGGATCGCCTTACTAAATCAGCTCACTTTATACCCGTACGAACCAACTATGACGGGGAGAAGCTAGCTAAGCTCTATATAGAAAACATAGTGAAATTGCATGGTGTGCCCAGCCGAATCGTTTCGGATAGAGGAACTCAGTTCACCTCTAGATTTTGGAAAAGTTTGCATAAAGCTATGGGCACCAAGCTAGACTTTAGCTCCGCTTATCACCCACAGACAGATGGTCAGACAGAAAGGGTGAATCAGATCATGGAGGATATGCTGAGAGCATGTGTCCTCACTTATGGCAAGGATTGGGAACAAAGCTTACCCTACGCCGAGTTCTCATACAACAACGGGTACCAAGCAAGCTTGGGCATGTCCCCGTTTGAAGCTCTCTATGGAAGAAAATGCAGAACCCCTCTGATGTGGTCAGAAGTTGGAGAACGAGCCCTAGTTGGCCCCGCACTCATAAAAGAAGCCGAAGAAAGAGTCGCCGAGATTCGAGAAAAGCTAAAAGCAGCCCAGTCCCAACAAAAGAGCTATGCGGATAAGAAAAGACGGGAAATAAGTTTCAACCCAGGAGATTTCGTGTATCTCAAGGTATCGCCTATTCGAGGAACCCGAAGATTCCAAGTACAAGGAAAATTGGCCCCTCGGTATATTGGACCATACCGAGTTTTGAAGAAAGTTGGAGCGGTAGCATACCGTTTGGAGCTACCAGAAGAAATGTCGGATATCCACCCAGTATTCCATGTCTCGCAGTTGAGAAGGTGTTTGAGGGTACCCGAGGCAGAGCATGTGCCAGTAGAAACAATAGATCTACAGCCAGACTTGCGGTACCAAGAAATACCGGTTAAGATTCTAGACACCGTCACTAGAAGGACCAGAAACTCCGAAGTACGAATTTGCAGAGTTCAGTGGAGCAGACACGGAGTAAAAGAAGCTACGTGGGAACGCGAAGATGCTCTGAAGAAGGAATTTCCCCACCTGTTTAGGAACCAGTCGAATCTCGAGGACGAGATTCATTTTAAGTGGGGTAGGTTTGTAACATCCCGAAAATTACCTGAAATAAATCGTGCGCTAAATTTTTTTTGCTTCGTCGTTGAGCTCGAGATCCCTCCTTGAAACCCTAACCCCAGTTTTCCGGGATCTTCCCTGTTCTGCCAGATCTCCCGATTCCCCAGAGACCCGACACCCGTATTCAGAACCCTGTTTTTCCTCAACCCGTGCATCATGCCTGACAGCGGGCCGCGGCCGCGACAGCCGCGCGTGCCCGACCGGCGTCGCTGTCGCCACCGGCGGGATCACCGCAAATCTCTCCCTCTCTCCTTTTTCCCTTTTCTCTCCCCTCCTTTTTCCTTTTCTTTTTCTTTTCCATTTTCTTTCTCTTTTCTTTTCTTTTCCTCCTTTTCTTTCTTTTCTTCTCCCCTCTCCTTCCCCCTTCTCTCTCCTTCCTCCTTCCCTGCGTGCTCCACCCCCCCCTCTCTCTGCTCCCGGGCACCACCACAGCCTCTCCCGAGCGTCGCCCGCACGGACCCCCTTCCTCTCTCGCCCGGCTCGCCACCACGCCGTCCCGTGCTCACGCCTTCCCCTCGGGCCGCACGCAAGCCCGACCCCGAGCGCCGCTCGCCACGCGCGCGCTCACCCCGCCCGCCCGTGCGCGCGCGCACACAAACGCGGCGCGCCGCGCCACGGCGTCGCCCGACCGCCTCCACGCGCGCACGACCACGCGCCGAGCTCCACCACGGCCTGCCCTGCCCCGCTCCCCCTCGTGCGCGCGCCCACGCTCGGCCCCAGCTCGCTTCGCGCACACGCCGCGACGCGACACGCCACCGGCCGACAGCCGTTGACGCCGCACGGCGCCGGCGACCCCGGAACAGCGTCGCCTGCGCGTGGTCGCCGCCTCCTCGACGCGTCACGTCCTGCCTCGCCGCGCACGCCATCGTCTGTACACGTACGACGCCGGTGACCCAAGCACAGCGCTGCCGTTGACGCCGCCGCCGCCCTGCTCCCCGTTCCACCGCCTCACTTGCCCTATAAAGGGGACCCCCGCGTCGCCCTCAAGCTTCACATCCCCAACCCGCAAACACCACCGCCGCCGCTTCCCTAACCTCCTAGCGCCACCGCCCGCCATAGCCGCCTTGCACTCGGAGCCGGCCACCGCGGAGCTCCTCCCCTCGCTGCGCCCCAGCCCGAACTAAGGTGGGGATGGGGTTCATGCCGCTCTCCTCTCCGTTTTCCCCTAGCCCCGGCCGCCATTGGATCCCCGCAGCGCCGCCGCCGCGCACGCCGGCCGCAGACCGCCGCTGGCTGCCATGGCGCCGCCATTGCGAGCCCCTCCTCTGAAATTGGGGAAGGGAATCGTATCCCAGCACCGCCCGGCCTGTTTTCCCCCTCCTCCCGTCCACCACCGCGGCCCAGGGTCGCCGGCCAGGCGCCGCCGAGCGCCGCCGCCCCAATTTTTTCCCCCTCCCCTGTTTCTTGCGGCGTGAGGAGGACGAAGACAGGGCGTTTTGCCCTTAAACCCCTCCATTCTTTTATATTCATTAAAGAATTCCTCCACCCTTTGGCATTTATGCAAAAACAACCCTACCCTTCACCTTATTCCCAAAACAAACCCCCCTCCACCTTATAAACTTAATTACAAATAAAACCCTGACCCTTTTAGATTAACCCAAGAAACTTTTAAAATATAAACCAAGCCCCTGCTTACTTAATCCTAATTACAATTAGGTCCCTGGACCCCTGTTTAGGGCCTAAACGTTCCCTTGACCTATCAGTTTATGTGCCAAACGACCCCAGATTAACCTAAAATTTTACCAGGCCTCTCGTAATCCAGTTTTGGCCCTACCATTCAGAAACCATTCGAAAATAATACTCTATGCTCTATATTTCATGTGTTCCCGTTTCGAGCTCGACGACAAATCTTTATTTTCTGTGTTTTGATTGAGTGCCTGTTTGTGTGCGCTGTAGACCACGGAGTGAACGAAGGAGAACCCGTTGGCGAGCAGTGCTGTGAGCAGGAGAACGAGGACCCGTTCCGCGACCCCGAGCCCGAAGGACAGGACTTCCCCGAAGGCTTTGAAGACGGCAAGTTCAATCCCATCCTTTGATGCATGTTTCTGTCCTAGTTTTTATAAACACAACCCAATGGCCTGTTTTATAAATTGCATATGTTTTGCTTGCATGAAAACACGGTTGGATAGCCACCCCTTGATTTGTGATGACCATTCCTTGACCACCTAGATTAATGTCTGATTTTGCTTGGACGTTAATCGATATTAGAACGCTCAGGACTTTACTCATAATATGCTTTATTTTATAAAGAAAATGTGTGCGTGTGGGAAGGGATAAAATGTGGATTTTTGAAAGATGAGTATGGGCGAGATGGACGGCATTTCTGTGTGAATTGCCGATTGGTGTGCTTATGCCTGTGTGGCAGGGCAAAGAAGGGAGTTATCCATCTTGTCGCATTTAAGGACCGAGTTGGTGTGTCATCTCACCTAACTCCACTATCGTGCAAACCACTCGACCGTTGTATGGGCAACGGCGTAGCATAAATCCCACTAGTTGGTGTGATAGCCATCAGGAGAGCTGAGAGCAACGGGTGACTAAGGAAAAAGGGATAAGCCCAGAGCGACTTATGCCCGGTTGTACCTAAGTGAACGGTCAATGACCCCTTGGTGCATCCCGTGATGGCTAATCAGGCTTAGCTATGGTGGGTAATGGCTATGTTGGGATCTACACCGACACGACGGTGTTCGAGTTGTGGTATCCTACTTGTGGGTAAAGTTGCACACCTCTGCAGAGTAAAGAATCTATTCGAATAGTCCGTGCCCACGGTATTGGGTGAGTTATGGTGTGGTCACATAACTAGTGTTTCTTTGGGATGGGCTGGTGTGAGTTGTTTTGGAATTGTGTCCGGCAGTTGTGCCGTGTGCTACGACGGACGGGGAGTCCGGTAGCAGTTTAAAATTTGAAACTCCGTGTTACCCCAGAAACTGATTTTCAAAAAGGCTTTCCTTAAAATAAACCCCTGCATAAAATATCGTGTTTCTGCAAATTAAACCGTAACCTTATCCTTGATTTACCTATGCATATTATTCTGTTGTAACCCCCTCCGTGGGTGTGGTTGAGCTTGCTGAGTACGTTTGTACTCACCCCACTCTTACTTTTTACAGAAGAAGATCCAGACTTCGTTCCAGACGACGCCGGGTAGGGTTATCGTTCTACACCCAACCTTGCCTGTGGTGCCGGCCCAGTTGAGATGCCTCCGCTGTCGCAGTACTCTGAGCCTGTGGTAGACCCTATGTGGTTTGCAGTCTGGTGCTATGTCGTAGCTTGGTTAGTTATTATCATCATCTGTATCGAGTGTCCGCCAAGGTTTGTAAGGTTTTGAACCATCTGATGTAATAAATGTGGCATCAGCCTCCTGGGACTGATGTTTTGTATCACATTTAAGTCTTCTCTTATGAGGGGACGCTTCACCAACCTAGTACAACACGCATTGAAGTCGACTTAATCCCAACCCCAATCCCAGCCCATGCCCGTGTGCGCCTCGTCCAGTAGATGGTGTAGTGCTAGCCTCGCCGTCGGTCGGGCCACCGTCGGTGGGAATGGCATGCCACGGCGCCGCGCCGGCCTCACTGGTGGCGCCGCGCGGTGTCAAAAGACAGGAGTCGCGGACAGTCCATCTAGGAGGGCCGGACAGTCCGCAGGTCAGGTTAGAAGTTGTACAGAGACGTTGTTGTTTCTGATGGTTTCACAGAATTGAACTGCGGACGGTCTGCTATTGGAGAGCAGACGGTCCTCTATTGGAGAGCGGACAGTCCACCGTAGAGTTCGAAATTTGTCCAGAGACGATGTTGTCTCTGGTGGGTTTTGCAGGAGTGAACTGTAGACGGTCCGCTATTGGAGAGCGGACAGTCCGCTGTAGAGTCTAGAATTTTGTCCAGAGATGTCGTCGTCTCTGGTGGATTGGCAGAGTGAACTGCGGACGGTCCGCCAAGGAGGGCCGGACGGTCCGCCGTAGAGATGAAAATTTGTCCAGAGGCGCGTCATTGCCTCTGGTGGTTTTGCGGAGTTGAACCGCGGACGGTCCGCTATTTTGGAGCGGACAGTCCACCCTATAGTTTTGAAGTTTGTCCAGAGACGTAGTTGGTTCTGGTGGGTCTACGGAATTGTACTGCGGACGGTCCGCCATTTGGGCGCGGACAGTCCGCAAGACATTGCTTTTTTTTAAAGTATAGTGATTGTATAGTTTGAGTTGCACTCAATTATTTCATATGCATTCGTGTAGCATCTGCAGTTGAGGGCACCGTGTATGAGGTGATTGCGGCATCGCAGGAGCAGCTGGTGCAAGCCCAGGAGGAGAGGCGTGAGAACCCGGCCCAAGGGCCGTCTGACCCTAGCTCTGAGCAGTAGCCCGAAGGCAAGCCCCGGTGCATGTCCTATTATTTTAAATTTATGACACCTATATATGTCTCTATTACTTGCGCATTAGGTTTAGGAATTGTTTGGAACCCTTGTTGCATGATTCTTAGGTTCCCTTGAGTTATACTAGTATGTATAGGACGGTAGAAATGCTATGCTTAATGGTTTTCGATAGAAGTCGAGTGATTTCTTGTCACTCGCGAGATATAGGATATTTAGAAGTTGAGTAATTTCCGGTTACTCGCGAGATATAAGATCTATTCGTATTCCAGTACATGAGTATTGAATTTGATATGGAACAAGTGGAAAATGTATAGGTATTAGCCCCGTCTATGTCGCTTAAGGACCGGTCGTTGTCGGCAGTGCTGATCGGGGATTGAATTGTACTAACCGCATGCCGGGAGTAGTAGGTAGTCGAAACCGGTAAGCTGAGTACTGCTTTGCTTCGAAAGTACAGGAACCCGCACCCAACTCCTGGGGTAGTCGAGTAGTCGCGGAGAAACGGGGTTGCATATGTTTACTTTTGGTGGTCTCATGTTGAGCTCGGCTGACCATATGTCGTTGGGCTGGTTCCTGTAGTTCGAGGCGGGGAGGGAAAAGTTCGGTGCGTGGGGTCTGACGGGGCTTTTGCGTGCCGTGTTGGTTAGGTCCACCTTGCAAGGTTAAATCGAATCGATTCGCCGTGTCTCGCGGTTATGAGGACCTTGATCTCTTTGCTGTATCGTAGTAAAATGTTAGAATGTGAGTTATATATATAATGTTGAACACATTGAATTATTATTGATTGCACCACCATGTTTGCTATAGTTGGCTCATGCAAATATTGGATTAGAGTCAATTTATATAGAATCTGGGGCTAAAATAATGAAAGTAAGGAATTACTTTAGTCGCTTTTTCTACAAAATAAATACCAGCCAAATGCCCTGTATGTCTAGATATATGGGCTAAGATATACCCACTGGTTGGGTAAGTCTTGCTGAGTATTAGTTGCTCAGGGCTTTTGTTGAATTATTATTTCAGGACACATAGACATAGACTTCTGTTCTTGCTGCGTTAAGTTCATCCGTCGGGACGCCGAGGGATGGGAGGTTGTGGAGCCAAATACTTAGTTAGGGGTCTCCTCGGTGTACACTCGTGGTAGATGTAGGCTTTCTTCCTCTATGCGAACATTAGTTTCGGCTTTATAAAGTTTGTAAATTATATATGTATTCAAACTTGGTTTGTAAAAATTTATGGCAGAGTTTTGCGGATATTGCTGTATTTTCAAATTTATGTCGTGCTTATATCATCTGCGCTCACCTTCGTGTGGAACTATTGGTGTTGTTTTGATCGAGAAGTGGGATGAGAAATGACTGTCAAATTAAACCATTAAGTTAATGCGTTTAATGTGTTCAAATGATGGCCATTACGTTTAATTGAGAGTTTTAATTAGACGGTTTCGTCACAAATCGTTTGACGATGTGATCTCACGCCGAGTCCAACAGGTGGGCGTATCGCTAAAGGATACCGCTGATCGGGTACTACTGGGCGGTCACAACATTGTCTGGCTTCAGGCGCGTCACGCTCCTGCTCCAGCCGATCAACGCTCTGTTGGCGACCCCGGTTTTTTTTCCCCTGATTCTGAGTAGACTATCAGTTGTTTCCTGCCAGCTCATGACTGTTGTGATGAGTATTTTTTGGGGCGTGGCAAACTGACTAGAACTGTAGGGGTAGTAGTTTGCACAGCTCTCAAATGTTTGGATGGTGTTAATGGATTTTAATTGATAGTAGGAGTATGTATCTTGTGCTATTTTCTCATTCTGTGCTAGGGTACAACTTGCAATTATGCCAAACGGGGCTCGTTGTTGTCACGGAAAGCTTTATCATGTTTTTTTTTCTTGATGAAACTAAAATTTATTATTCATGTTATCAAAGAAAAGAAAACTTTATTCTCATGATGAAAACTTGAAAATGATAATTTCAGGCTCATTTCTCCATGTTTAAGCGAAATCTCTATCCACGTCATGATGCACGTGCAGCAGTTCTCTTCACTCTGTATGGCGTATGCTTGTATGCTTCGAGTCTTGTTCAAACCTTCAGTCGATGGTGTAGGCGATGTCCCTGAGCGCCTCGGCGTGCTTGTGCCCAGTGGCGGAAGCAGCAGTGGGTCTAGGGGGCTCCAGCCCCCCTAGACCCAAAAACACCATGGAGCCCCCCTTCATTTTGGAGAAGAAAAGATGAGGAAGAAGGAGAGGAAGAAGAGAGAAAAGAAGAAATCAGCCCCCCCTTTAAGAATTTCTGGATTCGCCACTGCTTGTGCCAGTGGCGACACGAAGACGTCCACCCCTCCCGCCGCCTTCCCCAAGCCGGGGATGCCCGTCCAGCGGGGAATGCGCCGGCAGGATCCCGGCGAGCCGCCCGCCGCACCCCAAGTCCAGCCGGTGCAGCTCCAGGTGCAGCCAGCTGTCAGCCACCACGTCCGGCAGCAGCACGTTGTCCTCGTCCCCGAGCACGGGCTCCAGCTCCTCGCCGCCGTGCCCGGGCAGCGCCCCGAAGTCCACGAACGACTGGAAGTACCACCGGAGGTGCGCGGACACGGTCTCGAAGGTGGTGTACTTGTCGTGCGCGCGGGCCTTGAGGTCGCCCGTGAAGCGCAGCAGGAGGTTGGCGATCTCAGAAGGGTGGACGCGGGCAGGGGGCGGCCGCGGGGCCGGAACTCGGCGCCGCGGTGCTCGAACTCGCACCGCGTTGGTGGGGTTGGGCGGGGCGTAGGCGAAGAGGACGATGACGTGGTAGGCCGGCGCGACGAGGTCGAAGATGGTGGGCGGCACCTCCGCCGACGGCTCCGACGGCAGCGGCGGGACGGGATGACGAACGTCCGCTGCACCTGCACGTCCATGTTAAGCGTTTGTCCTTGTGTGATTTGAATCACGGCGCCCTTTTTTCGCAGAGGTGATCGTGCCGATGGATGCTGGTCTATATATAGAAGGAAAGATTCCACTGCACGCACGCCAGTGTCTCAACGTGTGTATATGTGTCTACACTTGCAATCGGTTTGGAGTGTGCATGCATCGTGTCAAGGTCGCCGGCCGTGCATCGATCTGTGGATACTCGTAAATGCGTGTGGGCATGCATGCAAGGAGGCGCAGTGCATGCACGCAATGGCTGACAAGTTGAGAGCTTGGTGTGTGTGAGAGGATGAGCATGCAAGCGTCACCTTGGAGCAGCTGGGCAAAGCAGTCTCATTTGCACGGGGGACAAAAGCAGAGGGCAGGGCACCAACCAACCAACCGCGGCATGGCTACGTTCAGAGGTTGAGCTTGACTGCTTGAGGCTTGAGCAGAGTCAGACTTGTGTTGGACATCATGCATGGCGTCGCTCCACGACCACCACTGACTTGTTGACTCTTCTCCGCCCATCGAGGGCCGCGTACTGCGTGCATGCTCGACGGGCTCCCTGTTGGGCTGGCGCAAACTAACGGACTCCCACCGTTGGTTGAATTGGGCCTAACAGAAGGGCGCACCTCCATCTCCGTCAGTCACGCCGCTCACTACTATCATCTCGGTCAGCCCCGCGCCGCGGCCTTTTTTTTTTCTCTCTCTCGAAAAAAGCATACTCCTATGCAGCAACTCCACCGGTAGGAGCAACTCCGGTGGACCTTCTGTCTAGCTCTCTATTCTAAATTTGAAGGATGATGAGATAAAAACAAATAAGGGAGGTCTCCAAATCTCCTTCCACACCCTAGGCCGGAGCCCTCCATCTGTGGACCCCACTCAACAGGTTTTTTTGCTGGATGGATGGATGGGGGCTGAAATATATAAGCTTTTGCCGGACATGGATGCATTATTTGGAGGCTGTGAGATGGGCCAACCCCTAAAAGCTATACAAGAGTTGTGGTTTGAGGGCCATTGCTGGAGATGCTCAAGCTGCACCTGAAGCGTGAATTTCACTCTTGTTTTGTTTTACCCGATAGAAAGAACATCATCATTAACCATTTGGATGAACATTACAACATCGGGGATGGTTCATTTTCGGAGCCTAAACTTTAGTCTATGTCACATCAAAGAAAATCTTAGTATTTAGAAGTATTAAATAAAAGTTATTTGCAAAACTAACTGCAGAATCCTAGGACTAAACTGCGAGACGAATCTAATGAGCTATATTAGGCTCATTAGATTCGTCTCGCGAATTAGCACTCAACTATCAACAAAATTTAAAAACAGATTTTATTTAATACTCCAAAATGATAAGATTCCTTTTGATGTGATATGGACTTAAAAAATGTCCTTGTAAACAAACAGCACTGTCGGTACCCCAGGACTGGGGTACCCCCTCTTGCTGTGTCTAGGCAAGGATCTTGTAGTTATCATTAACTACATCCAAACAGCCGGACCCCTGCGGTCCGGAGTCCTGTTCTCCCAGCAACGGCCCGGACCGTTCCACAGTTGGGAAAGGTCCGGAGACACCACGTGTCCCGGAAGAGGCAGGAACTCGTGCGCAAGCAGCCGGGGCTCCGGACCTCCCAAGGAGACCGGACCCCCGCAGGGTCCCGGACCCCTCATGGGGTCCCGGACCCCCTGTATAGTAACCGGACCCCTCACTAAGGGAAGAGATCGACGCCCCGCGTCGGGGTGATCCGGAGCCGCCACGTGTCTGCAAGACATGGCCGTTTGGGTTTCCATACCAACGTTCACCCACCATTGCAGTTATTGCGGTAGGTGAACGTCTGCATTGATATGACAGAAGCTGAGGCGTTTCATTGATCAGGGGATACTATTGATCGCGTATTACCAAGGCAGTGGAGCCGCTGGCGCCGCCCATACTGCGTCTGCCAGATGGATACGACGGCTCAGCTTCGCCCATTATGACGCTACATAATAGCCTCAGCAGGCCACGCCGCAAGCTACGCTACTCCAACGGGCGCCTAGTTGACGGGACAAGAAAAGACCCCCCTGAGTCAGGAGAGCAGCAGTGTGCATATCGGAGGAAAGATTCGCTACCACTGTAGCCACAGTCACGTTGGGCCCACCTGTCGGGGCACCAACGTCCTATGTATCCGCTCCCCCTTGATCTATAAAAAGGGGGGCGCCGCTAGAAAACCTCAGGCTGGGCAAGAGCCAAGGCCAGCAGAGGATAGGTTCATACACACCACCAAGAACAATACATCTCCCAGTGGACGTAGGGTATTACGCTCCGGCGGCCCGAACCACTCTAAATCGTGTGTTCTTGAGTCCCTTTCTCAGCGTAGATCCAGTCCCATCGCCTAGTACTTCCCCGAGTACTCCCTCACTGGGAATAGGCGGGTGCGTTCCGCCACCCGGCTGTGGGTACCCCTAGAGCCCCACAACAAGCACCGCATTGCCTGACTTTCACTCTCTAGCTAAAAGTCACCTGGGCTGTGTTTAGTTCCAAAAAACTCCCTCCCAATTCCAAATTTTTCATCACATCGACATCACATCGAAATATTAAATATAGCAAATGACGCATGCATGGAGCATTAAATGTAGGTAAATAAAAAAACTAATTGCATAGTTTTGATGTACACGACGAGAAGAATCTTTTAAGCCTAGTTAGGTCATGGTAGGACAACAATTACCACAAACAAACGAAAAGTGCTACAGTGTCCGATGTAACTTTTCGCATCCTCTTTTCCCTCCATCTAAACACAACCCTGTTAGCTATGTCACACTGCAGGCTGAAATGTGACCTGAGTTCATTCGAATAGTGTGTGGCTGACCAAGCTACCAAAGCCTGGTTTAGTTGCCTCCGTAAATTTTTTGAAATGAAATCTTTTCATATTTGAAGTATTAAACATAGATTAATCACAAAATTAATTTCAAAACTCTTTTGTAAACTACGAGATGAATTTATCAAGACTAATTAATCTATCATTAGCACATAGTTACTGTAGTAGTACTGTAGTAATTTAATGTCTAATCATGGTCTAATTAGACTCATTAGATTTGTCTCGTAATTTACAAGCAAAATATGCAATTAGTTTTTAATTTTGTTTAGATTTAATACTTCATACATGTAAGATTCTTGTTCGATGTGATAGATTTGGGATTTTGATTTTTGCAACTAAGAGGGTGTTTTGGAATAGAGACTTAAAAAAAGTCCCAGGGACTTTTTAGTATTTAGAAATATTAAATAAATGTTAATTATAAAACTAACTGCAGAACCCTGGGGCTAAACTGCGAGACGATCTAATGACGTTTTCTTAATCCATGATTAGCGAATGGTTACTGTAGCATCACTGTAGCAAATTATGAATTAATTAGGCTCATTAGATTCGTCTCGCGAAAAAGCACTCAGCTGTCAAAAAAACATTTGTAAACAGATTTTATTTAATACTATAAAATAGTAAGATTTCTTTTGATGTGATAGAGACTTCTGAAAAAAGTTGGGATCCAAACAGGGCTAAACAAGGCCCAAGACGATCCCTCTGTCCCCTCCATCATCAGAAGGTTCCGACCGAAACATTTCCTATCCTATCCTTATTTGGATTCTTAAAGAAACACCAAGTTGCCGTTCCTTGCCCTGCAATGCAAGGTCCTATCTTGATCGGCAAGCACAAACAACTTGCCATGTGACCACCATCCATGGACATGTCAGCTACACTCTTCAGAATACTTTAGCATCTTCTTCACTTCTTCAGCGTACAAGTCTGGGTTGGATGCTGCAACTTCCCCCTGCGAGATGCAGAGTATATATATATAAGCTAGCAGGCACACTCGTCCCTCTCATACACACAGGTCGACAGCAAAAGATACAAGATACAAAGTCAACGGCAATGGCCGTCCCAGAAATGCAAAGCTCTGCTGCACTCTCCCTGCTGATCCTACTGCTTCCCATACTACTGTACATCTCCTGCCACCTCGCAAGAACTCTGGCCAAGAAGAAACCCACCACGCATGGCCTCAAATCCCACCCTCTCCTCGGCCACCTCCCGGCGTTCCTCAAGAACCGCCACCGCTTCCTCGACTGGTCCACCGAGCTCATCGTCGTCAGCCCCGACCACCGGATGGGCTTCTGGATCCCCGGGATGCGGACGGGCATCGTCACCGCCAACCCCGCCGACGTCGAGCACCTCCTCCGCGCCAACTTCGCCAACTACCCCAAGGGCGACCACGCCACCTCCATGCTCCGGGACTTCCTCGGCCGCGGCCTCTTCAACTCCGACGGCGACCAGTGGCTCTGGCAGCGCAAGAACGCCAGCCTCCAGTTCGCCACACGCTCGCTCCGCAGGTTCGTCGTCGAAGTCGTGCAGGCCGAGGTCGCCAACCGGCTGCTCCCGCTGCTGCGGCGGAGTAACGCTGGCGGCGACGTCCTCGACCTGCAGGACGTGCTCGAACGGTTCGCGTTCGACGCCATCTGCATGGTGGCGTTCGGGCACGACCCGGGCTGCCTCGCCGACGGCGGCACCCTGGCCGAGGCGAGGTCCGACTTCATGCGCACGTTCGGCGAGGCGCAGGACCTCATCGTCGGCCGGTTCCTGGAGCCCATCGAGGTCTCATGGAAGGTCAAGAAGTGGCTCAACGTCGGCACCGAGCGCCGCCTGAAGAAGGCCATCGCCGACGTCCACGCGTTCGCCATGGACATCGTCCGCGCCCGGCGCCGGAGCGCGTCACCGGGCGCCCGGGACGACGACGTCCTGTCGCGGTTCGTGGCGAGCGACGACGGCACCCACAGCGACGACGACGAGGTGCTCCGGGACATCGTGCTCAGCTTCCTCATCGCCGGGCGCGAGACGACGTCGTCGGCGCTGACGTGGTTCTTCTGGCTCGTGTCGTCGCGGCCGGACGTGGTGGCGCGCATCGCCGCCGAGGTCCGCGCGGCGCGCGAGTCCGCCGGCACGCGCGCCGGCGAGCCGTTCGGGTTCGACGCCCTGCGCGGCATGCACTACCTGCACGCCGCGCTCACGGAGTCGATGCGGCTGTACCCGCCGGTGCCGATTGACTCGCAGTCGTGCGCCGCCGACGACACGCTGCCCGACGGCACGCACGTCGGCGGCGGCTGGTCCGTGACCTACAGCGCGTACGCCATGGGGAGGCTCGCGGCGATATGGGGCGACGACTGCGCCGAGTACAGGCCGGAGCGGTGGCTCGGCGAGGACGGCGCGTTCCGACCGGAGAGCCCGTTCCGGTACACGGTGTTCCATGCAGGGCCGAGGATGTGCCTGGGGAAGGAGATGGCGTACGTGCAGATGAAGTCGATCGTTGCGAGCGTGCTCGAAGAGTTTGTGGTCGACGTCAAGGAGGATGCCGCCGGCGGCGTGCCCGAGCACGTGCTCTCCGTGACGCTCAGAATGAAAGGGGGCTTGCCTGTGCAAGTAAGGAGGTGCTGAATGATCAAGAACGTCATCTGTTTCATACTTTCCTGTCTCATTGGGATTTGTAAATAGACTTTGTTATATTTATTTTACTCTTCTTTTTTGAGTTTCATCTCTTGTGACTGTTAGGATAAGTTCAACCAATAAAATGAATGCTTGATTACTTCTTAGGAGAAGTTACAAAGGAACATATTTCTCTCTAGCTGGGAAAGAAAAAGAAAAAAAAACAATGCACACATGTACAACTGAATAATGGCATCAAAATTCCACTGCACTACAGACACAGCCGCAAATGTTGCACATATGGTTAAATCAGCAATAAGTATTCAAGTTCTCAGAAACAGCCAGCACTTCCGAACAGGCCCAGAAGGCCAGAACTGTATAGATCAGTTTAACTGCCTTCTATCAGGTTCTTTTTGTCCCCAATAGACAGTTCTGTATCAAAAGAACTGGATTTGATCAATTGACATGCATGTCTCCTACTTCTAGTTATGATAAGGTGAAGAATAGTCTGTGTAGTGCTTCTCATATTAATATATGGTCAGTTACTCATTATGTTCATCATGGGTGAAGTATTTAGGCTAATGTCCTAAACTGCATGGGTGAAGTATCAACTGTCCTGCATGCCTAGCTCTGAGTGCTATGAGGAAGCAGACCGATTTTCTTACCTGCAGAACAATCCAAGAGTTACCAGTGAGTAGCTTCTAAAGAGAAAACTAAAGCAGGAAGCAGATGGGTCCATACCAAGAGCCTCATAAAATTGCTTGGAATTGGTTCATCAAGGCCCAACAATCTCGACCTTCAACACTTGCATACCTGATTACCTCTGGATCCATCAATCTATGACTTTACATTTCAATGTCTGTCACTATGCAGCAGATGAAAGTTTCTTTAGAACAATCAAACCTATTTACCAATTATAAGAGAGAGGGATTTTATTAATTGATCAGGAACCATAACTGAGAAACTAAGACAAGATTATTTTACCTTCCTAGAACATCTCAACTGGATAATTTGTCATGCTAATAACACTGGTGCTAGTCTTGAAATTCAGTGCTGGAGGAAATTGTCTGTCAGCAATATTGATACCCAGTTGCTGAAGTCAAATTCCAAATAACGGTCACACCTTGTTTCCAAAAGCCAGGCAAACCATAACTTCATGAGTCAAGAACAAACAATTCTCTGATCCGGTTGTTGTATGAACTGAAACTCCTTAGCATATAACTGCAAGACCCTATAGACCTCAAGGCTAACTGACTTAACTACATGCTGATCAAATAATGTCTTGTACCTAAAGATTATCTCGAATTCATCCTGCTGAAATTCATTTGGAAGGACGCCCCTCCAGTTGCTTGGTTTTCCAATAGAACAGAAGCCATAGAGTAGGGAGAGGAAGGTAACAGGGTCTGGGGCATAGCCTTTTTTAGCCATCTCATCTTTCAAGTTCAGTGCCTTCTCAAGCATATTATGTCTACATAGGCTAAAGATAATAGAATTGAGTGCTGAGATCCTTGGGTCCAATCCGTCAGAAACCATTCCCTTGAATGCATCTAAAAGGGCACTCCTGTTATGAACCTTAACAGTGCTATGGGAGGTTAGGTTGATTATACAAGGCATACTGTTTGTGAGCCCATTAACTAGATTGTCGGTACCCTGCAACTGGGGTACCCACTCCTACTGTGCCAAGACTCGCGTAGTTATCCGTAACTACGCCATAAGGAGCTGAGCAGCCGGACCCGTGGGGTCCGACTCCATCTCACCGGACCAACGGTCCCGGACCCGCTTCCCGCTCGGGGACGGGTCCGGTGTCACCACGTGTCCCAGAGGTGGAAATGCTCAGCACCTGTGGCCGCGGACCCGGACCCCCGCAGGTGGGTCCGGGACCTCCACGTGCCATCCGGACTCCCGCAGATAGGTCCGGGACCTCCACATGCCTATCCGGATCCCCGTGAGCTCTCGGCTCAGCTAGCTGCTCAGGAGGGGTCCGGAGCCACCACGTGTCACGCAGACGCGGGCGCGGGCGCAAGCCTTCCGCTGGAAGCTCCCTCACCCACCCGCATTAAGTGTGAGTGGTTGAGGCGGGCTCTGCTGCCGCTGGGCACGGGGCAGCTTTTGTCAGTCCACACTGTGGATCGCCAGTTACCGAGTCGGCTCGTCAGTTACCAAGGCAAACATTAAAGACTCAGCGCCGCGCGCATGGGCGACGAGTCATGATGACCAGCTACTGACTGGAGCAACAGTGCACACTGCTACAGTGGACTGAGTCAGTAGTTCGGCGCTTCATCATGATCTCGACGCGCGGCTGCAGAGGCTAGACTCTACTCTGACAGGACAGCTCAAGACCATCCCTGGTCAGAAGCTACGCACGGAAGCCGACGACAAGATCTCCGGATCTGAGGCATTGAAGGCCAAAGTGTAGTTTATAATACATCGCCGGGTCCACATGTCGGGGCCCCGCTCAGTGTACGTGCTCCCTTTGGACATATAAAAGGAAGAGCACGCCCGCTAGAACAAACATACACATAGGCCAAGGCCGAGACGCTCGAAGGCCAGGCAAAACATACACACAGGCCAAGGCCGAGACGCTCGAAGGCCAGGCAAAACATACACACGGGCCAAGACTCTCACAACACAAGCTCGGTTTCACTCCGAACCACCCTGCTCTCAACCTCTTGAAAGCGCAAGCAATACAACACACAGTGGACGTAGGGTATTACGCTCCGGCGGCCTGAACCACTCTAAACCTGCTGTGTTCATCGCGTTCTTCCACCGAGATTGGGCTAATCCTAACTAACCCCCGAGTACTCGCCCTCTGGGTTTAGGCGGGTGCACTACGCCACCCGGCTGTGGGTTTGCACACCACGACATAGATAATGGAATGTAGCATCATTAGGAGATCAATGATTAAGCAGCATGTTTTCAAAGTAGGCTGCAGCTTGGATTACTTTCTCTTTCTTGAACAGACTACCAATTAGAATTGTGTAGTGTACAACATTGGGAAATAGACCCTCAGACTGCATATTTGCAAATAAATCTTCTGCATTGTCTGTATCGCCTAACTTGCAGTATCCACATATTAGTGATGAGTATGTAACAATATTTGGGCTGCATCTCCGCTTCATCATATCACATGTAAACCTAAGGGCAGCACTTATATTACCTTGTTTAGCATAGCCATCGATAAGTGTAGTATATGTGAACTCATCTGGGGTGCACCCAGCCTTTCTCATGCTGCTCATGCACAGAATTACCTCGCCCATCATTCCAAACTTACAATATCCCTTTATCATAGCATTGTAGACAACTACATCAGGACAGACACCTTTTTGCTCCATGAATTCAAATATTTTCCTCGCATAATCAAGATTCTCACTCCTAATGAAACCGTCAATCAAAGTGGTATACACAAATTTATCGGGCTGGACATTCTGCTCGAGCATCTCTGCAACAAGGTTCTTAGCTGCAGGAAGCATCCGTTTCTTGCATAGACTTATATATGTTAGCATCAGGCATCACCTGTCTCTCTACCATCTTCTCGCAGACCATCAAGGCCTCATTCAGCTGCCCAGCAACAACAAGCCCATGAATTAATGCTCCAAATGTAACCACATCCGGAGTATGCCCTCTTCCCATCATTTCCACAAGCAAATCTGATGCAACCATCACTTCTCCACTGATGCAGAAGCCATGGATCAAAGAAGTATAGCTTAACTGATTCGGTTCCAACTCCCTCCTAATGGCCTCCCTCAAAAGCTGCACAGCCTGTCGAACATCGCCTGCCCGGCAGAATGCTGATATCAAAGTATTGAACGTGACCACATCCGGGTCACACCCACTTGCAAACATTAGCTTCAGAACAGCCATTGCCTGTGATGCTGACTGCCATTTGCACAGTGCATCAATCAGAGTGTTGTAAACCTGAACATTGGGGCACAACCCTTTCACCCTCATTTCCTGAAGTAAGCTCCCAATCTTCTCCAGATCACCTTTTCTCCCAAGCCAGTTGATAATAGCACCATATGTCACCACAGTTGGCAGGAATCCCTTCGTCTCCATATCGCCCAAAAGCAGCAACGCCCACCCAATGTCCCCCCGCCGGCAGTATCCATCGATCAGCACATTGTAGAACACGACGTGAGGAACGCACTCCGCGCCCCACCTCGCCTCAATCAGCTTCCTCCCCTCCAAGCACAGCCCCCGGACCATCACGCAGGTGCTGTAGTTATCCGCGCCGCCGTCCTCGGCGAGCATTTCGTCATACAGCCTCCGGGCGTCCTCCCAGCGCCGGCGCTCCACGAGCAGCCTGAGCAGGCGGTTGCAGTGCCTCGGCTCCGGGAGCGCGCCGTGCAGCTCCCTGGCGCGCGCGCACGTCTCGGCGGCCTTCCCGTCCATCCCGGCGTCGGCGTAGGCGACGGCGAGCGCACCGAGGGTGGCGCGGCGGGGGGCATGGAGCGGAGAGCGGCGTCGAAGCGGCGGGCGCGGGCGAGGAGGCGGAGCAGCGCGGAGTGGGCGAGCGGGGTCGGCGCGTCATGGAGGTGGGCCCGGTACCAGGAGAGGAGCGCGAGGGCGAGGTCGGGGTCGGCGAGGGAGGAGACGGCGGCGGCGAGGCGCGCGTCGGAGAGCGGGGGCGGGCGAGGAGGAGGGTGGAGGCAAAGCGCGGCGAGGCGGCACGAGTTGTTGACGCCCCAGACGCCTGACCTTCATCGTGGCCGTCCAATGGCGAGGCTGCGAGCCCTCACCACATAATCCCACCGTTCACGGGTGGCATACTTGATGCAAGCCCATCTAAAAGATTTGTAAAGCAGAGATCGTCACCAAACTTGGCCCATTGCTAGCACTTCACAGTTGCTAATTAAAATCCAGAAAATCAGTTTGATGCTTCCAACAACATAAAAAGTTCATTTGTACACAAAGAAGTGAGGTCCCACATATCAACGGACGACATGAACGACACTGATAAGTGTTGGGAATCCTACTGTGAGCCGAGCACATTGGATCGCCGTGCCTGCAGATCTCCTCTGTCACGGCCCCATGAGAGATCACAACCACCCGCTCACCTGTTAATGTAACAGGGTTAAAAATATTGGTTGAAATTTTGCGACATACCCAATATCTTGGTTTTATTAGTGGAGTCCAATTTTTTTACCAGCCGAAATTGATTTTTAAATATATTTTTTCATCAAAAAATAAAATAAAAAATCCTGAAATTCCCGATATTTCGTTATCGGCAGGGTCCGATATTTTTTTTACCGGAATTAAAAACCCTGAATGCAAGCTTTGACAGAGTTAGCAGTGCTAATAATGCGCAACTTCACCTCGACTTTTATCTGCTGCAATGAACTCAATATAGAGAGAAACAAGAGGGCGATCTGAACCTCAACATGTGAATCGGTCATCGGTGCTTACCCTTGTGCTTCCCGGCTATTGCCTTCAAGCAGGAAACGCTGCGCTCGGAAAGTTGATCAAGTCTCTTCCCACCGCCCTATCAGAAAGGAGACCGCTAGTTAGTAAAACAATCAACAGGGGAAAGGGCTTCCACAGATTCAGAAGGATGTAAGGTCGCTTTTTGCACAAATTTGCAATAAGCATGTGGCTGTGGCGAAATGGTAGATTTTTCCTAGTGTTTTACTGCAACAAAGACTAAGTACAATTTTGAGAGGAGAATGGAAGTTAGTTACAGGTATTCCTTGGCTTCTGTCACAGGATGAGAAAGCCTTGTAAGCTTCAGTTCTGAACTTCTGATGGCGTCGTCAATCTTCATACCTTGGAACAATCCCAATGTGCCTTCCTCTCAGTGCCCGATCAAGCACCACCTAAAACAAACAGTAGTTCGTTTATTCAGATAAAAATTTAGCACAGACTAATAGTAATTCAAGTTGTTCCAGAATATTCATACTTTAGATACACACCAAGCTGCTGCGATCGTTTGCGCAGTCTGGCAGCACGCTTCAACTTAGAGGAGAAGACCGCAGCTGGCTTGGCTTCTTCTTGCTGCGCCGATCGG
This sequence comes from Panicum virgatum, assembly GCF_016808335.1. Classification (NCBI taxonomy): domain Eukaryota; kingdom Viridiplantae; phylum Streptophyta; class Magnoliopsida; order Poales; family Poaceae; genus Panicum; species Panicum virgatum. The sequence goes on along the minus strand of NC_053138.1, from coordinate 1,446,754 downwards.
ACGGCTCAAAACACCGAATTACAATCCCGCAAATTATAGCATTACCATGGCAGCTTGCTGCCTACCAGTTTCTTTCAGCTCCGGATTCATCTGTCGTCCCTGTGGGTCTGGCGGATGGTAGCAGAGTGGTGCAAGAAACATGGCCCCATCTATATCATTGTTTGTGATTTTGGTGATTGAGTGACAATATAATTAATGAGACTAATAAGTTTGTAAGATCACATTTGTAGAAGTTTTTAGGTCCCATGGATATAATTCAAAATGTCCAAACTACCATCAAGACGCAATGTTCAATCCATCGTCGAGATGCCATGTCCAACCCACCATCAAAATGTCAAGTCCAATCCGGCGTAGAGGTGCCAAAGTATAGCAAAAATCTGATGGTTGCCGGATACACCAACGCCCTTGTATCGGTGCATTTGGTCGAGCATACTGAACTAAGTGAGGAAAACTCAGTAGCACCGGTTTAACCGACGGGTCACTTAGAGGCATCGGTGCATTCGACATACCATTGTCCAGAGACGATGTCAAGTGCGCAGCAGCCAGGCCTTCAGCACCGGAAGAATTGATGCCCACCGGAGTAACGCATCGGTGCAATGACGTCAGCAAGAATTGATCAAGTGCAACGGCTACGAGAAGATCTTGTATCACCGGAAGAACCGACGCTTAAGCATCGGTTTAACCGATGGTCCCAGGATTTGTTGCGGCTGTGTCAGAGAAGCCAACGGCTACTTCAGAGCTCGGTGTGACCGGAAGAATTGATGCCCTAGCACCGGAAGTTCCGATGCCTACGCAGAAAAGTGCCCAACAGCTCAAACGGCTACTTCGAGTTTGTTGGCTATATATATGGCATCTCCCGGTCATTTTGGTGTTGCTGGAGTTCCTAGAAGTCTCATACACATCCAAGAACACATCCAAGCCATCCAAGAGTAAATAGATCAAATTCTTAGGCTTAGCACATGCTTTGTGAGTGTTAGTGGTAGGATTAGCTCTTTAGAGAGTGTGAGAGCAAGGTGTTGTGCCTTGTGGCTGGTTCAAGTGTGAACCAACAAAGTATTTCGGGGCACCGTCCTCTTGGAGTATTTGGTGGCTCGCCGGCACGTCATCGACCCTCCGGCTTGGTGTGGAGCGACGACGACAACTTTGTACGGGGGACATGGAGACCCCCTCTCCTTTGTGGGCAAGTTTCTTAGTGGAAAGCGGGATCAAGGTGACCGTGATTGTGTTCACGGAAGAGACTTGATTGCCGGAAGCAATACTCTTCGTGAGTACTTCAACAACGTGGATGTAGGGGCGTCTTTGTGGCAATCCGAACCACGGGATAAATCTTCGTGTCGAGAGTTTGCTTTTTCGCATCCCTCCTTTAAGCTTCTACATTTCATATTGAATTTTTTGTGCCTTTACTTTTATAGAGTAGTATCTTGATAAGATTGGCTATAGGTTGCTAAACTCTTTTGGAATGAGGGTTTAACACTAGAAGAACCATAGTTGCACATCTAGATAGCATATTTTAGATTAAATTTTTGTGCAAACTAGTTGGAGCCATAGATTAAGATTTTTAAAATGCCTAATTCACCCCTCCTCCTCTTAGGTTAGAGCACCCGATCACTTTCAAGTGGATCGAGCTCGAGTTCCCCCTACGATGGTCGACGGCAAGCTTTGGTCCAAGGTCGTCGGAGCTTGTGGTGTGGCCACGGTCGACAGACAATCGGCGATGTCTTTTATCTCGTCCGTTCGGTTGAGTGTCTACTGCGGCTCTTCTTAAATCCTGGTGGTGATGGAGCTCCGGCTAATGTGGGGAAGACGACGAGCCGATGATGGAGTCCGGCGGTGTCCAATGGTGGCTGGTGAAATTGGGCTCCGGAGGATACGAGATATCGATGTTCCTAAAGACTTGATTGTAATTTTTTTTATTTAGGCTGTGTTTGGTTCATTCAAAAAAAAATTCACAAAAGAAATGTATTAAATGAAGTCTATTTGTAAAAATTTTTTACAGATAGGTGCAACTTTGCGAGCCGAATCTAATGAGCCTAATTAATCTATAATTAAATATAGTAATACTATAGTAACCATGCTCTAATCATCCTCTAATCGTACGGTCAAAGGCCTCAATAGCTGCAGTAACTGCCATAGTACCATGATTGTGGAGAGAGTATCGTAATTAGACTTTATGTAATACCTCTAATTACTGGTCAAAGTTGCGAAAAATTTTCGCGAATTTTTTTTCGCGTCCAACCAAACACGGTACAAGGGAGAGTCTGCAAAACAGCTATTTTTTGTATTCTTTCTAAACATATCTGTATTTGTATGGTGCATCAACTTTAATAAAAATATATGTTTTGATAAAAAAAGCGCTCATGCCTCGCTTGTCCCCTTCGTGGCACTCTCCCGATCGCGGCTAGAGTTTCACCGCCGGCACCCCTAACCGGTGGCGGCGGCTGCCCCCTCCGCCCTCTTCCTCCTTTGCACCTGCGCCCCTGGCCGGCGGCTCCCCGGCACCTGCGCCAGCTCCCTTGGCCCTCCTCCTCCCAAGAGATCTGTAAGTGACCCGAATCGATTCCCCCTTTCTCTTAGTGATCAAAATCAATTGGATTCTAGTAGTAATCATTAGATTTATGTTGCAATTGTCCATTTGTGTAGCAACTAGTGGTTGATGTGCCCGAGTGTCTATGGAGACCGAGAACACGCGTATTTGATGAAGTCAGATCGGTACATAAATGTTTAGCACGCTTGATTACTAAACAAAAATGAATGACAAATTGCTTGCTGCATGATTTGTCTGAATTGAATGAAATATTTGTTGGTGTGATGCCAATATGAAGCATCTTAGAAAAATAATTGTATTTAAGATTTCCTTTCTAAATTGATAGTTTGCGTGCAAATTAGTGAAAAAAATGATTTACAATCAATTTGAATATCAACAGTCCCTCGATACTTCAGGGGCATTACAGACATTTCCCGGCAAACCTACGGCTTCAGAGCTATTCCAACAAAGCGGTTTTCAACTTTCTCACAACAGCTTTTTTTCACACTCGCAACCCAACCAACCAAAACCCTTATTCACCAACAAAATAACACCACGTGTTGTACTCGTGCAGAAGAAAATAACATAGAGCGTGGTCCGAAGATGATTGTGCTTAGTGCATCTCCAATACTCATCGCGCCCGTTACACAGAGGCCCCGTCGCCCACAAATGAGTTCTCCCGAATGCCATTTCCATCAAGATGGATGACGTCTCCACACCTCTCGAGGATCCACCGCCCAGTGACGCCGGAGACACGGAAAACGTTCAATGAAGTGTTAGGAATGTTCCTATGAATGGAGCTGTTGGGTGGATAGGTGTGCCTGCACAGCTCCTGTATGGCTGCACTGTGGGAGACCACCACAACCCTCTCCCCTATCCATGCAATAGCAGCATAATTAGCGTAGAACCAAATGCTTGAGAACTGCCATGAGCATGCATCTACAAGCAGCAGGGCAGTGTGACATAAAAAGTTCAGATTTGTTTAACCTATTTCAAATTTTGGTGTAGTGTTGTTAGCTATAAGGAAATTTGGGAGATTGAAAAAGATTAAGAATGAGGCTTGCAGGTTACCGGTGTGTTCTTGGGCAATCTTATTTAAGTAAGAAACACATCGCTCATTTAACTGATTCGGGCTTTCTCCACCACCCTGAACATCAATACAAATGTTGATAAGTTCTTCAGAGTGAAGTTGAGAATTGCATGGGTTTATCGTCGGTGCAAGTAGGCAAGGAAAACTTGTCCTGTTTTCAACATCTTATTCAAAGTTGTTACTAGCAACAACAGGTTCAAAATATTTGTAGAAATATTCACATGGTGTCAATTCAAAATCTTAATAAATATAGACCAGCGGAGCGACCATTATTGTAATTTGTAAGTGAAATGGTTCCATAACATTATAGCAATACTTTAGAAGTTGCCGGTTACAATTTCAATATGGACTAATTAAGCTGTGAATTTACCGGTATTTCTTGATTTCTGCTCTCAGCAATTTTAGAAATGTCAAAGGCTCTGAAAACATCTGGATATTTCTTTACAGCATCATCCCATTTCAAGCCTTGGAGATATCCCATGTGCATTTCTCTCAGTGCCTCATTCAGCTCCAACTGAAAAAAAAAATGAGTAAAGGGACAGAATGCGCAACACACTTATTCAATTTTCGTTCAGAAAAAAGAACAGAATGCACTTACATTTGTTACACCACACACTTTTGCTATAATTTTTGCAGTCTCAGCAGCACGCTTCAAATCAGAAGAGTATATGGCAGCTGGTTTGGCTTCTTTTGACAGCCGATGAGCCACCTTGTCGCCAGATATTTTACCAACAAGAAAAACGTCAATGCTAGACATTGAACTGCAAACAATAATCAGTTCTTAATTGCATTTTGCGCAAATGAAGCATACCACAAGGGCTTGCTGTCTACCAATCTCATTTAGCTCTGGGTCCAATTGTCCCTGTTGAAGAATCTTGATTTCCATCAGTAAAACAATCTATCTTGATTTCCGTCAGTAAAATAATCTTCTTTTCCGTAAAAAAAAAAGACAGCTAATGGAAGAATGGCTACAAGTAGCTCCAAAATCTAGCATTTCCCGTAGTTGATATGAACATATTGCTGCAGTTTAATGCAAAAGATTTGGCATCATTTTCCAGCTTCAGAAAAATCACCCAGCCAATATTCAACATTCAAGAAACAAAAAATCTCACAGACTATATGCATGCCTGATTTACAAGGCCAAGGTAGTATCACTGGATTATCCATTCATCATCTTGTTGGTAAATATGGATGCTAGAGATATTGTTTCCTTATTAGGGACAGAAGTTCGATTAATATTTGAAGGATGGACAACTTGTCTGCAACCAATCATGTGTGCTTGTGCATTCAACAACTTCCCTCTTGTTCGAACTTCGAACAACAGCAGAGACTACAAAATCTAGCAGAACCTGCCATGTGCATTCAAAAAAAAGGACGGTGAAGAGAATCAGGAGGAGGACGACCGACCTGGAGGATGCGGGAGGTGTTCCCGGAGGTCTCCCCGTGCCGCACCACCACCACCTCCGTAAACTCCTCGGCGCCGCTGGGCGCCGACACCAGGGTGGGCGACATGCACGATGGGTGGCGGCAGTGTGACAGACCCATCGAGTTAAAGCGCTTAATTAAGCATAATCGTCATCATTTGAACACATCAGGCGTATTAGCTTAATTAAATATAATTTGACAGCGTATTAGCTTAATTAAATGTAATTTGACAGGCTGTTTCCAACCCACAGGCCGATCGAAACACACCAGAAATCTCAAACGAAGGCGAGCGCAGAAGGTACCAACATGATAAAATCTTACAAAAAATAGTAATTAAAACTAAGACTTTACAAAATAGTTTTAAATTTAAAATTTGCAAAAAAAATGATAGCACGGAAGAGAATCTAACTTACAGAGTATTTTTACTAGAGAATAAATAAAACAAACTAAATAATTCGAGAACTACCGAGACGTGAAGATAAGGCGCCACATCGAGCCCACCGATATGACACCTAGTTAGCTCCTAAATCTGAAATAGGATAAATAACAAATCCTGAGCAACTAATACTCAGCAAGACTTACCCGACCAGTGGGTATAACTTAGCCCACATATCTAGACATGCAAAGCTTTCTGGCTGGTGATTAATTTTGCATAGATTTATAAAACGATTTCACGCTAAAGTATCTCAATTTGCGTAAAATAGGTGAAGCTGTAGCTAAAATAAACCATGCCAAACAGTCCACCAGTTGCAATCCACAAAATCAATGTGATTCTAATTCCAACAACATAAAAAATTCACAACACGTTTATTATTGCCTGCAACATCATCGTGATCCTGTTTATTGTTTAAGATTAAAAGATAGTGACCTGCTAACAAAGAAACACGGGAAGACTAACAGCACGTTTGGTTCCAAGTGTACCAGCACTATGGGAAACTGGTAATTCGCCGTATGCCTAAGAGTTCGCCGTGCGCAAATCATTGGGCACACGGCGAAGAGAGCCTTTGCCGTGGGCCAAATACAAAACACACGGCCAAAATAAAGCACACGACGAAAGAAGACTTCGCCGTGTGCCCTAAGCTCAGCACACGACAAACCGAGAGCTTTGCCGTGTGCAACAGACCGGCACACGGCGAAGAGGGCGCCCGTCACTCGTGCAAATGGAAAATGGCCGGCTGCAAACGGCCGGTCGACGCCATCCACCTTTGCCGTGTGCTCTGCCGGGGCACACGGCAAAGTCTCCCTATTCACCGTGTGCCAAATCCACACACACGGCAAAGAGAGCGCCACGTGGCCCGACGTTCACGGCCGGTCGACGCCGGCATATTTTGCCGTGTGTCCCCGTTAGTCACACGGCGAACAAACCTCTTTGCCATGTGCCACATGGAGGCACACGGCAAAATATACAAGACGCTACGAACTTACTAACAATCGAACGCGTGGCTAAGAGTTTTATAAATTCCATAAAATCGAAACATAGTCTGAAAATTATGAAATTTGTCAAGCGGTCATAATATCATGCAAGGAGGCTATGGTAAAAATTTGATTGCATTTCTCATTTTTTGACAAACGTTGTTTAACAAACTCGAGTTTCTCCGAAAAAGATCTATATAGTTTCTAAGATTGCAGTTACGTCTGTACGCGTAATGATGTTCAAATTATAATTTGTGTTCCAAATTTTTTCTATAGACAATAAACCACATGAAGTAGTTCATGTTCAATTATGGCAATTTTTTGGACTTGTTTGCCATTTTTTGAATTTTTTAGTAATATTAGAATTTAGGTGAAAATAATGAAATTGAGCTATATATGCATAAAATAATGAAATTTTTTCAAAGAAGCATTTCATATGCAATGTTTAGTGAGTTTGGTAATATTTTTCAATATGCATTTCATTAAATTTAGTGAAACATGTTAAGCAAGTGCTGGCCATTAAATGGAAAAAGCCTCCAGCTGAATTCGTCCAGAAGAAGCACCAAAGGAAAGAAGTACTAGAATGGTTCCAAACTTTAATGTTCCCCGATGGGTATGCAGCGAATCTAAGGAGAGGGGTGAACTTATCTACTATGCGAATCAATGGGCTGAAGAGTCATGACTACCACATATGGATTGAGCGGTTTCTTCCGGTGATGGTTCGAGGCTATCTCCCTGACCATGTCTGGTAAGTGCCGGCGGAGTTAAGCAATTTCTTCCGCCAGCTATGTGCTAAGGAGTTGTCTCGGACTGTGGTTGAACAAATAGAAAAATTGGCCCCTATCTTGTTTTGTAAGTTGGAGAAAATATTTCCACCCGGCTTCTTCAATCCGATGCAGCATATGATTTTGCACTTCCCGTATGAGGCACGGATGGGGGGCCTATTCAGGGCCGTTGGTGCTACTCAATTGAGAGACAACAATAGATCCTTCGAACCCAATGTAAAAATAAATACAAAATAGAAGCTTCCATTGCAGAAGCATACACTCTGAATGAGGTCTCCAACTACACAACAAAATATTATGGTGAAACCCTTCCAAACGTGCATAATCCACCCACTCGTTACAATGAAGGAGAAAATGAAACGAACCTCAGCCTCCTCAAAGGCCAACTTGGAAGTACAAGTGGTGTGACTCGTAAGGCCTTGCTCAATGAAGTGTTGCGCACTATCATAATGTATGTGTTGACGAACCTAGTGGAAGTCGAGCCTTACATACAGTAAGTTCTCAACAAACTATTTCCTCGAGTATTAACTATTCTGCATCCAACTCCTTTACCTCTCGTTTATATAGGGAATTTACTCAACAATTCTGGTGTCGCCGAAGAGTTCCAACCCCGCAGAAAGTTGACGCCCTTCTTAAGTACGGTGCGGGACAAAGAGCCCCCGATTTCATTTCTTAGTTCAAGCACAAGGTATAACAAACCATCATGCTTGTTAGACATTTGAAGTTCCTTGTCTATGCGAATAGTATGACAAACCATCATGCTTCTACCTGCAGGCCCAAAATGATGCGTCTATGTGTCCCGAGTTGAGACAGGTTGAGAATGGTTGTGCCTATAGGGTCTTGTCATACTTCGGTTATGACATCAATGGATATCGCTTTCACACAAGAGCCACGAGCAGAGTCGGCCCAATCGAAGAACAACAAATTCTAGAGTTTGTGCGACAGCCCTTGATTGGGTCGAGTATTATGGTATAATTGAAGAAATCTATGAACTCATATTTTATGATTGCAAACCTCTTAAGCCTGACATATTCAAATGCCATTGGTTTGATCCTAACGAAGTGCGACGGACCCCTCATCTCGGCCTAGTCGAAATTCGCCAGTCATCAGTGTATCCAGGAGATGATGTCTATATTGTGGCTCAACAAGCCACGCAAGTTTATTATCTCTCATATCCGTGCAAAACTGATGATCGCCTTACGGGTTGGGACATTGTGTACAAGGTATCACCACACGGTAAAGTACCTATTCCAAACAATGAGGATTACAACATAGACCCAAACACATATGACGGGGAGTTCTTTCAAGAAGATGGGCTTGAAGGGCGTTTTGAGATAGACTTAACCGGAGTGATCGAAATGGAAGTACACGATGATGAAATGGTTGATGACGAGGACGCTGGTGAGGAGGTTCGTAATGTGAAGGACCTAGAATTACTTGAGCGATTACAATTAGGCGATGACAATGAGGATGAAATTCCACCTTTAGAGCACGGGCTTGAACTTCTCGACTTGCGTGATAGTGATGATGAGACATATGATCCAGCTAATCCCGATGAAGATGATTATTTCTAATACATGTATGATCCGTACTAATTGATTTATTAATGTTACTTTCTAATTATGTCGTATTTATTTTCTTTCTCTTTATAAGATCGTTTTGTATATATGTGCTGATTGGTTTACTATTTTTAATTACATGTGATTGAAGAAAGATGCCGGGCGGCGGACTTCAACGATCGGTCGCCTCACTGTACGGAAGAATGATGCCACACTCGGATGCTGGTGAGGGCTCTGATAGGAGTTCCGGGTTAGGGCGAGGCAAGGGTCCAGGGAAGGGTGGACCCAAGAGGGGTCGAGGGAAGGGTGGAGGCAGGAGGGGTCGAGAACCTTCGCCTGTACCGCCGTCTCATGAGGAGGAGGAGGAGGAGGAGGAGGAGGAGGAGGTGGTGGTGGTGGTGGTGGTGGTGGTGGTGGTGGTGGTGGTGGTGGTGGTGGTGGTGGTGGAGCCTGTCCAGGAGCAGGAGTAGGAGCGGGACGAGGAGGAGTGGCAGGCAGACGCGCAGGAGGAGGGGGGAGTCGTCTAGTGCTGAGGAGGAGGACACGGCCGAGGATACCTCTACGCTGGCTGTCTGGTTGCGAGGTCCCTCGCGACTCCCAGATAGGCCGATACCTGTTGTCTTGCGCCCGCTGATTCGACCGTGCGGGGATATGTAAGTAATTTGACATGTTATTACTACCTTTTCGTTTCCTAACTCGAAAATCACGGTACAAACTAATATTTTCTCCTAATCACTTTTGCAGGAGTTGGACTGTCCTCAGTGGTGGTGCTCACAAATGCAAAGTCAACGGCATCCTGGGTCTTTTGTGCAGGGAGCACTTCCCAGTCCTGGTCCACTATCAAGGACGGTACGAGCCGGCCTGGACGTGGGACCACTACATCGCCGCCAACAACGATCAATTGGATCGGAGCGGCAGAGCCTTTGAGAACAAGGCGGAGCGGGTAAAGGGCGAGCTCTGGGTAATTTTTCCCCGCCAAAAAATGGTGAATACATCACATTCATTGAATATTTTGTTAATGATGACATGATCCATCATTTTTATATGCAGGATTTTTACAGGTGTGATGAGGGATACGAGGAGTGGGCGGCGATTGTGGCTCACAATCGATGCGTTAAATTCGTCAAGGACATGCATTATGAGGCGCAAGTCCAGTGCATCATCAACTTTTGTGCACTTTTCCTTAAGTAGAAGATCGGGAAGCCTGAGGCGAGAGAGTTGAAGCTGACCCGAGAGCAATACTTACAGGTAAGTTCAAATTTATTATAAGATTAAATACATCGTTAAATGTCTCTCTTCTTACATGTCATGTATTTGATCACGTGTAGGTTCCTGCGTGGTGGTGTCGTAATGACACCGTGTGCTGGGAACGCATAGTGGACAAGTGGTTCGACCCCGAGTGGCAGGAGAAGCACGACGCTGGCCGGCAGTAGCGATTGCTGATGCCAGATCCAGCGCACCATCGAGGCAGTCTCAACAACGACGAGTACAGGGCTAGATGGGTACACACTACACAGACTCATTTCTCTAATCTAACGTTCAATTCAGCATAATTTGTAATCAACTTCTTCCTTTTTCGCAGTCGTCCTCACATGAAGGCCAGGAGTGCACCCCGTTCGTGGGATGGGCTCTGGCCCGCAAGGGCATCCAACGTCAACTACAACCCTGACGACCCCCCATCGACGTACAGCAACCCGTCCGTCCACAGTCGTATCTAGGCGTGCACAGAGATGGGAAGACAGCTCCATGGGCCAGACTGGGATCCGAGGACCTAGCCCCTTGATGGAGAAGTCATTATGAGGGTGGGAGGAGGCAAGAAGCATGGGCGCTACTATATTGGCGACGACCTCGTAGACACGTCCAGCACTCCCACCCTCTCCCAGATTCGAGCGAGGAGCACGGCCAATAGCCCGGCCATACGCCCACGGCTGTCCGCGTCGTAGCTCCAATTGCAGGAACTTCAGGTTATTTCTTATTTATTCATAGTTCGTTCATTTGGTACATATATTTGCTTTGCATCGTAACATTATCATGAAATATTGTAGAACCAAATACAAGCGCAACAGGTGGCGTACGAGGCGGCGCTAGCCGAAGAGAGGAGGATACGACAAGAGAACGGGCAGAAGCAGGCGGCAGAGATGGCCCAGATGTACAACTACATTCGAGGTCTTTCTGTCCAAATGGGTAATCCCATCCCACCCATGCTATTCCCTGTGGCTCCTGCTCCTACTACTCCTCCGGTGAGCAACTTGAAAACCTTTTAGTTTCTTTTCAAGTATTAGATACTTAGAGAACTTTAGATTTAGAAATTGTGACTTACATTACTCACTTAAGGATTTAGGGGATCTAGAGATTTAGACTTGCTTAGATATTAACTTGAGAATTTGATTTTTGTCTCACCTACAATCTACTGGCTTATATTTTTTGCAGAATCAATCGGCGGCATCGAATACGCCAGATTTGTCGCCGGGCATCTCACCGACACTACCCCCACACCAGTTGTTCCCACCTCAGCTCGGCGGCGCACCACTGTTCGACGACCCACTGCAGCCATAAACTTGTTGATTTGTGCACTTATGGACTTGTAGACTTTGCATCGGACTTGTGGATTTGCATGGAACTTGTAGACTGTGTATTGCATTTGTGGATTTGCATTAGACTTGTACTTGTACTTTGCATTGGACTTGTGAATTAGCGGCTTTATATATTGTGATGCTATGATGTTTGTTGTGATAAATAATGCCTTGAATGTTTGTTTGTGATATATGTATTGATATATGTTGGAGTGGGTCCTTTAAACCTAAAAAACAAAAAAACAGGGTTTCTTCGGTCACTTTGCCGTGTGCAGTGGCCATGGCACACGACAAAGTGACCATATAGGCCAGCCTGGAAGACTGCTTCGCCGTGTGCCACAACGCAGGCACACGGCGAAGTGACCATACTTCGCCGCGTGCCTGGGGTGGTACACGGCGAAGGCGCGGAGGTTCGCCGTGTGTCGGACGTCAGGACACACGGCAAACCCTACATTTTCGCCGTGTGTCTTGTGGCTTGGCCCACGGCGAAGATCGACCAACGCCGTCAACGGAACCTCACGTCGTTTGCTCACTTTATTTCACCGTGTGCCCGAGGAATGGCACACGGCAAACGCGGTCTTTGCCGTCCACGTGGCTACCGTCGGCGATTTGCCGTCGGCCACTGTCGGCGAAGACTTCGCCGTGTGCCAGGGGCACACGACGAATTATCAAATTCCGGTAGTGCAGCGTGCTGACGATTATTGGCTATTCAAATTCAACCGTGAAAAACAAAAGCAGCTGCAGAGTTGCCTTATTCACTGAGAAAATAACAATATATGGTGTTCAGGAGTCTAGAGCACACGCATAAGAATATAGCAATATAAAAAACATTGAAAACCATTCAGCTAACGTGTTCCTGAATCTTCAATAGCGATTGTGTTATACAGAGACCCGTCACTGCCGAATGAGTTCTCCAGAAAGCCATTTCCATCGAGATGGCTGACTTCTCCACACCTCTCAAGGATCCACCGCCCCGTGACGCCGGAGATATGGAAAACGTTCAACGAAGTGTTGGGAATGTTCCGACGGATGGAGCTGTTAGGTGGATCGGTGTGCCTGCACAACTCCAGTATGGCTGCAAGGTGGGTGACCACCACAACCCTCTCCCCTGATGAAATTTTATCCATCCTGAATGTAACTCAGTTGCATGTTGATGAATCTGTTAGGGAAATCCTCCTGTCCATGACATTATCACTATATTATCAACATTCTTGACGTAGTATAATGGCTGCCTATTTGTCTTTTTGTTGTCCCATGTTGATTGCATTTCATGTAACTGCAAACTACTCTACTCCCATTCGATAAGGTTTATTCAAATCATTGTCTGCTGATTTTTGTAATTTCTGTACCCTTGTGCTTGATTACTGTGGCAGTCAAATCCGACAGCCAAGGAACCTAGATTACAACGAAATAAACACTTTTTTTTGGAAATGTTCAGTTTTTCACCTGTTTTCATGAAAAAGAATCTGATAATGAAGATATAAATCTTTGCCAATATCTAAGAATGCACTTTTGATTCTGTGCCATCAGTGTTACAGTATAACCACTCCCTATCACCTCATAACTACAGCAGCGTGTAACTAGACCCCCTGGGATCGCCTGAACATCACAATGTCACAAAGCGTTCCACACTGAAATCACCCCACAAGAACTCCATACCACCTTATCCTCCCAAATTTGTGATGGGTCCCTTGAACCAGTGTCGCGCGCTGATGATCCATGACAATAGAATGAGGGTGAACAGCCCACCAACAGCGACCGGGGTGTAGTTGAGAGTGTCCTTGGTCACCGGGTATGAGACTGGCAACGAGAAGAGAACGGTGCTGGTTGCCACCCAGAGGACGGCGACCCAGCCGACAAGCACACTGTACCAGCCAAGGTTGAATGGGCCTGGCACGAAGCTCTTGCGCGCCAGCATCACACGGAAGAGGATTGGCAGTGCATAGGCAATGTAGATTGCAGTTGTCGCGACCGATGCCATCGCCTGGAACGCGACGAGGCTGCCTAGAGACTGCATTTAGATTGGAAAGAATGTGAATCTTGCATTGTTCAAGTGCTGAAATACTGCCAAAGCAGGAATAAACTGAAGGCTCATTTCTTAAGGGTAGCAGTGAAATGATCATGCGTTGATCAAATACTGAAAAAGTAGGAATGGACTGCAAGCTCATTCCCGAAGGTTAGAAGTAGAATGGTTTAGTTCAATTACCGGCAATGCCATGCAAAGGGAAATGAAAGCTGAGAGCCAGACAGCGTTTATCGGCACTTCGAGCTTGTTAACTTTATGCCAGAGGGACGAAAATGGCATTGCCCCATCTCTTGAGAACGCATAAGTCATCCTAAATATTCAAAAGAAGGACATCAGTGTACCATGATCACTCTACTATGGAGGTCAGACATCTCAATGACAAATAAGCAGAGGATCACCTCGAGTTGCTAGTCATTGCCACAGAAGTATATGGCGATGGCAACGATCCACAGGCAAATGATCCCTCCAACACCACTCCCATACCGGCTTTTGAAGGCAAGGTAGAACACTTGAGCAATCGCGTACCCTCCCGCATCATTGTCAGGGCTCAGGAGGTAGGGAATGTCCTTCACTGCAAACGTGATGCCAAGTATGTAGCCCCAGCCAACTATCGACGATCTGCCAATCGCGCTGATTATACCAATTGGGCCATTCCTGTCTGCATTTTTCGTTTCTTCTGTCTGCATGAAACAAATTTAGAATCAAAGTATTAGGACAGCGCTACGTACAATAGTAAGATTTCCTAATATGATTGAAGTTACTTGAGGACTTTTTCTGTACCATATGCGCAGATGCATCGTATCCTGACAATGTGTATTGGCTCATAAGGAGCCCCAGAACAAAAATATAGAGGTGACTGTGAATTCCAGCATTGTTATCGGTGTTGAAATGGGTGAACACAAACTTTGCACTGGCCCTCTCGGTGGCAACAACTGGTACAGCGATCATCAGGACAAAGACACCTGAAAAGGATGGGTATCCATGTATCATGCACATCCCAAGCAATTTTGTGAGCCTTCCATAATCAACAAAATAAATACTGCTATGTGTTTGATTGGTTCTGTAAGTGAAGAGATCCATATCTCTATCTCTAAAAAGAGGCTAAGGGTGACGTTTTTTGGTGTACATCCTTGCCTCTCCAAACTTTGGTTAAGCCTCCGACAGTCGTGATTCGTCCGTTTGAACTCACCTGCGATCCCTGTCCTCCGATTCAATCTCGCCCGCCCGCTCCATCCCGCCCGCCCGCACGCACGCCGCAGTCCGTGCACGCAGCGCCCCCCACGTAGCGCGCCCCCGCCCCCGCTCCCCGCATGCAGCGCTCCTCCGATCCGATCTCGTCCGCCCGACGCGCTCCCCGCACGCCGCCGCCGCCGCAGACTGCTCCCGATCCCTGTCCTCCTCCGATCCAATCTCGCCCGCACGCCGCAGTCCGCACCCGCTCCCGGCGGGCTGCCGCACTCCCGAACGCCGCCGCCAGCGCCGCCGTCGAGTTCGTCCGCGCGGGATCCGGGGACATCCGTCGTCGTCTCCCCCCGGGACCTCACCATCACCGTCGCCTTCGCCGTCATGTTCGTCCGCGCGGGCTCCGGGGGACATCCATCGTCGCCTCCCCCTCCCGAACGCCGCCGCCGAGTTCGTCCGTGCGGGATCCGGGGACATCCGTCGTCGCCTCCCCCCGGGACCTCGCCATCACCGTCGCCTTCGCCGTCACGTTCGTTCGCGCGGGCTCCGGGGGACATCCATCGTCGCCTCCCCCCGGGACCTCGCCATCACCGTCGCCTTTGCCGTCACGTTCGTTCGCGCGGGCTCCGGGGGACATCCGTCGTCGCCTCCCCCCGGGACCTCGCCATCACCGTCGCCTTCGCCGTCACGTTCGTCCGCGCGGGCTCCAGGGACATCCATCGTCGCCTCCCCCGGGACCTCGCTGTCGCCGTTGCCGTCGCCATCGCGTTCATCCGAAGCGGACCATGTAGAACAGGAAGCGGCGTGAGGCATACAAGAGAAAAAAGAGTAATGCAAACAAGGAAAATGAGCCAGGTTGAACCCTGTTGGATCCAAAGTGACAGTTTGGTCTTGTGCTCAACTGTTGTTTGCTGACCTTTTCCTCATCTCAATCTCCTTTTAAATCTATTGCAGGTTGTAATATACAGGATTTCAAGCCGAGTGATGCTGATACTAATATAGCCGAAGATGCAACGGGTATGATTTTTCATATGCTGGTCGGCGTTCTACATCTATGGATGACAAACTCATTCTACCTGTCTTTAGGAATTTGTGGGCTGCGACCAGAAAGTGATAGGACCCTGAGTGCCTTGAATTCAGATGATAAAGGAGGACTTGAAAGGAACAAGAAGAGTCGTGAAGCTTATCGGATGAAGAAAGACGTAAGCCAGGGAGGCGTAATAATTTCATCAGGTGCCTGTTTTGATTGGACCCATATTTGCACCATTATTTTCGGCATGTAATTATGTGACCATGTTCACTGATATTGCAGCAGTTGATGACCATGTAGAATGCATCTCTAGCACTGCTCCAACCATCGATCACCCCCCTACTGGTATGCTACGTAAACATCTTTCTTTGCTTTGTCATCTTACATTTAGCTTTGCTACTGATCTGTTCCTATTTCGTGTCTCACAAACTATATGTCTGATTACACTATGTGCCGTGCAGGTGAGATCAATGGAATATGAATATGACCGTGATGGATATTATTTAGCTATGAATGACTGTGTACACACCTGACACCTGAAACCTGTTAAAAAATGTATAGACACGAATGACAAAGTTGCATCCATCATTTTTCAGAAAGTGAAAACTCTCCTTTTTTTGTCATATCTTACAAGTTTTAGTTGCTTGCAGAAATATGGCTGCAATGTTACCAACCAATGTTATGGACGATGACATCAACAAGCTCTGCAGGTGCATCAATCTGGGGTTTGGGTTCAATCCATCCTCCCCTCCAACACCATTGCCATCACAAAGGTACGCATGCACCAGCCCCAACTTGATTGCGGTTTGTTTGGTGGGGAAGGCTAATTTTGTAGGCTGTTAGTGTCTCCACATCATTAGAATTCGATTGGTTAGGATCTGGCAATAGAGGTGTTTGGGACTTTTCTGGAGTGCATGCTATTCAAGGATAGCAAGCGGTGCTGGGCCTCATGGGGCATTGGGGCTCAAGGTACGTATCCATCCACATTCTGATCTTAGTATGTCCGAAATTCCACAGTGCTTCATATGAAAAGAATATCTCTGCGTCATCAAGGTACATATCCATCCACAATTCATTGGAGTTTCATAAAGCCTCAAGTGGCTGTGGGCTGTGGCAATAACCTGGTATACATGTCACCTACCTACATTGCAGAGAATATCCCTGTCTTTCTCCATGTGGTAAGCTAGCTTTCATAAGTCGATTCTGTTGGACAAACTTTGATTAATCGGTAATTTTGGTTTTACTGGGTCTGGATGTCCCGGGTACTTTCTAATAATATGTAAGCTAAGAGCCTAAAACTTGCTATGATGTTATCTCAAACTGACTCAACTATATTATTTTATTTGCAGGTCACTTAATAGCAACCATTTGATGGATAGATACCAGAATTTATTTGGATTATTTATGCAGCACATCAAACTCTCATTTTTTACAATGCATTGTAGCTTATTTTGCTCGGTTATGAGGGTAACCACATAATCTTGATCTGTCAAGTGATGGATTGCCATGACCGTGCGGCAATATGAACAAGGTATTTTGTTGCTTATTAATGTAGCAGTTTGTTTGGTTAACTGCTTACTGAAAATGTTCGGATGCAGATTTGATTTTCTTGTAGATATGTAACAGTTTCATGCATTGAACTATATATATAAGTGATATGTACTGTGATTTTAATTTTGAGGTGTTGTGGCATGTTTGAAAGTAGACTCATCTTGTTAAATGCTATTTGCAGGACACTAAGCATCTAGGAAAATATGATGAATTAAGAGGAAATTAAACATTGGTATCAGCTAGCAATTAGTCATTTACTTGAGTATACAGTACCGAAATGCGGTGCTACATATCTTAGTATGCATCACTCAATGTTTGAAACTACACCAACATGGCCTTATGGTACAACATGATACTTTCTGATTAGCTTCATCACAGGATGTTTGGAGTTGCATACATGGTCTTGGATAGAGTCAATGGAATTTTGATAGTTGAACATTTCTATCAGAAATACTATGGTTTTTTCCCATCAGTGTCTTATCCGGTGCAAATTTTTTTTATGAAATTTCATTTGTCACTGTTAAGTTGATTTGTTGTGTGTGTCATGTTTGGAAGTTGTACCGGTTGCTATTGCCAAAAGGTATGATCATGAAGATTTTGGAAAAGGAGGCATATTGTTGTTTTAAAAAACTCTAGAACTCTTCTCGTTCCTTGATAGGCTACAAATATATATACATAATACATGGGCCATTGGGCCTCCACACACGCATACATACAGTCCAACACTCCCCCTCAAGATGGGTGATAGATATCTATCATTCCCATCTTGTCACATGCAACATTACAATCTTTTCCTCCCAAGCCCTTAGTTAGACTATCCGCTATTTGACCTCTACAGTTTACATATCTTAATTCTATAGTTCCATCATCCAACTTTTCCTTGATGAAGAAACGATCTATCTCCACGTGCTTTGTTCTATCATGCTGAATTGGGTTATTTGCAATATTGATTGATGATATGTTATCACACCAAACTCTCAATGGACCTTTTCTCAACACATTCAACTCTGATAGAAGATTCTTTACCCACAACATCTCGCTTACCACAAGAGACATAGCTCTATACTCAGCTTCAGCTGTTGAACGAGACACAACTGATTGTTTTTTGCTCCTCCAGGACACCAAGTTTCCACCAACAAAGACAATAGCCAGAAGTCGGTCTCCTATCATCAAGACAGCTTGCCCAATCAGCATCACAATAACCTTCTATATTTAGATGACCATGGCTCTTGAACATAAGTCCCTTTCCAGGGCTACTCTTCAAATATCGTAGTATCCGATAAACCACATCCAAATGTCCACTTCTTGGATCATGCATATAACGGCTTACAACACTCACAGCATAAGAAATATCAGGTCTTGTATGACATAAGTAGATGAGTCTTCCCACAAGCCTTTGGTAGGTCTCTTTATTCACCGGATCACCAGATTCAGCACATAACTTGTGGTTTGGATCGATAGGTGTTGATAAAGGCCGACAACCAAGCATGCCAGTCTCACTAAGTAAATCTAATACATACTTTCTCTGTGAGAGGACTATACCTTTCGGAGAACGAGCAATCTCAATGCCAAGAAAGTACCTGAGTTGACCAAGATCCTTCACCTCAAATTCCTTACTCAAAATTTTCTTTAGGTGATTAATTTCTTTTTCATCATCACCTGTGATGATGATACCATCCACATATACATTCAGAACTACAATGCGCCGCCCAAAGTGTTGATAGAATACGGTGTGATCCCCATTACATTGTCTGTATCCCATTCCACACAAAGCACGTCTGAACCTATCGAACCATGCTCGTGGAGACTGCTTGAGGCCATACAAAGATTTCTTCAGTCTATAAACCTTCCCGACTGCCTCAGGTTTTGAAAAACCAGGAGGAATCTCCATATACACCTCCTCCTGAAGATCACCATGCAAGAAGGCATTCTTAACATCCAGTTGGTGCAATGGCCAATCAAAGTTTGCAGCACAAGAGATCAATGTTCTAACAGTGCTCATCTTTGCAACTGGTGCAAATGTCTCATCATAGTCAATTCCATATGTCTGACTATATCCTTTTGCAACTAACCTTGCTTTATATCTCTCCACCTTTCCTTCTGGGTTTTGCTTCACAGTGAAAACCCACTTGCAACTAACAGCTTTCTTCCCCTCGGGCAGTTTTACAAACTCCCATGTTTTATTCTTTTCAAGAGCTCTCAGCTCCTCCAACATAGCTTCTCGCCATTTAGGATCATGCTTTGCTTCTTTCCAGTCCTTAGGGATTACTACAGACTGTAATGACGCAACAAATGCTCTATATGCAGGGGACAATGACGCATAAGAGACATAGTTACTGATGTCATGCTCAAATCCATACCTTGGTGGAGGCATACCAGCCTTAGCTCGTGGTTCTTTCCGTAATGCAATGGGCAAATCATCCAAACCAGATTCTTCAATCTCAGTCGAAGAGGTTGATGACACATCAACAATCTCTTGAGGGGTTGCTGATTCAGGAGTTATTCCTGGAACTTCTTCTCGAGATGTACGCGTCCTCCTCTTATACACTCTCAATGGGCCCTTATATCGGGGATCCTCACCTACAGAACTGTCCTCTTGACAAGGAGTTGGATCCAAGTCACTCGTCATTGTCTCCATTCTTGGTTGAGGAGTAGAGCCAGTAATCACTGCTTCCATTCTCCTTTGATTTTGCTCAATTGGACTACTTATGACATCATGGTTCTCCCCCTCTCGATCATCCTGATTTATGCTCAGATCATCAAGTTCAAACAAGGAGCTTAAATCAGTCTTCTCACCATAATAAGGTTCTAATTCCCTAAATGTCACGTCCATACTTATAAATAGACGACGTTCAGTAGGACACCAACACTTATACCCCCTTTGACTTGATGAATAACCCACAAATATGCATTTCACTGCTCGAGGATCCAACTTACCCACCGAAGGTCTATGGTCCCGGACAAAGCAAGTGCACCCAAATACCTTAGGTGGAATAATGAACTCATTCACTCCTCTTAACATCTCATAAGGAGTTTTCCACCCAAGCAATCTCGAAGGCGTACGATTGATCAAATAAACTGTTGTCATCACTACTTCACTCCATAAAAACTTTGGCACATTCATAGTATACATGAGTGAGCGCGCAACCTCCAAGATATGGCGATTTTTCCTTTCAGCTACTCCATTTTGCGGAGGTGTATCAGGACATGTGGTTTGATGCAATATTCCCCGAGCTGATAGAAAACTTTCAAACTCATTGTTCACATACTCTGTTCCATTGTCTGTCCTTAGTACCTTAACCCGAGCATCAAATTGATTCCCAATAAGTGAGCAGAAATCACGAAAACATTTAAGAACCTCATTCTTCTGCTTCATAAGATATATCCAAGTCATACGAGAATAGCAATCAATAAATATTACGAAATACTTCATTCCACTAATTGAGATGACTGGGCATGTCCAAACATCAGAGTGGATAAGCATAAAAGGAGATATGCTCCGAAGCCCTTTGCTTACATATACTGATCTTGTATGCTTTCCATACTCACATGCATCGCAAACAAGTTTTCTTTTATCCACCTGGCACATGATCTCTGGGGATACTTTGGCCATGGTATCAAATGACAAATGTCCTAGTCGACAATGTTCTAGTATCACCTTAGCCCCATTTTCACCCATAGCAGCTGTCAAAGCAGTGCACGAGGTATCTTCTCTCCTATTCAGGAACCATAGACCATTACGTCTTACACCACTACCGAGCATTCTCCCCGTCTTTCTATCCTCAATTAAACAATTCTCTCGATCGAGAGTAACACGACAATCCATATGATCCACCAAAGCACTTAGGGATACTAGATTAACAGGAAAGGAGGGAACATATAGAACCGACGATAATGTAATTGACGGAGTGCATTGAACTGTGCCCACACCTTTAATAGGTTGAGCAATTCCATCGGCGGTTTGAATAGTTTCCTTTTGCATAGGAGCAAATGGATTATATGATGCAAATTCACTTAATGTACCCGTAACATGCTTGGATGCACCTGAATCTAGTATCCAATTTGCAAGAGATGTACCTTTTATCAGGATGAGCAAGGTTGACAAGGATTGTCTTGGTCGCTTTCAATTCCTTTGCATTTGATATTTGTTCTGAACTCGCCATACCTTGCTTGGTGCAGGATGGCATCTCCTCTGTCCGCATAATGAGCAGGCTGACCAATTTCTCTAGTCTAGCCAATTTCTCAAAAATTTGTTCAATTGTTTGATTTCCCCCCCCCCCCTTGCAGCAGGCATCTCCATCTTCATTTCATTGACAGCCGACTCCAATTCACGGCTATTTCCAGCAATGGCCGCCAAGAGCGCCACCTCTAGAGAACCGCCCTTTGCCTCCATATCCGTCTTCCTGGATTGCAGAGGCTTCAATTCGGCAATTGCAGCATCCAATCCGACCAACTGTTTAGATGCAGCCGCTTGCTTCTTATTCACCTCCATGCTGCTCTTTTCCACCGAGCTCTCCAGCTTCTCCACCTGCATCACGGACGCCTTGGCAGCCCTCTCCTTAGCCTCCACCTGCGCCCTGCTGCACGTCCCCACCGTTGCGCTCGACTGCAGTGCCTCGACCTGGGCGCACTCGCTGATGCACTTGGCCATCTCAGCCTGGCTCCACCCCTTGGCGACGCAGGCCTTCTGAAGCCGCTCCACAACCCTGGTCTCACGCGCCGCCTCTGCTCGGGGGCACCCAAGCGAACCCCGCGCACCACTCTGCTCTGCGGCGCCCGTCATCACCTCCGACGCCACGGGGCTCTCCTCCTCCACCGCCCTGGGGTCGAGCGCTCAGCGCCTTGGGACACGACGCCGCCTCCGCCGCGGGCGGAGCACCTCAGCCCGCGGGCTCGGCGTGCTCCGTCACCGTCTCCCACTCGCCCTCCGAATCCACGCCGTCCTCCTCTACCTGGCTCTCCAACAGCTCGATCTTCCGCGCCGCCTCCCCGCGCCGGCGCTCGGGCTCGTCCCGCGCCCGCGCCTCGCGTGCCGCCTCCGCCTCGGCGCGCCCGAGCGCCTCTCGCGCTGCCGCGAGGCGTACCCCCAGCGCCGCGCGCTCCTCCTTGGCGTCCCTGAGCGGCGGCGCGAGTGCCGCGAGCAGCACCCCGCGCTCCCCGCCGTCCCGCTCCGGCGCTGCCTCCGCCCGAATCGCCATCGGCTCTGACACCATGTTGTTTTGGAAAACTCTAGAACTCTTCTCGTTCCTTGATAGGCTACAAATATATATACATAATACATGGGCCATTGGGCCTCCACACACGCATACATACAGTCCAACACATATTGTGTTTTAGAAAATGAAATTTTGATATATGCCTTGATCAATAAGCATGGATTTCTAGCAATATGCTATTTTGATATATGCCTTGATCAAGAGATCAGGAATGAGCAAATCCTCTGTTGTACAATTGACAAGTTTGGTAATGGAATATAAGTTCAAAAATTTGATCTCTTGATTTTTTTTCATGTTATCTTTTTAGTTCAAAGCTGATGCTTGTGTTTTGGTTCAAAATAGCATATTGCTAGATTGTAATGCTTGATGATCATAAAACAATATATTTTTTATGCACCTCTTGTTTTGATAGAAAAAATTTTCAACTTCCGTAGCAACGCACGGGCATAGTCCTAGTACTTAATAAAGACATTACCTAGCATATTCCAAAGAGCAGCAAACTGCCCAAAGAAAGATAACCAAGTGATAGAGAGGCTGTTGATGACGGCATGGCTCAGCAGAATTACGGCATGGAAGGCAAAGACAACATACTTGGATGCCAGGTACCCCCCTCCATTGTTACCACCTGTGCTGAGCAGGACGATCACCTGAATCAGCTGCGCTTGCGAGAAGTCGATACTGGCCGTGCCTGCCCACTGCAAAATAAAGATGGGATTGTCAGCCCACTAATACTGAAAATTGAGGGGAGAAAGGGGGGCCTCAGAAAATTGTCTGGTTACCTGTTCTACAATGTTGAACCTGAAAGCAACGGAAGTGATCCAATAAACGGCAGAAAGAATTGAGGTCAGGAGGAGTTCGCGATCTCATAGTACTGAGCATGAAAACATGACTAGCAAATGGTGTCCTCATGAATTCACCAACCATTTCAGAATAGTGTTTATTGTCAGAAATCCTAGTCCCCGATGGAAAATTCGCTATGTATGCGATAGCAGCTATCATGTACATACTCAAGTCAACGCATGCAGAACAACTGAACAAGATGCTCCAGGCCTGAGGTAAACGCAAAATTGGTTATAAAAAAACGCACGATTTAGTAGAGTAGACCCACTGATACTATAAATTTTCAGTAAGCTACAGTCTGAAAAAAAATATTAGCAGTAGTACATTTTTCTTCCTTGCTCATAAAGATTAAAGCATGCACATTGACCGGGGGGTGAAGCATGATTGATTACGAAAAAAAGGTTTCATTTTTTTATATGTCCCGAGCAGCTAAAAGGAACAGAGAGTGAACAGAGACGGGGCACTGAATACTGATACGTGGTGGATTGGAAGATAGCAGTGCAAGTAAAATACCATCCGGTGATCCAGGAGGCGAATGGCGCCCACCGGTCGCCGGAGAGGCGCGCGCTCCAGTAGTAGAGTCCGCCGGAGGTGGGGAAGGCGGAGCAGATCTCGGCCATGGAGAGTCCGACGGCCATGGTGAAGGCCCCGTCGACGAACCAGCCGAGCGTCATGGTGGCGGGGCCGCCAAAGGCGAGGCCGGTGTTGTAGAGCGTGGTGACCCCCGTCAGCACCGAGATGACGGTGAAGCAGATGGAGAAGTTGGACACCACCCTGCGACCGCGGTCGACTGATCGAGTTCGAGTGAAGCAAGGAGCAGGAAATTAAAATGGTCGAACTGACAACGGAGAGACGGCGTGCGTACGAGAGGTGGCGCTTGAGCTCCTGCTTGTATCCGAGCTCGCGTAGGCGGCCATGATCGGTATCGAGGGCATCGGCGGCGGCGACGGTCGGGCGCTTGTTCCAGGTCATGGCGCCGCGCCGCGCCGTGTGTTCAGCGTACCGGCGCTGTTTGGAGGCGACTGGCGACGTGCCGGCGGGGAGGAAAAGTCGATGGGCGAGGGCGCGAGCGAGATGGTGACACGGGAAGGAAAGCCAAGTCAACTGGAGAGTGAGCCGGACGACTTTGGAGCCATTCTTATCACAGTCAGGGTTTTTTTTCCAACCGGACACCCCAAACCGGAGCACTCCGGTTCCGGTAAACCGGACCGGTATGACTGGTTACCGGTAGAAACCGGTCAAATTCAAATTTGAATTCAAAAAACTCAGTTTAACCGGTTCGTTCCGGTATACCGACTGGTTAGACCGGTTTACCGGCCGGTTTGACCGGTTTGAATTCAAATCCAAATTTAAAATCGCATGTGTAACTGGTTTGGACCGGTATACCGGTCGGTTAGACTGGTTTACTGGCGGTTTGACCGGTTTATCAAGTGGGCCTTAATGGGTCGTCTCATTTTTTTCTTTTCTTTTTTGTTTTAACTTTAAATGCCCGAAAAATTTGTTAAACGAACGAATTTTGGAGAAAATTTGACACCATTAAATTCGTCGCACCTTTAAGTATTTTTAGAAATTTTTCATTTTTTTGAATTAAAATTTGAATTTTAAATTTGGGCCGGTTTGCTACCGGCCCAAACCGGAACCGGACCGATTTGACCGGTAACCGGTCAAACCGGACCGGTTCCCACCGGTAAGGGAACCTGATCACAGTATCATGCTTGGGTGCGAAGAACCTCTGAATCTTGCTTGGATTAGTTTTCCCGGATGTCTCCGTCGAGACTGTTTACCAAGAAGCAGCAATGACTGAAAGGGTCCTAAACCAGATTTATATAACTAAAGTCCTGAATCCTTTTCGGACAGGCCTCTCGTCGAGACACACATGGGCACGTTGGGCACGTTGATGCTCCTACACTACAGTATGCATTACTGTACTGTTCCCAGTAGCAACGCCTAGCCGTTTAGGTACTGTACTGTAGGTGGGATAGTCCAAGCCTGCTGCTGCTGCACAGCAGCTGCCGTGACGAACTAGCAGTGGTCATCACGCACGGCAGCTCCCATCCCCATCCGTCGGTCGCTCGCGTACGAGTACAACGCTACACGCACAGGCGCAGTGCCGAAGAGTGCAGGGCAAGGTAGTACGGAACTCCGCGACTGCGAGCTGCTAGAACCGTTTCTCCGCGACTGTCAAGAGAGATTTTGTTCACTAATAACTGTCAAGAGAGAGTGATTGATCTCCTGATGATTGTCTCACTCACACTCCACTGTGCTAGTGTTGGAGGTGGCCGAGCAAGGCGCCAAAAGTCCAAGGCTGCATCTGCTTAAGGCCCTGTTTAGATGCGAAAATGTTTGAGCGTAAAGTATTTGTGGGAGATGCGAAAATGCTTAAGGCCCTGTTTAGATGCGAAAATATTTTGAAGACAACTAAACAAGCCTAAAATGATCTCTGTCTTTGTGGGAGAGATTCTTGAGCTACGGTAGCCCACTGCTGCTACTGCAAGAGAATTTCTAACTCGCTAGTCCACCCTCGCTCTCGGCTCGGCCTCCCCTCTCTCCAGTCTCCACGGGCCACGGCCAGTCGGTCAGGGCCGAGCCCGTCAGTCACCGTCGTCCCGTTCGTCACCACCACACGCAGACGCAGCTCCCGATGCCCGGCTTTCTTGTCTGCCATTACGCCAACCGGTAGCGTACCTCCCTCTCTGCCTTTGCGCCGCGCGCGCAGACCTACCGCGCGCGCTCCCCTCTCTCCCCCATGCTCCTACTCCTACCACCTCTGCACCTGCTGCAAGGCAGCCGTTGTTGCACACTGCTGCAGGCCTGCAAAAGTCTCTTGTACAATGCCATGCTTCCTCTGCATTTCCTCCCCTCTCTGACCACCTTGCCTCATCTGTGTCCCCCCTCTCCTCCTTCACCTTGAGAGCAAGTATTATGAATGACATGGAGCCGGCTGAATCCGACGTGGGAGAGAGAAATCATGAGAGAGACAGAAACGGGCGTTTCGCGGTACGCCGGCTAGGAACGGGCGCAACGATCTCCTATTGGCTACACTGGTCACGCGCTCGCCATTTATTGGCTGCTGGCCATGCACCACTTGCCGCGGCTGCCGCTGCAGCATTAACTACGGGCCACGCCAGCTTCCATTTCGCCCGCTGCCGCCCAGGGTTCAAAATTTCGGTGAAATTTCGGCGAAATTTCGGTATTTTTTTCGTTTTCGGTAGTTACCGGGAAGTGGAATTTCGGTAAATTTCGTTTCAAAATTCAAAAATTCAAAAAAATTTGTAAAAAAATATGTAAAAAATATGATAAAAAACTAGGTGTTTTTCTAAGCAAATAGGACTAGAACACACTCAAATCTAAGATCATTTGCTAGGCTAAAATTAACATTTGAAACCGTAATTTGAATGACTCGTCATTTCATGTGCAAAAATTTGTTTTCTCCCCTCGACTTCAACTAGACTTTGGTTTATCATGATATTGGTGAGGTACCTATTCAATTTCATATGCATACCTACAACTAGGATGATGATCCATCGGCCGGCCCGGGTGGACTATACTCTCATCAGTAGACTAGTAGATCTGGTTTCCTCGTGCTGTCCAATTAGGCTCGTCGTCAATCTTGCTTCGCTTTTGCCTTTTGCATCTGCTTTTATATTATCATCTAGCAGCTCTTTTCTTTTGTATGTAGCGGTGAGATCGAATGAGATGGCAGCTAAAGCCCTCTGTCTGCTGTAGTCTATTATTCTTAACCAGGCCCTCGATCTGGCTCTTCTTCTAGCTTTGTAGCCGGTAACTGTGGAGACTTGGGAGTTTTTTTTTTTTGAAGTTGTGGCCATTGCTGATACGTGTTAAATTCCATTGGCAATTCTTCTCCATTGGCAACTGCAGATTAAGTCAGTTGTGGCCTTTGATCTGCCCCCACTTCGTGGAAGAAAGCTTTGCATTGCAATAGTAGGTCGGTGACTGTAACCTTATTCCAGTGAATTTCCTCCGACGCCATTCCAGTCCCGAGGATAAGAAGAGAAGGTCAAATTCTTGCATCCACAGCATGCATGTGACCAAAATCTTAGGCCACAAGAGAATTGTCACCATCTATAGAGCAGGGAAAAACTTTCCGTTGGAAAACTGCCGGAAAACACACCTTTCAGAATGCTTTAACAATTCTCTATACAAATTGAATCAAACAAAAAATTCAAACACTGTCACATGAATTGATAACCAATTCAAATCATGTTTGTCCTGGATTTAAAACAACTTTCAATTGGATCAACTAATGTCCCTAAAAATTTATAGGAATATCCGCCATAACAAGAATAATAAAAGTCCAGTTGAGGCCTAAGAGAGAAAATGAAAGTTGTCACATGAAATGACAAGACTTTTAATTGGTAGTTTTTGAAATAATTAAATAACTTTCAAACCATTGCTCAAATGAAAAAGTTTCTGAAACAAAAGTTGTAGATCTCGAAAAACTGAACAAAGTTGGTATTCAAAAGTTTTTCATTTGACCTCGGGAACAGTACGAAAATCACAACGGACATCATTTTCCGGTCGAAATCACCGAAATTTCGGTCGAAATCACCGAAATTTCGGTCGGAATTCACCGAAATTTCGTTTTTTGAATTTGAATTCTCTTTCCGTTCGGAATTAGCGAAATTCGGCGAAATTTCGGCCGAAATTTCGTTTCCGGCAAATGGCGGGATTCGAAAAAAACGAAAAGGTAAACCCTGCTGCCGCCGCAACCATAAGTCTTGCTCTGATGAGCCTTCTCCTCCTCCTCCTCCCTGTCGAGACCAGAGGACATCCCAGTACACCACCTCCATTGACTTTCCAGGGTGCTCTTCTTCTTGGTTTCTTGCTTTCCTCCATTACTAGTACTTTCTTCCTCTCCACTCTCCGGCCGGCCGGCCATGTCCTAACTCCTAGCCAGCCACAAGCCTCACACAGGCACCCACATTGCTCACCACCGCAGCAACAGAGCAGCAAAGAGGCGAGCCATGATCACGGCGGTGGACCTGTACCACGTCCTCACGGCCGTGGTGCCGCTGTACGTGGCCATGACGCTCGCCTACGGCTCCGTCCGCTGGTGGCGCATCTTCACCCCGGACCAGTGCTCCGGCATCAACCGCTTCGTCGCGCTCTTCGCCGTCCCGCTCCTCTCCTTCCACTTCATCTCCACCAACAACCCCTACGCCATGAACCTCCGCTTCCTCGCCGCCGACACGCTCCAGAAGCTCGTCGTCCTCGCGCTCCTCGCCCTCGCCTCCCGCTGCTGGTCCCTCCTCACCCTCGACTGGGCCATCACGCTCTTCTCCCTCTCCACGCTCCCCAACACGCTCGTCATGGGCATCCCGCTGCTCCGGGGCATGTACGGCCCCGACGCCGCCGGCACGCTCATGGTCCAGGTCGTCGTCCTCCAGTGCATCATCTGGTACACGCTCATGCTCTTCCTCTTCGAGTACCGCGCCGCGCGCGCCCTCGTCGTCGACCACTTCCCCGACGGCGCCGCCGCCTCTATCGTCTCCTTCCGCGTCGACTCCGACGTCGTCTCGCTCGCCAAGGGGGACCTCGAGGCCGACGCCCAGCTCGCCGGCGACGGCCGCCTGCGGGTCACCGTGCGCAAGTCCACCAGTTCGCGCTCCGAGGCCGCCGGCTCCCACTCCCACTCGCACTCGCACTCCATGTCCATGCAGCAGCAGCCGCGGGTCTCCAACCTCTCCGGGGTGGAGATCTACTCGCTGCAGTCGTCGCGCAACCCCACGCCGCGCGGCTCCAGCTTCAACCACGCCGAATTCTTCAACGTCGCCGCCGGCGCCAAGGGGTCGGCAGCACCAGACGAGGAGAAGGGCGGCCTCTCGCCGCAGCCGCACGCGCAGGCGCCCAAGAGGAAGGACCTGCACATGTTCGTCTGGAGCTCCAGCGCCTCACCGGTCTCGGAGCGCGCCGGCGGCGGGGCCGTGCATGTCTTCGGCGCCGGCGCCAACCACGGCGACGCCCTTGCCAAAGGTAACCTTTTTGCCCCCCAGTGACTAGGACACTCCTGGTTGGCTGCCTCCTCCGATCCTAGCGATTCTTGTCGTTGTGCTGCTGACCATCCGACCAAACCATTGACTATTCAGAAACTGAATTTTCTTGAATAAATACCAAAAAAATTGTTTAGCATCTTTTGCTTTTAATAACTATGCTAAATGCTTTGCTTACATCAGTGAATTGGAGTACGGCCGTGAACCAAAATTTCATTTTCGATTGTGTTTTGCCTGCACAGGAACCCAGGCCTACGATGAGTACGGCCGTGACGATTTGAGCAGGACCAAGAGCGGGAACGGCGCAGACAAGGGCGGCCCGACCCTGTCCAAGCTCGGGTCCAACTCGACAGCGCAGCTCTACCCCAAGGGCGACGGCGAGGGGAGGCCGGCCGCCATGCCGCCGGCGAGCGTGATGACGAGGCTCATCCTGATCATGGTCTGGAGGAAGCTGATCAGGAATCCCAACACCTACTCCAGCCTCATTGGCGTCATCTGGTCCCTGGTCTCATACAGGTCGGCCAATCGATGTCAATTTATCATATTCAGCATTAGTCATCTCTGCATTTCTGTTGTCTCTTATGTCTTATGTGGTCTGAGCTCTATAATCTAGGTGGGGGATTGAAATGCCCGCGATCATCGCCCGGTCAATCTCAATCCTGTCGGACGCAGGGCTTGGGATGGCAATGTTCAGTCTAGGTGTGTGGAATGTCGATATCTGATATTGCATTGCTCTATGTTTCTGTAATTCTATTCCTCCTGTATGGCTTAATAGCTGCAGGCACTTAACTGTGTATTCTTTCAGGCTTGTTCATGGCATTGCAGCCGCGAATCATTGCCTGCGGGAACAAACTCGCTGCATTCGCGATGGCTATTCGGTTCCTCATGGGTCCAGCGGTCATGGCTGCTGCCTCCATAGCTGTCGGGCTGCGCGGAGTTCTTCTGCACATAGCCATTGTTCAGGTATATTGCAATCTTGTGTCACAAATTGGCATACTGCACATAACTGGGAAAAAGGGTCCAGAATTTTGAATTGCCACTCAATTTTATTTCAGGCTGCTCTACCTCAAGGAATCGTGCCTTTTGTGTTTGCCAAGGAGTACAACGTTCATCCTGACATATTGAGCACAGCGTAAGATCATCTCCTGACATTCCATAGTTCTCTCAGTTCCAGCTTCCAATTTCCCAACGATCAACCTGTATATTGATGCTTATTTTTTGGGGGTCTTTCCATGAGGATTCTCTAACCATGTTTCCTGCTTTCCTTTTTAAATTAGATAATCGCAAATCAGCATTTTAAAAAAGAATGACAAAAAGAAATTATCACCCACCAAATTTCCAATCATTCCTAATGATAATGTTTGAGAAGTGCCTCGTGCAGTCAAAAAGTAATAATAAAGCCAACCATCAAGCCAGGACAGAATCAGCATGATTGCTCCTAACATGTTGCATTTCACACTACTTGTTTACTCATGGACGCATACCATGCCACGATGACAATGATCATTCATAATTCTCTCCTTGCTGCAGTGTCATCTTCGGAATGCTGATTGCTCTACCCATCACCCTGGTCTACTACATCCTGCTGGGGCTCTGAGCTCTCTTACCTCTCAAGTCTGCAAAAGCTTGATGCTACTGACGGTCTTGTTTAGGATCCATGACTGTTGAGCTGCCTTTTTGTTTGGGTAATCCCTGCTAGCCGCTAGGATGGTAGGTCATTAGTGGGTAACCCTACCACTGATAGTAATAGCATCTCTGATGTCTAGTCTAGCCGTCTAGGTGGCTTCGTGGACAGCAACTCTTCCAGAATGAATCATTAGAATTCTGATGAGCAGTAGAATTTAAAAGCAAGGAGGGTATTTGTGATGATAATCATCTAATCTGTGAGACATTGTTGTTGGTCGACTTCTTTGATCAGATGTCTGTCTATAGCAGTGCTTTCTGAGGAGCTGTAGTTAAGGTGCCGTGATGACTTGCACTGCTGAAAATTGAAATGTAGCATGATCTGGACGAATTTCTCTGTCTTTTCTAATGAGCATTCATCACATTTTATGGGAAAAAGATTCAAGTGTTACCTTTTCTAAGAATAAACAGGGCAAAGTTGTCCAGTTTCACGAGAACCAGTAGCATTTTCTTCGGGGTTGATACAAAGGGTGGACCAAAAGGTGACGGCTTCAGCAAATGGGGCCGCAGAATGATGTTGTCGGGACTTGGGAGTCAGTCTAAAGTTTTGGCTTTTGGCAAGCGCACTTGAAGCAGCCATGATGAATTGGGAAAATCAATCATAGTACGACAAGGCAATCACGTCAAAAAAAAAATCTAAATTACTCCCCTCAACTATAGCTAAAGTCTGAATAATCTCCTATACTATCGTTTGGTTTATTTCACCCCTCAAACTATGCATTTTGATTCAAATTACTTCCTAATAAAATTTGTCTTTTTCATTTCTTTATGTATAGGTGGAGTTTTAAGTTGAAATTTTACAAAATAACAGTACACAACATAAAGCATGTTAGAAAAAAATATTATATTTTTTATCAATATTTTGATAGGTTAGAATATTTAATAATAAATTAATATTAGAGTTCAAAATTATATTAAAACTAATGGTAAAAAATTATATTTTTTTTCTAAATATTCATTGTGATGCCCACCACTACCTTGCAAAATTTGAAATTAAAATTCAACTTGTATATGGAGTAACAAAAAAGACAAATTATATTATGGGGTAAAATGAACTAAATGATATAGTTTAGGGGGTAAATTGAACCAAGTTACAGTTTAAGGGATTATCCAGACTTTAGTTATAGTTGAGGGGAGTAAATTGTACTTTTTTTCAAAAAAAAAGCTTGCAAATAGCCATGAACTGAACTAAAAAAATGCAAGCTCTATATACTGATGCTAAACAATGAAATTAGCCTAGGTATGGCACCAGAGAACAAGTACCTTCTTGGAATTAAGCAGGTGGTGCTTCTCCTAGCCCATAGCAAATAACAATGAGCTACTTTTTTTTGTGAGAAAGAGATGCATTTTATATTAAAACACTGCAAGAAGCACAGTACATCTCAATCTTACAGGAAAGACCCTGAGAAAACTAGAAACTGCAACGAAGCCCCAACTGTTTATCTTCTTCCTCCGGTAGAGGAAACGCAGCTCCTTCTGAGCTCGCACGCCGCCGCCCGGGAACTTCAAACCTTCCATCTCACCGATGCAAATCGACGGGCGGACCCCAAACATTGGAAAACCGCAAGAAATACTCGAGAAGAGAGCATCGGCCGTCGGCCCCAACGATTTGTCCCCAAATCCTCCACCTTCCACAGATCCAGAAGCTCCAGAGCACAGGACAAGCAACCACAGGAAGCAACCACGAACAGCAACCGCAGAGAAGAAGGGGCAGCCTAGGAGATCCATTCGAGAACCCAACGGACCTCCACCAACCTCACAGGGCGAACCAAAGAACCGAAGCTCAGCTGGATCGACCTGGATGACCAAAATCCACTCCGCCTCGACGCCGGCGACGACGACAGCAAGCAGAGGGAACAGTAGCCGCAGAAGAAGAAAGCCCACCTCTTTCGTCCACCGACGAACGAAATCGATGACAGCTCCTCCCCAGCACACCATAGCTGCACCGCCGGATCCCAACGGCCAGCAAACCCTATCTCTAGGTAAGCCCCTACCTAAGATATATACATCCGAGCGTCGATTCCGCAGCTCCCCATCCTCTCCGCCGCTAGAGCGGTCGCCGGAGAAGGAAGGCCCCTGAAAATGACCATTCATGCCAGGCCCCCGCAGAGAGAATCAAGGTTAGATGTGTCATCAATTCACCATGATGAATAGGCCAAACGTTGTTGCTACACACCATCAATCCCTCCTTCACGTGAGAGCTTACTGAACGACGCTACGATCTCATGATCTTCCAACAGCAACATCTGCCGTGGGGCAACTTCGCAAGATGACCCTTTCCTCATCTTGATCTGCTCTAGCCTGGCTGCCAGTGAGCCCATCCAGTTTCGCCAAGCACACGGCGTGCTGCTCCAATTGCTTCATAGGGCACATCACAATCCAGTTCCAGCCACATTTGTTGCGAGCTACGCCAAGTTCGAAGTTCCATCCTGAAAATATAAATTGCTGATCAGTTTCCAAATGTTCCACAGATGCAGTCATAAAACTGTATCTGAATCAAACTAACACACAACACAAGGCCACAGATACGGTCTGTATCTGAATCACATTAAGGATCTATTTAAAAAATCTAGGGGGTTCAACGTAAATAATCAGATTGTGATTACTAATCGCGATCCAAATTAGGGGTTATGTGTAAGAGGTATTTTCTTAAAAAAAAGAGTAAATTTCACCAGCGGTCCCTAAACTTGTCCTGAATTCTCATCCCGGTCCCGGTACTCTCAAAATGCACGTCTAGATCCATGAACTTGTCCCGAGTTCTCATCCCGGTCCCGGTACTCTCAAAATGCACGTCTAGGTCCCTGAACTTGTCCCGAGTTCTCATCCCGGTCCATGAACTTGCTAATATGTTTCATATAGGTCCAAACCTCCATAACATGCGCTCCAAACAGTACGATTAAGTGAACTGATAGGTGGGGCCCATATGTCAGTCACACCTCTCCCTTCTCCCTCCTCTCTTGCTCCCAACGTCGCCGCCCATGGCCATGGCCATCTTCAACCTTGAGAATGGGGAAGGGGGCAGGCTCGGGCGAGGGGGTCGCCGGCTCGCCGGCGGGGGCGGCGCTGTGCGGGCCCGCGGGCGCTGGACCGGGACCAGGACCAGAGCGGGGCTCGCCCGCCAGGGCGCGCCGGCGGTGGTGGCCATGGAGGGCGCTGCCCTCGGGGTGGCACGACATCCACAGGGAGCGGGGTAACCGAGGGTCGCGTGGGACGACAGCCTTGACGGCAGCGCGGCTGGGTAGGGAGGGCGTGGGGCCGGTGGAGGGGCGGCGGGGATGCGGGGTCCGCCGTCGGCGTGGCCAAGCGGTGGTTGGGGCATCAACGAGGACCGGGGCGCGCGCGGAGCTGAGGTCCATCGTGGCAGCTCAGGCGCACGGGTGGCGACAGACGCTAGGGGTGGGGTCCGGCGGCGCCCATACAGAGGGAGGAGGGAGAAGGGAGAGGTGTGACTGCCATATGGGCTCTACCTATCAGTTCACTTAATCGTACTATTTGGAGCGCATGTTACGGAGATTTGGACCTATATGAAACAGATTAGCAAGTTCATGGACCGGGATGAGAACTCGGGACAAGTTCAGGGACCTAGACGTGCATTTTGAGAGTACCGGGACCGGGATGAGAACTCGGGACAAGTTCAGGGACCTAGACGTGCATTTTGAGAGTACCGGGACCGGGACGAGAACTCGGGACAAGTTCAGAGACCGCTGCTGAAATTTACTTAAAAAAAAACAGGTCTTCCTCCACCCGCCGGCTGGTCCTCACCCCGTCACCCGTCTCTTCCGCCGCCGCCGCCGCCGCCGCCATGCCGCACCTCGTTCGCGAGCGGCTCTACTTCGGCGACATCAAAGACGCCATCGCCGCCCTCACGGAGTCCTCCTCCACCCCGACCTTTACCCACGTCCTCTCGGTCGTCAGCTCCGCCTCCATCTCCTTCATCACCGACTGCCGCCCGGGCCTCGCAATCCCGACGGAGGAGATCCGCCGTGTCGTCGCCGGCGAGGAGGGCGCGCCACCTACAGCTGCGGTGCCCCCCGGGACGCTGATGCGGGTGGTGGAGCACGCTGGGGACGGTCTGCGGATCACGCGGATGGCCGTGCCGCTGCGGGACACGGAGGCGGAGAACCTGCTCGACCACCTCGAGCTTTGCCTTCATTTCGTCGATGAGGGAAGGAAGGTCGGGAACGTCCTCGTTCATTGCTTTGCCGGGGTATCCAGGAGGTAGGAGTCTGAAGCCGTTTTCATTTTGTCGGTAGCTAGAATCTCCTGGTGGTTGTTAAAGAACCGGACTGTTACAACATAACATTAGTTTTACCTGACCAATTAGCGGCGCATGTAAACTGAATGTATTTGACACTAATCACTTGCAGCATTGTGCTGGTTCACAGTTGCAAATTTGCATTAAAACTTACCCACATAATTATTTGATAAAGGAAATTCATTAGCCTGACTGCCTGAGCCTGATCACTTTCCATACTACCAGCTCCCTTTATCATCTGTATATATGCATTCACATTTACTTTCAAACTTATCGCAGTGCTTCCATCATTGTTGCTTATCTTATGAGATCAGAGCAGAAATCTCTGGAAGGTCTGAACTCTCTTTTCCTGGAAAGAGAACATGTATCTTTTCATCTACTCTAGTTCAATTTTACTCATGTGGCCTTGCTTGTTATTTTCTTCCAGAAGCATTACAATCTTTAAAGGAAGTTTCTGAGTCGGCATGCCCGAATGATGGTTTTCTTGACCAGGTGAGATTTGTTCATAATCTGTTGGCAGTGTATGAACTCCTGGAGTGTTTGTTGCTTAGTTGAACATTCTGTGTTGTGCAGTTGAAATTGTTTGAGGAAATGGGCTTCAAAGTTGATACTTCAAGTCCCTTGTACAAGAGATTCCGCTTAAAATTATTAGGTTAGTCTTGATCCATCTTTGTTAAAGTGGGGCATTCTCCATAAAAATTCGAGTCAAAGAGGCCTTCTCCATTTTTTGTGGGGTATTCTCTATGCTTTATTTTTTGAGTCTCCCTTTGACTGCTCTCACTGAAAATAGCACCGGTTAGTTGGCCATGTGTAGTTTAGGTAGACCAATAAGCTAGGGGCGAAGCCAGCCGATCAAGTCACTGGGGTCGGCTCTATGGGCACAGCGGGGTCAAATACAGTAGTGAACAGTGTTTTACACTGAGTTTTGCAAAATTCATCGGGGTCCGGCGACCCGTTCTGTTTGTGTTCTGATATCGCTAGATTGAAAGCAGATGATTGCGGCCAATAGATTTCTGTTTCATTTTCCAGAGTGTTTCAATATTTTTTCCTTGATAATTTATTTTGTGATGTATTCCTGCCTGTACTTATGTATACATTTTAAGTGCTGTATGGTTAGAAACTTAGAATCTGCAGCTGCACCTGAAATAAACAAAAATGTGTTTCATCATTTTTTTTCCTCTCAAAGTAGTCAAATTGTTGATAGATCAGTTCTAATATGGCAGAAGGTTGAGCATTCAACAATACTATCGGTTTATCCAATAGAATTTGGTCATTACTACTCGTAATTACTAATCCTTGTTTGAGTTGAAGCAGTTGTATTTTTTCTGCATTTCTGTCATGTGGTTTTGTGACTGCATAAGGTCCATAGAATTAGAGAGATTCTTGCTTCAGTGTCACTAACATTGTCATTCCTTTACATCTAGTATGAGAACATTTACCATCTTTAAACAGCTAACCTTCATTCAATACAATTGCCTATTTGCCTTTTGATTTCAACAAACATGTGTTCTGTACTTCTGTAACCTAGCCTGTGTTTCCTCCTACAGGTCAATCCTACAAATTTGGGGAGAAAATAGGCAGCTATATGTTTGAAGATGACCCTGGCCTTTCTCCACAATCTGGCTCTTGTCAAGATTCTTCAAAGACAGAGCAACACAAAACAGCTTACCGCTGCAGGAAATGCAGGAGAATTATTGCTGTGGAGGACAATGTTATAAGTCATGTTCCTGGTGAGGGTGAATCTTGCTTTGATTGGAACAGTAGGAAGAGTGGTCGTCCATACAGCAACAAGGAACAAGATTGCTCGTCTTTATTTGTTGAGCCTCTGAAATGGATGACTCCAGGTAGTCTGATGTTACTACCTATTTTTTGAGGACTATGTTACTACCTATTTGTGTTGTGCAAAGGAAAATTCATACAAATCTTGCACTGTTGCACATACGGTTGGTTCCCTCTGAATCTATATATGCTTTATTTTTTATAATGTGATGTATAGGTCATCTTAGATCTGAAACCTGACGTTTGAGCATTTTTACACCTGCTTTCATTATGGATCTTAGTAGAGCGATGTTATCGCCCCACCTTCTGCTGCTTCTTTTTTAACTAACACTTGCATTGTTTCACTTGTGCCTTTGTTCACCTAGCAGTAGAAGATGGTGCTTTGGAGGGGAAGCTATCGTGCATCCACTGTGGAGCGAGGTTAGGATACTTCAACTGGTCAGGAATACAGTGCAACTGCTTCAGTTGGGTTACCCCTGCCTTCCAAATTGTTAAGAGCAAAGTTGATATAAGCACCATCTAAACCTTGGGAATAGTCTGCAGTGAGCAAACCATTGGAGAAGCTAAGAGATTAGGAGTGTGACAGTGAAGCAAGAGCATATTGTATGTTTTGCCATTGCTGATCAGGGGCTGTGTGCAGCAAATATCCTACAGAATGACACATTTGCTGGTGTAACAGATTTGATGTGAGGTCAGCCGTCCGTAGGGCTCGAAATGGATGGAATACAAATTGAGCAGGCACACTAGTATTTATATTGTTTCAGGGAATTGAAATGCCTGAATTACTCTTTTCCAATTTTTTTTCCCAAGGCACA
Organism: Panicum virgatum; assembly: GCF_016808335.1. NCBI lineage: Eukaryota > Viridiplantae > Streptophyta > Magnoliopsida > Poales > Poaceae > Panicum > Panicum virgatum. The sequence continues at coordinate 1,408,997 of NC_053138.1, read as the reverse complement.
CGGTATATTCCAAGATTCAACTTTGTGACGTGCGATCATTTTTTTCTTTTGGCCGGGGAGTACAGAATTGGTTTCACTGGGTTCATTCCTGAATGCACTTTGTTATGATCATGCGTTTATTTCATGAACATGTATGAAATTTGAAACCTGTCCAGCTAGTAAGGCACACTGGAAATTTGAAAAAAGAAAAACGAAACTGAATAGCGTAGTGGGCTGCCAAATTGGTAGCGAAATCAGGCCCTGCCATCCCAGCACCGTTGGATCGCGGGTGTAGGGGCCATCTCAACCGTCCGGATTAGCTTCTTTCCCGAATCTTCGCCGCTCTCCTACCTTTCCGCTTGGCGACCGCCGGCGCGACCCCTTTCTTCCCTCCCGCCGCGCGCGCCTCTCCGACCACCCGCCTCCGCCTTCCTTCCCCGCCGTCCGCCGGCACCAGTTTCAATGAACTAGCGTCGCCTCTCTTCACCCAATACCCGCCCGCTTCCCCCTGCCCTTCTCTCCCGGCTTGGATGCCCATGGAGGCCAGCGGCGCGGCGGCGGCGACCGGTGAGGTCGGCTGGTACGTGCTCGGCCCAAATCAGGAGACTGTTGGCCCCTACGCGCTTACCGAGCTGCGAGGTGAGCATTTGCCGCTTGCTCATAGCAATTAAGTGCATTTTAAGCTTAGAATTTTCTCGCTGAGGTCGGGCTTAGGGTTTAGTCTACGCTGATAATCTCGTGCAGGAAGTTTCCTTTCCACGCTCTTGAACTTGAAGATTTTCGCTTCTTATCCCGCAAATTGTTCCCTTTGAATAGAACATCTTGCAGATGGGTATCTCAACGAGAGCACAATGCTCTGGGCAGAAGGGAGGACTGAATGGATGCCACTCTCTTCCATCCCTGAGTTACACTCTGCTGTCACAACAAAGGATCAACCTGAACAAGGTTAATGTTTTTGCCTTGCCCTGTACCTTTAAGGAAGATTTTGTAAGGTCCTCTTCTCTCACTCATAGAATTTGTTTCCAGCTGCTCCGGATGCCGAAGATGATTTTGAGAAATTTCAGAAAGAGGTTACAGAAGCCGAAGCTGAGGTTGAGGCCTTGAAAGGCAGTGCTGAAGATGCCGATGAGCGGCCAGCAACCCCGCCGGATGGAGAGGAGGAGTTTACTGATGATGATGGCACCATTTACAAATGGGACCGTACTCTGAGGGCATGGGTTCCTCAAGTAAGTATTGCTCATCTGTTCTCAAGTAAGAATTTTTACAATTCATGATGGTATCCTGTCTTTAGAGATTTTGATGTCCTGTACTTTCTTTTTTAATGATCAGCATTTAATGAAAACTCATGTTGGTATATCATTTAGGTGATTGATATGTAATTACATTGTATTAAGGACCAACCAGCGGAAGGTACCAGTCAATCAGCCATCACTTAATAGTCTTAAAAATTCTTGTGAGGCTATTTGCTTCATTGTTAGGATTCTACTAGCTTGTTAATTAATGCTTGTTGCGCCTTTTGTCTTCTGATTCAAAGTTCAAGAGATTTAATTGGTTTGCGCCTGAGTTATTTTTTTTTCACTTTTGATTGATCATTGTTTATAGTTTTCATTAGTTAGCTGGTGCAAGATTTCAGTTTATGTTTCTGAAACAACAGGCCTGGTCCATCAGGACAGAAGCCAGGTTCATTTTTTTTTAAAAAAAAATCTTATATTTCACATTAGCAACTTTAGGGGAAGTTGGGAAACTCATTTCTCCATATGAATCAATGTTTCTTTGTACAGCCAACTTTCTCACCAGTTTCTTTCCCCTGACCATGTTCCTTCTTGCTTTTCTTGTTTGCTGAAGCAGAAGTTTGTTATTTAGTTTTCAATTTGTCTTTAAGTTTTATTTCAAGGACTAAAAACCTTTGTTTTCTTCAAGCAAATACTGGTATGATTTGCGGTTTGATTATAGTTCAATAAGTATCCTTAGCTCCTCCTATCGCTTTATGTTGCCAATAATCCTTGAGTATAAAAACCTCCCCTTCATCTTGTATAATATTCCCATTTGCCATTTTTTCAATTATTCTGAATTTTCTTATGCCTTTGTAGAATGATGCATCAGGTAAAAAGGATGATTATGCTATGGATGAGATGACTTTTGCACTTGAGGAAGAAGTATTTCAAGCACCAGATATCCCTGGTCCTGCTGCTTTAGAAGAAATCAACACCCTGGCTGAAAACAAAAACAAAGAATCAGAAAAAGCAGAAAATAGAGGGGAGAAGAAGCGAAAATCTTCTGAGAAGCCAGCTGAAAAAAAGGTTTATTTTCCAAATCATTCTGGGGGTTCCTGATAAGTTCGACAGGTTTACTTCTAGTTTTCTACTAACCTGCTGGACTTCTGTGGTAGGAAGCTAACAAACCTCCGGACAGTTGGTTTGATCTCAAAGTCAATACACATGTCTATGTGAATGGATTGCCTGATGACGTCACGGTGGAGGAGGTAAATTACTTGCTCCAGCTAATTGTGTAGACACATTTCATTTCTCTTAGGGAGATCATTTTGATGACCATTCAACACATTCTTAATCAGTTGGTTATTCTAAAAGTACCTATTCTGAACTTCTGATGCTGGATTTCTTTTGCAGATTGTGGAGGTATTTTCCAAGTGTGGAATAATAAAGGAGGTATGCTTTTAATCTGCTGTGTTCCAGAGACAAAAACTGATGGATCTGTGTTATTCACTCTTTATGATGTTTTGTTTTTCTCACTTGTGTAAGGACTTGGTTTTGTCAGTACTTGGACTAGTATATAAGTTGCCATCTGAGAATGTAACTAATTTGGTGTACTGGCAAAGGAACTTTGTAGTTTGACTTATCAGAGTTTTGGGACCTTCAATACATATCAAGGCTGTTCATTTTTGCAAACTGCTCAACTCAGAGATTTCTATATTTATTGTCAAATTGAACACCTAGCAAATTTCAGCTGTCTAAACCTGCAGCATGCATTATGTTACTGTATATTGGCACAGTGCACATAGTTTATATTTAGATGGATATGATATTAATCTGTGAGGTGATGTGGGTGCCTTAGATAAACTGAAAAAATATCACAATATTTATTTGACATTACTTTGTTTCAAATAGCTATTGTTGTTTCGCTTATTAATAAAAAAAAACTCGACCTGCGAGGGGCTAGCCGCCCCCCGAGCATTCTTATAAGAAGGAGGCCTTCTAACGCAGGCCGAGAAACCCCCCGAACCCCGGCTCTTTCTGACCTTGGGTCTGGTGCCATTTCCTGGAACCGTTACCCGGGCCGGGACCGTTACCCACTGGGCCGGGAAACCGTGACGCTAGGCCGGGCCAGGCTGACTACACAGCCCAAGCTATCAGGAGCACAGCGAGGGGTTTTTTTTCCCCACAGGCAGGGAAATTCGCCCCGGTGGGGGTTCGAACCCCCCACCTGTGGAGTGCCGCCGGTTGCTTCGCACCACTCGGGCTAACAATCATAGGCTAAAAACGAGACGGGAGTGGCAGACAGCCACCCCGCATTGCACTAAGAAGAAGGCAGCGAGACTCGAACCCGGGCTGGCTGCTTGAGAGCACGCTCTGCTAGCCGCTTAGCCCGCGAGAGCCTCGCCCCTTATTAATAATAGTTTTGGATCCAAAACTATTCCAAAGCTTATTAATAATAGTTTTGGAAGTATAATATGGCTGTGATGTGGCATTTATATCTCCTTCCTGAACATGTGTAAATGTTGATAATTGATACTATAGGATCCAGAGACTAAAAAGCCTCGGGTGAAGGTCTATACTGACAAGGAAACTGGCAGGAAAAAGGGTGATGCCTTGGTGACATATCTCAAGGTATCTTGTTGTTGAACTGCTCAGATTATTTGGAATCGCTATGCATTTATTTTTACATGCCTTTCCCTTTCCACTATTCAGGAGCCGTCTGTAGCTTTAGCAGTGCAGTTGTTGGATGGGACATCATTCCGACCTGGTGGTAAGACTCTGATGTCTGTAAGTCCGGCCAAATTTGAGCAGAAAGGTATTACTCATGGTCATATCAAAACTAAATACTCTGTGTACCAACAAAACTTACTAATGATGCGGTCACATTTGTTTCAGGTGATGTTTTCATTGCAAAGAAAACTGATAAACAAAAGAAAAGGAAAACCAAGAAGGTTGAAGACAAAATGCTTGGATGGGGTAAGTTTGATTGTTGGTTTTTTGGTATTAATTTTAATCATAGCTAATTTAAACTTGGAATATAAAGTCATTTTTTTTTCTTATTAATTTTCTGTAACTAGGTGGGCATGATGATAAGAAGGTGATGATTCCTACTACCATTATTTTGCGGTACATGTTCACTCCGGCTGAGTTGAGAGTAAGTAGCTGAGTCTCCCACAATTTTGCACTTTTGATTTGGGATTGGGCGTATTTGTACTTGCTTACACATTTTATCATTTCATATTGCTCTTGTGAGGTTCATGCTTCGTAGCAACTTTATTTTTGGATTAACCAAAGAATATCCTGAACTTGCAGGCTGATGAAGAGCTTCTTCCTGAGCTTGAGGAAGATGTTAAAGAGGAATGTGCCAAGTTTGGTCCAGTGGATAATGTGAAGGTACACCTACCCCTAGATATGGAGCTTTTTTGAACTTAACTGAAAAACAGATATTACCAATTCTTTTTACAAAGCAATTTTCACCATTTCAATATTAATAATAGCAAGATGCATATTTTATGCAAATAAGAATCATTCGAAAGGAAGCTAAGCTGGCATTTATCAGCCATAACTCACCAAATTGTTGCTATTACATCTGACTCCTTTTTCCACAAAACCACTGTTGCTAAATTGACATGTTTCTGCATCCAGGTTTGTGAAAATCATCCACAGGGTGTCGTATTGGTGAAATTCAAAGACCGGAAAGATGGCGCCAAATGCATAGAGAAGATGAATGGCAGATGGTAAGTCAACACAAACAAATTATCTCCCCTTTGTTTCTGATCTGGTGATGTTAGTGGAATGCTGAAATGGAAATTTGGCCTGCCTCCTCGTGTTTGGTTCCCTCACGAACCTTTAGTATATCATTTATTCATTGATTTTTGCCTGAAATGCTGTTGAAAATTTCGCCACCATTTCTCGTTCATTTTAGTCTGAAAAGTTTTGCCATTAGATTAAAAATACAACTCTTGTAATTGCTCATGTCTGCTTGCCTCAGACTAGAAGATTATAAAAAAGAAATTCTGAGCAACATTCGTGCTCCTGGGTTGATCTGTCCTGATACCTTTTTTTCTTTTTTCTTACCTTGCAGGTTTGGTGGGCGGCAAATCCATGCTAGCGAAGATGATGGCTCCGTTAACCATGCTCTGATCCGTGATTACGATGCAGAGGTGTCAAGGCTGGATCGATTCGGAGAAGAGTTGGAAGAGTCCGCGTAGAGGATAACTGGGATTGCATTCTCTTGTACGATAAGATAGCATGGGGATAGGAAGTTTTGCGTTTCACCTCGTCCATATTCTTGGCCTTTTTATGTGCCTGGTGGTTAACCAATGAAAAGAAATTATGTTAGCCATGATCACTTGGTTTGTTACTGGAACGTTAGAGATGCACAATTCAGTGCTAACATGTAACACTCACTTGAATTAAAAAAAAACATGTAACACTCGGTAGTAATCAACTCGTAATGCCTGTGATGTGGTGGCTACCAACCGAAGCACACTTGCTTCCAGTAATTTTATTTGCAGGCATATTTTTTTATAACTTGTTTTTTAGGGGTATTTTTTAGTATAACTTTTTGCAGGCATATGATCGGAGGCCCAATGGCGTGTGTTTTTGGTCGTTGCCGTTATGGCCCGTTCAGCCTCGGAAGGCCCAGCAGCTTGCTACTACTACTACGCGGGACACCTTCAGCCGTCGGATCAGAGGTGTGCGGCTCTCCGTCCCTGGCGTCCCCGAGCGTCCGGCGGGGCCGCCCTTCTCGCCTCGTGTGGGTCCTTGAGCTGCTCACCGCTCGCCGACGAGTAGCCGCCCCTCGTCTGGTGTCGGCCGAGGAAGGTCAGGTGGCGGCGACGGGGAAAGAGGGAGCGAGATGCCGCACCGAGCGCGGCCGATGACGGGGCTGCTGGTGTTCATGGGCATCAACCTCGTCCTCGTCAACACCATCTCCCCCCTCTACGACTTCGTCTGCTTCCACCCCTACTGGGAACGAAGGGTACGGTACACGCCTCATGCTTGGTGCCGCGGCGTTAATTCCCTGCGCTCCGATCGCTGCTGTCTGGAGCGTGCGCATGGCGCGTAACTGTTTGCGGAAATGCCTGTGTGGCCACCTTGCGGTTCTTAATTGCAAGCTAAGATTGTTTCCCGTTCCATATGTGTGCACGAACTATTTGTGGAAATGCCTGGCTGGGATGGAACATATGTCGGGACCTGTAGTTTGCACGTTGTTGTGAAATTGTAGCTTCATCTTTGGTCATCTTTTGGAGTAGCTTTCAATAACGTGCTTCTGGAGTTCCCACACAATTGCGCATCACAACAATACCCACGCTGTTCGGCTGGCTGCTGCGGCTGCCGTTCACAGCATGCAGGTCTACGGCAAAGCGGCGGCAGCAGTGGCAGCCGCAGCTGCTAACCATTTTTGTGGACATCTTTAGTCTTCTGTGCATTCTTTTCTTGATTCCATCTATTTGTTATGATACGAGTTATACAAAACCCAAACATTGATGTATCATTTAACTTCGGATCCTACTTTATAGAGAGAACGCCACCGAAGGGAACGTGAAGCTGTGCAACTGAAGGGGTCTGTAGAATCTACTAATTGAACTCTCCTAGGTAAGAACAGGCTTCCCAATTCCTCTGTTTCACATTTTTACTCGTTCTGTCGCATGCAATGCAAGAAACAACTTTCTGTCAAATAATTGAACTAGAACCTCTTGACAGCATATCGATTCTCCGCATCAGTGTCTGTCTCAATTACCAAACTGCTTCTTGTACAATCCGAGGAATTTTTAACAGCCATTTTGTTTACACAAGGGAAAATTCACCTATTATATCTTGTTCTTTTGATGATGTGAGATCTGTTTGGACCACAGTAGTGCCCTCACTTTGATTGATGAACTGGCATCATTGTGTAAATTGAAATTTCAAAACCTTTCAATATCTGTCGGTCTTTTTTCGTGATGCTCCCTCAAATGTATCATCTGTTCTTTTTGCAAGGATGAATGAGAAGAATAGATGACATGAGTAGTCTGAAAATGCACTTTCTGATCTACCGTCGTATTCTTCTGCATCTAGCAGCACTACATCAAAATTTCTGTTCGGTTCAAGACTTCTGGAGCTGAAAGCATGCATTGACGCTCAATAGCACAATGTACAGAGCCATTCATGAACTGAATCAAAAAAGTAACTCCATTGCATTTGTATACAGTTGTGCAAATTTGCTTGTTTGAGCTGCTATACACAATACACACTTGCTGCTTCACTATAGGACTACGTCTCGCCTCTTCTTGTTGTTCAGTGGCTCAGCACCAGCTGTCCCTTTCCTCATCATTGCCACAAACTCTGAATAATCTATCCTTCCATCCTACATGTGCAAAAGTAAATTTAGTCTCTTGACTTAAGAAAATAAAAACATATGCAATCAATACGAGGAACCATTAAATTTTCATAGTATATGTTCCTTACATTGTCAGAGTCGGCATCTGAGATGACCTCTTTGATTTTATCGGCATCGTACAACCCTTGCTCTTTCAAGGCTTGCTCAAGCTCCTCTCTTGTAATGTACCTGTTAGATAAAAAGAAGCAAATGTGTTTTAAGGTATCTCTAGTCCAGAATTCAGGTATCTCAGCTGTGTCATTTTAACATTCAACTTACCCGCTGTTGTCCTTGTCGAAATACTGGAATGCTGTGTAAAGGTGCTCCTCTCTGTCCAGTTTGTTCATGTGCACTGTTGCAGTGACGAACTCGTCGTAGTCAATTAACCCGTTGCCGTCAGCATCAGCCTGGAATTATATTAAAAAGGTTTCAAAAGGGGGTATTTTCATATCACCTTTCTGATTCTGAATAGAACCATTGTATTTTAATTTTGAACACTGGAAACTCACTGCTTCCATCAGCTGCTGAATTTCACCGTCTGACAGCTTGGTTCCATGCTTGGCCAACCCGTTTTTGAGCTCATCGAGCGTGATGGTCCCACTGTTATCTTTGTCGATGTTCTTGAACATCTCCTTGAGCCCGGTGATCTCCTCTTCAGATAGGCACCCAGCTATGATCTACGTACATTATTAGGTTGAGGGCATATTTAACATCTGTCTTGTAAGCAGTGTTGTTCAGCAGTTTGGTATGTGGTGTACATTTCAGAATTCAGATACGTACCCTCAATGCCGCTTTCTTGAACTGGTTCATTGCCCTGAACTGCTTGAGCCTGTTGAGAACAACGTTGTCAAGTGGCGTGTCAGGTGCGTCTCCATCCTCTTTGATCCATGGGTGATCTACAAGCAAGTTGAAATAATCCACGTCAATTTGTTGGTTGTGTCAATAATTAATGTCACACAATATAATTGCTAGCTAGTACAGAAGATTGAACAACATGGTTGTACTACTTACTGAGGACCTGGAACGCCGTGAGGCGGTCCTTGGGGTTGATGTTGAGCATCTTCCTGACGAGATCCTTGGCTCCCGGCGAGATGTGCGGCCACGGCTCGCTGGCGAGGTCGAGCTGGCCGCGGAGGATGGCGGTGAAGATGCCGCTCTCGTTCTCCGCCCAGAAGGGGGGCACGCCGGCGAGGAAGATGTAGAGCATGACGCCGACGCTCCAGATGTCGGCCTCCGGGCCGTACCTCCTCTTGAGCACCTCGGGGGCGATGTAGTAGGCGCTGCCGACGATGTCGCGGAGCACCTCGCCCTCCTTGAAGAAGACGGAGAGGCCGAAGTCGGTGGCCTTGAGCGGCGCGTCCTCGTCCTTGCTGAGCAGCAGGAAGTTCTCGGGCTTGATGTCCCGGTGCATGACCCCCATGGAGTGGCAGCTGTGCACGATCTGCACGATGGTGCGCAGCAGGTCGGCGGCGGCGCGCTCCGTGTACTGGCCCCTGGCGATGATGCGGTCGAAGAGCTCGCCGCCGGCGCAGAGCTCCATGACGAGGTGGACGTTGTGCTTGTCCTCGTAGGCGCCCCTGAGGCCGACCACGTTGGGCTGCCCGCAGAGGTGGTGCATGATCTGGACCTCGCGCCGCACGTCGTCGATGTCCTCCTTGGCCACCAGCTTCCGCTTGGCGATGCTCTTGCACGCCAGCTTCTCCCCCGTCGCGCGGTGCGTGCACAGGTGCGTCACGCCGAACTGCCCCCGCCCCAGCTCCTTGCCCATCGAGTAGGTCGCGCGCACGTCCTCCATCGGCCGCCCCAGCACCCCGCCCATCGGCGCCGCCGGCTTGCTGCTCGTGCTCGCCCTGCCGCCTGTCCCGCTCGGCGACGACGTGCCAGGCTTCGTCGTCGTACCAGGCGCCGCCGCCTCCGCCGCCCCATGGTCCACCTCCGCCTTGGGGCCGTCCGCGTCGGCGTCGTCGGCGCCCTTCCCGGCGCCCTTGGCGCAGCACTGGCCCATGGCTGCGGGGAACGCGCGGTGCTGCCTGCTCCGGCGGAGGGCAGGCAGCCACAGACATGAACGGACGAGAGATGAAAGTTCTTTTTTTTTTGCTTAATTAGTTTGGAGACGGACTTGTTTGTGAAAATTTTGCATTTCAGAACGAGAAATTGTTTAGCAGTTAAAACACAGGTAGGGAGGGAATGGCGGGAAGGAGGAGAGGTAGTTATCCTTCCCGTCCCTTGTGTAGGTGTCTCGTGACAGATATAGCCTGCTTGCTGTTTCTGGCAAAACTGATAACTAACTGCACTTCTTCCAAACTGCAGGTGCCAGCAATACAACAACTTCGAGTATTTGCAAACATCCCAACTAGGAGTCAAGCAGAGGTTACTGCTTCAATTCTAATTTCCAAATTCCTTTTAAATAGTGCCAACCTTGCCTGCAGTTCGATCGACATGTGATTTCAAGAATGCCTGATACCTGTTACTCCAGTGATTGTGTAAGCTGTTACACTGTCCAGAAAGTGAAAGCTTCTTCTGGACTTTCTAGTGTAGAACGTAATTGCTCCTCCGCAACGATTGCATTGGACAATGTTTCCTTGTAGCTGCTTACAGCATCCTCTGGATGCCCTTTTGCTATTGATGCCTGCAATTTCAAATAATTGAGGGTTAGTATATAAGCAGCCACAAGAATGGAACTGGATGGATCGTATGCATTCTCTATACTTGAAATATACTGCTAGAACAGTAGGACTGGATTCCTGTGTATGTGAAGTAGATGGTACAAACGGGCCATACATACATACCATATGCATTTCATCAAGCTTGAAAATCCAGAATCTCCATTTCTTAGACAGTTCTCCATCAACATGGATAGAAATATTAGTCCAATGTTCGTGGTGGAATTCCAGTCTATGCAACCCAAATCCAACGCCAGCACCTATTGCTTTAACAAAAGCTTCTTTGAGGCACCAGTACCTATTGAAGAACAGAGTACTCAATTAGTCAATTTACATACTGAATTTGAGGTAACAATGCACATTATCATTAACATCGGCATGATTTTTTCCGAGTACTCTGACATGATTTCGACTTAATAACTTAATAATCTCAAGCAAAAACAGGAACTGCATCATGCTTAGCACTAAAACTGAAAGTACAGGGCACACTTTTGTGTGAACAGAGACCTACTCTGTTTTAAAGAGAGAGAAAATTCCCTTGAGCTTTTCTGATGTAGTTCAGCTAACTGAAAGAGGAACTGTGAGAGAGGTCCACTTTATTGGCAAAACCGCAGATTGCTATATGAAATCTTAAACTTGAATCCACATGCAGCTCAACTGATTTCAAAAGAAATAAAATGATGTACCTGTAGAACTCTGTCAGCACTTCAGTGGGAGTGCCAGCGCGAACGATGCAGCTCCACTCATGGTCAGTGAGGTATGAAGAGAAGTTGCTGATGAACTCGGTGGTGGTTTCTCCCTGGGGCTTGGAGACTGAAACGATGTCCAGGCCAACAAGGCAAAGCGGCTCAGACGCTATGCCGACGTAGTCTCCCTGATGCGAAGTGTTGAAGTTGAAGTTTGGGAAAGTTGAACAATTTTTCTGCTGCGAGATAAATCAATCCAGCAGTGATCAATGGCTGGATGCAACCGACCAGATAGACAGACAGACAGAAAGGTTTGATGCTTATTGGATGCAGCTGAACTGAAAAAGAGAAGGATGATGATTGTAGGAATGATAATTTTTTGGACAGAGTGTCACATACCAGGTACGGTTTCCCCTCAGGCGTGCGGCATATGCTGATTTGGCGAAACGGAATGTGGAGGACGTGGCGCACGAGCGAGTACTGCAGCAGGCGACTGAAGAGAGCCCGCTTCCTGTCGTCTTCTTTCACAAACCTGAATGCAGGGGATTAACAAGGGAGGAGGAGGAGGAGCAAGTGGCGTTACAGTGCTGTGATTGTAGCTGTGGCCAAGGGGCAAAGAATCAAGCATCTGTTGGGCAGTATCTGGGTGGTGGGATCAGCAGCCGTACCTGTAGATGGCAGGGCGGTCGTGCGGCGGAAGGAGGGCGGCTGCAGCATCGAATTGGGCGGGGGAGGGGCGCCAGCGGGCGATGTCGACGAGCCACCGCCGCACCCCGCTAGTCTCCTCCGTCATCGCCCAGCCAACAAATCCTCTCCTGGGTCCGCTGCCTGCCGGCGGCCACTCCCTCGGCCGGCGGCGTTGTCATCGGCCACTTGCTGGAGAGAGCGTTTTTTTATTTTTATATTTTTCAAAATCGTTTTTACAGATATATATTTTCAGTTTCATAATTTACAGATTTATACCCCTACCGTCCGGCTGCTGGGCGGCCGGCCCCCTGCCACCCTTCTACCGGGCGGTAGGGACATTAATATAAATAAAATTTATTTTTAATCGTATTTTGGTCCCTGGGGGAGGCTGCCGCCCGGCAGGTACCCGCCGCCCGGTGGCGGGGCGGTAGGCCTACCCGCCGCCCGGCAGGGGGGGCGGCAGGCCCCTCCCGCAGGACCGGCAATGCGGCTGTCGGTACCCTAGGATTGGGGTACCCCTCTTGCTGTGCCTAGACAAGAGACTCGTAGTTATCCTTAACTACGCCTCGATAGGCTAGGCGGCCGGACCCATGTAGTCCGGAGCCCTACTCTCCCGGCAAACGGACCCGGACCCGCTCCCCGCTTGAGAAGGGTCCGGAGATGCCACGTGTCCCGGAGAAGGGAGTGCTCGGCTAGGGGGCCGGACCTCCCACCAGGTCCCGGACCCCCAAATACTATCTGGACCCCTTAGCGGGGAGAGAACAGACACCCCGCTTGGGGGGTCCGGAGCCGCCACGTGTCTACAGGCGCAGGTACGCGCGCACGGCTGCCAAACTTCCACGGGAAGACTTGCCCACCTACCGCATCCAATGCAGGAGACGTTAAGTGCGCTCTGCCACAGCAGAGCCCGAGGAGACTTTAACCAGGCTGTACTGTTGGTCGCGCGTTACCAAGGTGCGCAGTACAGCCGCTGGCACCGCTCGCGCCACGCGCGTTAGTCTGCCACACCAGTTAGACACGACAACTCGGCAACAGAGTATCATAACTCCTACGCGGTAGACCCAACAGTCTACACCGCAACCTACACTACCTCAACGGGCGCCTCATCGATGGGACAGGAGAAGACCCCCCTCGGTCAAAGAGTCTACAGGACGATGAAGTGTATCCGGCAAGAGATTCTCCATCACTGTAACACAATTAGTGACTATTTAGTATAGTATACATCCTTGTTGGGCCCACCTGTCAGGGTCCAACGTCCGTGTACGCGTCCTCCTTGCTCTATAAAAGGGAGACGCCCGTTAGAGAAAGACTCAGGTCCAACAGGGGACTGAAGGCAGAGGATAGACTCTTCCACAGGTACAAGAGCAATAGAACTCTCAGTGGACGTAGGGTATTACGCTCCGGCGGCCCGAACCACTCTAAATCGCCGTGTGTTCCTATGTTCTTGCTCCTGAGTAGATCTGAGATATCGCTTGCACTCCCCGAGTAACTACCCTCAGGGATTAGGCGGGTGCTCTACGCCACCCGGCTGTGGCCCTCCTCCTAGAGCCACGACAGCGGCATTAGATGTGGTTTTAAATATTTTGGATAGAAATAAAAACCGTTAGTAAAGTAGATGAATATGAAAAGTATAACTTAGCAATTCATACACATACGCAGCTGAGAACGAAATAGGTGATGCATGAGAACGAAATAGGTATAACATGACGACATGTCCATAACAAAAATACAAAAACAACTAGAAGCACCTCCTAACCACCCCGGCCTCCTCCTCCTCAACGAGATGAATGAATGTATGATAGACTCTCATTTTTTTAAAAAGCATGATATACTAGGTTGCAATATAGTATATGCATGAATATAATTTCATTGCCCACACACTGCGGTCAGGCGTCTGCAGGAACCGAGGCCATCGACTGCTCATATCTAAATTTTAGTTATCTTTTATTTAGTAAAATAAATGTTCCCTCCGTTCCGAACTGTAGGTCGTTTTAGCAAATATAGATACATAGATTTTTTTGTACATCTAGATTTGCCAAAACAATCTATAATTTGGAACAGAGAGAATAGTTGCTAATTGCATGAAAATCTCTAAGTGCATTTCTGACTTTGATTGCAACTCGGACGAGGTTTAGGTAAACATGTGAAATTAAGGCAAGCAAGTTCAGTTTCGAATTTTGGACTTGTTGCATGCATACTACTCGTATCAACAAGAGGCGGATCTGCTCCCAGCCCCTCCTACAGGTTTAGTTTTGAGGAGGAAGAAGAAGAATTGAGAGAATTTTGAGGACGGATAGGAGGGAGAAGGAAAGAAACGGGGGAGGGAGAAGGAAAGAAGAGCCCCCTAGCCCTCAATCCTGGCTCCGGCACTGCTCGTATACGTAGTAGCTCGCAAAGAGCCATGATTAATTTGCTCGCTCTCTCGGTTGATACACGTTTGTAGCATGAACGAGCGAGTAATAATTAATATATATAAGCAGTGTTTGAAAAGAAGAAGATAGCAATATTGAAGATTGGGAACCATACTTTCAGTAGTTATCCTGGATATATATGGCAACTATATATATATATATATATATATATATATATATATATATATATATATATATATATATATATATATATATATATATGAAACGGCCGTAGTGTTTGGGAGGGATACGAGATATGAGGAGATCTCCGATCCAGTACGCGCGATCGAATAATCCAGCGCAGCGCAGTAGTATAGTACTCCATCCAGTCCAGTCGACTTGTGGCCTTGTGCGTGGGAGAAGAGCAAGAGGAGTCCGATCTATCCGCGCCCTAAAAAAGACTGCTCATATCTGAATTTTAGTTCTCTTTTATTTTGTAAAATAAATGTTCCCTGAATTTTGAATTGTAGGTCATTTGAGTAAATCTAGATACATAGATTTTGTTGTACGTCTAGATTTGCCAAAAACAACCTATAATTTGGAACGGAGGGAGTAGTTGCTAATTGCATGCCGCACCAGAGAAAATAAAAAAAAATCTGAGTGCATTTCTGACTTTGATTGCAACTTCGACGACATTTAGGTAAACATGTGAAATTAAGACAACCAAGTTCAGTTTCGAATTTTGGACTCTTGTTGCATGCATACTAGTGGGGGGGGGGGGGGGGATCCGCTCTCTCAGCCCCTTAGTTTTGAGGAGGAAGAAGAAGCAATGAGAAAATCTTGAGGACGTACGGAGGAAGAAGGAAAGAGACAACGAGGAAGATGGAAAGAGGAGTCCGATCTATCCGCGCCCCACTCGACATTGCATTGCCTTGCTTGCCGCGCGCGCAATATAATCTCCCTCATCTCCTCCCTGCCGCCGCCATATAAGCCAGCGCAGTGCGGCCGCCGGTTCTTCCGATCGATCCGCTCTAGCTAAACCCTAGATAGCTACGTACCCACCCACCACTCGAACCCTCCCTACTCGCAATCTATCGATATCCCACTGCCCATGGCCGACTCTTCCTCCTCTTCTCTCCCTCCCCGCCGCCGCCTGCCCGATGACGATCATCACCTAGAGGAGGGTCAGTTCGTCCCCACCGGCGCCGCCTGCCAGCAATCCTCCCACACCGACCACCACGACGATGCCCACCCGCCGCACAGCCACTACCGCCGCCTCAGCCTGGACGAGCTCCTGTCTCTTGGCCGGGGCGACGCGCTGCCCTCCTGCGACTCGGACGGGACCATCAGCGACGACCGCGGCAACCCCAGCCCCGTATCCGTCTTCAGGGCTCAGCCCAACCGCCAGCCGACAGGGGGCAAGCTTTTCTCGGCGGCGTCCGGGCCTCTGATGGCCGCCCAATCCAGCCACTCCAACGTCTCTGTCTCTGGAGACAGCACCAGCAGCGCCCACGCAGCCGCCGCCGTCCACCGGCTGCCTCCGCCGGCAGCGCAGCCGCGATCCCGACACGTCGTCGTCCCCCGGCGCGCTGCTCATCGTCCTCAGCGGGAGTACACCTGCAAGTTCTGCGGCAAGTCGTACACGTCGCACCAGGCCCTCGGCGGCCACGTCGCCAAGCACAAGAGCATGCAGAGGGAGGCCGAGGCCGCTGCCGTCGCCGGGATGGCGATGCCCATCCAGGACGGCGCCGCGCTCCGCCGCGCGCGCAGGGCGGCGGAGGCGGCGCCGCACCACCAGTGCCGCAAGTGCCACAAGGTGTTCGCCACGGGGGTCGCGCTCGGCGGCCACATGAGGGTGCACTACACCGGCCCGCCCATCGTGCCGGCCAGGAACAAGAACAACAGCAAGAAGCAGGGTCTCGCGCCGCTACTGGCTGTGCAAGACGTTGCAGTTGCGGCGCTGCCACCGCCAACGGGCCTCTCGCTCGCGCTGTCGATCAAGGCGGAGGAGGCGCCGTCGGCCGCGCCGGCCGGAGCTGGTAGAGTAGTAGTGCGTCTCTTTGGCATCGACATCAGTCCGAAAGCGCAGGCGGCGCCATTGTTGGAGCAACAGTGCTCCGGCACGATTGAGGATTTCTCGGTCGCTGGTGCTCATCAACAGTAGTAGGCTGCCAACTGCCATTGTGCAAGGATTTTGTATGGGTGGGCTCTCCCGTTTGTTTGACAAGGTTTAAGGTTTTGTTAGGATAGTTTCTTCCGAGATTGTTTGATTTTGGATTCGGTAGAGATTGCATGAGAAATTATTGTACTACACATAGGAGTAGTGCTATATATTATATGGTTATTACGGGGCAGAGCTCAAACTCTGCACCAGGTCGTGTGAAAGGTATCTTAAATCAGTCAGTTTATCTGAAAAAGAGATCTAGTACGTCTTACTCTGGTCAGGAACTGACAGAAATCTTTGCTGTGCCATCCTTATACGTATACGTGGCACTTGCTATTCATTACTACTACGGAATTATATATATTGAATTAAACTTATCAGGATGCTGTACGAGTTACAATGCTAATTTCGAGATAGAATGGCTTTGTAGTTGTGTAAGTTCGTTGTTCCACTGTCCACAAAGTGGAAGCCTCTCTTCTGGGATCTCCAGTGTACTAGCTTGCAATTGTTTCTCCGCAACAGCAGCGGCGATACGATAGATGCCTGCAATTTCCAGAACTGAACTGTACTCGTGTTTATGGAAGGTAGATGATACTAACAATAATTGTTGCATTTCATCAAACTAGAAAAGCCAAATCTACACATCCAAGGCAAGACACCATTGATACGGATAGAAATATTAGTACAGTTTTAGTGTTGTAATTCCAATGCAAATCAAATCCAACGTCAGCACCTATGGCTTTAACAAATTATTCTTCAAGACACCCAAAAGAAATAGAACTGAACTGAACATGCATTGACATAATTTCAACTTCATAAGTCAATAATCCGAACCTAAAAATAATCACATTTCATAAAACGACGACATATATAGTTTTTTTACTGAAGATAGGCAGAAGAACTTCACCCTTCACCTTTTCCGATGTAAATTAACCAACTGAATGAGAAGTTGTGTGCCAGGCGTGCACTATTGGCAAATTATATTTGAGTTCAGGGTAAATTTGTGGACAATTACGTAGTCATGCTGGACATACAGATGCTTGGTCGGTATAGGTATCATGCCGATTATTCCCGGCATTATCAGAACTCAAGAATTCAAGCTGCTGATGAACCTCAGGGAAAAAAAAAACCACAGTACACACTCATAATGCTTTGGCATTTCTTCTCACATATACCATTAAAGTTTCGACTTTGAACAGAAATTGATGCAGCATGCTACAACAGGACTGCTGATTCTGAATGTGCCCATCATTTATCAAGAAACCCCTGTACCAAATATTGTACCTGTAGAACTAACTCTGTTAACACTTTACTGGCTGGGACTGCCAGCACGAACAATACAGCTCCACTCATGGTCTCTCAGATATGAAGAGAAGTTTCTGATGAACTCGGTGAAGTTTATTTCTCCCTTGGGGCATGGAGATGGATGCAGTGTCCATATTTTTTTTAAAAAAAATGCAATGCCCATGCCGACAAGGAAATTTGATATCAAGCATTAGCTAGAACTATCTCGGAACGACGTGGATGGAGCAGCAGGCATTGGTGAAAGTGAAACTCTTTCCTGCAGAGGTAAGCAGGCAACACACAATCGATCGGAAGGCCACGCATCAGTTACCGTACCGCCGCCGCGCCCAGTGGCCATTGGTAGGTGGGAGGAAGGGGGCGAGCATGGATGGAGGGAGGGGTGGCCGCCGCGACGGGCGCCAGAGGGTGACGTCGACGAGCCACCGCCGCACCCCGCTCTCCTTCGGGCACCGCTAATTTGTGGTTAACCGTAGGAAATGGATCTGTGCGGTCGATTTACCGACATGGCATATTTCCATATCTGGAATGGAGCCCTGCCGCATGATGGGAATACTACTGCGTTTTCTTTTTTTCTTTTTCCAGTAACTTTTTTGTCATTTTTTATAAAAGTTTTTCTGAAAATTTTTTCGAAGAAATAAATTGAGACGAAAAAAACTTACGAGAAAAATTTTGAAGAAAAAATTTTAAGAAACAAAATTAGAAAAATTGATGAGAAAATTTTTACAGTCAAGACAAAAAAAGGCTCGGATAATTTTTTTTTGCATCCGAAACAAAAGAAAGTTTCAGGTGAAACATTTTTTGCATATAGTTTTGAAGACAAAAAATTGTGAGAGAAAATAAAAATGCAAAAAAAACTGACGAGATCCAGCGGGATCCGCCGGGAGGCCACCACAGCACCGCCGCTCGCTGTAGCCCACGTCTGCGCCGCCGCTCCTCCGTGGGCGGCCAGCTCGCCGGCGAGGTCGCAGCCCGTGTCCGCGCCATCCCTCCCCGTGGGTGGCCAGCTCGTCGGGGCGTCCTACTTGCCGCAGCACACTGGGAGGCGGGCCACCCTCGTCGTCGTCGGGGATGACCTCCCCTGAGCCGCGCAGCTCCTGAGGGGAGAGCTCGCCTCCATGCCTCCGGCAGCCCAATTCAGATCTAGAGCACAGAAAAAGAGAGAGAGGGAGAGGAAGGAGACTGGGAAATGAATCTCACGGAGCCACGGAGGGGCACCAGCCGCAGAAAAGAGGAGTCACGTGGGTGGGCGTAGGACCCACCATGGGAGTCGACCACGAGTTGTCTTGGTTCCGGTCACCCGTAGAATCAAGATTGCGCTCTCCTTCCCCTCCTCCATGGATCCACTCGATCCAGCCACAGACTCAGATCAGATGTGGTAGCGACATGGCCGATTTTGGTGGGCTTCACGTGGAAGGCCCGCGTGGAGAAACGATTGGAGTCGCAGGCCTGGGCCAGATTCAAGTCGTTCCAGCGGGCTGCTTGTTTTGATCCATTATATATTTAGAGATACTATTAGCAAGACGTATAGCCTGTACTAAGTAGTATGCGTAGTAGCAACCAGCAACAAAGCAGGCCAAAAAAAGAAATGAAATTCCGTGTTGTTTAGACAAAATTGAAAAAACTTGAGTTTATATTGTCCTCTTCACTTGTTTCAATTCAGGTCTGGTTTAGATGCGAAATTCAAAATTTCAAAACTATCACATTCAATATATGCGGCACATACATGCATAATACATGGAGTATTTAATCTAGAAAAAAATAAAAAATTAATTGCATAGTTTGCTTGTAATTACGAGACGAATCTAATGAGCCTAATTAGGCCATGATTAGACAATAAATTGCTATAGTAAAACTACCGTAAACATGTGCTAATGACAGATTAATTAGTTTTAATAAAGTTGTCTTCTAATTTACAGACGAGTTCTATAGTTAGTTTTGTGATTAGTCTATGTTTAATACTTTAAATGTGAAAAGATTTTTTTAAAAAAAATTACACGAAGCAACTAAACAAGGCCTCAGTTGTCTTCTTGAGTATACTCTAGCTAGCTAGTATTGTGGCATTTATTTTATTTGCAGATGAGACACCAGCAAAAGCAAAAAACTACCGCTGCAAAAATTCCAGCCATTCGTCCATTTCTCTGTCCGTGGGGATGACGGAAGGCGTGACGGAGTTGCTCTGGCGCGGCGTGCCGTTTGGCTTTCCTTGCTCCTCTCTATTGTCCGCTTCTTTCTCTTGGCCTCCTCGACACGGCTCAGTTGTTCTATGCCGGGATGACACAATTTGAGTGCCAAAGGATGGGGACACCTTTGTTTTATCAATGGAAAACGCTTTGGAGCAGCCCAATTTTGAGCATCTTGGCCCCTGGTCTTCCTTGATCCGGTCCAACAAATTAAAAGGCGGTTCATTCTCACCATCGTCACCATTGGAGCTCTGCTCCTCTTATTGTTCTCTGAGCTTTTAGGGTCTACCAAACACCCTGTGACAGTCGGGGAATGGAGGAGCAGAGCACTCTGCCATTGCTGCAGAAGGAGTACCACCTTGGCTGCCCTGGTTGTGATTATGACCGGAAGAGGGACCTCCAAGAGGGTCTGCCTTACAAGGAGTTCTCGTATATCTGGATGATCTGCCTTGCTGCTGGTATGTATGAATTCTGCCCTCCCAACCTTTGTTTATATCTTGATATTATAGGAAAGATTTTATTTTTTTCTTTCCTCCTTTTTAAAAGCTGCAAGGGCTTTACCAGACATATATAAATATAGAAGAAGAGATTTTATTTTCTCTTTTGCATGTCCTCAGAACTTTTGAGGAAATTGGGTGGTTAGATATTTAGATAATATATCAAGAGAAGGTTATCATGCATAGTCCTTAAAGTTGCCAATATAAGAAACGATGTAGGTGATCAAACATTTATCAAGGGAACAATTCTGTTTATCTGTTATGTATTTTTTTTTCCACAAGTCAGAATTTCATCATAGCGTATGGAATTAACCAGGCCCCCCACCAGAACAGCACATCTCCATACTAGCAACTACAGCAAAATGCGTGATATCTGAAGAGATATAACTGGGTTTTTTACTTGTTCCCTCATCATTTTTTAATCAAGGAGTCACTCCACCCCTTGTGTTTTTCCTGAGCAGTGTTATACATTACTTTTGTTCTACCAATAGTTCTTTTGTTTTTGTTACAGCAGTGGAGCGTCAATTTCTACATCATATCTTGGGCACAAAGGGCCAACTGATTTCTAGAGAAATCATGCACAAACACTCTAAAGTCCGAGAAACACTTAAATACCAAAATCTAGATAATACTATTTCCAAATTAGTTTGATTCTACATCAAATAGGCTATTGTGTAATAATTGCTTACCATCCCTTTCCTTATCAGCATATTCTATATGTCATTGCTGCATTTTTCATTTTTTTCTGATTATGCTAATGAATGATGACTACTAAATATCTTTCTACTTGTCCCTAATTATCATTACGAAATTAAATAAATGTAGCCATCAACATATACTGATTTAAAACATTATTGGTAGTTTAGAATATTATGAATGTTAACACATATTTTTCCGTGCTCTTTTTTTGCATAAATTCCACTGTTCACTTATTCGTACTTCTATTATTCTTTCCTTTTCAGCTTTACCGGTGTCATCGCTATTCCCATTTTTGTATTTCATGGTATGTATGTCTTTGGTTCCTCTTACCCTGATTACTAAGGATATCTTTTTTTTGCTCCATAATAATTATCAATAAATAGAAATAGCACTCATAATTTTTGAAGATTCAGTCCATATCTTTTTTTAATGCACACGTAGACTGTAGATCGATGTGCATATTTGAATACTTTTAGCTAACAATTATCTCTTATTACACAGACAAGAGACTTGCATGTTGCAGAAAGAACAGAAGATATAGGGTTCTATGCAGGATTTGTGGGTTATTCCTCATAAGTTGTTGATTCACATTTGAGGTGGTTGAATATGATGTTTTCTACTTTTTGTTTGATATTTTCAGGCGCTTCATTTATGCTTGGTAGATGCTTGATTTCAACTGTTTGGGGGAATAGCAGCAGATCGCATTGGGAGAAAACCAATTGTCACGTTTGGCATTTTCTCCGTGTTAGTAATAGTTTTGCTTCCACTAGTATTAATTAAATCATTATTTTATTTATTCATGTTTTATATTTATTTATTTTATAAGGTAATCTCTAACTTAATTGTTGATAATATCTCAGGGTCGTATTTAATATTTTGTTTGGGCTTAGTACTAGTTATTGGATGGCAATAGCTACAAGATTTCTCCTTGGCGCTCTAAATGGTTTGCTTGGGCCAATTAAGGTACAATGAACTTGAATGTTGTTCAATGCAATATGTAGTAGTATAAGCTCATATACTAGACGCCTGGTCCATTTGGGAGCACCGTAATCATTGTATATATCTTCAATAGCAGTACTCCTAGCCAGACCAGGGTCGTCTCGGATTCTAGAGAAGAAGCACAGTAATGGTCTGTAGCTTGGGCTTGAGGAGTTTCTTATCTTCTTTCCCTAGCTCATAATACCACTTTTAGTCTAGTCTCATATTTCTGGTCCTCCTTTAGTGTTTAAGAAGAGACATCTTGGAGTGATTCTAGAGTATGTTACAGACCCTGTAACCTTTTGCGTACTAGGGGCTCTTTACCCTATTTTTCTTCTTCTTACGGGTTGATTGGTTGGGTGCATATCAGGCTCAGCCAGGCTCTCTGGATGCAGCCTGTAGGTGTTTGGTTGCTTGGAGATCGAGTTGAGAGTTGAGACTGGCCCCGCACATGCAAGAAGCACCAGCAAGCCTGACTTGTGTGAAACTAGAATGAAGTCTATTTCTCACGGGCCAGGCTCCCTAGATGCAGTGCCCACTAGCTAATGATGGTATTAAGAAGGTGATTAGTATATATTAACTAATATTAGTATTTTAAAAATCATTAATGTTTAATAATGTAAACTATGAACTATCAAAATATAACCATATAAAATAAACATCACAATGATACTTGCTTATAATATTTTATCTCATATGACATGTCTTGTGCGACAAATAATATCTCTATTCGTGGTTTGACTGGATAAATACAGGTAACCAAACAAAAATGTTATTGTATCACCCCAAATACGAGCCAGGCTAGGGAAACTAATAACCCCCGTAATATTTTGATGTGCAATTCTCCCGCGCATTCGAGAAAAAAAGTAGTATATCTCATGCTTTATGTGTAAATTTTGCAGGCTTATGCTACCGAAGTTTGCAGAACTGAACATCAAGCTCTGGGCCTATCACTTGTAAAATTAAAAATACCACAATGATCAAATCTTAACTTTAATTTCTTGTTTTGGTTATTTTTATTCTGAAGTTCAATTCCTATAACTCTAGGTCAGCACGGCTTGGGGAATAGGTTTGATCATTGGTCCTGCTCTTGGTGGTTACCTTGCACTGGTACAGTAGACATCCAACATTTTTATGCTGGAGTTAATCAGAAATGGTAACCTAATTCTATTATGCCAGCCTGCAGAAAAATTTCCAAACGTGTTTTCACCTGACTCATTCTTTGGAAGGTATTCTTTCTTCAATCAAATCTAGATTATTTAAGATAATTTCTGGAATACTTACATTGGATGGAACCCTTATAGGTTCCCGTATTTGTTGCCATGCTTATGCTCATCGCTCTTTGCTGTTGTTGTTCTTGTGAGCTGCATATGGATGCCGGTACGCGAGATTGCATTGGTGTTATATTTTACTTGCAAAAAGCTTTGTTATGCTCCTTTAATTTATTTGCTTCTCTAGAAACTACATGGCACAAAGATTGAAGCAAAGCTGGGTGTTGAGGAGATACTTTTCCAACTTTCTTGGATTTTGTTGTAAAAATATTCTGATGTTGTAAGATAAATAAAATTTCAATATTCTTAAATTATGTTCAATCTCTCTAGTTAAAATTTGTACTTTTTGGTAAATCCAGTAGGCAATATTTATAAAATGAAGCACTTTTGAGAAATTCATGCACCATTCATTCACAGTTCAGAATTGATCTTTTGGATTGACTTAATATTCCACAATTCTACCCATTTTTTGCATATTGTAGATGGAGGGAGTTTGGTGATAATATAAATATTTAAGTATTTGAACCTCCTTTATGCAATGTCAAGTCTAAGCATAAACTTTGTTTTCTGTAACACTGAGATGTGCCTCTTTTTACTTACATAAAAGGTCTTGAGTATCAAAATTAATTAGTCTTCTTGGAAGGATAATGGTGTCTAGAAAATTTTCTTCCCCATCCTCACAATCACATTGTTTGGAAGATTTCACACTAAGTACATCCATTTATTTAATAAAAGGTACAATATTGGTGTAAAGCAGGAGACATTAAGGAAATATGTATTTTAAATTATTTCATTTCTAAGACATCTAAATATTTTCTCCCTCAAATTTATTCTTCCTCATTCTATAGTAAAGTATATTGAAATGCATTTTAGGAGACGTTACACATGCATAATGTATGTGAAAATGAAAATAAAAATGTTGAAGCTTTGGAGGCCCACCTGAATGGCTACGAAGAGAAGTTTGAACAAACTTCTAGTTTCGATGACAGGAAGAGTTTATTCAAGAATTGGCCCTTGGTGTCATCCATAGCCAATGTGGCTTGCAATACAAGAAGGTGTACATGCCCGACATGGGCCGCCCAATATGGGCCTCAAGTATACGCACACAGCTATACATTCTATCACCCACCCTCAGTCGAAACATCAGGATTCCGGATGCAAAGGCTGGACCGAAAATCTTGAAATAGCTACACAGGAAGCCCCTTCGGCATGATATCAGCGAACTGATATTGGGACGGCACATGAAGAACACGAACTTCGCTGAGAGCCACCTTCTCGCGAATGAAGTGGATGTCGATCTCAATGTGCTTGGTACGGCGGTGGTGGACCGGATTGGCAGTCATGTAGACGGTGCTGACGTTGTCGCAGTAGACCACGGTAGCTACCTTCAGCGGGACATGAAGTTCCTGAAGGAGTTGGCGCAGCCAGCAACACTCGGCGACCACATGAGCAACAACCCGGTACTCGGCCTCCGCACTGGACCGGGACACTGTGGTTTGTCGCTTGGACGACCAAGACACCAAGCTGTCGCCAAGAAAGACGCAGAAGCCTGATGTAGAGCGGCGGGAGTCGGGGCAGCCTGCCCAGTCGGCGTCGGAGTAGGCGATCAGCTTGTCAACCGGCCCAGTGCCGATGTGGAGGCCGGCTGACAGGGAGCCCTTCACATAGCGAAGGATGCGCTTGATCAGCGCAAGGTGAGGCTCCCGGGGGTCATGCATGAACAGACAGACTTGCTGTACTGCATATGCAAGATTCGGACATGTCAGGGTCAGGTACTGGAGAGCGCCGGCGAGGCTCCGGTACTCAGAGGGGTCGGCGACATTAGGACCCTCGGTAGCCGAGAGCTTGGCATGAGTGTCAATAGGTGTCGACGTCGAGTGACACTCAGCCATGCCTGCCCGCTGGAGAAGATCCAACACGTACTGGCGCTGGCTGAGGAACAGCCCGTCGGAGGAGCGCGTGACGGAGATCCCAAGGAAGTGGTGCAGCTCTACGAGGTCCGTCATGGTGAACTCGGAGTGAAGGCGAGCTGTGATTCGCCGGAGCAAGTCCGACGAAGAAGCCGTGAGGATGATGTCGTCGACGTACACCAGCAAGTAGGCGGTGGCGCCTCCCTCTTGAAGAACAAAGAGGGAGGTGTCAGTGGCAGAGGCGACAAAACCCAGGTGGCGAAGGTAGGTAGCAAAACGCTGGTACCACGCCCGCGGAGCCTGCTTCAGACCATAAAGAGCGCGCTGCAGCAAGCAAACATGGTCAGGATGAGCAGGGTCGACGAAGCCAGGAGGCTGCTGACTGTAGACGATCTCTTCCAGGCGTCCGTGAAGGAAGGCATTCTTCACATCGAACTGGTGTATCGGCCAGTGTCGTGAAGTAGCAATGCTGAGGACGACCCAGATCGTGGCAGGCTTGACGACGGGGCTGAACGTCTCGCCGTAGTCGACGCCGTGTCGCTGGGTGAAGCCGCGAACAACCCAGCGAGCCTTGTGACGGGCAAGTGTGTCGTCGGAGTGGTATTTATGTTTATAAATCCACTTGCCCGTCACAATATTGGCACCAGGAGGCTTGGGAACGAGCCGCCAAGTGTCATTGTCGACGAGCGCCTGGTACTCCTCAGCCATGGCAGCCCGCCACTGTGGATCCACCAGGGCAGTCCTGTAGTTCCCGGGATCGGGGAGATGGCAGTGGCGGCGAAGGCCATCTGAGTCGTAGGAGCCGGAGGCAGTGGTGGTGGAGGGAAGCCATAGCGGTCAACAGGCCGCAGGGAGCCTGTCTGAGACCGCGTCACAGGCCGGCTGACTGAAGCCAGCGGTGGAGGAGGCGGTGGAGGGGCCGCCACAGGAGGCGCAGCTGGTCCAATAGCAGCGGGTGCAGGTGCCGGTGCAGCTGCAGGAACCCTCGGTGCCCGACGCCGAGTGTACACCCGGAGTGGAGGAGGGGCAACCGGAGCTGGGGGAGGGCCGGCCGGAGCTGGGGCCGGCACGTGGCCGACAACGGGCCCAACCTGGAGGACAGCAGGGTCCTCGAAGAGCTCCTCCAGGTGAGCACAGGGGCGCGGCTGCTCGACGTCGACAAGCGACGGAGCGACCGCAGTAGGGGCCGCTGCTGCAGTGCGAGGCACTGGTGCGGCGTGACCTGAAAGAAGAAAGTCCAAAGAGCTCGGAGGCACACTGGATGGGTCAGCACTGAACGGAAAACAAGTCTCGTCGAACACAACATGGCGAGAGATGACGATCCGCCGAGTAGTGGCGAGGTCGAGACAGCGGTACCCCTTGTGGGAGGACGGATAACCGAGGAAGACACAAGCTGTGGAACGAGGAGCAAGCTTGTGTTTGGCAGTGGCAGTCATGTTGGGATAGCACAGACAGCCGAAAACGCGAAGATGAGCAGTAGTCGGGTGGCTGACGGTGTAGCAGCTCATAGGGAACACTGTTCTGAACAGCAGAGGAGGGGCGCCGGTTTAGGAGGTAGGTCGCCGTAGCGAGGGCCTCGGCCCAATACTTGGGCGGCATGCTAGCATGAATGAGCAGGGTGCGAATGCTATTGTTGAGGGTTCGAAGAACGCGCTCGGCTTTGCCATTCTGCTGGGAGGTGTAAGGGCACGAGAGACATAAGTGAATGCCGCAGGATGCAAAGAAGGTGGCGAGAGCATTGTTAACAAACTCAATGCCGTTATCAGCCTGAACAGCTCTAACGGGAAGGCCGAACTGTGTCTGGGCAAAGCTGCAGAAGTTGGTTAGATGACCAGCAACCTCGGACTTGTGAACAAGAGGAAAAGTCCAGCAAAAATGAGTAAAATCATCAAGAACGACGAGGTAATACTGAGCACCCGAAATACTCGCTACAGGAGAGGTCCAGACATCACAGTGAACTAGTTCGAAAGGCATAGTGCTGATAGAACTAGAGGTACTAAACGGCAGACACACATGCTTGCCAAGTTGACATGAATGACAAAAAGGATACCTAGATTTATTACACTGGATGAAAGCATTATTTCTAAGCAACTCTATGGTGGCGACCCCAGGATGACCAAGACGCTGATGCCAGAGATTGGTGGAGATGGCGAGACTGGCGTGTGGAGCTGCAGGGCTGGCGGGGATGGTGTACAGGCCGTCGGAGCTATTGCAGCGAAGAATCACGCGATTGGTCGGGATATCCTTAACAGAAAAACCAAGGGCGTCAAATTCAATAGTGCAATTGTTGTCTTTGGTGAACTGAAAGTAAGTTGCGCACTAGAGAAGGGACAACAAGAACATTATGAAGAGAAAAATTTGACGCGTGGGTGGGTAGGTATGAGCTGCCATGACTGGAAACCGGGATGGTCTGACCATTGCCCACGGTGATGAAAGGATGGGAGGGGGGTGGCGGGAAAGAAGTATACCATCCGACGAGTGCATGTGGGAGGTCGCGCCAGAGTCCATGACCCAGGAGTTGGAGTTCTGGAGCACCATCTGGTTCAGGGCGGCAATGAGGCCGGCCTGATCCCACATATGAGGGGTGGAGACTTGCGCCGGGGCGAACGCGGTGTGCGCTTGGGGGTTGGCGCCAAGGAGGCCGGGCGTGCGCCCGCCCTGCCACCCGCCGTGGCCGCTGGACCACCCGCCCAGGCCGCCTTGCCAGGAGCCGCCGGCTTGCTGACCCGTGGGACCCTGGGGGGCGTACGGGTTGAAGCAGACCCAGGGTCCCATCGGACGGTATTGTCCCCCCTGTGGGGCGCCCTGCAGGACGCCGGTCTGCGGGCCGCCGGTGCCCTTGCCTCCTTGGCCACCAGATCGGCGACCCTTGCCACCGCCTTTGCCGCCCTTCTGCTTGGGCGCGCCGCTGCCTCCGCTGTCCTCGCCCTTGCTGCTACCGCCCGTAGCGACCCCCGCGAAGGAGGAGCGGCAAGAGGGGCTGGTACAGCAGGCGGTGGTGGAGGCGACGAGGGCAGTGGCCGCCGTGTTCTTCGCGTTGTTGGCGAGGCGCAGCTCTTTGAGGGAGAGCAGCTCGTGGGCATGCGTGAAGGGCGGAAGAACCGTTGCGTTGGCGATGTCGTCGGCGGTGGAGTTGAAGCGAGGGTTGAGGCTGCGCAGAAGGCTGAGGACGAGCTGGGAGTCGGTGATGGGGTTGCCGACCTGTTGAAGGGCAGCAGCCTTCGACTTGAGGCGCTGGCAGTACTCGTCGATGGTGGAGTCGCCCTGCTTGAGGGTGTGGAACTCCTCGAGCAGGAAGACAGCGCGGGAGGCTGTGTTGGTGCGGAACAGGGCCTCGATCGCGACCCAGAGTTGGCGCACGGTCTGGTTCTCGTCGGTGATGGCGAGGTCGAGGACGGAGTTGTCGATGGTGCCGAAGATCCAGCTGCGCACGCAGCACTCCGCGATGTCCCAATCTGGGTTGTCGGGCTGCGCTGCAGTGCCGTTGATGTGGCGGCGGAGGCTGAACTTGCCGCACAACGCCGTGAAGAACGACGCCCACTTGGAGTAGTTGCCACTCTTCATGTCTAGGGTCACGGGAACGTGAGCCTTGACATTGACGGTGGTGTAGGGGTGGACGACGATGGCCTGTGTTGGTGCGGTAGGGAGCACAGGCGCGGAGTCGTCCGATTTGGCGCCGGAGGAGGAGGAGATGCTCATGACGGCGGCTCTAGATCAGATTGATCCAGGGGCGGCGGCCTGCTAGTGGGCGCGACGCGAGGGGATCGCGGCGCGAGGGAAGGAGCGGCACCCTAGGGTAGGGCGCGCAGGGAGGGGAGGGCTGCGCCCTAGGGTAGGGCACAGAGAAGGGAGAGATGCGGCGCCAGGAGGCGACGCCCTAGGGCAGAGAGGTGGGGCGTAAGGGGGGAACCCTAGCGTAGGGGGGAGCGGAAGCGGAAGGCCGATCGTTGCCTGCTCTTGATACCATGTAGAAAGATAGAGGGAACAGGGAAACACCGCACGCCCTATGGGGGGGGGTGACCTCTCATTATATAGCCAATGTGGCTTGCAATACAAGAAGGTGTACATGCCCGACATGGGCCGCCCAATATGAGCCTACACGCCCAATATGGGCCTCAAGTATATGCACACAGCTATACATTCTATCAACTATCTCCAATTTCTTATTGTTTTGGAGTACTCAAATATGATGCCTAATTATGCAGTCACCAAACATGCATGTCCAAGATGTATATTATAATTAGTATACAATTTTGATACAACCTATAAACTTACCTGATAGAGATAGGGATGGACTGAGAATATAATGTCCTCTTAATAGTACAATTATTATTGGATTGTTACTATCTATTTGGATATAAATAGCTAGTTCTGTGATGGTTCTAGAATTAATTGACTTTTGAATCTACTACATTTTGGCAGACATGAAATATGATGTTTTCAACACAAAATGGAACACAATATATATTACTTGCAATATAAGAAATGAGCGATCTAAGTAGGAAACAATTTTCAGGTAATAGAGAATATATGTCCTAATATGCAACTGCTACATGTCACAACACAATATATTACCTCAAATACTTGTAGCAATCCGAAAACTCAAATTATGGTATCCAGTGATAAATCTACTATGTTAATACTACACTACCTATGATAAGCAAGCTTAAGGTTTTATCAGTACTTGAGTATGTACTAATGCATTTGAAATCAACACCAGGTGTTCTCTTTATGGGCTGAAAGTGACAAGAAGTATGGTGGCCTTAGTTTATCATCTGAGGATGTAGGTCAAGTGCTTTCAGTTACAGGTAAGACCTCTTTTGGTATTGTCACCAGCGTTGTTGCTAGTGCAGTGTATGCACTGACCATTCTGTCACACTTAACTATATTTCCAAGAAGCATTTTAAAATCACTGCTACTATAAATTTTAATGATTGTATCTGGTCATGATCAATGACAAAGTGGAAATGAATTGTTAACTTTTACCTCAGAAGCTAGACAGAGTATTCAAGGCCTTGCCTTAATCTAACTGTATTTTTCTTCTAAATATTATTTACACTTGAATTTTTCTATTTATTTGTTATATCAATATTGAAAAATGGCAGTATTTTTCCCTCTTGCATTTCCAGGTATCAGTCTTCTTGTATATCAACTCTTTGTATATCCTCATATTAATAAGATTCTCGGACCTCTCAATTCTTCTCGAATTGCAGCTGTGAGTAAAAACTAATGTTTAACTGCTGATATGCTTTCTAATCTAGCTAAATATCTAAGTGGTTCCCTGATCTTGCAGATTTTGTGTATACCTATTCTATTTGCCTATCCCTATATGACATATCTGTCAGGAATTGGACTATCGATCATTTTGAATATTGCATCAGTGCTAAAAAATAACCTTGGTGTGAGTATTTTCTTTTCCAATTACCTTGATGTTTAGAACAAATTCTCTCCATATATCTGCTGTTACCATGAGTGGTAGCTTTATAATGGACTTACTGTTCCCATATGAACTTGAGGCCACTTAAGACTTGTATACACTTCATGTTAATATTTTAATTGATGATACTGTGTCAGATTACAATCATTACAAGCAGTTTCATCCTCCAAAATAATGCTGTGGTATGTCCCAATTAAATCAGCTAATTTAAACACCATTTTATGAAATGTCTCCTGCAAGTCTACAATTCATTGATGAACATGGAATTATTAACAGCATCAAGACCAAAGAGGAGCTGCAATGTCCTTATTCAAATCAGTCGCTCCTGCAGGGGCAAGCATTGTGTGAGACATCATGAGCTTTGAGTTAAAATAAACTTACAATTCAAATTTCTAATTTTACTACTATATTATAAATGTGGCTGAAGTTTCAAATTTCTGCATAGAGATCAGTGTGTGTCATGTGTATTCTAAGTTGAATTTATAGTAGTTAATCACTACTACTTCCATGTAACTAAAAACTATTGCACCAAAGTTCGTTCTAAGCATTATGGGGTTCCTCAAGACTTGCTAATCATTTACAACTGCAGGTTTTCTTGGGCACAAAAACGCCATCATGCTTTCTTCTTTCCAGGTCAATTTTTATCTATTTGACAAATACCACCCTATATTCATATGTTATTCTTTTTTGGAAAGGATTAATCTGCTATTAAGGTTTTATGTATCTTTGCCTACACATTTTTTGTTTGTTTCATTCGGATATGCATTGCCTCTATTTTTGACTGGTGGACCTAATCATTTCCTAATTAGGTTATTAATCGAAACAATGGAAATTAGTAAAGCTATATAAATCAAATTTTCTCATTTTTGTTGCATCCAAACTGGAAATTTATAAATCTTGGGCATATAAGGCCAAGACATGTTTCCTATTTTTAATTTTTGAACTTTTCGCAACTACAAAAATGGATTTGTAGAAATGCCTCGACTTTTTTTTAGAAACGGACCAAAATTTTACCCGTTCCTACAAATGGTGCTCGGTCACTGTAGCAACCGACCCGCCTCTAAGCCTTGAGTATATAGTGATAATGAGTGTGTAAACCACAAACTAAGCCTTAAGTTGTATAAGATATTGGAGTGAGCGACTTATATATTATGATTTCACACTCTTAACCATCATATACGCTGAAATATGGTTTTAATATTTTTTTCTAGTTCTATAGATCACAAGATGCTTATGCTAAAAAATTTCACTTTTTATTATTTGTTTCCTATTTTTTTGAAATACAAAAATTTTCTAAAAAAATAAAATTATTTGTAAGGGCAGGTGAAGGCGTCGCCCGCCCCTAAAAATGCATTTGTAGGGGCGAGTTAGTAGGATACTACAGAGTATCCAGACATATACCCAGAGTATCCAGGTATTCGAACGGATGTCCAAACATATGTCTGAAGTATCCAGACGTATAGCTGGAGTACCCGGGTATTCAGTCGGATATCCGTCCGGAGAATCCGGATGTATACAGAGTATCCGGATATTTTCTTCAAACTAAATCGATTTTTAGAGTAAATTAGGAAATCCATCGTAGGGGCAGGTGAATAAATTAGGAAATCCATTGTAGGGGCGAGTGGGGGCCTCACCCGCCCCTACAAATAATTTTTCAACTTCTTTCAAAAATTCATTTAAGTCGAGAAAAATAGCAAAACACATAAAAAAGTGAAATTTTTACCATATACCTATTTTAATCTATAGAACAAGAAAAAAAATCAAAAGTATATTTCAGTGTATATAATGATTTTGAGTGTAGAAAGCACAAAATAAGTGAGTTATAAATTATGATTTCACACTCTTAATCAATACATACGTTGAAATATAGATTTGATATTATTTTAAATTTCTACATGTCACGATAGGCTTATGGTCAAAATTTTATTTTTTTGGATATGTTTTCATTTAAACAAAATTTTATAATTTTAAAAAAAAAATAGATACGGGTGAGGGAGTGACCCGCTCCTAAAAAATATCATTTTTAGGAGCAGGTGAAATAGAGCTATGGATCCACTTGATGGGCAGGACTACAAACTATTGGCTGAATCAAGTGACCCAAGATCAACCGTCCAACTCTCCCCATCATCTCTCCGCCCCCCTCTTATTCCTTATCTATTCCGTGTCCCACGTATCTTCACACTACTCTCTCTCTCTGGTGGCGGCATGAGCGCGCGGCGGCGGCGCGAGCGCCCGATGACAATGAAGCATGCGGTCACGGTGTGCGGTGGCGGCTACAAGCGCCGGCGCCAGCGCCCGGCACGGGAGCAACGCGCGGCGGCGGCTACGAGCACGGGGCCGCGACGGCGGCGTGAGTGCTCAGCGCGGGAGCGGCACGGTGGCGCGGCATGGGAGCGGCGTTGGCGGCGCGACGCGGCGACGAGGCTCGGCAACGTCAGTGCGCGGTAGCAGCGCGGTGCAGTAGCGGGCTGCTGCCGTTTTGATTTTTTTTTATTTTTTTATTCAATCTGTAGGGGCGGGGCGGGTCGGTTGAGGGCATGACCTGGCCCTAGAAATGAGGT
Organism: Panicum virgatum; assembly: GCF_016808335.1. Classification (NCBI taxonomy): domain Eukaryota; kingdom Viridiplantae; phylum Streptophyta; class Magnoliopsida; order Poales; family Poaceae; genus Panicum; species Panicum virgatum. Next base: position 1,376,051 of record NC_053138.1, on the reverse strand, counting down.
TTTAGAGGCGGGCCAGTTACCCATCCCTATAAAATGTATATGTAGCAGCGAAAACTAGGGGCAGATTTTGTGCCCATTTCCTAAAAATACGTTTTTACCCATCCCTAAAAACTGTTTCTTTAGTAGTGTTTTTAACTACTAGACCTTTTTTAAAAAATTACTAGAGGCCATGGAATATTTTATTCTTGTGTAATGTATCTTCTCATTATATACAGGTGATCAGATGGTGTTCCTTCTGCTGAATGTCATCGAGTTTCTTGGCCTTATCCTTACATTCAAACCCTTTATGGCCATATCAGAACAACAACGTGGAAGGGATTAGTATTAGTTACAAAAACAGTGGGTCATTCGGATGGTGGGTCAAGAGTGTTTACTAGACGATGGCTGGGTTATAATCAACAACAAATGGTGGCATAATTGAGTGCTTATATTTGTATCACTATAATTGTGTGTCACAACATTTTCACAAAGGAATTATTATTGTTTCTACGTTTGTTGGGCGTTGCCATGGAAAGTTGATATTAATTATTGGTATTAGAGTATATCACAAAGATCCGAGAATCTAGGTTATGATATGGTATAATTAGGCGAACGTATCTGGTGTTACCGGGCCTTTAGGTGTTACCGTGTTACAAAATGTAATTACACCTAAATTTTTGCATAAAAAGTTTATCCAAAAATATGAATGGATAGAGCACATAAGTATCTACCATCATTCAAAGTTTGAGGTTGAACAAAAACTTGTGCAAGAAGAAACAAAAAAAGATAGAGAGAAATTTGCATATGAATAGTTGCGGATTGCGGATCATCCATGAACAGTTAAACCCACAACTATTCAAGTGCAAATTTGCTGATGTAGCACGAAATTCAAAGCCCATGACACTTCCAATGAGATTAAGAGCATCTCTAAGAGACTAGCAATAGCATTAGCTAAATTTAGAGATTGAGAGCTAAGTACAAAATAAAAAGCTTCCCAAACTGTTAAGCTTTCTAACAGACTCCATATGCCACAGGGTCATTGGGCCCCACGTGTCATACTCCTCTCTTATCTTCTTCCTTTCTACACACACACACCTCCTCTCCTCCTACCCCCAACGGTGTCCCGACGCCGGCCAAGCCATCTGCCGGTGGCCGTCCCTCCTGTCTTTGCCATCACGAGCCCTCTCCGCCGCCGAATTGCCCCCTCTCCACCGCCACGCGTCCTCTCTCCAGCTCCCCTCCGCCGCGTCGGCGACCTTCCCTCCCTTCTCTGCGAGCTCCGGAAGCTGCGTGGGAGGGCGCCAGGGACTGCGGGAGGGAATGGCGAGCCGCGTCCGCTCGGCAAACAAAGTTAGCGGAGGGGGCAGGGTGGTGAGTTGGATATAGCGAGGACTGGGTTTTGGAGAGACTTTTGTCTGGGTGGGGGTGGGGGGGGGGGGGGTTGCATCTTTGGCGTGCAGCAACACCCAACTCTAGCTTGATCAGCTCAGATAGCGAATTGATAATAAAGACGTGTGCGACCATTAAGAAGCCACATCACGCATATTGTGAAGACAGAAGCTTGAGTTCTGAATAAGATGTGAGGTTATAGTTGCATAATATGTTAAGTCCCCGACTCCCCGGGCTAATTCCATACAAAGGTACGGTGCAGTGCGGGATCCCGGGCGTTTACGGATAGTTTAGGACAGAAAAAGTCTACTCCATCTTAAAGTCTTCGATTTCCCTACATACTTATTATTATTTAATTTCAGCGTGCGTGCTTATAGAAGGATTAGCGGAGACTCTCACTTAGAGTAACTGAGTCAGCCTCACCAAGCAGACATTATTAATTAATTCCATTCAGCACATGATCACGTCCTGCATGATCTAGCAAATATATATAATTCTTCCTTCTGACTTTTGGTTTCCCATCCCAATCGATCTCAGAAGGTACTGAACCAGCAGTTGCACAAGCTAAGAAAGACAGACGAAGGTATGGCCGGCGGCGAGGGAAAGGCAGCGGTGCCATTGCTGGAGAAGAAGACCGAGGTGTACTTCGATGGCTGCCCCGGCTGCGCCATGGACCGCAGGAAGGCGGAGAACCCGGGGATCCCGTACGACCTATTCTTCCATATTTGGGTCATCAACCTTGTCACCTGTAAGTGCTCCTTCTACTCTGCATTCAGAGCCTGGTTCCGGCTCCAGCTCAACCTTTCTCATTTGGTGATTATGGGTCCGTTTGGTTTGTTGAACAACTCTAGCCTGGATTTGAGCTTTGCCAGTACTCATCATTTATCAGTCTAGCGCAAATGTCGTTTACAAGAACATAAGAATTTACTTAATACTGGTTCTCATGAAAACCCATCATTTACTTATAATAGTTAATACCGTAAGGTCTGGAAAGGTCTCATAATTTTGACATCTGCTCCGCAGCATCAGTTGCAAGCTTAAGTGTTTCATCTTTTTCTTGAGGAAATTTCTTATTTACCATCAGAAGTCACCTTTATTTTCCATCAAAAGCTTTTTGTTCCTTCGGTTGGAAATTACATCACCTAAGTGCCACAGAAGTCTCTATTCGGATGCATAACGAATTGGCCTCTTGCTGTAGTATGGTACGGGTACCGCTCACGGTGCATAGCTTCTCGCTCACTTCCTCGATCCAATGACACAGCACCTCACTCGGCCCCACCTGTCACACTCACAACCTGATTGCACGATACCACAACCACGCTGCTCCTAGCTCCACTCGAGACCGTGGCACCATCTCCAACCGCGTAGCTGACACAAGTGGAGAACAAGGATAGGGCAGATAGGAGAGGAGTCGAAGTATATGTGGGAAGGTGCATCCTAGTGCCCACCCGTCACAATTAATATTAGGGATACCCAGAGATGATGATTAGCAGTTAAGCAACTCGGTTAAGCTAAAGGACAACCGCGCTAAACGGCCTGGTCCGACCTCTGTGGAGGGGCTCTGCCTCGCCTGACCCACGTAGGAGTGCTCTGCCTCACCCGACCAATGTGTAGGGCTCTACCTCGTCCGACCTTTGACCTAGCGCTGGGAGTTCGCCCGACTAACGAGAGGGCCCACAACGGCCCACGCCACACGAAGACCGATAATGGTGTGGGCGGACAGACGACAAGACACGCTCTAACACAACAAATAGTGAAACGCACCCCTGTCATGGCTTATGACGGTGTAGGTCACAGGGTAGGGGTATGCCGCACCTCTATGGAGGCATCTCCATGTTCTCTGCTTCATAGACAATGCAACAAGACAGAACCGGCCGCAGAGGAGGAGGACGGCAATGGTGGGCCCGGAGGAGCCCACGACGACTAAAGGACGGAGCATCAACGGGGAAGCGGGTCCCCCAGATCCAGCAACACGAAGGAGGATCCACCCTTGCGCAAGACACAAGACTCTCCTCTCTCTCTCTATTGTATTTTGTCCTCTCTCCTGTCATGTAAAAGGGAGAGGATAGGCCCCCGCGAGGAATGACTCTCCAGAAGCTCACAGTACAACGGCTCCAACCGGACAACAACACAGGACTCCCTAGCTCCACATAGAGACAGCTCGGGTGCTCAAACCTCCCCCCCCCCCCGGGTGGAGGACTATGAGCAAGAACACTCACGCACACCACAGTAGAGACGTGAGGCACCCGTCTCTCTCTCAACCGTTTGTACACCCATACTGCAAACTAATGCAAGATACGCGAGCTGCAGCGAACTGGACATAGGGTATTTGGCCCGAACCAGTATAATCCTTATGTCTTCTTGCATACCATCCATACCTAAACCATGAGAATCACTAGGCGGTGGTAAAAAAACACTGACACCACCCATTTGGGGAGACTTGCTATCTCTCAGTCGAGGGTTAGATAGACAATGGTTAAGGAAAGAAGAAGGTTATTACTTGGAGGACTGAAAAGGTCCTAGAATTTTGCCATCTACTCAGCAGCATCAGTAGCTAGATTAGGTTCATCATTTTTATCTATGTTTAATTTCTGTGAGAAGTTAGAGTGCGTCCTTATTTGCTACTGAACAACAACAACAACAACAACAACAACGTAGCCTTTTTTCCCAAGCAAGTTGGGGTAGGCTAGAGATGAAACCCGAAAGAAATAAGTTCAAGGTTCAGGCACATTGATAGCTAGTCTCCAAGCGCTCCTATCCAAAGCTATCTCTTTACAAATATTCCAATCCTTAAGGTCTCTCTTAACCGACTCATCCCACGTCAGTTTAGGTCTACCTCTACCCCTCTGTACATTATCGACCCGCTCAAGAACCCCATTACGCACCGGCGCCTCAGGAGGCCTTCGTTGGACATGTCCAAACCATCTCAGCCGATGCTGGGTAAGTTTCTCCTCAATTGGTGCCACCCCGACCCTATCCCGAATAACTTCATTCCGGACTCTATCCCTCCTTGCTACTGAAAAACCTTTATTTTCTTATTAGCCACCAACTGAAACTTATATCCATTACGTGCCACTAGTGTATATTTGGATGCATAAAAAATTGGCCTCTTACCACTATATGGTACCTTCACGCCGTGCGTCTATTGTGTTGCATTTCTCGCTTGGTTCCTTGGTCCAATGTGGCAACACATTGCTCACACCCACCAGCGACACTCACGTCCGGATCACAGTGCCTTGCTCTACCACAGTTGTGCTGCTCACAGCTCCACTCGTGACTGGTGATGCCTCCGGCTATGCTGCTCACGCCAGTGGAGAACAAGGATGGGGCCGAGAGGAGCAGAGGAGAGGCAACACCTGTGGGAAGGTGCAGAGCTCATACATTTGGGGAGGCTTGTTATTTCTCAATCTAGAGTTGGAGAGGCAACGTTTGGGGCAAAGGAGTTCGGGCGGCAAGACAGGGAAAGAAGACGTCATTACCTTCTTAAGAAGTCCGATTGCTTAAGGATAGTATGGACATCACACAAAAAAGTCTTGACTCATATGCCCCCATCGATGTGTGTAGATTGGATTGGTGTGCAGGTGATAAAATTTCAGAGAAAGTTAAATAATATTGAAAAAGTTTTTCAATGGCAAACAAGACAATACTTTAACTTTCAACATAAATAAGGGTTTTTCTTCTTTATCTTCTACTTCCTGATATGCTACTCTGATTCTCAAGTGAAGCAAACGAGGAAAGGAACTCCCTTAATATAATACCAAGGTAGCTTTGTTTATATTTTATAAATAATAAATATATTGTTAAAATTATTTGATGTCAATTTATTAGAGATTGTTGTATAGTCCAAAAATATACAAAAAAAGTTGATAGGTCTTATAAACATTAAATAGTTTCTGCATAGGGTTATTCCAGAGCAGTTGCCAATTTGAGGGGTTGTAAATGTTGGTCAATAATAAATTTATGTTTATAGCCATCAAAGCTTGGGTACCATAAACAGGGATGATGCTTTTCCATAATCACCAAACTCAGCCCACAATGCAACAAAGTAATAAATAGGATACCATTTTTCTAATTGCAATATATTTGATGACGAGCAATGATAGATGACATTTTAATCTTTATGGTTGTTCTTGTTTCTTCTACCAATCATTTTTGTATTCCTATGCATGTTGTGGACACTCTTGTTTTATTTATATAATTATATATACATTTTATTTTTGTATACAAGGGCATCTCTAACTTCTTGTGCTCTTTATTTTAGGTATGCCACTATCGTCATTATTTCCATACTTATATTTCATGGTATGATGATCTAATCCCATAAGGCTAACATTTCCAACAATACCATGCTACTAGCTAGTTATCTAATTTTCTATCATCATATGACTGGATGTTAGTAGTTCCATACCGTTTGGGTTTATTATAGATTTTTTTTAAATACATGGTGCTAAACTATTGTGTGATATGCTTCATAACAATAGATAAGGGATTTGCACATTGCAAAAAGAGTAGAAGATATTGGATTCTATGCTGGATTCGTAGGTAAGAACTTTTCAACCAATTAAAACT